>NW_026712979.1:2400000-3108333 GCF_030625045.1 Achroia grisella | reverse complement strand
TATAAACGATAGTGATGTTCATGTATACACACGATGTTACTGCTTCCATCGGATGGATGGTCAGCTTGTTTGCCAATCAAATTACATAAAAAACACCTACTCGTGCTTGTATTACATTAATTTAGTATCCAATAAAATCTCATAAGTCATGGATCCTAAGAACGGTAAACACACAAGTGTTGCTCTATGTACCAGTTATATGCAATAATAACGTCGTTTCTCTATTTACCAGTCATATGTAATAATAACGTCAATACTTCGATGTAATGTTTATACATCAGATGAGCCTAAATCTATTTATTATTTACAATTATAGAGAAAAGACAGCGTAGGTACTTTAAGCAAGTCAACTGCAAATGGGCTATCATTTTGTCTACTACACACTAATTCATATTATTCCATTATTTCCACTAATTTAGACGTCTCCTCACAGAAAAAAATATTCATAAAAAAAGGAAAATCCAGAAAAATTATTCAATAGCAAATAATAAATTGATTTATTAGCGAATCAGTATTCGCTTTTATGCGAAGAGGCGGCTGAAAAAGGCGTACCACCTGATTTACGCCGAAACGTTCTATTATTCTGTGCGAGTGCTGTAGTTGTAATGAGTTAATACCTTAATAAGTAAAATGTCAAGACATAAAGTGTGATGAATAGCCTCAGTTATTTCTATACTAACTACACAATTATAAAGAAGTAGATCGTTGCGACTATATCCTCTTAAATCTACAATAATGATACAGCACTATGGTATGTGGCCGGCACTAATGGAAAGTAATAGTAAGAACATGAGGTCGGGTCAGTTAGTCCATAATTCAGTTAGAATTAACAAAAATATTCCCAAGATGCACTGTGTGGAAGTCATTCTGACACAGTACATTGCTAGTATTGGGGTCTCTAATACCCAATACTAACAATATTGTCCCATTTAACACTATTATCAGTCGAAGTATCTGAATATCTTAGATTTCGAATGCGTTAAAATTTTGATTGCGTTGTAACCCTTAAAAACTATATTTTTTCCTTACTTATCCCTATTTGTCTCCGTTTATTTTTAACTAACTAAACCGCTCAACTTCGTCTGTGTCATATTTTGCAACATTTTACAGCTTCACTCGTATTGATCATAACGTGATGTTAACTTATAGCCTCAATAAATATATTAACCAACTTTAAAAGGATTTTCAATATCGGTTCAGTAGATCCAGAGATTGACCACCTACCTACAAATCCACAAACTTACAAATTTTACGTCTTTATAACGTTACTTAATATCAGACTAGCTCCTAAGAAAAAACACCTTATCGTTTTTTTAATTTTAATAATAATTTCCTATCGTTTTATTTTTAATAATAATTTCTTGTAGGTACTTCATAAATTTGTCGATCGTAATACATATTTATATCAGTAACATATTCATTTATTATGAAGTAACCAAATATCCAGATAGTACTATTCGGAATACTCGAAGATTCATATAGTATAATAGTTTATTTTAGTCTTATAGTATTTAACCAAGAATTAATTGGCTATTAGCTGGCCGTTCAGCGCTATAGGTACATTGTCCTAATTCCCGATCAAATTCCATGAATTGATACGTACTAAATTGAATGATTTTCAACCCAATGAATAGAATGAAACAAACTGGAATTTAAAAGAATATAGTTTTACTGTCACATTTAATTATTCTTATATTTTATTCCTCATCGAATCAATAATAAATGTCGAAATGAATTACCCAGGCGAACAAATAATGACATTGTAAGAGTTCTCTTCCTACTAAAGTTTAACGCGCTTTGACAACTTAATTGAATAATCTAATTACAAATTATTAAACGGACAATTACCCTTTCAATAGGTACTCTCCTTTATGTTGTGTAAATACAATAAACAGATAACTTTGCGTCAAAACTCGACCGATAACCTAATAACTACATGAAACACTATTGCTATGATAAAACAGAATGAGACATTTAATCATACATACGCTGCAATTCAGTATACTGTCTGCTTTTGTGATAAAAAGCATTGCGTGATGCGTATTGTCATTATATTGTATATTATTATTGTAATACTGCATAATGTGAATTCTGCACGCATACTAGCCCTCCTTCCGCATACCGGCAAAAGTCATCACATGGTCTTTGAGCCATTACTGAAGGTACTAATAGAAAAAGGTCACAATGTCACCGTCGCATCTGTCTTTGCTGTTAATGTACCTCCAGAAAAATACACATATGTTAGTCTTCAAGGCATCGCTGAAGAAGGAGTAGAAACTATACATCTAGCTGAGTACAGTGATAGAAACACGTTCCTAAAGGCAGTGGGTGTAGACGACCTGCTTCTACAAGTAGAAGCCATTACTCCACTAGCTGATATGGCTCTGGATATATGCAGCAAACTCGTGAACTGGCCATCACTGAAGGATGCATTGAGTAGAAATTATGATGTGGTACTGGTGGAATATTTTAATAGTGACTGTATGCTCGGCCTGTTGAATGTTTACAAAGTAACAGCACCGGTTATTGGATTGTTCTCGAGTAGTTTATTGCCTTGGTCAGCGGAACGCATCGGTGTCACAGACAATTTTTCATACCTAACAGTATTCACTTCTTCGTTTAAAAACCCAAATACGTTATTAGAAAGATTAGAATCAACAGTTATGAATTGTTATTTCAAAGTGTGGTATCGGTATGCAATTCAACTGAAAGAGCAGAAGATACTTGAGAAACATTTCGGTAGAAAAATTGTTGACTTAAATATTCTTGCAAGAAATACCACTTTGATGTTGACGAATACATTCCACACTCTGAACGGAGCTAGACCCTTGCTGCCTGGACTGGTGGAAATTGGTGGCATGCACTTAGATCAAAGCGAGTATCCTATACCACTTGTGAGTACTTAGATTTTTTATTCAGTGTTAAAACGAACGAGAACAAAGCGCTCTAATTACAGCGTTTAGTTCTTAATTAAACCTACCAGCGATTATAAAACTACTAAACTAGCTGAATTTAATACGAATTAAGAACAAACATAAGTAAATCATAGACCATCAGACTTGTGTAATAGACTAATCTTAGCTACACCTATTTATGTTACTATACTACCTGACCCCGCGAACTCCATTCCGTCTCAGAATTACGTCTCAAATTATATGTCATTGGTTTTTTGAAGTATAGTTACGCAATAAAATTCTGAACAAACCTTATTTGAAAGGTACGAACAATTTGTATAGGAAAAGAAAGTTTTTATTATTTTCTAATCAATCTGTTCGTATTTTCTCACCACTTAAACCTTCTTTGGAGTTCTATAAATATTTCAAAAACGAAATTAGCCAAATCGTTCCGATGTTTTTGAGTTTTATAGATTTATATAGTTAGATATATACCTGAGACCTCCTGAGATTTCCATCAATAATTATCTATATCCACCTATAGTTTCATGATACAACTAATGGATAAACAGAAAATTTGGGTATTTATCAGGTTTTATAATAAAGAATTATGTGACAAATAAATATTGACTGGTATTAGCTATAAAATATACAAAGGGTTGCAAATCTCCACAGCTTTATGCACTTAATCGGTTTTAATTACGTATAACAAGTTCCTGTTTACAAATTACTTTTTTATGAGAAACTGTAAGTCACTGTAAGGGTAATAGGAGTTAATAAGAATAGAGTAGCCATAGTGTTGAAGGCCAGTGTGTTATTGCTAACGATTAAACCAATTGCACTCACAAATATAGGTTAATTAACAGTCAATAGAAACGTAATAGCTGTGCATGGAAAGATAACAATATAGGTAAGTGCCTAGTTAACCAACACGACATACTTTAAATTTATTTTTTTCTGTACTGTATAAATAGAACAATGATATAAAATCACGGCTATCATCCCTAATAGGGTAGACAAGAAGCGTTGGCCATTGTCGATGCTGTGATGAACACAACACTTGACAGGAACACATTTAGCTGAGTAGGTATGGTATGATAGACGATGTGGTTTAAAGTATGTATAAGTCTTTCTATTTGTTGTTGTCTTCTCAGGACTATGCGGAACAACATATCCAATTGGACGTGAATGAAAATCACGCGCTTGTCAAAAAAAAGTCGAAGTTATTATTCTCTCATTATCTTCTAGCACATGCTTTTTCACGATCGAGGGCGATCTCAACAAGAGAGTAAAAATCATAATAAAAGTCGTCTGAAATAGGTGAGACTGAAGTGGGCTCGGTTTCACTTATTTTAGGAGTCAGTCAGCTTGTTCTGTTAGCTGTGTTTTCGTAATAGGATCATATTAGGCAGTGAAATTACAGGATAAGAGGCATGATATCTTACTCCTCTGGAATGATAACCCATGAATGGTCACGTGTATCACATGATAATGTGATGTCAGTAATCTGTAGTGCTGTTCATGCACGAGTATATAAGCGACGGTTACTGCTTACCAGGTGGGTCATCGGTTTGTTTTACAATTACATTACATTTTGGTTTACAATTCCTTTTAAATGATTACTAAAAAATAAAAAAATCTCGAATAGAAAAGGTACTCAATTGCTTGCTTACAAAATAATATTTATAAATGGACTGTCTCTATATCTACGTTTTGCTTTGGTAATTATTGTATTTTTAAATATCGTACACTTAAATAAATGTGACACAGCATGGTTCCCGGATACTAATTTAGAACCACACACCGTGGCATCGTGGGTGACAATTAATATGAAACGAGAACTGGACATATCCATTTATCTTAATAAATGATGATTGCTAGAGTTCTCTATTTTATAATAATATATATCTAGACAATTCATACAGCGTCATCTAGTGTTATTAGGTACTAGACAACTGATATAAAAACACAGATATTTTTTTAAAATACATACATAATATACATAGAAAACACCCAGACCGATACAAGCAATCATACTAATGAACACAAACGTTTGTACCATGCGAGGATACGAACCCGCGACCATTGTTAGTAGTATTATAATAATATATACGTAATAGTGTAAAGTGGGAGCTCAAATAAATATTTTGATATTTGCAATAGACTTTTTATATCAAATATGAACAATAATAAACATGTCTTCACAGATTTTTATTAAATCTGTGAACACGTACAAATGAATTTGGGCTCACATTGTCTTCAAAAATAAGATAGTCTTATAATATCAATTTCAAATGGCTTTGGTTAGCGTCAAACTGGTTTGGTAAAGAATTTTATTTCTACCTTTTTGTTCCCACTGGTTATCCAGTAATTATGGGGTAGCACAACAGGCAAAATACTGCGGGCCCACGACCCGAAGCGATCCCTGGATCGAGACGCAATGAGCACAGGAAGAATTTTTTATTCATATTTATATTGATTCCATTTATTATATTAATGAGAGTTTAATATAAAAGTAAATATAAAATTTAAAAAAAAAAACTAAAATATGAAGATTTTTTAAATAAAGAGTATTAGCATCATACTATAAATTTGCATGCATTTGCATTGCATGCACCTCGTTCCCTGGTACAACAAACAAGCTATGAAAATGTAGTGACCTCTAAACTTACTTTATCACCTCACACAATATATAATACACTATAAGTAGCCTAAACACCAGGGGGCGTGCGTGTTATCAACCCTATAGAAACCTTATACCCTTCTGCAGATTTTACTGTTTGAATTCTATATTCATCCAGAGTGACATAAGATAGATATCATTAATTAATGAAAATTCTTTATTGTTTTTCTCCGTGAATAAAAACAAACATTTACATGCACTGTTATGTACAAATATATGTAGAAACATACTCCAATGAGCAAGATAAAGAGGCAACAATAGCATTATCGCTGAAAAGCGATTTCTTCCAGGCTATATATTATGTCAATACAAGCTGTGACCGTGATATCATCCGCATGAAATTTATAGCCTATGTGTTATTCTGATGTACTGTAATGCTTCATCAGAATCAGTTTAGTAGTTTTTGCTTAAAAGATTAACACATCCATCCATAGTCACAAACTTTCTCGTTTATAATATCAGTACGATAAGATAAACCAACAAGGTTAGAGTTCTGAAACAAAGCAGGGGTTGTAAGTATTTGGTGGGAAGTGTCAACTGCTAAAGGATAAGGCTCATTAGAAGATTATAACGCAGTCGGCACACTTGAAACTTCCGTGCGGGCCCCCATTAGCATATTTATAGATATCTACTGGTCTTACGCTTACTCTTTGTGAGTTTTGAATACATTAACATAATATATAGTTTATGTCACTCTGAAATAAATTACCTTTTAAACGCTGAACGATTTTCATAAATCAATGCAGGTTCTGAAGTTTATTCTCATCATAACAAAATATAATAACTTTCTTCATATTACGATTAGATTTTACATCACAACATCCATATGACTGTCACTTTCTAAATAAACACTGAAAATGTAAATACAAAATCAAACTATATACTTTAATTTATTGTTTTTTTATAATTATATAATATATAATAGGTCAAGTATTCCTGCAGGACTAAGGCCTGTGCCTCTGAACCCTGTAGTTTCACTGTCATATTTTACCCCAACCAAAACAGCTTACAAAGCTACTAGGTACAAGCTATAGGTGAGACAAAGGTTTGTAACCACGACTTTGTACTAAGTCTACTTAGATCCAATATTAATAATTCTGCTTATATTAACTTTAGAACATGAACCTATTGTATACCTATGGTATACCGATAACACAATGTTCGTTTAATATCAGTTAAAAAAATCTTGTCACGGTGTTTGTTATCGAAGTTCCTTGACCGATTTTTAAGAAATTTTAATGTATATTTGGTAGCTCTAAGAGTAGCTCGTAGGATATTTTTACACCCCTGGGTGATAAAGGTGGCCCGTATCCAGAAATCTTACTAATATTATAAACGCAAATGTTTGTGAGCTGGATTAATATTTTATTTATTTAGAATCAATTATTACCAACATACATATAAATAAATTTGAACACATAAATGAAATGATATCACACAAATGATTTTTTATTTGTATTTCAGTATGGATGGATGTTTGTTACTCTATCACGCAAAAACTACTAGACCGATTTTGATGAAACTTTACAGTAATATAGCTTATACATCAGATTAACACATAGGCTATTTTCACGCGGGTGAAACCGCGGTAGGGTAAGTAATTTATATGGCAAAACATTTCGGAGTTCCGTTTATTATTACTACCTACGTACAAACAACGCTCCTCTACTCCGCACTCGTGCTTTATCACATTTTGCGAGTCTAGTTCGCATTTATGCTTCTTATCGTAACTTCATTCACCGAAAGCTAACAATTGATAATGCACGTATTATGCCGGTAAATTTATAAAATTGTTCAATTAAAGAGTTATAGGTAATATTTTTTTAGATTTGCAAGTGCGTTCACTTCGCATATAAATTTTTGACCCATAACTGGGCAAGGTCAAAATTATTGACTGTGCGCTAATATAAATGAGACTTGTCATAAATATATAAAAAAGGCTATAGAAGATATTTTAGATTTTGTTTTTGAATAATGACCAAATTCTTTTTGTTTGTCTAAATGAAGACAAATTGTATGAATGAACCGAAATAATTAAAGTACTTAATTTCAATTTAAACAACTAACCTTTTATTTTTCTATTATGATTAGATTTCATGATATTTGTGTTATGAACTATTTATTGGCCATATCATTTAACGTTCAACGTTTGTTGGTTTGTTCATTAATGTTTGCCTATATCATTAAAGTAGGCCCGTACATACAATTCAAATATAAACTTGAAGACGGACAATGTATTAAATTTGACTCTTATTCACTGTTACATTTGCCAATTCTGGTCCGAATCTGATCATTCCTTTAATAGCAAGGGTTTTAAAACATCGTATTGAAATATCCTGTCAGTAATAATATTTCCCATGATCTTTTTACGATTTATTTCGCCTGAAGGTTTGTATATTTGTTTAGATCGACTGAATTTTACAGACACTCGATAGAGCTGAAATTTACTATACCACTTTTTAGTAATATAGTATAGCAAAGCAAAATGGTGGACTTGAGACCTGAAAATAAGTATTAAATGAGAGTGATGAAATCACATGAAAATAAGTATTAAATTATAACACGCTATTGTTATTTTTTCCAGTACATAGAAAAGTTCCTGAACGAGTCGGAGCATGGTGTTATTCTACTGAGCTTTGGCTCCCTGATAAAGACATCCACGATACCAAAACACAAGGAAGAGATGATAATAAGAGTTCTCTCTAAGTTCAAGCAGAGAGTCATATGGAAGTACGAGGACAGTGAAGAAGAAGGCACTCTTGTAGGAAACGTATTGAAGGTCAGATGGATACCACAGTACGAGTTATTAAGTGAGTATCACATCTCCTCTACGTAGAATGGCAAGCAAGGTGTTACCTGATGATAAGTGGCAACAGTCACTTATACCTACTTCTAATATAAATATATAAGAATTGTACTAGCACAGACAACACATTATCAAGTAACAACCGCGGAACAACTTATGCATTGCCATTCCACCAAGGTCGTAGTCTAGCGGCCGCGGGTCCGATTCCTTGGACGGTACAAATATTTGTGTATTATTTATATTTAGGAGGATAATCGTCTGTCTTGATGTTGTTGTGTTTGCCTAGTAGCCCTAATACAAGCTCTACATCACTTGGTACTAGATGAGGCTGTGTTAAATGACCAGGGATATTATTATTTTTTTTACTGTGCCCCTCTGAGTTACAGAACGATCCCGTTTTGTCTCGTTCATTACTTTTAAATTTTAGTACAAGCAGCAATTGTATTAGAGACAAATAAAAATGATTATTATTATTATTCCGGAGAACTAAGATGGTACGTCTCCGTACTCTATAATTTTACTGCCTTTAACCAAAATACTGCTTACTAAACAAGCTGCTTGACGCCTAATATAGATGACACAGAGGTCCCCACACAAATTAAAATTCAAAAATCATTCATTCATGTTCAAGAGTATTTTAGGCGCTTATTAACGTCAAGTTTTTTTTATATTAACATTTTTCCCTACCGTCCAATTGATTTAACTTACCGCTAACAACTTTGTATAAAGTGTACGGGACCGTATAAATGATAGTGAATCCTCTATAAAATCCGTTGCATGTTCATTAAGCGGAGGAGCAGAGTAGACGAATACAAAGACTTTCTTTATTAGATATCTATTAGAATATATATTTTTAATTAGTTATATAAATTATATTGAGGGCTTTAGTGGTATAGCGGTTTAGCACACCGATTTACTTCCTATGGTCGCGGGTTCAATTCCTCGCACGGTGCAGACATGTATTCATGAGTATGATTGTTTGCATCGGTCTGGATATTTTCTATGTATATTATGTCTGCATTGAACAAAATATCCAGGTATTTATATCAGTTGTCTAGTATACCCATAACGCAAGCTCTGCATACCGTGGGACTAGATGGCACTGTGTTAATTGTCCTAGGTAATATATTAGATACTATTATTATATTTCCTCAGAACACAAGAAGGTACTCGCGTTTATTGGACATGGCGGTCTGCTCGGTATGACGGAAGCGGTATCAGTCGGGAAACCAATGCTGGTGGTGCCATTTTACGGTGACCAGCCAACCAACGCAGCGGCTGCTGTCTCCATAGGCTTTGCCAAGAAAATCTCATACGCTGACTTCACCGACGAGTCTCTCTTCGAAGCTATCCAAAGTGTTCTGAGTGCTGAGTAAGTAATACCACAGATAAGATAATATTATCATTTTAGATACAAATCCAATTAATATAATAAATTTGAAAGCTGAATTAGGTATATTGTTTTATATTTTTGTTAATAACGCTTAAACTAAGGTTTACGGTTTACTTAAGGTTAAATTAAAATAAGGTGGGTAATTTAAAAATAAATATACAGATAGATTATTGAACATAAAGATAATAATAATTTAAGTGACGTTCATTAGTGAGTGAAGTTCATTAGCCCTATTGTTACTAGGTACCTACTGCACATAAGGGTTTGTACCATGTCTTATAAATACACCTTTGTTCCAGGATGCGGCTGAATGCTCGTCTGGTCTCCAAAATGTGGCACGACAGACAATCAAAACCCTTGGACACAGCAGTGTACTGGGTGGAGCGTGTGATCAGGTGGGGTCATAAGGACCCACTACACTCCCCTGCAAGGGATTTGAACTTCATCCAGTTATCGTTGTTGGACGTGGGTGCTGCTTTTGCTGTGATCATTATCCTATTAGTTTTAATTTTAAAGGCATTCGCGTCTCTCATATTACGCGTTATAAAAGTTAGTTTACATGTAAAGGAGAAGAAACATTAGATATTTTTTATCGAACTCAAAACAATTCTAAGATATTTGTAAAAATTGTAAATAGTGTCTAAAATAAATGAAAACGCAGTTATATAAATAAACATTTATCAGTTATAGAAAGTGTTTATAAAGATTTAAATTGCTGGAGTAATTTTTTAATGGCTATAGTTTAGAGATGAATAGGCACATCATGAATAAGTATTCAATAGGATTTCATTTACTTTGTATAACTCACTAAATTTAATATGCCTTTCACGATGAGAATGGTTAATAAAGCAACGAATAATTTTTTATGTGATATCCATTCTCGTAAAGATTGTATTGTAATTACTATTTGTGTGTAAAGTAAAATCTAAATTTAAAATTGTTTCAGCAAATATAATTTATTCATAGTATCGGACTGAATATATTTAGGATAGAAAAGAATGTATGGCCTTATGATATTAAATCAAAATAACTACTTATTTATTTTCTTGTTTGGGATATCGAAGTTGTGATGCATTATAAATTTTACTCGACACTAAAGTTGTTACTGTAAAATCCAATCCGCTTAAGAATCACGCAGTCTGAATGTTGTACAGGCCGTGACAATTGTGTCTCGAGGGATGTAGGGGTACCTTATAAGCATCGCTATTAACATATTTCTTTGTTCATCATGGAAAATTTGGGGTTATAGGGTTATCTATAAAATTATTAAGTTTATAATCATAATATATATCTATCATATCTTAATACAATTTTCTACCATTGATGTCTTTTGATTTCGGTACATTAAAACTGTGATTATACAATTCTGTACAATAAGCTACCAGAATAAACAATTTACTATATTAGTGTTTACTTTTATTATTATTTCCCGAGATGATATATATTTATTTATAGATATATTATATATTAGTCGGACATTGCAACTAATGAAAAGTGCAGTATAAGAATAGCGACTAGCACGTTGAAACGATAATATGATTTCATGCATATTCATAGTTTGCGATAATTTCCTAAGTAGGTTTAAAATATATGAAATGTGGACATGTCAAGCGTTATGTGCGTCTTAGTCATGAAGGCATAATACTTATATAATAATACCCCTGGACAATACACAAAACGTCGACTAATCCCAAGTTAAGCAGAGCTTGTGTTATGCGATAACTGATTTAATCTTAGATTTTTTGTAATACTATACATAGCAAACAGCCAGACTGATACAAACAATCATACTCATGAATACAAATTTTTGTATCGCGTGAGAAATCGAACTCACGACCATTGGAAGTAAAGCGGTGTGCTAAACCGCTAGACCACCGAGGGTGAGGAATCATATATTCCTCACTCTCGGTGTACCACCATATAATACATGTATATATGCAGTACTTGCTTAATGTACAAACAACCAGTTAGTTGTCTTCTCGTTTAACTACGCCTGGTTTTAAGTTAAACCAGACGTAGTTAAAACTTTTAACCAGACACATTTTGTTAGCACTATGTATAAATAATATAATATCATATATTTCTTCGCAACTTTAGCACTGCCTTTCATCCCTATAAAAATATATTAAATAAAACAAACTAATTATATTTCACATAATGTAATTCGATTGGGTGACGTAGGAGCGTAAGCATAATACAGCAATATAAACTGAACAACTTATTGTACCTAAATTAATAAGCGTAACATAAATATAAAAAAATATTATAGCCAATAGCTTAAGCCACAGGAACATTTTTTAATAACCAATATAAGATCTTTATAATTCAACAATATATAAAATGTTTGAATAGACATTTAAGCAGCCAATTCAGCTTGAAGTTTATTTATTTTTATTGGGAGTATCTTCACCATCTCCTGACATAAGATATACTCTTCATGCATCATAACTGCAGCATCTTTGTCGTTCATGCATATGTCAACAACAGCACTGTATGAATCATAACTTTTCTGAACATGTCTTAATTGTGTATTTTTGTCTAGAGCTATCCTTTTCATACTATTTCTACCGATAAATGCGTATGCACTTATAACTGGCCTTATAAGTTCAAACTCAAGTTTTTTTGGCATCTGCCCATTTTTATTTCTGACGGAATTTAAAAAATTATCATAATTCTCTATACTTTTTTCACATAGCAAGTTTACTTTCTTCAAAGCGTGCGGTGTTGGCTTCTCCTTATTTATTTTGTCGAGTTTTATATTCAAAATATCGGAATAGACTTCACCCAGTTCGTACCATAGCTGCCTGCAATACTGCATGTAATATGTTGGATTAATCTCCTTTAACAAATCCTCCAGGATGTCAATACGACGTTTATGCATTTTAGCTCTACGTTCGTCATCTTCTTCAAAGAATGCTAGGTAACTGTATGACTGTGAACTATCCTGCATAAGTTCTGTATAATCAGAGGCTAGTACATCTGCTCTATAATACTCTTTTGCTTTATTAAGCCAAGATTGACAACTTAAAAATACCTCGCGTGCATCCTGGTAGGTTGATAAGAATTTATATCCTATTTTACTTTCATATTTCGTTACATCAATATCTGGGAATATTAAAGTCTTCATATCACCACCACAAATATTTTCAGTATCATCTAACTTCAAGTCTGACATGTCTGTAATAAAAAGTTACACATTATTTAATTCATATTGCATAGGAAGTATATTATTGTATTTCAATAACAGTAATGTAAGAAGCCAAAATTTAAAATAAAAATATTTTTGTATGCAAATTGTGTGTTATACCTTTGATAGATTTAAAACATTTTTACTAGAGTATTTTTAAGAGATTACTTACTAAGGCAAAATAGGTAAAATACTTTTCTCAGTTTGGCCACTAGCTTTTCAGTTTGCCTCTTAATAAAATATGGAGAAAATTATAGTTTCAATGATTTTTCTATTATTGATTATAATTTGAATGTTATAAGCGGGTATTATTATATTTTAAATTACCTGAAATAGCTTCAGTCAATGTTTCGTCATCACTCATGAGTCTTGCTTTTGACGCAGTCATAAGTAACAAGCAATATTTAGCCCAACAGCGTGCAACATCAGCTGATCTGTGGTTGAAGGTCTCCAATTTAGCCAAAGCCACTTCATCATTACTATCATTTCCTTTCAACTCTTCCTCATACTTTTCAAGAATTATTGAGGCTGCTGCTAAATGATGTCTGGACTGGAAGAACCCATTTTGTTCAGCAAACACCTGAGATAATGTTGCCGAGCTTAAAGACCAATCAATGGGTTCATAATCTGAATATTGAAGTTGTCGTCTCAATGTGACATGACAATAAATAGCAGATTTGAGATTCTCTTTTAAAGATCCAAACACTTGAGCCAAATAATACAATGTCAAAGTATATGCTTTTTCAAGTAACATAAAATCACCAATAAACGCCTCACCAGAGTTACTATTTCCATGATCGATAGTCAGAGGCATTTGTAAAGTACATTTAAATGTCTCATACAACTCTTTAGACTTGAGTAAAAAACTCTTTGCTTTCTCAGGCTCCTCTCTATTGGACCACAGAATACCTAAGTTATTATAGACATTTATTAATGTTGTTACCATTTCCGGCTTACAATTACCGCTGTCCTGTGTTAATAGATCCACTGCTTCCATTAATACTTTCTCGCTGGAAGAAAAATCTTCGGTTTCCATATCAATAATTCCAATGTCCATTAACACAGTTCCTAGCATGGCCTCAAACTTACTGCGGTCTAAATTATCCCTCTTTGCCACATTGGTAAGACAGTCGCGCATATTATTCAATAGTTCTTTAGCTTTGTATTTAGATAAATAAGGCTCATTCTCCGGGTCATGGTTGCTATCTACGTCTAACAACTTGCGTACTTTACCATAATTCTCTTTAAAATCCTTAATAACCTCAACTTCTGTCATTTCTGTTGTCTCAATCATATTTTAAATAGGATTATCTTATTGTAATTTAAAGTATTTTTAGTTTATAAATCAAGTACCATATAATTTTCAATTGCATCCATTTAAAATTAATATTTATTTTCTCACGTGTAGATTATTCAGTACACCTAAATTTTATTTAGATTTGAATTTAGTATAAAAGAAAATAGTTAAGACTATTAATTTTCTTCAATAATGAATAGAAATCATTAGTAATTAGAAATCAGTAATATTATGGTGTAGATTAGACACAACAGAGAGCACAGGATACTTTGAATAGTTTGAATTTTAGATATGTCAATTACTGTCAATATCTAAACAAAGTGGTTATTTGCCCAGTATAATATATTAAAATATGTACATCGGGCACAAATTAAATGAAGTAAAGAATTAAAAATTATGGCGAGATTCCCTCGGTGTGTACCCAATATCAATAGATTATTATATTATTGTTGCTCTTGCAAACCGTACTACTTATTTCGCTTCTACGACTCTTGACTGGTTCAAATCACAAACCCATCGATTTGAATCCGGTACAATTAAGAATTATAATAAGAAATATCTGTATGATTTAAAATTTAGCGTATTTTAGTCTCTGCTGTTACGAGATTACAATTGCACGAAAGGAAATTAATGAAGTCTGCTGGCGTCATTGCTAGCAGTGTACCATGTAGATAATTTTAGTGGATACATAAATATGTATCCACTAAAATGTAAATGCGTAATATGTCAACCTTATATGCACTTAATGTTAGAATGATTTGTGAGCTTATTCCAGAGACAGCCGATATCGCCAATACAGAGATATTAAAATATATAATGATCTTTAAATAGACAGACAGATAACAATAATAATTTAAATTGAGATGTTATATTTTTTATTATTGTTAACGGAACGGTCCACCTGCCTGCGATAAAGGTTTGCGCTGGCAGGGCCTTGGGCACTGGAGGATGATAAAATGAACATGAGGTCAGGTCATTATCCCAAAGTGGCGAATTCACGAGAAATTAATGGTTTCCAAGGAGAATGTCGGACCTCCACGTGGAGGTCAACCTGACATGGTACATTTCTAGGTTCGCAGTCAACATTACTAATAATTCTTTTCTCGCCGTTGTGTTATTATTACATCAGGCAAACTACGAGCACAATAGCATTCAAATCAGAGAAGCGATCAATGACATGGATGGACATGAATAGGATAGACAGCAACGGTCTCAAGTAAATTATATTCGCATACAAAATGTTTATCTATACGTATAATAAATAAAAATCACGGGATCTTACCACTTTTTATATTTTATTTGCTGAGTTCCCGATATTTCGGCAGTATTTCAACCACCATGATCATGGGTGAACTGAATATCGGGAACTCAGCAGATAAATAGAAGTCGAGGTAATATCCCGTGATTTTTACTAATATGTATAAATAATGAGCGCGTCAAATTTAAAACAGTATAAAATGTTTATCGTTATATCAAATTAAATTTCCGTTGTAATACTCCTTGACAGCGTCAATATAATCGCGTTACTGTCATATGACGTCATTTTCATTGACTATCATACGAAAATATTTAGTAAGTTACATAATTACCCAGTCACAATTTAAAGTATGATATCTTTAATGTATGATAAATGACGAACTACCAATCTTTAAGTTAGTGTTCTACGGATACGGAAGTCACAAATACTACTAAACTATTATGAATTACCTACTAGCTGTTACCCGCGACTTCATTCTACCCACCGGTCACAATGTAAACTATTTTATCATTAATAAATGATAAACGACAGGATGGATCTACCAATTTGTAAATTAGTGGTCTACGGATACGGAAGTGACAAATACATAGTACTAAACTATTTTGAATTACTAGCTGTTACCCGCGACTTAAATCGCATGAAATTTACCTATCTTTATTAATATCAATAGAAGTAACCTAAATTACCCTTAACATTAGCTATCTAAAACTGAAAGTCCCGTAAAAATCGGTCCACCCGTTTCAGAGATTAACAAGAAAAAAAGTGAAACAAAACTTTTTTTTTTATGTATTTACTTTCATATGCATTTAGTAAAAAGCAAAGAGATTCTTCATATGTATAGATATATGAGTAAGATTCGTGATTATAATTATAGTAGGTAGCTATTGATATCTTTATTCATTTGTTATCGTATTTATTAGCTCGTTGGCAAAAATATTATAGAAAAGAAAAAAAGGAAAACTAGGTCTGTGTCTCAAGGAAATGAGACCCTGATCGATCTCTTAGGGACGTTTTATGGGGGTAACAAAGGCCTTATTCAGCAGTGGATGTTTTGCAGGCTGAAATGATAATGATGACGAGGATCATGGGTTGAATTATCAATAAGTAACTCAACTATAATAAGGCCTCCCAAAACAACCTGACGAGAAAAAAAGAGGTGCTATATAGATTTTATACACAGGCGCTGCAAGTAGTAGGCCCTGCAAACATCCACCTAGGGGGGAAAGGGATTGTTAGTAATGTGGATTGATAACCCCATTGCTAACAATGTACCATGTCAGGTCGACCTCACCTCAATTTGTCACGATGGGCTAACTGACCTGACCTCATGTTCATCTTATCATCCTCCACTGTTGCCCCGCCAGCGTAAACCGTTAGCGCAGGCGGGTGCAACATTCCATTATCATCTACAAAAAAAAAAACATCCACCTAAAGTTACTAACTTTCGCATTTATAGTAAAAATACGCATAATAATAAAAGTATAAAAACAAAAAAATTTGCACTGTTTTATTTATTTAAGTTCCACAGTATACAACCCATTGTAAATGGGTAGATGCATACAAGTCATGGTATAATTCCCTTATACATTAGAAAGTAAATAAATAATAATCAATCATAGCATAATTATTTACATTGTACTATTAAAAACCTTATCATAAAAAGAATTCACATATAAAAAGGCCCCATGGGGTACAGTCACACATTCATTCATAACGTCTAGCCAAATTATTCTAATTAAAAACATTAAATAAAATAATTAAAATGATAGTTTTCCTGAATAAGGGAAATATACAAGTGGTGCAGGATTCGCTCATTACTCCCTACAGAACTGTGAAACAGTTCATTTCTGTTCAATTATGATTAGTCATACAAGGAAAATATGCTTTTATATACTTTGAATTTATAACAATTCTATGATTCAATTTCTGTATATAAATATAAATGCTAAAACATAACATAACTTCTTTGTACCCACAAATCCCACACCACAATATGACAAATGAAACATTACATGTTCAACATACAACAACATAAATGTATTTATTATACTTAATTCAATGTAAACATTATAATTATTCTTCACAATTTAATATTAATTTGCCATTTAATTCAGTTACAGAAAATTATTTCAATTACTTTTCATTCTTATTAATTAATATAAAATTACAGCACATTACTGCACTGTCAGTCTATATGTTCAACATCTGCTAAAGTAAAATCAGACTGACTCAGTGCTATGTGATAATAAGAGCCATCATTTGAGATGACAATCAGAGCATACTTGCGCCAGCGCTAGTGAGTGCTTCATGAAAGTACCAATAGGTTCTTCACAGCAATTTATTATTTATAAGTCAAATATTAATAAGTAATTTTGTTACTCCTGGGATACTTTGTCCCTAGGAATATGTAAGGAAAACTGCATGTTTATATGTCAATGTCCACTCGATTTATAAACTTGTAATGAAGTGTTATAAGAAACAGTGCATACTACTTGACAATTGGCATTGCCAAAATGCATGTATTAGGAGCCTGTATCTGGTTCTTGGTCTTCTGTAGAAAGAGCTCGGGGAGGCGGTGTGTGAGCATTTAACTGGGAGAATACCTCTTTTTCTCCTAATGCGAGGGGATCAGGCTGCGCTGCTGGTGATGGAGCATAGACCATCATAGGTGATGGTGATGCTGGACGCACAACCCCAGCACCAGAAGCCTCCTGTTCCTCTAAAAACCTGTCCATATAATCAGTGTGTCCCGGGTGTAATGTGTATTTCTTTTTCTCCAAACGTGCTTTATTTGCAAATATATCATGGCGTTCTGTCTTTTTCCATATATAATAAAACTGGACAAGTTCTCCGACTGATCGCGTCCGTACTTTGTTCTGTCTTATTAGGTGAAAATCCTTCCCATGTGCTTTGAGACCATTTTCAAAGTTGCGACATTCCTCCTCTGACCATAAACTGGCATGTGCAGGAGTTTGCGCTGATATCCGCCTTCTTCTTAATGCCTCTTCTACATTGTGACCACATTGCTGAAGCAGAAATAAGGCCTCTTCATCATCTCTTAACTGTTTCCCCCGGGGGACAGCTTCTACACCCAAACCAGAGTTCATTGCACAAATCTTTTTCATATATTCTTCAATAACTTTTTCATCCAAAACAGTTGGATTCCAAAGTAACTTGTCCTCGTTTTCATAAGGTAATGCATCATCATAACTACATAAACCTTCTGGTATCACAGCCTGGTAGTCACTACCTACCATTATAGTTTTCTTCCAATCATCCTCATCTGGACTATAATCATAATCGTCTTCTTCTTCTGAAGGTGGCCTGGAACCTGACCTAAGACAACGTGTAGCTTCTGGATTGGCAGTCTCGGTATACAATTGCTGCAATGCTGATTCATTCTTTTCATTTTCCTCTGGTACCACTTCTGGAATTTGTTCAGGTGCTGGCTTATCCATGCTTCTGTCGTATCCGTATAGCGCCAGTAGTTCCTCTAAAGGCATATCACCTTCTCTTTGCAAACTATTAAGTTCGGCTTTGGGATCCTGTTGCTCGCCCGCAGCCAATGCTTCTTCTTCGTCTAGAGTTCTTTCGTCGTCAAAATCATTTACCATCATATCAACAGTAGGCTCAAAGAGAGACTTATCGTTCCCCACGTCCATGCTCGCATCGTGCTCGTTTACATTGGCTACCAACGCGCAATCTGACATGACTACTGCAATGCCTCTTTATTGTATCATATCACCAAAACATGGCACATACTTCATATGATCTTCAGCTATCCGGTAGTGTAAAACATTAAAATAAATAAATAGCACTAAAAATAAACATTAGTTATTATTTTTTAATAAAATAAGACAGACAAAACAAAAATATTTTGACACGAAATCAACCATATCAAGTAGAGGCACAGATTCTCTTCATTTTTTTTTTTTTTTTTCCCATATTCGTCCATCTCCTTTTCAGTGATGGAACAGGCAAAGATCCTTAGACCGTACAGCCTAGTCTACTTTTAAACTTCTTCATATTTGAACAAGTGATGAGGCCAAAGGCCAATTCTTATGTATGTTTATTTTTTGTTTTCATTCGTGTTCAAAATTTAAGTCTTATCCGTAGTCCATATCCTTGTATCAATTATTTAAAGTTTTATCGATATCGAGGTAACGTATAAATATATAGGTATATATGTTTCAAAATTAGTTAGCATGTCTTGGATGTCGCGCGGGATTTTTTCCGGTTTCTTGTAAATGTTCAGTAAATTATCAATAAAGACCAAGCGTTGAATATTATAAGCGGAACATTCGAAAAATATGTGATTTAGGGTCTGACTGCTGTTATTGCACTCTTGACATGCATTTGAATCAATTATTTTCATTCGGCACAAATGACTATTGAATCTAGCGTGACCAAAACGAAGTCGTATAAGGAGTGTGTAAAATTTCCGATTTTTATAAATTCTAGATTTAGTGAACCAGGGTGAGGAATTAATATTTTTGTTAATAGAGTAAAACCAATTACCCTTGGTCTTTAGCGAAAGTTGCCACTGTTCAACCCATTTTTGACGAAAACTCTTGTAAACTATAGAAAGAATGTCGGAATAAGGTATGGCAACATCCTTGACAACGCCAATGTCATTGTTGGTGATAGTTCTTGCCAGGAAATCTGCGTTTTCATTGCCAAAAACACCAATATGTGATGGTGTCCATAATAAAATAATATCATAACACTCCAATGAAAGCTCATATAATAATTGCTTAATGCTATCTATGATATAATTGGTTTTATAATGTAGTTTGTTACTTTGAAGAGCAGTTAAAACACTCATACTGTCTGTGACAATTAACCATTTTTTGCAATTGCCCCTATCATCTTTTATATAACAAAGTGCATTTAAAATAGCCAAAGATTCTGCTGAAAAAATACTAAATTCTTTATGTATTCTAGTTCCATGACCAGTTCTGATACTTGGTAAGTATAGAGCAAAGGATGTTCTCGATTCGTTTTTAGAACCGTCTGTAAATATGGATTGATGAGTTGAAAATGTAGACAACTTGTTATAAACTTCTTGTTTGGTCCTTAACTCAGAGTCAATTACAATATTAATATTTGGAAATTTACTTTCAAATGGTCCATAGTAACAATTCCAAAATCTATTGCTTTTGTGAATTTTGTATTGCTGATCAATATTGATTGAGTCAGAGAAATCATGAAGTATATAGGGAACTGTTTTAGAATTAGAAAGGGGAAATAAAGAAGTAATATGTTTGAGCTTTTGTAAGAGTGGGTCTTCAGAAAAGGATAATAATTTTAAGATGAATCTTTGTTTTAAGTACCAGAATCTCAGGTTTAATGGTGGTATACAGCACTCTACTTGTAAGGAATTTATAGGGGTTGTTTTCATTGCACCAGTTATGTATCTTAAATTATTATTCTGAAGTACTTCAAGTTTATGAAGCTTGTTTTGGTCAGAACCAAAACATAGATAGCCATATTCAAAGTGGCTGCGAACCAAGGATTTGTACAGCATTAAAAGGATCTTAGGATCACATTTATATAGAGCTTTGATAATATTAAATGCTTTGGAAGCTTTACCTAGTAAATAATCAACATATTTGTTCCATGACAAATTGCTACAAAAAATAACACCTAAAAATCTAACTTCAGCAGTAATAGGTAGTTGTGAATTATTATATAATATTTTAATGTTTTTGTAGGATTTATTAGTTTTAGAAAATATTACTACTTTAGATTTGTCAGGGCTTACATCTAAATTGAGGTATTTAAAGTAATCTGTTAATCTTAACAATGAGTTACTTATTTTTTCTGTTACTTTATTAATGTCTGGGCCTGAAAAGTATATAACAAGGTCATCTGCAAATTGAAGATTCCTGACATGTGGTCCTAAAATTAAATTAAGTTTGTGTATGTAGAGGATAAAGAGTAGTGGACTAAGTATTCCACCTTGACACACACCTTTATAAGAAAGACGAGGTCCTATTAACTGCTTGTTAACTTTAACAAAAACTTCTCTACCATTTAAAAAGTTATAGACCCAGTTTATAATTTTTCCAGGTATACCAATAGAAACAAGTTCCAGAGTAAGAATGTGATGATTGACATTATTGAATGCACCGATAATATCAAAGAATACCCCAATCAAAACTTCATTGCATTTAAGTGCTTTAAATATATCAATATGGAGATGAGTAACACTCTCAGAGGCAGATTTACCTCTACGAAAACCAAACTGGTTTGCTGGTAATAAACAATTACTCTCTATGTAGAATTCTAATCTTTGTTTTAATAATTGCTCAAATATTTTTCCCATGCAGGAGGTCAGGGTTATGGGTCTATAGGAATCTATTTCATTTGCATTTTTGTTTGGTTTTAAAATTGGAATAATACAATCTTTTTTCCAATCGGAAGGAATAACTGACTCTTTCCACAGTGCATTATAAATACATAGAACAATATTTTTAGAGGTATAAGAGAGGTTTTTTAATAATTTATATGGTATGCCATCGAGACCAAATGCTGTATCTCTTCGGGTAGATATGGCTGCATTGAATTCAGAAAAAGTGAAGGGTTTATTTAAATAATTTAATTTGTTACTATTTTCATTAATGTTTGATTTAAATTGGGTCTCGACAGTGTCAGGAGTATATTTCTTAAGAAAATCTGAAATCCAGTTATTTTTATTTGAAATCTGACTATATACGTAAGTTTTATTGAATTTTTTAACGGTATTCCAAATTTTCGAAATGGGTGTGGTGCGATTAAAATTTTCACAAAAATTATTCCAGCTAATTGATTGTTCTCTTTTAAGTATTAACTTTTTTTTGGCTTGTAACCTTTTAAATGTAATATAATTTGCCTCTGATGGGTTGTTTTTAAAATTAACATATGCCTGTTTAGAGTTATCTACTGCAAGTGTACATTTTCCATTCCACCAAGGTAATGGAATCCTTTTATTTTTAAAAGGAATATCAGTTGTAGAGTTTATGGGTTTTGATTTTGATATATAACTTTTGTCTAGAGCTAAATTGAAAATATCAATTAATTTAGTATAACACTGCAGGGGTGAATTACTATAAGTGTAAAGTGTAAAATCTTGTAACAAACTATCTGTGGTCTTCTTATACATGGTCCAATCTATAAGATTGTAATTATGAAATTTGGGATAATCTGAGGATTCTGGTAATCTAGTGCAATTGTTATTAATTACTATTTTTGTTATTACAGGTAAATGGTAGCTACCTAAGGGATCATTATGTACCATCCAATTTGAAGCAAGAGATAAGCAAGGGGATGCAATAGTAAGGTCAAGTGCATTACTCTGCCATCTGTGTGATCCTACTGTAGTCGGTGTACCATCATTTAAGATGACCAAGTTGTTACCATCAATACATTCAAGAATGTCACGACCACGAGCATTAATAGACGAGCAACCCCATGCTGTGTGATGAGCATTAAAATCACCAGCAACCAACATGGGTTCTGGAATACTATTAAGAAGATTACTGAATTTATTTTTGTTAAAACGTGGACTACAATTATTTGGGCTATAAAAACTAACAACTGACATTTCTGTGTTTTTATATTTTAATCGTACCGCAATATTCTGTAAGGAATCATCACTATATGTATCAATTTTACTGAATTCTATACTTTTATGAACTAAAATTGCAACGCCATTATGGTCATTGCCTGAGTCTAATCTAACAATGTTAAAACCTTTAATATTTAATTTATAGTAGGCTTTTAGCCAGGTTTCTGATATCAGAGCAATATGAATATTGTTCTCCAATAGAAAATGTGTAAAGATTTGTTGATTACTTACTAAACTTTGTGCATTCCACTGGACTATTACTATATGGTCCATAAAGAAATAAAAAATTAAAGAAAGAAAGATTAATCTGGGTTTTTTTTATTCTGTAATGTCTCTAGGAGAACTTGTTTTATATTTTCTGTACATATTGTTTTGTCATTGGTTCTATTCAATGTTATAATTTTAACAATTGATTCTAATAGGGTATTTAAAATTTGGTCAGAATTAAGTAGGGATATAAATTGTGCCGAAGGTGAAGTTTTGGTACTGCCTAATTGAGGAAATGATTTCTCTCTAACAATATCAGCATAACTTTGTACTTTATTTTTATTCTCCTCTATTTTCTTTTTCTTAATAGGACACTGTGATGAAATGGCTATATGATTACCATTGCAGTGACAACATTTAGCTTCGTTAATATTTGCCGAACAGTTTCTGAAATTATGATTATTTCCGCATACTGAGCATCTTTCAGCGTTCTTACAAAACTTAGCGATGTGACCATACCTTAAACATTTAAGACACTGCTTTACAGGAGGTATATAAGGCCTCACCACAAAGCGCCAACTATTCAGGTCGACGGTGTCAGGAAGTACAGGACAGGAAAATGTGATGGAGACGGTTTTAGTTGGCTGCATTGTAAAGGTGTTATCATCACCTTTAATACGCCTCATGAATCTGCGTACACAAACAATATTTTTTGAGCTGGTTATATTAGAGTATATTTGTTCGTTCGATAGATGCGTAGGAACATGCTGAACTACTCCAGTTACTTCCGTGGCTGAAGCTGGTATACTTGCCTTTAATTTAAATCCGTCTAGAAATTTTTTATTAACTAAGGCTGCATTAGCTAAACCGGGGCGTTCAAAAATGACGCCGATCTTAAATTTATTCATCCTTAATAATTGCTTAACTCCTTTATTATATTTTTTCAAATTAGTAGCTAAGGACATCATATCCCTATCACCGATTGGCTTATTACTATCTGTACTCTCCATAAATACAATGTATTCAAAGTTTCCACCATCCTCAGGATAGTACCGAACATAATCTGGTATTTGAAATGCCTTATACTTATCCACATCCTCAGGTGCCGATTCCGAGTCAGACCCTAGAAAATTAATATCATCGGATGTATCATCCGATATTTCCTCTTTCTTTTTTCGCTTCTTCCCACTCCTCTTCGTCATCTTTACTGGTTTTGACTAAAAAAAAACTCAATAAAATATAATTTTGCAAAACTAGCGCGAAAAAATACGTGTAGTCGCTTTGAAAGTTCCCGCGCTTTTTTCCCAGATTCTCTTCAATGTACGCTTATACCACAGATTAACGATATCATAAGGTACATATAAACAATAGTAATTAGCCTCTTGCCAAAGAAGAGAAAAAAAAAACAATAGTATTTATAAATGAGAAATAATTTATATGCCTATAAAATGGGTAAATACTGCTGAACACTTATTATTTATTAAATTATTGTATAAGATCCGCTTTGTACAAATATCAATATTATATTTTGTAAGTAAGCATTCGTTCATTCGATCTTTCATAGAAATACAATTTTTCTAGTCAGGAGGATATATCTCGATAGGATTCGTAAGGAACCTAACAAGACTGTAAAACCAGACCGATTGCATACTATTATAAATATATGTATAAATCCTTTTCCTACTATCTGTAAATATATCCACAGTATACATATGTACCTAGAGTCAACATCTTTTATCCTTACACCTCCCTACATTCTTTCGGAACCCGTTAGAACACTTAGAACATATGAAATATTAATGTCATTATTAAGCCTTGGTTTTTGTATGGAGTCGGAATTCACTAAAATAGATAGTATGTCAGAAATTTGTCAATGTCAACTGTCAAAAGTTTAGCACATCATACGATACAATATAAATATATAATTACCGAAAGTACCTACCTATCCTAATAGAAGCTACCTACTGTTTATTAATATTTTTTGCGAAATGTTTTAATCCGAATTATAATGTTGTTTGAAAATACATCTCAGAAAATAAATATTAGATAATCTTTTAGAATTTCAACTCACATAATGTTTCGACGTATAATTTTCTTATTTTTGTTCTTCAAAATGTCGCTATGTTTTTCCGACATCGGAAAGTGGATTCTGCCGCTAAGCGGGGTAAGGATTTAGTTGTGGATTATTCTTTTGTATTACCTATTCGATTACTTACAGGAAGCTCACTCTAAGCCCCTAAATAGTATAGCATTGATAACACTTGTTATACTATTAACTAAATGTACATATATATTAAGTATATATACACAGTATTTATGATCATTAGTCATAGTTTATAGAATGCTTTGTAATTTTTAGGATATAGGATACATATAGGATTGCATTAGTAAATATCTATTGAATTCATTTACCATAGGGAGAGCTGTCTGTAATTTTTACATAAAATTATGTTTCTACTAGGGTTATTAAATAATTACAATAGTACAAGACAAAATTGTGATAGCATATGCTGGTGATCCTCTATTTATTGTAAACATGTACAAGCTTATTTGAAAAGTATACATCCTCAGTTTCATGTCAGTTCTTCTCAGCTAGAGAGCACTCCAAACTGATGGTAGCTTTGACATATTATAAGTCTGTAATAGACCTACATGAATAAAGATATTTTACTACAAATAAGTATAATTTTAAAACATGAATCAGTTCTCTGTTTCCTCTTTATCAAAAGATGGTGAGATCTTTTTGATAGTTCATCAATAATTTCAATTATATTTAATAATTATATTTTTGTTTCTTAAATCAAAATTGAATTCATATGTATTTATATGTACTAATGTTATAAGCAGACAGAATGGATATAGTTTATGAGGATAGTATAATCTGAAATCATTACAACTTTTTAAAAATTCTTCCCATTATATATATTATTCCAGTATAATGTTGGCTATATATTGGTAATATATATTAAAAAAATTGTAATAGTATATTACACTAAACTAAAGATATGTGTATTATTATAAATAATATATCTCGATATGTGTCTTCCAGTAAAATGTATTATTACCTATTTACAGGATAACTGCAAATTTCAATTAGCGAAATCTCTTTTTAAGGATTCAAAACTCATTGTAATATGTAAGTATGCATTATATTACAATAATAATATATCAGGACAATTTGCACTCTATTATCTAATCATAAACTAACCAGAGCTATGGTTACTGCAATAACTGATAAAAATACCTAAATATATTTTACTTGCATACAGATAGTACCCAGACCTATACACACACTCATTGTTCCAAAATCTTTAAGTAATACAAATAATAGTAATAAATGTAAATACATACATAACATACCTGGGAAATACCCAGACCGATACATACAATCATACTCATGAATACAAATGTTTATACCATGAAGGAATCAAACCCACAACCATCAGAAGTAAAGCAACATGCTAAACCGCTAGACCACTGAGTTTCTCAAAATATAACTGTAGTAATAAAATTGTAATTATTTTGTTCAATGTTGATAACAGTTTTGTAATTTAATAATGTATAAGGAAAAATATTCTCATGTGTTATTTTTAATTCTTGTGTACTATGTGTTAATCCAAAGGTTAAAGTAGGGAGTGGCCATATGTTTGGCTACAAACAATCCCACATTAATCTAAAATTTCTAATATATATATTCTGTTCTATATTCAAGACCAAACATGTTACCATGGTAATATACATAGGAAACACTCAGATCAAACAGTCATGATTACAAATGTTTCTACTGTCTGAGGAATTTAACCCATAACCATCAGAAATAAAACGGTGTGCTAAATCACTATACCATAGAGTGTGTCAACATTCATACAGAATGATTATTTTCCATGATAATGGTTGTAAATGTCCTGTGATATAGATATGTGATGTCATATACCAATTTCTAATATAAAACAGGAAATTTGAACTATTAAGGAAATATTATAATTTCTATAATATTTATATATTTAATACAACTGCAAAATATACGAACAGCTTTGACAAAGCTGAAGGGAAGGGTCAAAAATTGTAAGAACATTGCCACATAATTTATAGACCTGAAATGTCAGGTTTTTCATTATATTTTTCATCTCATATGAACCATTTGTTAACAAATAAATTAGTACAATCCCCTTCTGCTTCATACCTGTAATACTTATCTCAATTATCTGAGCTTTATATTCAACTAGCTCCCTATTCCGACTTCGCGCAGATGGACTAAAAATCTTTTATTTTCTCGGCTTGTTCTATTATATAGAACACCCATATAATCATTCCTCTTAAATAACTATTTCTATTGCTGAAAACTGCATTAAAGTGACGGCACTTAATTTAAAAGATTGTTATTAATGTGGACTAATTTATTACTGTGGACCCCTGATGATGGAAAACTTCATGATAAATTCCTGGTGAATTTATCACTAGGCTAACTGATCTGGCCTCATGTTTATATTATCATCCTGCACTGGTGCCGCGCCAGCGTATATCGTTAACGCACGCGGGTGCACCGTTCCTTTATCAGCCATTAAATGAAAAACATAGACAATGAGATTATCAAGAAGCGCTAATAATGATAAATCATTACAACCTCCACTAACGATAACTTATTTATTTCAGTAAAGTGTGATGTAGTGCAACCAACCAACGTTACTGTTGCATATGAGTGGTCGCCGACACCATGTTCTCCAGACTACTTTCATTATTCTGAACAGGTATTTTCCAAATCCTCGTATTATGAAGAATCTATCACAATAAATTTAAAGTACTTAATCATATAGCCACAATTGTGGCTTCTATCCCCTCCATTTTCTTGTATTATATTCCCTCCACTTTCTTGTATTATATAATACTTATGATGATGTCTTTTTCAGCTTCCAAGTAAGCTTTGTAGCTGATGCTTATCACTTTTAGTATTAATTATGTTAGATGGGCTATCAGGTTGTTTGCCATTCGTTACATAAAACATTAATACAAATGTCTAACTATTGCATTATTTATTTATAAGTCAAAAGTAGTGTAAATTAACAAAATAATTGAATCCAGTGAATAGGCATTCTGCAATATACCAATTTCTCAATTTTTCATATAATTACTAATCTTTAATACTGTGACCCTCATATTATAACAGTTGTGAATATAGATAGTAAATCCAGACCTTTTTCAGCAAGTAATCGAATGTTCACATAGAACACAACGATCAGCTCCAGGCGAAAACAATGCTACAGTGCATCAAGTATTAAGTAAAAAAGACATATACACATGTCATGGGAAGGAAGCGATTATAATGCACGACGATAAGGTTAAGTTATCAGACGATGCGGCAAAGAATACTGCCATAGTCACACAATCAGTGAGTTACATACTTTTTTCCTAAAATTGAATCAAAAGGACGTGCGGACGCGCGCGCAGTCTGCGCGTCGCCAGTCCGCACGCAGTCCGCAGTTAACGTCTCAAGCTATCCCATCTGGGATACCATCGTGAATGTGAATATTGTACATATATTTTCTATAGAAGCATAAAATATTCGCAACTAATTTTCTTTTTATTTCAGAAAGTGACTCCCCTTGTGGTTGTTGAGAGAGAAGGTGTATATGAACTATTAATGTCGGTATGGAGTGAAACGAAGTTCAATTTGACAGTCAGTGTCGAGATGGTGGCGCCGTCCGGGTACTTGTCTGCTGCTATGTGGCCTCTCCTGCCGGTATGTAGACGGTATCTGTATATTATAATCGTATCTCAAAGATTAAGCCGGCATATTTAATTTAATACAAAATGCACAATAAATATCACCATTTTACATGAAAAATAGATGATAATATTGAAAAAAATGTTTAATGGTCTATTTTAGTCATCCACGTGGTCTAAAACCACACATGGATCAATGGGATCAAAAATTAAACATGTTAAATCTATTATGGAAAATCTGTTATTATTCAATAAAAATATTAAATATTTTGTACAAAATGTTCCATAGCAACCTGTAATTTCACTGGCTTATTTTATCCTTAAAAGGTGAACGTACCAAGTTGCTAAGCGGTAGAAATAGATCCACATACTTCTAGCGCTAAGATGGGTAAACACACCGATAACTTTATACCACTTTTTACCATAATTGTAGTATAAAAAAAATATTAGTACAGTTCTATACAGACGGGCTCACGACAGACACAGATGTGACAGGCAAACAGCTTGTTTGTCAAAACTGTAGTATAAAAAAAATCAGTGCAGTTCTATACAGATGGGGATACGACTGATACAAATGAGATAAGCTGGGATAGCCATATAGATTGTTTGCCAAAATCGTAATATAAAAAAAATTGATGCAGTTCTATAATGATGGGTATACCACATATACAGGTTACTAGCGAAATGGTTCGTTTGCTAAAATCGTAGTATAAAAAAGAATATTGTCGCAGTTCTTCGGCGTGATGTGCGGCGTGTACAGCGTGGCGAGCGGCGGCTGGCTGCTGGTGTGCTGGCTGCAGTGGCGCGACCTGCTGCGCATCCAGTACTGGATCGGGGCCGTCGCGCTCCTCGGCATGCTCGAGAGCGCCACATACTACGCCGTATACGCAGCCATCAACCGCACAGGGTAACGCTTTTATGTTTTTTTTTTTATGTAAGTTTAAATAATAAAATTAAAATTCTAATTTGTAATATATATTACAAAGCCTTTTTTTGTTACCGGATTACAATTTTAAAACTTTCTAACAAAAATACTGACATAAGCTTGGATTCGACTAGTGCAGATGCTGTTAAACATGTTTGGGGGGGCGCCATTCCTATAATTGAATTTAGTTATTTGACTTTCTCTTATTTACAACAATTTTATCTATCTATTGTGCTATTTCCGATAACTAAGATATCATGTCAATATAATATGTAATGTCACTGCCAGATCTCAACTTTCGCAGTTTTAAATATTGTCTTTTTCTATTTTCAGATTCTTCAACCTGGAAGCGTACATGTTTGCGGAGATGTTATCTGTTGCCAAGAGGGCACTCGCTCGAATGCTAGTCATTATTGTATCGCTTGGATTCGGTATAGTAAAGTAAGTAATTCACAAGGCTTGAACCTTCATTATTTACCTTCGACGCTCCACCTCGGTGGTCTAGCGGTTTAACACACTGCATTATTTCCGATGATCACGGGTTCGATTCCTCACACGGCACAAACATTTTAATTCATCAGTTTTCTATGTATAAAATTTATGTGTTTATGAAAAAATAACTATGTATTTGTATCAGTTATCTAGTACCCATAACACAAGCTTTAGCTAGATTAACTTGGATTACATGGTAGTCTATGTGTGTGTAATGTTTTTTTATATTGATTTAATGTATTTATATGAATAATTTTAAAAATATGTTTAATTCTGCACCATTTCCCTATATAAACTATTTTGCTTCACGGGTTTATTAACATAATAATTTTCGAAAGTCAAATAGTCCTTCTATTTGACTAACAGAACAAAAAGAAATATATGATCAAGTTAATTGGCACATTACAGCGAATAGGAATTTATCACGATCGATGATCATTCTAATCTTCAGATTAGAATGATCGTCAATCGTGATAAATTAATCATTAATTGAATACCAATCAATAAATTAATGATTAATTTAATATCAATCAATAAATAACTATTAATTAATCTAGTTGCTAAACTTTAGAATTTTTCCGATTTTCTTTAATCACTCCTATATTGAAACGAAAAAAACAAAATAGAAATGAAAATCAGTGATGCTGTGTTTAAGTTTTAGCGACATTTATTTTTTATATGTATAGATATATTTGTTAACTACTTATGTCAGAGGATAGATTTGTGTAGTTGCAAAATTACTCGCCATTCGACTAAATGAAAACAAATTGTTATTGTAGATATACAAAAAACCGCAATATTGACGAATATAGTCAAGGAAATCATAACGTAATAATTATTAAGTAATTTCCTATTGAGGAGCCATCAACACGTTACGTTCCACTAATTTTGTAATTATTTACCATCATCTTTGTTATAGATTTTTTTGAAGTCATAAAATTTGCAATTGCTTTTAATAATAATAATCTCAGAACAATTAACACATCGCCATCCATACTCAAGTTAAGCTAGTTAAAGCTTGTGTTATGGGTACTAGATAACTGATGCAAATACACAGAAATATTTTATTTTCGTAAATACATACATAATATACATAGGAAACACCCAGACCGATACAAACAATCATACTCATGAATACAAATGTTTGTGCCGTGCGAGGAATCGAACCCGCGACCATCGGACGTAAAGCGGTGTGCTAAACCGCTAGACTACCGAGGCCGTATTTCTTCTTCAGTCCTTCACTCTTGGCAGAGTGGTCATGGCTTTTATGATAGCATATAGCCTTAGCGATAGAGCTCCACGCAATTTGCTTCAACCTGGTATTACGCTGTACGAGAACATTGTGCAATGGACTGCTGTGTAGTTTTTAATAATAAATTTTATGTGTTTTCTGCTCAAGATCTTATAACTCAAGATCTTCTAACTTGGGCTAGCGATCTGTGAACAGTTGTGGCATCACACTAAAGAATACACTTTTTAAAACTGTGTCTTCCAAAATTATTGGATGCTTTACAGATGGGGCTGTCGTGTTTTTTTTTTATGGGTGATAATGGAATGGTACACCCGCCTGCGCTAACGGATCACGCCGGCGGGGCACCAGTGGAGGGCGATAAGAGATGAGCGTGAAGTCAGGTCAGTTGGCCCATGGTGACAAATTCACCAAGAATTTATCACGATGGTTTTCAGAGGGAACCGCGTGGAGGTCGACCTGACATGGTACACTGCTAGTAATGGGGTCATGAGTCCACATTACTACCGATCCCTTTTCCCCCGATGGGGGTGGGGAGGTGGACCGAATGATTCGGTATTATGTAAGACGTGTGGCGTGTGTCGTGTGTGGCGGGCAGGCCGCGGCTGGGCCCGGCGCTGCAGCGCGTGGTGGGCGCGGGCGCGCTGTGGGCGGCGCTGGCGGCGCTCAACTGCTGGCTGCGCGTGCGGCGGCGGCCGGCCGGCCGCGCGCTGCTGCTGTCGGAGGCGCCGCTGTCGCTGCTCGACAGCGCGCTGTGCTGGTGGGTGTTCGTCGCGCTCGCCCACACCATGCGCACGCTGCAGCTGCGCAGGTAAACCGGCCTGTACTCTTATCTAGGTGGACCGTCTGTATTACGCATCAAAAAACGCATGAAGCGACCGAAACGGTGGCTGTTGTGGGCGGGATACGTCTGCGGAATGGATAGTAGCCTCGTGCAGATCGACCCGACGTGATACATTGCTAATAGTGGAGTCGTCGGTTCACATTACTAATGATCCCCTTCTCCCTTTTCTTGTGGGCTATCCATTAATCGTAATGATTTTTGACCCCTGCTCTCCCCGTTGGTGATAAAGAGTTAGGTTTTAGATTAAGAAAATTGGAAAATTGATCACAATGATCTCATTGTGATCAATTTTCCACGTAGCTAACAATCCTCTTCCCTCCTATGATATTATCCCTCCTAAATGAACGAATGCAGGAACATCAAATAAATAAATAAAAAATAAAATACGATGAGTCCTAAACTTACTATATAACCTATGGAAGACTGGAGCCTCCTGGCATCTTTATCCTTAAAAGGATGATAATGGCTTTTTCAACTACATAGAACTAAATAAAATTTGTGTTACCCAAATAAAGAATTTGAATTTGAATTATTTCTTTTATAATTTATTACAGAAACACAATCAAGCTATCCCTGTACAGACACTTCACGAACACTCTTATATTCGCCGTGATATCGTCAGTCGTATTTATGTTATACTCTATAAAATCCTACAGGGTGCTACCATGTATCACGGTGAGTAGCATTTTCTTTATCTTCATTTGGAGTTATTTTTTATATCGCGTAGTTTAACCTATGATTGAAAACTAAAAATTACCTTTACCGTTTAATAAACTATGAAAACCTTAAATTCGAATGTGTATCTGTCTGTTTGTTATCATCTAACGACTGAAGGGGTCATAATGAAAATTGAAATATATATGTATTACAAAGATGGACATAGACTATCTGTTAACTCGAAAAATAATCTGGATGATGAGAAAGTCAGGGATGAAAGTTTGTGCAGACAAAGTCGTGGTTAACAGATAGTATGCAAAAATTATTCTATTTTACTATCTTTTAAGAACCGAATTACACTACAGTTAAATATATCATAAAAAAACAAATATTCACCATGCTAATTGGGGCATCTGTGACGCAAAGACGTCAGCTTATACAAAGAGTTCCGCACTTCTTTTTTTTTTAATTTACTATACGGTATCCGGCCTGATACTAAATCCAGTATCCAGCCTAGCCTTGTAGTATATTTGTTTCATCTCTAGTTACTACCAACTGTTACTTGCAGGAGTGGAAAGAGGTGTGGATGGATGAAGCATATTGGCACATACTGTTTGCCAGCGTGCTCATAGTCATTATGATACTGTGGAGACCGACCAACAACAATCAGCGGTATGCTTTCACGCCGCTTCTAGACAACGCCGACGACGAAGATGGTGATTTTTTTTGTTTTTTTCTTAATTGTAATATTGTATTTCTGATTAAGCTTTGGGCGTTTTAAGTACAACGCCATCTATTGGTCAGTGTCATAAATTTGTATAATTAATGATGTATACTATAAAAAGCTGAATAGGTTTATTTATTTTGTAAATATAGACTAAAGTCACGTGAATGTGGTTTTACATTGAGAATATTCAGTTTCATGTAATTTGCGGGCGTGAACCATCCAATAAATGTAAACAGCACTATGGATATTCCAAAATAAGTTATACACATGTAAATAATAGTAACGTGTATCGTGCATGCTCGACAATTTCGCTATCAAATATTGCAATTTATTTTAAATTATTTAAACATGACAAAGGTAAGATCGCATACATGATTTTATACAAAATCTGTGAGTTACACGTCAAATCATTAGGAAAAGAAACCGTATTCTACAGTACGTAGACAAGTATTGTTAGTAACCCCATAAAATAATTTGTTTAAAATATCAAGCTAAAAGAGCTTAAATTATTTGACTTGGTAAAGTCATTTAGGCTCTACATTAGATCATCCAGTGAGTTAACACAATTCTTTTTTATTTATTTCAGAAGAGGAAGAACAATTTGTGAATGACGCATATGGAGTAAAAATGCGGGGCAGTAGCATCAATGTTGATCCCCAAGAAACAAGGGATCCTGTCAAGCCGGACCCCAACAGTAACTCGCTAGACTCCGATCTCCGCTGGGTGGAAGAGAATATACCGACCAGCACGTTACCACTGTTAGATTCCGACGAGGAAATCATAAACACAAAGTTCGAGGTGTCGAAGATGCAATAGTTACTTAATAGTATTATTATTATTGTTGTTGTGTATAAAGTATGTACGTCATGTGATTTTGTGTTTTAATTTTGTACTAGTCGTAGTTACCTGCGATTTCGCCAATATTTTTAATCTCCATAATTTACGATAATAAACGACACAAATAAATAAATAATTTTATGCAACGCCATATATTATTTTATTAATCAACAATAATAAATGCAGATTTAAAATTAATAAGAAAAAAATGCTAATATTTCCCTTCGAGAGTATTTTGGTAAAATTTCTTTAGCCTATATGTTGACCCCATGTTTAACAAAATTGTCGACTACACTTCACAGAAACAATTTAACTGTCGACATCGAGCCTGCTTCTTCCCAATCCCATTTATTTATTAATTTAATAATAGTTCAGCGTAATGTTTATTCTTCCATTCATCTCGTTATTTACTGCTTTTCTTACCATATCATCTTTCACACAGTCTTTCCATATCTTTTTCGGCCTTCCTCTGCCCTAACAATTCTTATGATAGAATTGTCTCACGTCATTCCGAACAGCTTTGCCAACGGTTATCACTTTTTTTAGGCGAGCCAAAGGGTTATTTGCCATTCGATACATAAACATCAATACAAATTTCTATTGTATTATTTATATATCATATGTCAATAGTAGCGTAAATGAACAAAATAAACAAATCCGGTAGTCAGTGAATTGGCATTCTGTAATATAGTACCCCATGCAACAAAAAATACCATAACAATTCCTCCATTTTTCATGTACTTACTATTCTTTTATCTCATGACATCTTATAATTATCATCGCATAGAATATTTCAAGCTAATGGATTTACCCCACACTAGGAAAAAAATTGCATAAAACAATGTAAAGTAATTTAACCTTTATTTTGACATTACACATAAATATATTTTGTTCTTTAGACATGATCTTTGGTATACAAAATATAACATTGGAATATGGCCACGTATCTACATATATGGAAGTTATATAAATTCAGTCGCTATACATTTTGAAATACGACAAAGTATATAAATAGGTACATAAACGTATTAGTAGCATTTAAAATTACGTCTTAAATTCTAACATATATTTAATATTAGTTATTTTAAAAATACTGTAAAAATTCATGGAAGTATATAACTATCTAATAGTAGTACTGTCATACAATAATCGAATATCTAATCAATATGCTACACTCGTTTGGTAAAGAACGGAAGTACATCGTAATGGATTGCTGTATCTTAACAATAATAATAATTTTGTCATTACTGACGACTTTTGACAAATATATTTAAATAGATGTCGCAAATGCAACAGGAAAATAAGCATATAGTATATTTTTAAACTTGTAAAATATATACTTACAAGTTAGCGAAAAACGACTACTTTTAAATATAAATATAACGCACACTTGATTTTCATGATAGATACTTTGCGGCATTTATTTTGTCTACGATAATTTCATATTCATTACTTTCTTTTAATCTTAATAAGATTTTATAGTGAAACTTCAATTTATAATCTATAATACATCAAAGTAAATAAATTTAGATAAAAATAATATATTTGTGCTGTATTAATAATACCTTATAATAACATAAAAAAAAGTTCATAAATGCTCATCAATTTATGAATTAATAACTGATTTGTAATTATTATGCACATGACATATAAATGTTTTAATTATTCTCATAGACAAAATTATAGTCATCTGGCTCCTCTGGTATTTGAGGTGGGTCCTGTGGAATGTCTATGCCTTCTGCATCAAGCAACCTTACTTTTATGTCCATAGACAATAAAGTTTCTAAATCAGACTCAAATGATTTACTTGTCATTTTTTCTTTCAATAATGCATTGATACCATCTGTCCAGTAATCAAAGATCTGTTCATCTGGTGCCACAAAATCTAGCGATGTTAACTCTGAAGATTTCAATATAAGAGAGAAAGCCAAGTGAGGTGTAATTTTTCTTCCCTTTAATTCCTTCATGTGGGTGCAGTCTTTTCCCACAACCACACATTTGATGTCAGCCACTGTTAGTTTGTTACTCAACTCTTCTAAACTTGGTGTGCTTTTTTCATCACAATCTCCATAATGCAGTACTTTATGGTTGGGAGAGAGCCGGAAGAAGGAGAATTTATCCTTTGTTCTCTGTGGTCGTGATGCATATTTCTTGAACCTGGTGCCACCAACCAATACTCCTAACCTTTGACGTTCAATCAGTTCAATTATTTCGGGTGTTATTTTCTCCTGCAGTTCCACTATTGGTCTCGCATGAGACTCCCAAACCTCCCTGTTGGTACGTTCCTGTTGCCATATTTGTCGTATTTCAGGATATGTCAGGTGATTGATCTTTTGACGGAACTTGTCAAAACTTTTTGGTGATGCTGACAATGCTCTGCTAATTTGTTCTTTTACAACACTTGATACTTTAACAAAGTCCTCAGTGGTTGCTTTCATTTCCTTCCAAGTCTTATTCAATAACACAATACAAGTGCAGAATAATTCCTCAAAAGGATGGTCATGTGTGAAGAATAAAGGGTGATATGTCTGTCCTTGTTCGCTGGCTGGTTCCCCTATGTGTAATATATCACTGAGTGTTTTAACAAGTTCTACACTTGTCTTTCCAAAAGGACATTCATGTTCATCAGCTCTGCAACTGTTTTCCAGTACAATTTTGATATAATCTTCTCTATAATTTCTAGCAAAGTATACCATACAATCCAGGGCTAGAACTCCTGGTGGTACTTCATTGAAATCTTTTATTGGATCAATTTCACACTTGAAACCAAGTTTTTTAGGGTCTTTGGATAGACTTCCTGGTTGGCGTCTAATTGTTACTTCCATATTAAAATTGCTGTCACTTTCGAAAGCTATCTTTCGTAATTCTTTTATCTTTTCTTGAGATTCTTGCTCATGATAGTCCGCTCTCTGTCGCAATTTAGGTTCCAGAAGATCAAGCATTAATGTTTGCATGACATACAATTGATGGGCCAATTCTGTTCCAAGACCATCTTTAAATGAGCTCTTTGTGATTTCTCCAGCTCCTATAAGATTTTCGAAGATAATATTGCGAACATGTTTGGAAGCCAGAGTTGCTGCAATAGCTTTCTTTTTACTATATTCTGCTTTTGAAAATATTGCATTTATTAAAGCAATAGCATTTTGTTGGATAACACTGTCATGATTTGAATTTTGCAAATGTGAGACAAGACTTGGAATTGTTATCTCCTTTTCAACATGTGATTTCTTACCAGAGCTGTTAACTACAATATTCTCAAGTATAGATAGAGATGACTGAATTACTTTAGGTTCTGGTGCAGTTGTCTGATTGTTGATATAACTGGCAACCCTATTGATAAATGGTGTCTCTAATATGTCCCAAGAAATGATACCATGATCCATGAGCTCCACAAAAGCGGTTAGAGCGAATCTTAAAACATTCCCTTTGAACCTTCCATTTTCAATTGTGCTTATAATAAGTGATAAACCCTTTTTGTTAATAAACTCGACAGCAAATGTTAGATCACTGCTCAAGGTCGCCAGTTTTGTTAGAGACAGAATTTGGTCAACTTCGACCCCAGAGTTTATTTTGGCTAAGATGTCTTGTACTGTTTTAGATGGTGATTGTTCCAATCGCAAGACGGAGCCATTTTTTATTTCATTCCGATTTTTTTCTGTAATATAATTCTGATTATTAGTTTCGGAGAACTGTAGGGCGTAGTTTTCAGCGTCAGGTAAACCCCAAGTCTTGCATAGTAACTGTATAATACTTGATAAAGGTTGACTTTGATCAAATTCTATTAACTGGGGTACCTTGTCGGGAGCATTCAACATTTCCACTGCGATTTTGAGGATTGTGGGGTCCTTTTCTTTCGTCGCTGACGGCATTTTTATTGGATCTGTAGACATCTATTTAACATTTGATGCTGATTTTAATAGTTGTTCCACTACAATTAAACAATTGATGAAAAATAAATATAATAAAGACAGGATATGAAAACACATAAAATACGAAACACAGATTATATATAATAGAATTTTACATTCTATGAAATACTGACATATACTGACAGTAATATACGCAACGCCGGGTACCCACTGAGCAAGTAGTCACTATTATTCCGATCATAATCTCTTGCCATTTTAATTATAAGGTGTACCAAATTGTACTTAAGACCCTAAATAATATTTTTTTTATTTATTAATACAAAATTAAAAAAATAGACTAGGTAATTATGAATATTAAACTGATAATGATCGACGTAGATATCATGGGTCCAATTTCACTCGTCTCCACACAAGAACGCCAATTTGTGTCAATTAATATTAATTTGTACAATTAAAACGCCTATTGCATAATAAACTGTAGTTAAGGATATCAATTCGTAATCACACTTACCATTCTTTCCTTCTTCACTCTAACTTATTTTAATATTATAATAATAATCTATAGAGGTATCTACTGGGTTAAAATATATATTGGTATTGGATAAGATACCAATGGATATTCTGATATAATATTTATATATATAATATTCTAAGAAGTAGGTACTGAAAGTAATTTAGGTATATGTAAAAAAACAAATAACACATGGGATATTATTCATCATTTAGAAATGGCATGTCTTTGTTGTTTACCTACGCCGCCATGGTGTAGAAAGGTCGCGACTTTGAATTTGGTTGGCATCAAAAAAATTGTAAGTCAATTTATATATCTGACTAACTCTCCGAAGATGCAAGCCCCAATAAATAATTTAATTAATTGGAAAGTTGGACGGTAGCGTTAGCGTTGTGCTATATTTAATTCAAATGCATATTTAAGTGAAATGCAGACATCTGAAGTATTGTGTTCACAAGGACAACAACAGTCGACACTGCCTACAGCTTATGTAAAGGCCAGATTCGAACCTAGCACCTTAGATGTATGTCGGTGTAGCATTCCTAGGCCACTGCGCTGTCTAAATTATTAAATGGGTATAGTATTGCAGTCATTGATACGCTTGTTAGTAATATGATCTCCATTATTCTCCATCAGTTTCAGTTCCCACCGTATCAACGTTAGGACGTAGGGTTATTTCGTAGTAGTGCATTTTAAACAATCTGTGTTTTAATAGGACTTACTTATATTTATATGTGTAACAAAAAAGAGTCGAACCACTCTTTAAATTCCTGAAAATGAATTCCAATATAAATTTAGTGATACTGCACATTTTTTTTATTGTGTATGGAGAAGTTTCGAGTTTCCGATGTGACAGGCGACCGTATGGAGCCACGTCGCCGTCGGCGCGCCCAGACGGTAGATTTAAATTAAAACTTATGGGTTTTGATTATAGTTACATACCAGATCAACTTTATACAGGTAATAGTTATTATCATATAAACACACACACACACACACACATGCACAAACAAAGTGTCGTATACGTCGTACAAAGTTGGCTGTGTCTCTTCTGTTTCACATGTTCGCCCTGCGATCAATCCCCCGCCTAATTTAAACAGGAATCGAAATTACGACTGCCTGAGCTGAGGTTTAACCCCTAGCGGTGTCCCCTGACTAAAGTCGTAATCGTCAGGCTTGAATTAGCCTTCAGCCGCTCCATAATTCTTTTCGCTGATTTGGAGTGTCTATATTTCGGTGAACTCCAAAGGCTAGCAAAAAAACAGCTAAGCAGCTTGCTTTGTACGAGTATATATCGATTGTACGTTATAAGAGCATTGAGTCTATCTTCCGGAATGGCAACGCTTGAGTGGTATCACATGAGTCACATGGCATCCATACGGCTATATGTATATAGGCGACGGTTATTACGTAGGTAGGCCATAAGCTTGATTGCCATTCCAATACATATTAAAGGAGACCTCGAAGTTATTTTTAAACTTTCGTGTTTAGTACACATTACATTGTTAACAGGGTCTTAACGTCGAGATAGGTATACCTTTATTAAACACAAAATTATTCGTGTTAAGAATGGGTCAATAGAAGAAAGACCTCGAAGGTTTGAGATTGAATCTGATCGTAATCAAAAACTAAGTCATAATTTAGAATTCTTAATCAAATTAATCCATACAACAACGGTACGGTAGGTTCGCCGCATGTCACGATTTAATTATCTATAAATATAAATTCTTTTTAAAACATGTACCTAATACTAAAAAGTTTACAATCCACAAGTAAGTCGTAAGACATCTTCACGACTTCAAATGTTTATTCAGTACCAGATTAAGCAACTGCCTGCCTTTGTATAATATATATTGTAATAATAATAATCTCAAGGACAATTCACACAGTGCCATCTAGACCCAAGTTAAGCTAACTAAAGCCTGTGTTACGGGGGATGACTGATACAAATAATAGATATATTTTTTTCGTAAATACATACATATTATACATAGAAAACACCCAGATCGATACAAACAATCATACTCATGAATAGAAATGTTAAAAGGCGGTGTGTTAAACCGCTAGACCACCGAGACCGTCAAAATTGCAGTAAATTGTTTTATTTTGTAAATGAACCCAGGGCCACAGGTTCATTTCGAATTCAATTCAGTTTTTTTTTAATTAAACACTTTTACATTTGATTTTGACAGTCCAAATCACAGCGACCGATGGCACATCACAATTCACTGGCTTCATGATATCAGCCGAGGGTGATATGAAGCCAGATCCTCGCAATCCAAGGAGAACAGTATCCCAGTTCCCTGGACACATAAGACCTCAAGATCCAACGACGGCTAGATTTAGCGACCGATGTTTGTATTCTGTAGAGCAAGCTGCTGCTACTTACAAGTCTGCTATTGAGGTTAGTTTTCCTTTTGTCAATATTTTATTTATTTCAAATAGGAAGGGGATTGTTAGTAATATTATGTTATCTGTGGTAATACAGTCCATATTATATAAGTCTAACAGTCTATAATAATAAGGACTGTTGACCCCATTCCTAGCAATTTCATGCCTTGTCAGCTTCTCTCTGGATATCAACGTGATAAGTTCCTGATGAATTTGTCACGGTGGGTTAACTGACCCGAACACATTCATCTTATAATCATGAATTGGAGCCCCGCCTGCATAATCAGTATTAGTATATTTCTAGATTATTGATATTATTGTAATTTGTGTAGTTGCTGTTTTTATTTTTTATTATTTTTAATATTTTCTTTTTTTATGACCTTATTGTTATCACTACTATTATTATTAACGTATGTATTGCATACGTTTTATTCCTTGGGAGTGCATTGGTATTGTACTGTAATACTCACTGAGAGCATGTAATATTATAAATAAAATAAAATAAATAAAAAATAAACCGTTAGCGGAGCGAGTGCATCATTCCATTATCATAGAAATGGTAGTCACTTACTAGTAGGTAGGCTATCAGCTTGTTTATCATTTCAGATAAAGAAGGTATAAACCGGTATGAATATGGCATATATTTTAATAATGTTTAGGTATATTGGCAAGCTCCTCCTACTGGCAATGGTTGCGTCACTCTACGCGCTATGGTGGCAGAAAACGAAGACTTATGGTACGAGGATGGTTCCCCGTTAACAATGAAGATATGCGAGGACTTACGACAACCTGATGATGTATCCCCGCGGTTGAACTACGAGTGCCAGATTTGTGATGAAGCTAAGTATGAGGTGGTATCTTCTTCATCATTTCAGCATATTCATCATCACATGTGAAAAAGTATAAATGATGTATTCAGTGTATAGATTAAAATAATACAGATAATGGGTTAGCGATTTTCTAAAAACTATTTGAGAGTTAGATATATAATAGATGAAAAAAAATAAAAGTAACATATTTCTATATAATGGAAGTAATAGAGTTTGTTACCGTTTCTCATATTGTTATTTTTTGTAATATTAGATATCATTCACGGGGATATGGTCTAGGAATACACACCCACAGTCGTACCCAGAAAACGACTGGATCCCACGTTACAGTGATATGGTGGGAGTATCGCATAGCGCCGACTACGTTCTATGGACTCCTGGTACTTTAGTGACAGAAGGACTAAAAGATTTAGCTGAATACGCCAACACGAGTAAACTGGAAACTGAAATTTTGGAAAAGGTATCTCATTTAATAATTAGGTGTTAAATAAATAGGTGTTGAAATATTTTAAATTCTATATGAGGTCTAATGCCTAAAATAATTTCAGAGGATGAATATTTTCCAAGCCATTTAATGTATGAAAAAAAATAAAGCAAAAATGTTACAGCATTTTATGTACCTTACCTTACCTTGTACTCGAAAACGGGTGCAATTGATTATGTACTTATAAATGTTTTACTCTTGCGAATTGGTGCTATTTGGTAGTTCACACGAATTAATAAAATTGTAAAGTTGAACAACATTTGTTTAAAAAGAGTTCTTTATTTCATTCTTTTTGAACTGATTCTGTTTTCTGATTTAGTGGCAGAGTTAAAAATTTTCTATAATACCAATAAGAATATTTCTGATTGACTATGCTATGGAAACATTGATAAAATAAAAAAATGAAAAACAATTTGCTGAAACCTTTTGCTACATTTTATTACTATATATATTTTTTATTCTTCGAACTATTCATATAATGTTAGCCGCCATTGGCCTTTACAACTTCATCGAGTGATATGACAGCGAGTGCTTGGACTTATGAAGCGGCTGAAGGCCAATTCCAGCCTGACAGATAAGATTAGACTAGGCATCGCTGGGGGTTTGAACCTCGGCACCTGCCGTCGAAATTTCTGTCTCCATTTCAATGGGATGGAGGATCGATCGGAGGGTTTTTTTAAAACAAGCATACGGCCCATCCGACGGTAAACAGTTATCGTAGCCTATGGACGCCAGCCACGAGACAGCAAGGGTGACACGAGCGCGTTGCCGATCCTTAAGAAACCCTACTTGAAAACCCCATGCTGAAATCTCGCGAGAAAACCAGATATCATTCCAGAAACTGAGTCTACCATTTTATATACGTATATAGGTAGGTGTAACACGAACAATAATAAATACTTTAAATTTTGTAGGTTGGTGATGGAGTGCGTACATTAATAAAAGCTAAAGGACACGGCTATCGAAAAATGGGCAATCCATCACTTGCCATATTCCGAACGGATAAAGTCCATCATCTCGTCACCGTAGCCATTGGTTTGTATCCTTCACCGGACTGGTTCCTCGGAGTCACCAGATTCGAGCTGTGCCAAGAAGATAACACGTGGCTCGCAGAGAGGGAACTCAATTTGTTTCCTTGGGATGCTGGTACGGATAGTGGTGTGTCGTACGAGGTAAGATGAGCCATTGAGCTTTATAATAATGGCAGTTCCTGTTCTACTGGGTACCATCGGTATAGAGACGCATTACAAGGCGAAAATTGCGTAACGTGGGTATATATTACAGTAACATTTTTGTTTTATTCGGATAGTTTGATATGTTCTATTTACACTGAAATAATTATGATAATCCAGAGGGATTCAAACTATACTTGATAATAATAAAATATAAAAAAAAATCAGATTTATATACCAGCTAGTATAGTACTAACTAGCTAGTTAGAACACCCGTGCGACGCACGGGTGTATATGTATTATATACATAAACCTTTCTCTTGAATCACTCTATCTATTAAAAAAAACCCCTTCAAAATCCTTTGCGTAGTTTTGAAGATTTAAGCAGGTATGGGGACGGACAGACAGCGACAGCGACTTTGTTTTATGCTATGTAAAGAAGAAATAATTGTAGGGTGAATATTCTGAAGTGCTACGCTACTAATAATTTGCTACGTAATCATTTATTTCTTTACCACTCTTTCAGTCACCGAACATTGAAACATTCCCGCAAGGTGCAGTATCTCGAGTACAAATGAGTTCATATGATAAAAATTCGCCATTTTACGAGATAGATATGAAAGATTTACATCCATTTGGGCGACTTCATATAAAATTAATGAGAACATATCATAGAGAATGCAACGAAGCTTCAGGTAAAGACTTGTTACATATAGCATGAGACTTCCAAATAAGTATAAATTCAAAATAAGAATCAAATGACCTAATTTGAATTTAATTATTCCACATCAATATTCTGGCAAACTGTTGCCGCTTGTTTGGGGGTTATGGTGTTTGAGAGATACGTCTAAAAATATATTTTTGCAAACAAACTGGCACTTCACCCGACAGTACTTAATAAGTAACTGCCTATAGAGTTACATGAACAGCACCGGACACGTACACGTGTCACACACACACGTTAGACGGATTGTACCCTTTCGATAGAGTCCCTGTCCCATTAAAGCTGGAACTGAAATTACGACGGGCACCAGGGGTTAGACTACACGGTTAGACTACGGCCCTTAGACTACAGTCCTATCAGTCAGGCAGGAGTTGCTCTTCAGCCGCTCTATAAATCTTTCCGTAAGTTTAAAGTGCCATCTGCACTCTTCCCCTATCGTTCAGTAAAGCTGTAAAGACCAGTTGCGACTAACAGCATTAGAATTATTCAAAAAATAAATCAGCACGGATGTGGCACCTATCATGCTATGCGTTTCCGGAAGACTGTGTCATAACTCCGTACAGATAGAAACACAGCTTACAACGAAAGCTTCTTGGAGGCTGATATAGATGATCCTGAGGTACCCATGCAGATGTATAAAATCTTTTAATAAATAAATAAATATAATATTGTGTATTAAATTTCAGAAGGGGAAGAAGAAACTCCCTCTACAGAAGAAAATCCGAAAGAAGATCAAAGCGATACTAGTCCGGTTGAGCCAGAAGAACCTTCCAGGTATCAAAATCCAGAACTACCTACCGGCGACGGCGGGTGAGGCGCGTTATTGCTAAATTCTGGCCATTCCTTTATCCTTACTTTTTTACTCATCATTTCCATAACAAAAATATAAACTATTGCTCTTTTCAACGTCGTTCAACGTTCAGAGTCGCTTAAGGCCTCATGTTGTATCCTGAAATTCCATATCATTCTTTATATTTGTATACCTATATATAATTATTATTTATATTATTATTAAAGTATTATTTGCAACATCACTTATTACTTCCTATGCCACGTTGTATCGGGTCTCGTAGAGATCTCTTTTAAAGATAATTCCTCCTTTGCTAACATTATTTCTAATGAGGATACTTATATAATTTAATAATAGATTTTTATTGGTTACGAAGTTTCATACCTCCATTATTCATCAACGTATATTTCCTATTTTTTTGGTCTAAAATTATTTGCCAACTTATTGACGCTCTGTGATTTAAATTCAGCGAAAGTCCATTAGACGCTGATCCGGAGTCATCGGAGAAATGCCCCATGTCCCAGTGGCAGGAATGGAGTCCATGCGAAGGTACTTGTGATGGAGGGAAACTCTTAGGATATAAATGGAGAGAACGCTATCATCTAGTAGATGGAGTGGCCGTCGAGAAATATGATCCTAGTGTAAGTAGAAACGTATAGCACGTCATGACGGCCCCACTTGTGCAACGTTTTAGTACATCGCCTTATTTTCGAACGTCGCGTCGTAGGTTTGATTTCATCGTAGGTACAATATAAACATTTGTATTCATATGATTGTTTGTATTGGTCTGTGAATTTTCTACGTATAAGTATATGTATGTATTTGCAGAAAAATGTATTTCAGTATTTATATCATTTGTCTAGTACCCTTAATACAAGCTCTGCTTAGCTTGATGGCGCGGTGTGAATTGTCCTAGGTTATCTTATCTGTATTGTTATTATTAATATAATGTGTCTGTACACTTATACAAGCACAGTTTTCTTTCCAAAAGTACACCCACAATATTGAGAAATAAGAAAATAGTGAATAAAATATAAAAAAGGAAATATTTTTTCAAATAAACTTAATGTATTTATATTGTTTAATACAATTACTAATTCGGAATGCAGATCCAGCCAAGAAGAATAAGCAAGCAATTTGCCTGTTAAACATAGATGCTTAATTGTTATAGAACTGGCGTTCGGCGAAAAAAGAAGTATCCAAATACTGTAAAGCTCTGTATGATGATTTTGAGAGAACCGAATGTGAGGAGAGCTGTACAGATGATAGTGATACAATAGAAAACACCAATGACATTACAGGTAAATAAACTGGACTAGAAGTGAAAAACTGTACAGTGATGGCTATAGTAAAAAAGAAATATTCGATGGACTATATTAATAAAATAAGAACCAAGCAGCAGTAATTTGGATCAATAATTATTTTTTGCTACAATGTTTCAATATGATTTCTATCTATTATTATTTTATTTATTTGTAGTCCTATACAAATGAATAAAATTAAAATGTCTGTTTGTGATTTCAAATTAACAGTTTATTTACATAAAAAAATTGATTTGTCTGTCTGTTTTATCTATGTAATGGCTGGACCGACTTTGATGGGACTTTCAGAAAGCTGTTAGAAAGAGTAACTTAGGCTACTTTTATTATTTATATATTTAGAAATTTTATTTATTTTAATAAAAAAGTTAGACTCCATTTGGACAAAATCGTTGGTAACAGCTAGTATGTTGATAAAAATAGGGATATTTTTTATTTTAATGTTGGTTCTCTAATTGGGGTAAGTTGTCTTAATCATATTACAATTTTTATTTATTTGCAGCTAGACGTCGGGTAATGACACAAATAATTCCGGGTACTTCATGGAGATCAAAAAAGAGAGATAGCCCTTTAACAAAATATTAATATTATCGAAATACTACATATTTTTTAATTTTATACCTTGTATTATTAGAACTCAACAAGAGTGTTCAACAAGAGTAAGCAATACCTCCAATATTGCACAGCATAAGTGAATTATAGGATTTTTTAATATAATAATAATATTTTATATTAATAATATAATAAAAATATTTTTTTCACCTTTTTGGACTTATTTTTGTACTTTTGATATTTTTGTCATGTTTTCGCCAACGTTTATAAAAGTCATCTCTAATTTTTGTATATTTTCAATAGTAATACTTTTAATATAATAAATAGTTTTTTATTATATTGTGTATTTAATTTTCTACTTTTGAATATTAATATAACGAATAAAGGAACAAAATGTGCATATGAATAAAATATAATCATTTCGCGAGATTGCCACCGCTACTCAAGAAAGTTCTGTAGAGGGCCTATTATTTGTTTTTTAAGTTTGTAGCAAAAGCTACAAATATATATTATATATATAACTTTAAAATACAGTTTGATAATATTTTGGATATAAACAATATCTTAACACAATATAAAACAAAGTCGTCGCCGCAGTCTGTTCGCTTATATTTTTTAAATTACGCAACGGATTTATTGCAGTTTTCAGCAATAGATCAGTGATTCAAGAGGATAGTTTATATAAATAATACATGTATAGTATAGTATAGAACAAGCCGAGAAATTCAAAGATTTGTCGCTAGTATTTTAAAATATGTGAATAATGAAACGACAGCAATTTTCGGTAATTTATTAATATCGTGGCCGAAAGTACTTTTTTGCTTGGCAAAAAATATGTGCTTCCCGCAGTAAATTGGTCAAAATTGGATGCAATTTACAAGTGTGACATTACACTATATAATTGTTAATGAAGCAGTTAGTCTGCGAACCTCAATTGAGACGCATCTGCTTACTAGATGCGTAGATTGACCTGTTTGTGACAACGTTGATACTATTTTGTTATTATAGCAGTACATACATACACATAGAAGTCCATACACATATATAGAAGTACATACAAATGATTGCTGATCGTTATTTTGGTAAGTTACGTAATTGAGTTTTATGGTTTTAGTTTAATAGTCGTAATTTAGATTCATACTAATATTATAAAAGTGTTCCCGCGGTTTCACTTACGTGATATTTATAGCCCATTTGTTATATCCATATTCTGACGTGTGAGCTATATTATTGTAAAGTTTCATTAAAATCCGTTCTGTAGATTTTGCGTGAGGGAGTAACAAACATCTATACGTCCATCTATTCATCCATACCCACAAACTCTCGCGTTTTTAATATTAGTAAGATAAATAGCGAGAGATTAGATTATGTTACGAGGAAATTCAACCACAGCACCGATTTAAGAATTTTTTTATTGTGCTTATTGTCGCACTCGCTGCGCTCGATAGTTGGATGGGGGAACATCAGGGCAGAATGAATCTGTTAAATTCACCAGGAACTATCTACAACCTATCTGGCGTGATATATTTTTAGTATAGATAATGTGTAATGGTCCTATTGCTAAGAATATGTCATGTCAGATCAACCTCCACGCGGTTGACCTTTGGAAATCCAAAATTTGAACATTCTCCTCATAAAACTTTCACTGTTTGAAAGGTTTCAAATAACATTAAAAACTCCTAATATTATGAGCATCCGAGCGAACATGGGGCGGGTTACATTTTTAATGTATATTTATAACAATCGAAATGGTACAGTTTATGTTGTAAATAGTTCAGATTATGACTTTTACCACTCCTACTGAACTTTTGTAATAAAACAATCGACATCATTTGATCTGCAGCACATAATATTTTGTTCAATGTTATATTTTTCCTTATAATTCATCTAGGTATCTACGAGGTATTATGTATTTTATTGCTACTAAGAATCACACGTGGTAATGACGAACTTTGCGATCGACGACCTTTGGGCTCCAAAACTGCACCTTTACCACCCGACAACAGATTTTTCATCGATGTCGTGGATACGTTTGGCGACTTGTACATACCAAATAGGGAGTACAAAGGTAAATTCATTTAGTACCACATAACGAAACTTCTCCTGGCTCGGTTACATTGTGGTTTCATAATCATCCTTGTCATTCATATCATAATCTGCAGTGCTAGTCCGTACATTGAATTTCGAATTTTACTCGCGAAACCACGAGAAATTTTTAATTTATTATTCTGTAATTAGTGTGATTGATAGCTGAGACATTTCAGAAGGTTATGAAATAAGTATTCTATTAGGAGCCTGTGACATTACGAACATTAGTCTGTATGTATTTCCGCGTTTATTTACCTTTTTCAGTTTTAAACAATAGTCAATATATTGCAATGATATGAGAGTACTCTCTCAGAAATTGTAAGATACTATCTTAGAATTTCTCTTCAATTCACTCTAAACACAATTCATTTTTTAGAAATCGAGCCGGATTATTATAAAGACATAATAATATCATTTTACTGGTTATTATCTAAACCGATAATAGCAACATGATTTATTGTATGAAACATTACAGTTCGTTTATACTCCCGAGACAATACATCAACATTTATGGGTTTTACTATATCTGTCCGAGAGGACACAGATGTCAATGAAAGAAACCCTCGGAAACCCAAGCATTTACATCCTGGTCAGTTGATACCTTCGCGTGATGACGACGCCTCGAAAGTTCATCCCAAATGCAATAACACTGTTATAGAAACAGATGTTATGCCTAAAACATTCGTTGAGGTAAGTTTCACGAACTGGCGATTGGACTTAACTGTATTCTATATCACATTCGTAAATGTCATGCAGCTTGTTCGCAAATCTGTTTTTTCATTCGGTAGATTTGCTTCAAATTCAATTTTGAAGAGAAAAAAAATTCTAGGGTCTATATACATACTATAGCCGTAGCCGGATCTTTTGATCTCAAAGCTAAAAAATGTTAGCTAGTAGATAATATCACATAGCATGAAGCTCGTCTTTTTTAAGTTTTATTGTGCATATAGTGTATTCAAAGAACAAAAAATATGCTTCTATATGAAAGATTACGACGCAGGAATTACGTTCATGACTGATAGGAATGTCCTGATGGCCCCACCATTAAAGTATAAGAGAGTGAGGATGAAGTCATGTCAATTAGCCCATTGTGGATAGGTCAATAGGGTTAACGCCCTATTGACTAGGATCTTAGTAATAAGATATTAAAAGATAAAAGATATTTGTGTCATATTCATTACAGGCACTTTGGATAGCTCCATATAAAGGCAACAAATGTGTCACTATATTCGCGGTGGTGGCTGTAAAGCCTGATGTGTGGTACAGCTTTGAAGGTCCACTCTCAAAAAGAGTATGTGAAGATAGACGCAAAGCAGAAGACATGCAGCCGATGGAAAATGAGAACTGTCAAGCATGTGAGGAGGCCAGGTACCAGGTATATCATCATATATTGTTGTCTTCCATTGACCTGTTCGCAGTTGTCCTTGTACTTTCTATTTCTATTTCTCGTTTAATATAATGTAGCGGGTAATTATTTCATTTCTTAGCGTATGCTAAATTATACAATAAGTTAAAACCTATAATTAGACCTAGACCACTAGATCGCTATATGACTGTCGTATTTTTTTTTTATTTAATGAATGATAATTTATTTATTCAGGTAACTTTTGAAGGCTTATGGACTTTCAACACGCATCCTCAAATGTTCCCAGAGACGAGAGGTCTCGCTCGTTTCAGCGACTTGGTGGGAGCTTCACATAACTCATATTTTATTCTGTATAAAAATAATGCGGATGCAAGTGCAGGCCTCAAAATGTTGGCTGAACAAGGGAATACTACCCAATTTGAAATTGACATTCAGGAAGAGGTATGTACCTCACAATATATATTGTTCTTTAGTATATTTTGTGTAAAAAAGAAAAATTAGAACAATATCAATTTCAATTGAATTAAATTTTAAGCTTTATTTCTTTTTCACACAAAAACTACGCAAATGATTTTGAAGAAACATTACAGTAATATAACATCAGAGTAACACAGGCTATACTTAAAAAAGATATTATGTAAATGTGGCGAAATATAATGGTGAATGTCAAGAGTGCTGTAGACGACGATGCGCGGGTCAGCTTAGTGTTCTCTAAACAGCAAAGTTATTTAGTATTTCCTTCTTCCCGTACAGCTTGGTACAAATGTCCGGACCATCATTAAGGCAACCAGTCCACGAACAACCATCGACAGAACCGTCGCCAGTTTCCGGACTAGTCCTGAACACCATTTGGTGTCGTTATCCACTGCTATCTTACCATCCCCGGATTGGTTCTTAGGAGTATCCAACATGGAGTTATGTGAAAGTAAAGGGCAGTGGACGAAGATAGCCATTTTAAACCTTTACCCGATGGATGCTGGAACGGACAGCGGGCAGACTTTTGAGGTATCTACTGAATAAATATGTAACTAAATTAATACTCACACTTAGGTTTACTTTGCCAGCCTGGTCTTGGGGTTTAGCACACCGCTTTACCTCCGATGGCCATCGTTATTTAGGCCTTCGTGACAAATTCACCAGGAATTTATCATGATGGTTTCTAGGGCGAAGGCCTCTCTCGGTCAATATATCCTATATTACATATATACAACGGGAGTGGCATGTGAGAACTGGACCCTGAGTATCCTTTAAGTTTTTAGATTTTCTTGAATATATGTTAATGTGATATATTATATGTTAATGGATTACTTGATAATTATATTTTAAAACAGTCGCCAAATGAAGAAACTTCACCGCCACAGCCGATATCGTCGTTGCCAATAAAAGGTGTGCCTAAGGAGCAAATGAAACCAATGGCCAGACTGAGGTTCGACCTGATACGGACGTATAGCACGCCCAGATGTACTTCCGCAACTATTGCAGCAACTGGTTGGTAATTAAGTAAACTATAATAAGTTATATTGTATTATAATCCTTAGAGTTTCTATGCGAGATCGTAGAAATGGATATCCGTAGAGGAACCGAGTGACCAACGTAGCCCGAAGAATTGCGAAACCGAAGTGGCAATGGGCAGTGCACATAGTAGGACAGATGGCCGTTGGGGCAGTGTTGTCCTCGAGTAGCGATCGCGAACCGGAAGACGCAGCGTAGGAAGGTCTCCGGCAAGATGGGCCGATGATCTGTTGCTAGAAGGCGTTGGATGCGAGCAACGCAGGACCGATCGTCGTGGAGATTTTTGGGCGAGACATTTGTTCAGCAGTGGATGTCTTCCGGGCTGAAATGATGATGATGATGATTGTATAATAAGATTTACATTAATGGCGAATTTATACACGAAATTCGACCACTTAAATAGTTAAAAGGTCTTATTAGTAGGGATTTTTTTTAAATTTAAGTATATGTTTTATGCATACCACAGATAAGATAAATGCAAACTATTTTTCAATCAATTCATGTCCACATGTTTACTAAAAGTTGTCTTAAAAATGAGTAAAATTCTTCTTTTTTTGCATAAAAATACCATCTTATGGTAAGCAGGTAGCTAAGGTATATCTGTTAATTACCAGACTGACAGACTTTACACATAGACAACAACTTCATCTGCGTCACATTTTCTCTATTTTTCCAACATTTTTAATCGATGCTCTGCTCGTATTGATCGTAACCTTCATCAATTAATGGGCTATCCAATATTTAAAGGATTTCTTAATTCAAACTAGTATTTTTAAATTATTAATACTTTCAACTAAATAATCAAACTTTTAGCTTTATACAAAATAAATATCAATATAAATTAAATTTTTTTAGATGATCAAGACGAAAGGGAACCTGATGAGAACCTACCCGATGAAGATTCTATCGGGGAAAGGCCACCACCGCCTACTACGCCTAAGAGGTGCGTTACAGTTCTTATACCTTACACTCTATTTCAAATTCATTTATGGTATTATGAGTAATTGATTAAATGAAAATACGAATTCGTAAAATAACACATTATTAACTGATAGGTAAAATTAAAAAAAAGAAGAAATCCACTATTAAGAGTTGCTTACACCAATGTACCTAATCCTATGAAGGATTCGATCTGTATAGGTGCTGAACTGGACTGTAGACAAAAATATTACAAAATATTAACATAATTCTTTTTGTAATATTTTTTGGCTATAATATCCTAAATGAATAATTGAGCATATTTGTTAATAGACGAATACGTAATGGTGTACAAATGATATATCTAAGTTTATAGGATACTAGTAGTTGATGACATAATGATCTTTGATTTGAATTGATTTAATTGTTGTTGTGACTGTAAGACCTTATTAGTTATGACACACAATTTTAGTAATCGGGATAAGTGACTATTGCTACCCCAAAAACATAGCTAGATTATAAGCAAGCCCGTTACGTACATATATAAAAAGTATATGTACTTACATTTATTTTCATGCTTTCATGGCAAAGCTACCACTTAAACATGTAACAGAAATTATTCGCAACATATATTGTTCTATACATTGTGAAAAAAATTATAGTAGATACAAAAAGTATGGAAAAAGAATATTGCTTAATATTAATTTTGTCTTTCAGTGAGGAACCAGTCACCCCAGATCCAGACTCGTCAGAAAAATGTCCAATGACAACTTGGGAAGAATGGAAGCCATGCGAAGGGCAGTGTGTCGATGGCAAGAGAACTGGATTTCAATCGCGATTCCGATACAATTTGATTGATGGCGTGAAGAAACATACACCGGTTAATATGTATATAATATAGTTTCTCCGAGTGGTAAAGGGGCAAAAATATTACGTCATTAATTCATTTCATCATTCATTCTATCGTTTCATTGATAAGGAGCGTCAACTAGATGAACATAAATACATTTTATATGAAAGAAGGCAAAACTTTGTCTAAACTATCTACAAAATATGAGAATATCACTTATCAGCACTGGGACAAAACGGAGCTGGCCACTACCATGAAATAAATCCACTATTTATAGGGAGTATTAAATCACCTTAAAAATAGGCGAACTCCTCTGAAAAAAAGTGACTGCTTCTAAGCATTGTGACCATAAAAGAAGGTTACATATTCTATACCTTTACTTCACTGTACTTTGAACTTCGATTCCACTAAGAAGTATTTTTTGTTTTTACATTTGATCCAATTAAATATTTATTTATGCAACAAATAAGAGATTATTCGTGATATATTCCCAGATCTTTATTTTAACATTATGTTCTTACATTTTAGGGTTCTAGCAAACCTAACGAAATACCACATGAATGTCAGGGGGAACCTACAGATGATTTTCAAGAGTGTGAAGAAGACTGTGTAGAAGACGAAACAGGTATTTACTTATTAATTTATGTTGCACGCTATATATGCGGCTAAATAGAGGAGACTAAGGTGCCAATGCAAACGACGTTTTAACTCGATACCTATATATAATAATTATACTTAGCACCCATAGTGTGTAGTACCAATATTATATTAAAATATTATATTTAATATTACAGAAGCACCGGATGTTGAAGCTGAAGCATTGTCTAGAATTTGGGAAAATCCGTCACGTTGGGAGAAAAAATAACAAGTCATAGTTTTATATATTCAAATTTACGCTCGTATGATCTGAAACCCAACATAAAATTATTATCTTCGCTAGACGTATATTGTATAAGCCGTTTACAAAAAAAGGTTCAATGGTGTACAACCATTGAACCTTAATCCGATAAAAAGTAACTCATATTTTAATAAGTAATGCCCATCTATTATTTTAAGTATTAGTTTTATACCTAGTTAATAAAAGTATATATTGTTATTTTATAGTTTTATTTCTGTTTACTAAATATTTTATGAATATGGTAGCAATATAAGTACGTACATATTTAAAGTAAAAGGTAAAGTTAAAGGTAAATCATGGTTGTGGCAGGTGCGATGTGATTTAGGACATAGCTGTACACAAGTACATCCTTTGCCTACGTACCATAGCCAAGTGTTCTCGTGTTGATTGTCATTTAAATGACATTCTGACTGAAGTACCTTTTTGCTGTCAGTTTGTAAAGTCTGTGCTTTTTGTGACGTCACCACGACAAATACGGTCGAAATTACTTGAAATATAGAATCCATTACCTTTTTTTTCATATTTTATTTGGGATGTTAATTATTACATCTCAAAATTAAGTCTCCATTTCCAGCCAACATATATTATGCTAACAAAAACTCCGAAACCTGCTTATAAGCGTTTCATCGGGACCTCATTGAAAGCTATATTCTTCGCGGAAGCCTTAGGATTTGCAGTTTCATACGGTGTTTATTATAAACTTAACACTGATAGAGGTGAGTTTACTATAGATTTATGTCAAATCATTCCTTGTGTGATCGATCGAAGTTTGAACGAAAACGCGCATTTACTGCCGGCAATCTACTGAATGAGTTTTACGTAATTTTTCCCTTGAACATGTGATAGACTTATTTCTATCATACAATTTTACTAAACTATTATGATATGTATCATAATAGTTTAATTATACAGTTCATGCTTCAAATTGCAACGTGATATCTATGGTGCTGTTCATGTAGGTATATGCATATCGTGTATTGCTACTTACGATCATGTGGGCCGTTAGCTTGTTTGTCGTTCGAGTTATATAAAAAAAGGAAATTGTTGTTATATGACACACCTAGTACAATTTGTAATTGGTTTAGTTTAATAATTACAAACTTTGGAAAAACTACTCCAAAATTTTATCTTTATAGTCTAATTTCTAAAATTTTGATATTCTTGATTTGAAGCTTATGGCTTACTAGGTCTGCAAGATGTCACTATAATTACAAAATTATATTTTTTTCAGCGTTTCGTCTGTATATGTACCAGAATCACAGCTGGGTATTAGAAGGCTACTATCAACTCGGCGAGAGAATTGGCGGACATAAAACCCGAGATCTAGATAAGCAAGTTTGGAGTAACGAAGGCAAAATATAATCCTGGTGAGATGAGCGTTACTATTAGGGCTGCGTTTTGGGTGTTTACATTTGGAGGCCTCGGTTTAGCACTGTACAAGGTGGTCAAACCTGATGATGAACTCCTCAAAAAGGTCATTATAAGAATTTGGTTTTTGTATATGTAGTGGTTTTCAATTGGGATGTCTCCTGGGCTTCATTAAAGTTATAGTTGAAATAGAGCATTTAAAGGAAACAAACTTAAATCATAATTTTACTAATCTGAGTAACAACACACTTCATATCTCTGTTCCAGTAAATATTATGTAAAGAAGTTCAACTCTTTTACTTTTGTTTGCTTATTAAATATAATAGTAATATTTATTTTAAACTTCCATCGATATCAAATATTAGTAATTATATTCCAAATTAATATAATTAATTGTAAACAAAAATTAATGCCAGTTCTGTAATATTGTTACTATAATTAAAATTTTCTTAGGATAAACTATGGATACATCTTAAATAAGAATTTTATGGACATAAACAGTATTATTTTTAACTAAATAATTTTGTCATCTTAGTTTGAGTATTTTAAGTTTTCAATGAAATTATTTCATAATAGAATCCAATTGACAGTTTTTTAAAGATTGTATATGTAGATTTAAGTGTTCCATGATGCAATTTATGATGGGGCAAATTGATTTTGATCGTTTAGTTTACAAGGAAATCTACAAAGTGTGGATGAATTATACATTTATAAAATGACACACTGTGCTTCCTTAATAAAAGATTAAATTAGACTTAATGTAAACATTTATTTATGTTTTATAAATAGTTTACTGATAGGTAACTTATTTTATTCTCTATCTCTTAGGTTCTCACAGACTCAAATATTAATACTAATTTTGTTCTACATTAGGGACCTCTAGATACATAATATTATATTATTGGTATTAGAACGTTTTGCTTCATATTTGAACTATTAAACAATCAAATTTATATTAGGAAAATGAAATAAAAAAATTCATTAAGAAATGTTAGAATTTTATATTGCGGAACTAATCATGTGGCATGCTTTGTGTTTTGTCTATAACTTGTTTTTAGTGCATAATTGTTTGGTCTTGCATAATACCCTAGAACTACTGCATTGGTACACTAAATCATTCTGTGATATTTAATATAATAATAGATATTATATACATTTTTGTTTTGGTTAAATTCTCATCTTAATATCATCATGGTTTGATCCATTTTGTAACTGTTTATCATTTATGTCATCATTTATTGTATACAAATTTTATGGACCTTAAAATATTTATTGATCTTTTCTACTCTTTACAGTTTGACGAAGGTTCAAAACACACAGACACTAGAAAGTTTTCCCGTGATACAATAACTATTTTGCAAGAAGCTACCAATCAGAATTCAGAATTAAACAAGAAGATAGAAGGATTATTGAAAGGAGGAAAATGAGTGATAAAAACAGTATATTAGAAAGATTATGTAAAAGAGATGCACAGAGATTAGAAAAGATTCAAAAGGCACACAGAGCAAGGGAAGAGGTAAATGTTAGTAATGAAAATGAGGATTATTTTTCTGGAGCTTTCAAAATTAAATCTGAGTTTATTGAAGATTTACTCACCCAAGTACCAACTTTAGAAATAAGTACGCTCCCGTCCCATTTTGACAATATCAAAAGAGAAGTGAATGATTTACAGAAATATGTGGTCACATCATCATTTTTCCTTAAAGAGTTCAATATGAGAAAGTATTTAGGAATTGTTCAGAACTTACAAACCAAATGTTACGAATTGGAAGACAGGTATGTACCACGTAAGAAATTCGGCTTCACAAGAAAAAAACTACCAAAATCGCACAGTGAAAAGCAGAGTTCTTTGGATGAAAATGATGGAGCTGGAAAAACAGATAGCAACAAGTGGGATGACAAACTTTTTGGGTTTGATTCCAAAGAGAATGCAGTGCTAATGTTGGAGAATAATGAGCTCTATCAGAGGGACGTAGCCTTACGCAACTTGAAAAATTGTACCATCGGTCTCAAGGGGGTTATGGGGACTTTACATTTGACAAATTTAGATAATTGTGTTATTTTAACTGGACCAGTCACATCATCTGTCTTTGTTGAGAAGTGTACTCGCTGCAAGATAGTTACAGCGTGTCAACAACTAAGAATGCACACCTCTAGTAAATGTGACATTTACTTACATGTGACTAGTAAAGGTATTGTTGAAGACTGTATAGAAATTAGGACTGCCCCATACAACTTGTATTATCAAGATTTGGAAAAACACTTCAATATGTCGTCTTTAGATAAAAATGTCAATAATTGGAACAGTCTCGATGACTTTAATTGGCTCGCTCCTGATATACCTTCACCTAATTGGTCAACATTGGAGCCTACGCAGAGAATAACTAATTGGAATGACTTGTGGGTAAAGGTGCCATCGTAATATAAATGTACACATAAAAATGTAAACATTAGGCTCAAGAAATATAATCGTTACTGAATACCCATATTTTTATGAGAAGTGATTAAAATTGTCTGGAATTTAGTATGTGATAATTTTATTAATTAAATAGTAATGAATATTGGAGACAATTATACATGTATCAATTGAAATATCTGAAAATATTGATATGAAGAAATTATACGCGGGAAGAATCATATGCTTGAATTTCAAGCAAATAATTGTAATTTATTTAGCATTCTAATTTTTCATTACTGACAAGTAACCTTGCCTTCTAATATAACAATAAAAATGTTTACATTATACAACATTAATGATAAAACTTAATTACGCAATGTGTATAAAGATGTAGTTAAAACATTTGTGCAATCTCGATTAAAATAATAATTCTATAAAATAGATATTTAACTCAAAATGCACTAGTGAACATGTAATATGTTATTGTTAAACTATAACAACGGTAACTGCTTAGAATACTTTAGCATTTATTATATTGTAATAAAATATTTTATAAATGATTCTCGTCTTATTTATTCTGAAATATCTAGATGGAGCAGGTTCTAACATACAGGGCTACTTGTAGATAAAGTCTAAAACTGGTATTCTTGTTTGTCACGAACTGTATCTGATGATGAAATACAGCTTATATTTGTATTAATTGCTAAGGAATAAAAAAAACAATTCAACAGTAATAATTTATTTCTAATATATAAAAGCAAGTTATTAAAAACAAAAAAAAGATAGATTTCTAGAAATCAATACATATTTTGTTTTATTTTATAATTTTAGTAAATACATAATTCATTTAAAATTCGATTGTAACTCGTACATAGATATTATGCCAATATATTACACAATATAGGTTGCTGAATTTCATAATTAATGAATTACAAGTTTGAGGGGAAAGGTTTGAAGAAAATTAAACGACCCATAGTGTAAATTACTATATCCATACGAATATTATAAATGCGACAGTCGGTTTGTTTGTTACTTTACCTTTCATAGAAGTACATTACTTACTAACTAGCAAACATTTTACAGCTACCAATTGAAAACGTTACTAATTAGCGTGCAACTGCGTCTCAGTGTGTAACTTTAATCAGTTATAAATAAGAATTGTTAGTAACAGTATTACATAATTAAGCCTCAGAACAACTTGGTTAAGGTTTGAATAATAAAATAATTATTATGGTAAAGAAATTTGCTATCTGGTTTGATTTTACGACGAACAAAAAAGTACTCTCCGTCTTTAGTTTACACAGGTCCTATATTAATTGAAGTAGCTATAACATGTTTCATAAAAGTGAAACAGCTGTGTTTGAATAACAATAATCCAATTCTCATTATATTTTAAACAATAGTGTATTGACACATGTGGTGTAATGGAGACATGTTTAAAAACATAAATTACGTTGTTATCATCTGATGACAAAATTCGAATATGAAAGGTGTATACTAACATAATACAATGTTTCCGACAACAATGGCTGGTATGATCTGATCCTTTAGCCTTTCCCTGAGATAGAAAAATCCGAACAATAAAAGGTTAAAATTTTTTTTTATTTTTTATATAATGTACTAATTGAGTTTGTTGGTATTTTTTTTTCAGCAATAATTAGCCGAACTGGACGGCAGGCATAGTAGTAAAAAAATTCTTATATAAATAAATTATTTTAATTTTGATAATGATATCTCAAAATGAGAAAAAAACAATATTTAGTCCCCTGAACGAATACTAGAACCTCATTGTTAGTACCAAATTCCGTAAATTTTGGACGTTGAATTTTTTTATTGGATGCAGATGCAACGTTCATAGAAAACTTATGTCTTAGATTTATGTATTTATCACCTCCCTCATGCTATAATGCACAGAATAATAACAGTACAAACATATTAGATTTATCACAATTTGTGACCTTTACAAACCGAATGAGCAATTTAATACATATTATTATTAAAAATTATTAAAATTGACATATTACAATATATTTTACACTAACGAAATAGACATATAATATACAACAATAAATCAAATTTTTCATTGTCGAATGACATATTAGGATCGAATTACAAAAATAAAAAAACAATAAAGTACACTTTTAAATAAAAAAAAAACAGAGTAGAGAGGAAGAATAGAACAGTTAAAAGTTATTTCGTTCCAAATTAAGGAGATACATTTTGTAATGGCTCTCCAAAGAAATAAACATTGAATAAAACATATTCCTAATCATTAATACATAAGTTACTTATTCTATAAATCAATTTTGTAAAAATAAATAGACAATTAAACACAATTTATTTCATGACAATCCAGAATTTATTGTATCAAATATTGTAATTTCAAAAATTGTTTCTAAACTTAATTTTAATACTTTAAATGCAAAATGTAAGTCTCTGGCAAGTGAGCATTATCATGTTATAATTATGAAAATATATACTAATGGCTGGCTGCTATTTACCAAATAATAGACTAATCATTTACTAGCTGACCTGACAGATGTCTGTCTTAACTATGCGCGTTGTACATAATATACAAAGATTAAAGAAAACTTATCGATCATATTAATTTTTCCAATGTTACACAAAACCTATCTTTTCTTTTATATTATCTTAATTTTCTCCTGACTTGATCTTAATTTTGTCCAGTCGTTCACGCGTGATGCCGTGACCAAGGGAAATTGGGTTTTAAATATATAGATTATAAAGTTACAATTTTTGTAAATTCTTTGACTTTTATATATGATCACCCAATTATTGAGATTGATAGATATATAACATCACGCTATGAGCAATAGGAGCGGAGCAATAATGGTATACATTACAGAAATGGAGAAAATGAAATGTAGCGAAATTGCGCAGCGGTCAGCTAATAATATAATATAGTATAAAGATATATATATAAGTGTTGCTTCCTATTTAAAATATAAAAGGTTAGTTGTAAAATACTAAACCGAAAGCCAGTTATTAATTGAAACAAAACGACGAAATAAATTTTAGATAACCGGCAATTTTTACAAACTGCCGGTACGTAATCAATGCAAATCAATATTTATTTTCAGTATAAATATTTACTTTCATGGAGTTCGTGAGTATTCTATTGGCTTTTGACTTGGTATATATGACTGTATAGTTTAGTTAGCCATTTACAAATAATAAAATTCGCATGTTTATTGTGCACAATTATTTCTATACTACGATCATACAAACGCCTACGTGCTACTCCCACACAAAACATGCCGAGTACTAATTTGAATAAAAAATCGGAAGTACTGATATTTTTGTTACGTCTATATTATGCTGTCCATTTAATGGTAATACAATATAAAATATATAAAACATAATACTTTTGACTAATTCTACACACTTTTGTGACAAACGAGGAAAAATTTGTCAGTTCCTAATTGAATAATTGTGTGGTTTAACACAATATACAATTCCATAATTTGATAAAAGTTTGTTAGGGAAATTTAATATAGTGTATCTATATTTTACAAGCTATTTATACATTTTTGTAATATGTATTAAGTATTTATAAATGAACTACAATTAACCGCTCACCTAATAAATAATTAGAGAGTAGATTCCTTTCGTTCCGATACACAACTGACTTCTCTAGCTAATCCCTCAATGAGAAATATTGCAATTTGAGACAAGTAGTATTAATATTTTTTACATTTAGAACAAAATATACAATTTCAATATTCATTTAAACTATAAATTAATGTTCTAATTAAACATATAATTAAATATTGGGTGAAAAATGTGTATATTTTTTATTAGTATACAAATTATGCAAGTTCCAAAACATTATTGCGTTATAAAAATGTTTCCATTTTTAATTATTCAACATCTAATTGAGAGTCTAATAATTCTCAATTTATAGGAATGTGTAGAGGTTTAAGTACAAAAATAGCCGATTACTAACATTATTATGGCTTGTAGTTGAGCTTAACGAAACGAACAGTAAATTACGAAAATAAGGCACTTCGCATGGTTTAAATTTATTGATATGTCACCTAAAGTGAGAAAACATCATAATCTACCGATATTTATTTCTATACGGGCGCTAAGACTTCGGGAACCGTTCGGATGACTCCCGTTGAATTGCGCGTTAGTTGCTACGCCCCGCCATCTTTGATAATGCCCCAATCAAACGAAAGTCGGGGCACGAAGAGTCCGACCTATTCTAACAATATGTGAGTGTCTTCTGTTTCACTAATTTTGTTTTAGATACATTCCAAATTTATTATCCATAGTATGATTTGTTCTACTACTTTTAAGAATTTAATTTTGGTTGAATTGTATTTGGAAATTATTATAATTAATAGATTTATGTTTATGAACTATTTGACAATTGCAAATATAAGTTTGCTACTGAAATGGTCAAATTGGTTAAATCGCAAAATTACCAATATAGTATCTAGATGTAAAAAAGGCAAAATGAGTAAATATTTTAGATATATTTTATCGCGGTCTGAAAACAAATCAATACAGATTTGGCTAAAAAGAAAGTGGAAATATATTTTTTAACGATATATTTTATGGCAATCTCAAAACATAAAATTGTATGTCTAGCTAAAATGAGTATTTGTGTGGATAACTATAATCTCAGCCTCGTTAGCTCCTGCTGCTTTAGTGTAGAAAGTATTTTTGAGCGATTCCGATATCAATGGAAGAAAGCGGAATTGTCGTAATTTTAAAACCCAACTAAACTAAACTAAACCCAACCAACTTTTTAAAACAGTTTTTTGGATCTGTTACATCAGTCTCAACTGTTTTAAAAATTTATAACTTATATAATTATTTATAAAAAGATGACAATAGAAGTTTGAGAATTGTTTCCTCATTGCTGTATCGATAAATATTAGTAATTATTATGATTTTTTAAAATAATATAATATAGTTTCAGATTTTTTAAAATAAGGGAATGATTTTTTTCTTTTTAGTTAGGTTTTACAATATACGACAATTCTGCCTTTTTCTCAAATATATCTTTATGCACTGTACCTTATAAAATTATTTTCTAAGATTATCATTTGCGAATAAAAGAAGAAAGAAATATCTTATTTTCGTAACATCTGCTATCACAGAGACATAAGGAATAGGTAATTTTTAAATATAAATTGTCAATAAAGGACTCCGAATGTTCGAATCACTAACTACCGAATTGTATATCTTACAAATAAGCCACCAACTATATGTGAAGCCACTCTCACCAATTAGGTTTCTTATGTGATATGGTCCACTGCTGGTACGTGTTGTTGGGGTCACACGGGGCCAGGCCCAGGGTCTGCGAGTGCGGCTGCAGGGTGAGACAGTAACTGTGCAGCCGGTGTATGAGTTGATTATGCTCAGCCTCATATCTGAAATCATAATATTAATATGCTTTTTTTTTATCGGACTATTCGAATGCTGTTGGCCGTAGCTGGCCTTTACAGCTTCACCGGACGTTATGCATCAAAAACTTTGTACCCCTTTTCACGAAAATTGCGAGAACGGAGGAGTATAAAATTTTGCATACATATAGTTTATATAGAGAAGTAATAATAATATCTCTGGACAATTCACACAACGCCATTTAGTCCTAAGTTTTTTTTTTTCGGCCTACTCTAATGCAGTTCGCCGCAGCTGGCCTTTACAGCTACACCGGACGTTAGGGGGCGAGAGCAGATGGCACTCTAAACCCGCGGAAGGACTTATGGACGGCTGAAGGCCAGCTCCTGCCTGACAGATACGACTTTAGTTTGAAGGTACCACTAGGGGGTTCGAACCTTGGCTCAGGCCGTAGTAATTTGGATCCCCGTTTGAATTGGATGGGGGATCGATCAGAGGGGGAGTCCTAAGCTAAGCAGAGCTTGTGTTATGGGTATTAAACATCTGATATAAATACATAGTTTTTTTTTTGTTAATAAATACATAATATGTATAGAAAACACCCAGACCGACACAAACAATCATACTCATGAACACAAATGATTGCACTGTGCGAGGAATCGAACCCGCGACCGTCGGAAGTAAGGCGCTGTGCTAAACCACTAGACCACCGCGGCCGTAAAAAGAGTCGTGAAATGCAGTTTTTTTTTAAATTATGCTTTAAAAATACAATTAATCTTTAAAAAAACACACACACTATCATTCTATTACACGACTAATAACAAAACATCCATATCAAATAATGTCAATACTGTTAATTGTCAAATCCGCAAATAGAACCTCTATTTGCGGTTTTTACAATTATCTTGTTTCTTTGCTGTTAACAAAGTAATCTTCAGATTAAGTCGTGAAGCGAGTCTTTGACAATAAAACCGCAAATTATTAGTAATGTTCAAACTTATAACTTTAATTAATTATAATTAATTTCCATCACTGGGCGACCACTAGTATTATTAAATGCTTTAATTGTTGGGAACATTATGTAAATTACGTAACCAATTAATTTTATTTTGTTAATAGCTGTTGCCCACGACTACGTCTGCACAAATATCGTATCGATTAAGTATCATTATTATTATATGTATATAACCAGGAATTAGCAGTTTGTAACACGAAATCTTAAATATGTCATGCTGAACGATATTGATTTAAAAGAACAACCACACATGTTTTCTCAATCTCTCTTTCTAGTTCTTCTTGTGAAGAGTCAGTGAATAAGAGGTTATGGGTGATAATGGAATGGTGCACCCGCCTGCGCTAACGGTTTACGCTGGCGGGGCACCAATGGGGGATGATAAGATGAACATGCGGTCAGGTGGGTTAGCCCATCGTGACAAATTCACCAGGAATTTATCATGATGGTTTCCAGGGGGAACCGCCAACCTGACATGGTTCATTGCTAGTAATGGAGTCATTAGTCCACGTTACTAAGAATCCCCTTTCCCCTCGTGAATAAGAGGTAGTACTAAATAAGTATAAGATAGCAGTAAAATATTTGTGACTTCAAAAGTGCTAACAAATATATATAAAAACCATTTCATTTCCTACATTAAGATTATTAGAATAAAGATTATAATAATATAACATTACCTCCAAGGTCCATCCACAGTTCCTAGCCTACATATGGCTTGCTTCACATTCTCGGCGTCAGCTTCGACGCAACGTTCACCCACCCCTAACTGTCCAGCTTCATTAAGTCTGAACAGTTGGCTGTTTCCAGCGCCGTGACACGTTGAAGTACCTTTATACAATAAAACGTATCTTAGGACTAATAAAAACAATCTGTGGAAATCGTAGTTATATTTAAATTACTTTCGCGCACGCAATACCCGTTTATAACGTCGAACGGACATGTAACGGACCTCTGAAAATTCATATTCAGATTAAATATCCCGTTATATAATACAGAATTTCAAAATGAGAGCATTTGCAAAAATAAAAATTTTCAAAATCTTTATTAATTCACAAGAAATAAATAATATCACTGGACAATTTACATGAGTGTCATTTAGTCTGAAGCTAAGCAGAGGTTATTATTACAAGTGATACAAATACTTAATACATATTTTTGTAAAGACATACATAATATACATACAACACACCCAGACCAATACAAACAATAATATTCACGAATACAAATGTTTGTATCGTGCGAGGAATCGAAAACGTGACTATACGAAGTAAAGTGGTGTACTTGTACTGACTATATGAAGTAAAACTTTAGATCTTAAAGACAAGAGTTCTAATATTATAGAGATATCTTCATTATAACAAACGAATTAATACAGAGAGTTATCTTACCAATATAAGCTGGAGCAGCCTTCCCCATCGTGTCCAGGCATACACCTGTGGCCTTATTCTTAACCATACCCCAATGAACATTCTTTGGCAACTTGGGGAATTTATCATAAACATCATAAGCCACATTATCCATGAACCAAGAAAAGTCTTTGCATTTCAATTTATTCTTCAAGGCGATTTGCTCACTTATATCTCCCATATCCAAAAATCTCGCCATAGGTTCTCTAGTATAGAAGTATTCTTTGTGTTCCGCGTCGAACCAAGTCTCGATGACTCTCTTGTAATTTATTGTAATGAGAGAACCTTTGCGGTTCTTCGCTAGGTTCCCGAAGGAGTACGGCATGAACGCTCTATACACGTGTCCAACTCTTGAGCAAGGCACCCATTCAATACTACCCCCACATTGCCATATCTTAAAGCTCAACTCGAAATTCTCTCCACCCCACACCAGTAGACCTGGATCGTAGGCTCCTATCTCTAAGAAATAACGTCTATTTATAGCAAATAAACCTCCAGCGTGCGTAGGACTTTTGTACGGCTCCGATTTGTGCTTGTGCCGGGCGTTTTCCCGATCGGGAACTTCATTTTCTTTATACAACATTCCCCATTCAAATATTCCTCTATAGTTCGCACCGTGTTGGTACACTGGACGATACTCGAAAGTTCTATGATCGATGCCGTCGATGACGGGCACCGTCATAACTCTGTAGTCTCTGTAAATAGGCGCCAGTAATGGAGGCAGCCAGTTGACATTGACCTCACAATGTGCATCTAGGAACACAATAACTTCACCGGTTGCCTCTTGAGCACCTCTAGACCTGGTCCGAATTAGTCCTTCTCTCTGCGTATTTCTAATCAGTCTTACTTTACCCTTCCACCGTTTTATATAATTGTCTAGGTTGCTCTTTAAATTGTCTTTATCAGAGAAATCATCCACCTGCATAAACAAGTTTAAAAGTTTTTTTTACACAGGTGTATAGTTTATGTACTTTTTAAAGAAAGTATTCAGTTATGATTTTTTATCATAATTCTATATGATAAATGAAAAATACATATGTTTTTAAGATTTTATTCACTATTTTAACAAACAATTGTTTAAAAATAATAAAACTTACAAGCCAATAATAATACTGCTGATCTCAAAGGGGGATAGATATAGGCAGTGCTTAACGTAGTATTTCGACAAAGGTTCGTTATCGGGTTTCCATTAAAGAGGAGCTAGTTAGAAACTAGATATGCTATATAAAATAGTATTTAATTAATGATTCAATTACTGGGTACCCAATGGCGCATAATTTTTCACACGTTCCAGCTTTCGGGTATGCGGCACTGAGCGTGTGAAAACTATCACCGTCTTATTTAAGAATAACAATAACATTTATTTTGGAAAACTTAAGTAACATTTTATCTATGACTCCACACTAGGCTACTACTATACCTGCATCATGGAAGTCGAAGCAAGTGTAACAAAGATACATTAATTTTTGATTACATTTATAAAGAGGCTCTGCTTAAATGACAAACACAAACAACAACTCTGTCAATTAATACAGTTTCAAACTCCGTAGTTGTAAGTAATTTTAATAGATGCAACCAGTTTTTTTTTACATTATAAATGTGTTTGCGTTGGGTCTAAACTCAACTGGTGGAAAATGATGGCGAGACCTAGAATAGACCTAATATGTAATATGTAGAAGAAATTAAATCACTACTGTATTGAAGACGTTTGAATTATATTTCTTTGGGAAAACGAAAGCTGGAAGTGTATCCCACTCTTTGGCTGTGCGAATTAAAAATTACGCGAACTGCTCAGTGCGAATATGTGGAATTTCCACGACATACGGATGAAGTCCTAGTGTTCGTGCAGATCGGTGATAAAAAGGGAAGATCAAATTATACAGATCCTGAGCGCACTCGCCTAAGTGTCTCATAAAAAATACCGACAGACTGGCCTTTTTCCGTCGATGTTCTAACGTCTGAAGTGTAGCTTTATTAGTGTCATTCCCAATTAACATTTGTTATATGTTTACTGTATAATTGTGTATATTACTCACCAACACTATTTCGTGAAGTACATTTGGAGGTGACCTGTCGATGACGGTGTGCACTGTTCTCATTAGAACAGTGAAGCCCTCATTGTGGAAGACAATAATTACGGAAGTACTTGGAAGGTCCTTTGGGTAATGCCAGTATTTACATTCATCTAATCGAGTGTCTGGAATCGTCCTGTGAATACGCTGTACTTATTTTTATCTGCTAAAGCTGTGGCCATTTAAGAATTAGGTGTAGAGATAAGTCTCTCTCTCGTCTATTTCAGGGCCAAGTAGCTTGTTTCGTAAGAAGTGTTTTAGTTTTTGGGTAAGATTAGGTAATCAGATAATATATTATCATTAAGAAACAATATAATGTGAACTGTATTTATACATTACTAGCTTATCCGCGTAACTTCGTCTACATCACACTTATCATGACATTTATTATATTTCGCCCAAAATACGTAATATCTTTTTAAATTATTGCCAATATGGAATTCTGTTGTATAAGTAGTTTCATCAAAATCGGTTCAGTAGTTTTTGCGTGAAAGAGTAACAAACAAACATCCACCCATTTATACTCACATAATATCGCGTTTATAATATTAGTAAGCTTATACTAACGCCAAATAATCAATTCAGTATAAACTATTTTGGTGCATATATTAGATAATTAATTTTTTATGTACTATGGCATTATTTCTTATATAGAGTATATGTATAGTGAACACTTAGTATAGAAAACTATTCATCAAACAACCTAGGTAAACTGTTACTAAAGGCTTCAATTGTTCAATTTTTATTATGTCACAAGTAAACAACATGATTCTATCTTTAAAATCCTGGATAAATTAGTGTAAAAATGATATATATAATACATACATCTCACATAGCAAGTGCTTGTATGACTGCTATGACAGATTACAAGAATTAATAATAAAAAAAAACTTTTACATAAATTTTACACTTTTACATGTGTTTATATAGATTTTAAAATATAATATAATAAATAAATAAATATCCTTAAGAGATTAATTAATAATATTTGCCTTGTTTAGAAAATAATGCACCATATAATTCTTTACTAGTTCAGGTGGCACAATTATACATGTATGTTTAAATGTATTTTCACAGTTATGTACAACTTAACTATGTAACACAACCTAAGATTGCAATAAATTATTATTACTTGTTTACATAATTAAACCTAATGTTACAGTGTAATACATAAATGTCAGGATTAATATGATATTTTAAATACCTATTCATGGAAATATCATCAGAGGCAGCAATGTTCATGCCATATTCACTCTCAGATTCTGCTATGTCATTGGCTCTATCCTGAGACATATGGTAAGGCTTGCCCTCTTCACCAGGGCCCTTTGTTATCTTCTTATCCTTGGGTTCAAAGTTGCCCAACTCTGAAATATAATTTGCTTACTAAATAAAACAAATTTAAATAAGTTGCATTACTTCATAAGGTGTAGAATAAATATTCTTAGTAATTGCTAAGATAAACCTACTGTAGGAACACTAGAAGTGACTCCCATTCAGTATATACAGTAGTTTAGCTAGGTTGTACCAGATTTTTGGTGAGGACATCAGACATAAGACAGGAATAAAGTTTAAGTAATGCCATATATTTCAAACAGTGTTAGTTATTTTATGGGTTGATGAATATAATAAATGGGATTCTCTTCAATAAATACATCAGTTTCCATTATGAATAAAGCATCTATGTTATAATAATATATGAAATTTCTTCAATTGTTAAAATAACATTATAAAAAATAATCATCATAATTATGGATTGGCAAAATTATAAATAAAATATTTAGGTGTATTATATCACTTTGAACAATTATGCATTCAAAACACAAATTACAATATAAATTATTAAATGTGATGAATAAAAAGGTTTTTATGTATTAATGTCCATCATTTATCTTTATTTGAAATAATTTTGGCTTCTACTATAAAGGTCACTAGACCTACTTGTTATCACCTTTTTTTCTTTAATAAAATATATGCTAAAGGAAAATTGCATATACAGTATATACAATTTACCTTTATTGGTAGTACTGTACTTGTTTTATTGGTAGTACGGGTTTAACGTAATTTGTGTTGATAAGGCCTACACCTATTTAAAAGGCACGTAAACACAAGCGTAAAGGACACGTAAACTTTTGTTTAAATTGCACCAGTGAAGCAAATCAGCTTATCAAACAAACATGCAGGGTATAATGATCAATTAAAAATGTTGATTTAAAGCTGAATATTGTGTATCGTTCACACAGGCAACAAAAACAAAGCTTGGAAACAATACACCGGCGGAATAGGCCGAATAACTGTACACAATAACTGTAGCAATTTAATGTATGATAATGAAGTATGTACTTATTTTATTTACCTGTTTTTAATGTTGGGTATACATCACGATGGAACTTATAATAGCCAACTTCTGCTTCAGAAAGTACAGGTTCGTCGCTATCACTCAAATTTTCACTAGACCACTTGTGAACAGCGTAAATCAAAAGTATTAGGATACCACAAATTGAAACTAAACGGATCATTCTGCCGCGTCTCACATTTGTTATTCTCATTTTATGCGAAGTCTTATTATTTATTTTATACAATAATAAATTATTATTGTTATTTCAAAAGATCATACGTATACAAAAGTAAATTGCATCTAGAGTAAGGAGAGAAAATGAATCTTGATTGGCGAATGGTGACGAATTGCCGATTGCCGTATATTCGTACGTCAGTTCAGTTGTGACTGTTTGACTGAGAGACCGAATGACGTTACTGGTGTTTAACTGACAGTGACTGTAATTAATGTCAATAAAAGAAGCCTCGGTAGTTGTCAGTTTCTATCGATCTCTTGTGTCGTTTAATTCAAATTATTATTTAGACTCGATTGTCATAAGTTTTTAAATATAGCATAATATAGTAAAATCTTACCAAATTCAAATCAAATTAGTGTCAGAGAATGTAATGGTTTGAAAATTTACTTTATATGGATTGTTGTCAGTAAAGTGTTTGGTTTGCGCTGAATTCGTTTTCAAAAAATATTTGATCGTTTAATCTTTAGGTATATATTTATCATCATATCATATTTAATAAATAAGCAAAATAATAAACATGGAAAGAGGTACGTAGTAGCATCTTTGATTAATATTCTGAATTGTATTGTATTATCATAATAATTTACGATTGTAAATTTAAAATTATGATTTCAGGTGCACCAACGACGTTTACTGTTGATAATCTGATTAGTAATTGGAATGACAACTTTCCCAACTATCAGTTGACTCCGGCTGACCTCAAGAAGCCCCATGCAGTTATTGGAGCACTTTTCTTAGTGTTTGATAGGCTGGGCATTGATCGAGATGCAGTTATGATGGTGAGAAATTTTGTGTAAATTTAGTTTTAATTAATTAATATTCACATTGACTTTAATAGCATTATGGCACGTCTTTATCATTCCGGAGTACTATGTCACTTTGCAATAAGATGGTAAACTTTATATTAGAGACTTGTCATGGTGTCTAATAAATATTTTACTTTTTCACTTTCAGGTAGTTTAAAATCAGTGTTATATTACCAAGGTCTTAGAAATGTTTCTAATATATTCTAAAAATATTACACTTATCTGTAATCTTCATAATAAGTCATAAGTTTTTTTATTTCTTACTGTTAAGCACCTTATCAATCATCATGGAATGGTATATGCATTACATTTAGAATGCTGATGTGTATATGTTTTTAAAGATAAAGATGCCTTTTTCTGCATTTCCATACTTTTTTTATATTTAATTTTTCCTGAATTGTTATACATTTTCTTTTTTATTAATATTACAGAATTTGTTCATTTATTTGATTTTTCTATGACTCTTTATTGATTATATTATATTCCGCAGTACAAAGTGCCTTGTGACAAAGGCCTCCTCTAATTCCTTCCAGTGTAATCTATTGGGCTGCCCTTCTCATATATGTTATTATCACAGTCAATTTATATAGATCCTAGTGCAAATTTCAGTAATTAGTAATAAATTCAAACAAAATAATTCCACAAGTGCAATGGTATAGACAACATGAATAGTGGCAATAGCCACTCATTAGTGGTACTATGGATATCACATCATGTGTCACTCATGAGACCACTGATGCATTGCCTTTCTGGTGAACTGAGATGTACCTCCATATCCTGTTATATCACTGCTTTAACTTCACTACCCAGCCAAAACACATCTATGAAGCTGTGTCAGACAATCACAAATTAGAAGTGATAGAATAGATAGAAGTGAAGTTAAACTTCACTACCCAACCAAAACACATCTATGAAGCTGCTTTGCGGCTTATTGGTGGCACAATTGTGCAATATGATGATCTTGTACATATTTGTATTCATGAGTATGTAGTTACTAAAAAAATGTATATGTATTTATTTCAGTTGTCTAGTACACATAACACAAGCTCTGCTTAATTTGGAACTAGATAGCACTGTGTGAATTGTCCTGAGATATTATTCTTACTATTATTTCAGACTCCTCCTGAAGAAAGTCGCAACGAGCACACAATCTACTACTGGGATCTCCTGCCAATCATCAACATAACTCGTGTAATCAATCACTTAGTAACAGTTATTCCACAAATGAAGTTAAATATTACTCTAACACAATTCCTACAACCATCTGTGACAACATCACACTCAATACTGCTTTTGTTATTTAATTTGATGGTTTTCAATGAGGACAGGCTAAGAGACATTGCTCCAGAAGAAGAAGAACTGTTCGCCAAGACAGAGCAGGTATGACAGTTCTTTTTTAAATTACCATTATACTTTAGATTATGAATATGCAGTAGAAATATAATATAACTATTCAAATATTATTTCTCCAGGTTAAAGAATTAGAAAACAAAAAGAATAGGCTTCTTGAGATGCTAAATGAACAAGCTGTAGAGAAGGGGAAACGTTCAGAGAGACTTGAGAAGGTAAGGAAACTTAAAAAAGTATTTTTTTTTTATTATTCACTTCAGAGTATATACCTCTATTTTTTTAAGGGATGACAAACTAAATGACCAAAGGGATTGATGGAGGATGATAAGATGATGTCAGTTTTGCAGGGGCAACCATGTAGAGGTCAACCTGACATGGTACATTGCTAGCAATGGGGTTATTAATCCACACTACTAACATTCCCCATTATTAATTTATATTTTATTAGGATTATAAAAAAAAGAATTCACCCAACAAGTGAAGTCACCTGAGGAGATGCGCTTAGATACTTTCGGCAAAATATTTTAGTCCTGCTTATACATGGTGTAATATATTCTCTCTTGTTTCCAGTTGGATCATGACATAAAGCAATACGAAGAGGAGTTACGACAAGAGACAGAAGCACACGAAGAAGAGAAGCAAGAATTAGAAGATATTCTTAAAGATAATCACAAAATAGAAGTGTTGCTTGAACAAAAGAAAAGTCAGAAGGAGGCGTTAATGGCGGAAGTAGATCGTAAAAAGGCTCTGAGAGTGTATGACGCAGATGATATAAAGGCCCAAGCACAACAAGCTGCACAGAATGTGCAAGAAGCTGAGGAAAAGCTGAATTCTCTAAGAGTAACATTAATGCAAAAGGAGAACAGCTTGAAGAACTTGCAGACAATAAAACCTAATTTAGATACAGCCAATAATCTCTTACATGAGATTATGAAACTCTCTGAGAGTTTGAAGTAAGTATACAGTAAATCGTTGACCTCTGTGGTCTGGCATCACCTTTACTCCGAAGGTAACGGGTACGATTCCTTGCATAGTACATACATTTGTATTCATGAGTATAAATGTTTGTATTGGTCTGATTGTTTTCTATGTATATTATGTATGCAATTTTAAAAAAAATAATTGAAGCATATCAATCAGTTGTCTAGTAGTTATACCACAGGCTCTGCTTAGCTTTTGGGACTAGATGGCGCTGTGTGAATTGTCTTGGGTTATTATGATGGTATCTAAATATATATAACTCAAAGGTGACTGACATACTGATCTATCAACGCACAGCCCAAATCACTGGTTGGATCGGGCTGAAATTTGGCATGCAGGTTATGACGTACCTAAGAAAGGATTTTGATTAATTCTACCCTCAAGAGGATAAAGTAGGTGTTGTGATGGGGTTCTTTTTTGTTGAGATGGTGAGTTTACTAATAAATAATATATACGTTTACAGCAGAATAATTGTATTGTCCTTTTTTATAATATATTTACACTAATGTCAATCTATATTTGACAACTAAGCTATTATAAAATCGTAATCGGTGAGGAGGCCGTATATACACCTAACATCCTCCCGCAGACATGAAGTACTCATCAGATAGCTTATAGTAAATGAGCTTCTAGAAGGTAAAGCCTCTGAAAGGGGCGTACGAAAACATCAGAGTTCGTCTTAATCTTGGCTACTCTGGCTATCCCTTCCCACCAGGGGTACCATCTTTCCACCCAACCTCCCCTCCACCAAGTAGGGTCCGGTGGCTTAAATTTCCAGCTGGTATGCTGGTCTTGAACTAGATGAAATAGAATTACACTACTCGATGGTAATATTATTAAATGTCTAAAATTTCTATTTTCCTCTTTAATCAGAATTAGTTTAGTTTTCATTCTTGTCATACCCTTTTCATCTGTAAAAATAGTCTTGTTTTTCAATTTCTTAAACTCGTCATTTGCTTGATAATATTCTCTTTGTATAATCATTACTAATTTATTTTCCACTTCTACATAATCATAGTATGTCAAAATTGTATCTAGTTTTTGTTCTTCCTTCTTTTGTTTATAGTCGTAAGTAATCTTTTCATACTTCAAAGAATATATCGTTACGTAATTTTCTATCTTTTTATCTCCCTCGTATTTCTTACTCCTACCTACCTGATGAAATATATTCCATTGTCGGTTCAGTTACTTCTTTTATATAACTTTTAAAACCTGACATGACTAACTCGACTTTTTCATCTCTTTCTTTATTTATCGAGTCTCTAGTGACACTCACATCGTGTGAATTCTTTAAAATTCTCGTACTTTTATAATTGATCACACTCTGTTCATTGTCATCTCTATTTGAAGTTCTTGGACTTATATCCTGTCTCTCAGGTGATACAACTGGTAACTGAGAGGCAGGTTGATGTTTATTCTGCCGTTGTATTACGTCTTGATACATATTATCTAGAGTAATCCATTTAATCAAAAATTCATCGGCCGTTTCACAATCTGCGTAAAATTCATCTTCATTTGTTTCGTCGTCATTCAACCATTCATTGTAAATATCTTTATCAACTTTAAATAATTCGTCTGCTATACCTTTAAATATTGAATGACACGCCTTTATTTCCGCAGTATTTGGTATGGGTTCCTTTAATAATTCTGATAACTGGTTCCCAGTCTTTGTGAATAATCGGCGTAAATTTGTTCTGGATTTTCTTAATCTCAACATTTTTGTACGAAGTCACGGTCGCCAGATGTTGTGATGGGGTTCTTTTTTGTTGAGATGGTGAGTTTACTAATAAATAATATATACGTTTACAGCAGAATATGTATTGTCTCTTTTTATAATATATTTACACTAATGTCAATCTATATTTGACAACAACTATTATAAAAAGCGTAATCGGTGAGGAGGCCGTATATACACCTAACAGTAGGGGATGTAAGTTTGTATGAAACTGTCAATTTTATACCGATCAGGCTGAGACTTTGCATGCATAAAGCTACTATGACGTAGGCATCCCCTAAGAAAGGATTTTAATAAATCCCACCCCTAAGGGGATAAATTAACGCGAGCGAAGCCGCGGGCAAAAGCTAGTTTAGTCATATATGTGCATATCTCTGTCTTGTTCTTGTCGATTTCAGCCTCCAAGATGTTTATGTAGAAAACTACATGGCGAAATAAGCTATGTGACCTCACTTAATAAACTATTATTAGAAAGTTGCTATAGTCGAATTCCTACTTTTTCACTTTATTATTTGAAATAGTATTAACTGTTATCTAATTTAAATATGCCGCGTCAGAGGGAAGGGGATTGCCAGCAATGTTCCATGTCAGCTTGGCCTCCACGCGGTTTCCCCTGGAAACTATCGGGATAAATTTAATTAAAATAATAAGAAATAAACATGAGGTCAAGTGACCTCATTTTTATCATCCTCCACTAGTGCTTGCCAGAGAAAACCTTTAACGCAGACGGGTGCACGATTCCATTATTATCCATAAAAAAATGATGCGTTATTTGCCATAGAGAATAAAAATATAACAAAAATTGTTACAGAGACTATGAAACTGGCGATCTAGACTTCGATAGCAAAGAAGGTGAATTGGATGTTCTGAATACAGAGCTAACGGAATTGCAAATTCAACTTGCCGAATTGAAATCGGCACGAGAGGAAGCTAGCAAAAAAAGGCAAGAGAGCCAGTTGAAGAGGCAACAGGAGAAGACATTGGCACAAAGGTTTGGCTTAGTTTTTGTATAAGAATGTACTAACATTATAATGACTCAGATTTAACATTGGGTATTACAGTATAATATGAGAGAGGCTGGGCATGACATGTTACTACTGCACAATGTCAATGAATGAATCTGTAGTGTTCATGTATATAAACAACGGTTACCATTTACAATCAGGCTGGCCATCAGCTGCTTTCTCATTCCAATTACATATAAAAAAATCTATCAGGTTGATAGATGGGTTGCATGTTGATGATAATTAATTATGCACTATATTGTTCTTGTTTGCCACTGATATACCTCTTGTACAAAGTAATTAGCATTAGTGTATCTCATTTATTTCTAACGCCAAGCAGGCTGGTTTGTGCCCCAACTTCCGTTTGGTATGTGGCAGTGAAATTACAGTTTATTAAGGCATAATACCTTAATTCTAAGAAATGGTAAAACAGGAGTGTGACAGACTTGGAAGCTCTGAATTACTAGCAGAAAATGCCAGGATTAGTATATTCAACCCTGATAACAAGTTACTTGTTTCAATCCTAAAGCAAATTTAGGCCTGTGCTTAACAAAAATTTGCAGTATTGGTCAAGCTGAAGAGGTAACGCTCTTACACATCCTATGTTATTGTAGCCCACTCTTGTATAATCGAAATATCTGCTTTGGAAAGTATTCACTCTATCTTTGACGGGTCTGTGTAGCGAACTTTAAAAAAGAGACAGACAATATCCTAAACCCGCAAAAAAAATTCGTCATTTTGGTTACATCATAAAAATTTACTTTTTTTTTGTTTAGTGCCCTTCGTGAAGCGGAAGATAAAGATAAAAAGTGTCGCGAGAGATGCAAGAAAGCGCTGCAGCGCACACAGGAAATAAAGGAGTTAACTACCAAATATGAGCAGGAGAAAGCAAATGGGATGGAGCAATTGACCAATTTAAAGAATTCATTTTGCAATGAGGTAGGATAGGATTTAGTTACCCACATTATTTTTCATTTGATGTAACATGCAATTGTATTTGGTACTTGTTTTGTAAATAATATTAATAATAACTCAGGACAATTCTCACAGTGTTATCAAGTTCCTAGCTAAGCAGAACTTGTGTTAAGGGTACTAGACTACATTTGAATACATTTTTTACCCTGATCAAAACCACTGAGGGCGTCAAAATACGAAATAGTGATACCAATGAGCCGAATCTGATTTGGCTCCTAAATGATTAGATTCACCAGAAAGCAACTATATTGTTTTAAATGTCTACCTAATCGCATGCATACTAGTATTGGACTCAATTCATTTTATTCATTTTAATCACAAGTTTGTACACACTAACATATAATTTAACTAGAAACTTAAGAAATTTTACAACAGAATTCGATTTTTTAATAAAACAGCAGCGTCACTACCAATATAAAAACACATATTACCTATTTGTTACGCTTGTAATGTGGATTTCTATATATTAAAAAATTGTTTATTATTTCATCCAATACAAACAAAAGGTCAAATTTGTTCTCTATGGTTTTAGTTTATAAGAAAACATTACTATTCTATCTACTTATTATTACTTGTTTTAGTTGAAAACAATTGATAGCGCAATTATGAAGAAAGTGATGGAAGTGGAGAAGAATATTGAAGAGAAATTACGCAATCGTACTCTGTAAACTTTTATATAATGAATAATGGATAAGTGATATTTGCTGAATCATCTACGACGGCATGAATAGATTCCAGGTCGGTCCCGTTGAGTCCTGGATGTTGATGTCTCTATTACACTATCTTATTTTTATTATAGTTTTATAAATCTAATAGTTAAAATACTGTCCAAGTGATTTTATTATTATAATAAATGTTTGTACTATTCTATACTATTTTATTTCTATATTACATACATTCTATTATATTTTCTACCAGAATCAGAATATTAAAGCTATTAATAAACAATATTAATAAATTCTACGTAGAAATATTAAATTAAATCGACTTATTTTTCTAATATCAATAGTAGTTATTTTGTTATAAGTGTTCCATTATATTGCTGTACATTTGTTTCAAATCGACAGTATTTTAATGTGATCACTGTATAAACATGTCTAATTGCTTTGCAGATATTAGAAAAGATCTTTGATATTATTATTAATAACTATCTGTTCCCGCGGCTTCGTCCGCGTGGTTATTTTACTTAATTTTTCTAAAATAAAAGTAGCCTAGCTTACTCCTTATTACATCGGCTATATGCCAAAAAAAAGTCCCGTCAAAATAGGTCCAGCCATTTCAGAGATTAGCCGGAACAAATAGACCGACAGACAGACTGACAAAAATTGTAAAAAATGTTATTTTGGTGTATGTAACGTATTTATATCATATGCCTTTAGTAAAAAACTCCAATTTTATTTATATGTATAGATAATTTATTAATTTAAACCTAATTTTCTTAGTCTTACAGTTAATGTAAAAATATAAATGAAAGCTACAAAAATAAAAATAATAAAAAAATTGAATTGGTAGGCTTGTGTAGAACTTAAGGACTACCCGTCCACCATAAGGTAAACTGAGAAATTAGTAAGCGGACCATTGTAGTTTAGAAACTTTCACCTGGTCATTTTACGTCATAATTTATACGCATAAATTCTAATTTATCAATATTTACATATGATACATAAATACATTATATTTTCCCGTTTTATTTATTTTAAAACGTTAATGGAAGTATATTGATTGATTTAACCGATTTCATTTGTATTGAACGTAACAAATTATATAAACATTTCCGGACGCTATCGGCGTCTGATTCATGACCATAATTCGTCCACCACCCCATGTTGACCTAAAAACATCGCAATCTGTTATATCACCCTACATAACTGAGGGCGAGACTAAATCCATATATTATTTATTCATGGCATTCACGATATTCATGATGTTGTCATAAACATGGCTTTGTTCTAATAAAGCATTATGATATGAATTGTATTCATATTATTTTAATATCGTAGATAATAATGTTTAATGAACATTTCATTGAAATGATTCAATATAATTACGATGGAGCATCATTTAACGGATGAAAGACGACTGCATGCAAAATGCGAATGTTGTAATGGATGTGTGGTGTAACAAGAATGGATAAGATAAAGAATGAATATAGAGGAAGTATGAAAGTGGCTCCGGTGTCAGAGAGGTTGAAGAGTAATCGTCTGTAATGGTATGGACATGTAATGCGTAGGAATGAAGAGAATATTTTAAGGTAGGTGTTATATATGAATATGGATGGTAATGCGAAAATGATTCACAATAATTCACATCATTCCGCAATAAGTACTTCAACACATTGTAGGTTATCAGTGAAAAGAAACAATATGTGGATGGGACTTCACCTCGTCCGTAATTGTAAATATGTATGCAGATAATATTATATCTAATATCAATACCACTACATATCTAGATCTAAGTATATTTTTTTAACTTTATTATATTACTTTTTCTAATACATTTAAAGGTGCTTAGGATTAATACTTACAAATCGATTACGTTGAATTATTGATGTAATAACAACCAGATCAACTAGAATAATAAAAAATATTCATGAATACAAATGTTTGTCCGATGAAGTCCAAGAATCGAACCCGCCACCATTGGAAATAAGGCGTTGTAACTAAGCAGGTAGGCAAACACTGGGCAGCGTTGCCAATTTTTTTTCAGCTGACGAGAGACTTGCAAAGTTAAAAAAGCGGGAATTTTTGGAGTAAAAAAATCGGGACTCTTTTCATAAGACTACCGATTTTGTTACTCAATAGGTTCCAAATTCATTAGTATTTATTATTAGCAATTAAAAAATATGAAACACATTCTTATGCACGTCATAATTATTAAAAAAAAATGCTTTTTTGATTTGATATCCCTTGTTGCAAATTACAATAGTTACCTATACTTGCTCCATTTATAAAAAATAGGTAATAATAAAATTGCAGTACCTAATGAAATTGATTTTCCTTATTTAAAGTTACGTATTGATCATACATTTTTTACAAGATCCAAACAAAGAGTTTATTCGTCCCGAATACGTCTGGGAATCCCTCGCCTCTACTGTACTCACAGTATAAAAGCAAGTAACTCTCTCAATCGAAATCATTCGTGCCACAGAGCAAATAATCACTACGTCTTTAATTCAGGCTTCAGGTTTAACGAAAAAAAAATAGAAATGGAAAAAATATTATTTGTTTTTCTTGCATTCGCTTTTGTATCACAGATCAATGCAAAGACATTTCAAAGATGCGAATTGGTTCAGGCGCTCAGGAGTCAAGGCTTCGATGAAGCAAAATTGAGAGATTGTAAGTATTTTGTACTTTTTTTAAATCAACTTTTAAATGAATATGTACTATGTCTTGGACTGATGACTATTATTACGTAAAGATTCTAAATTTCATGTATTTTTGCAAGTGTATTGAGCATACATCATAATATAGTCGAATTGATGTGGGTACCCAATAGTCGTACTTGTAACTTAATGGCACTTCCATGACCCTCTGTTTCCCTACTAACTACGTAATGGACTTGTCGTTCGTGGAGTAACATATTTGCTACTAACGGACTGTTCCAATATGAAGAACTAAATATTTCATAGAAATTACGCGCTAAGGTGCTCTGATATCCTAATTCTCAGAAACGCATAAGACGTGATCATCATAGTATATTTTACATAGTTTTTTATTGTGTGTAGACTACATTTAGCATATTTCATTAGGGGTGTTGGCTGACCTAAAGGTTGAGGATGGTTAGGGCAATTCGAAACTTACCAGGGAGCCATTTGAGTCTGGAGGCGTGCAGAAGCTATTCCTGTGCGCCTAGATGGGGTTCCGATTGGAATCAAGCTGGGGATTGGAAGAATGCGGTAGCGTTACCATGGTCTCAGCGATATGTTTGAAGAGCAATAGCAGTTAGGTTTTTTAGCCAGTAAGATTGTAGCGATTCTGGAGTCTAAAGATTCACTTGACGTTAAAAAAAAGTGATTTGGTTACATGATTGCCATTCTAGTCACGTAAAAATATCCCCAACTATGGGGTAATGGATGTAAGAGAGTAGTATCTCTCAGGTAGACCATCAGTTTGTATGTTCCAATATCATAAGCAAAGTACTTTGAAGTTATGGTACTTTTTTGTCTACGCAGGGGTGTGCTTGGTTGAGAACGAGAGCGGTCGTAAGACGGACTTAGTCGGGAAGCCAAATAAGAATGGATCCAGGGATTATGGCCTGTTCCAGATTAACGATAAGTACTGGTGTAGTAAGACCTCTACAGCCGGCAAGGACTGTAACATTACGTGTTCCCGTAAGTAAATATAATTATATTACAATATAGCAAAGCTATTACCACAGATAACATAATATATGTAATATTACTATTACTCATTAAACGATGACAAACGTACATAGCAATTGTTGTTCATGCAGGGGATTTACATTTAATGTTTGACATAGACCCGTTATAGAGTATACAATGTAAATAAACTGGATTTTATAGAGTTCCTTGCCAGTTCTTTTCAATTGAATCTGTATATTGAATTGGACAGTAAGAAAAAATATTAATACCTACAAAAAACTTGGCGTTCATAAGCGGCTAAAATGTTATAACTGATTTTTTATTTAGGTTTTTTGTACGGATATGTATACATATTTGTTAATAAACGAATATGTAATGATGCATTAATGATATATCTCAGCTAGCAGGATACCAATAGTGGAAGAAGATAGAATAAAAATGAATTTAGGTCAATTATCATTTCATGACATTTTACAATAATTTAATTAGGTCTGATTGATTTAGAAAGTACTTATTAATTTTATGTACTGTGTACTTATTATATTTATGTGTATATAATATATTTTTTTATATTTAATTAGATGTTTAATATATAATATTCTCGTGTCACAGTATTAGTTATTATTATTATTATCAGTTTTTGTTACAAACAAATTGTTTTTCTTCGAAACGGCTTGACCGATCCTAGAGACTTTTTTTGTGTATATTTAGTAGGTCTGAGAATTTTATGATTCTGCCTTAAAAATCCATACAACTAAAAATTTTCACCTTTCTATTTCTAATAAGATTATTTATATCGCAAAATAATGTTTGCCGACAACTAGTTTTATATAAAAAGTTATAATTTTATTTTCAGAACTCCTAACCGATGACATCACCGTTGCGTCTAAATGCGCCAAGAAAGTATACAAACGTCATCAGTTCATGGCCTGGTACGGTTGGCGTAACCACTGCCAAAACAAACCGCTTCCTGACATCAGCAAATGCTAGTCTGCGTATAGAAGAAATGCTATACAATATTAATAAAAACATTGTAAAATATATGTAACTATATAATAATAGTAAAAAAAAATTAAAGGAAAGCTTGCCTATCTCTTCATCCAATGAAATATATATGTATAATTACATTTTTACGCAACAGTACAATTGAATGATTCTTGTATTACAGGATAGGTCATACATATCTTACAATTGTTTCAATATAAGCAAACAAAGAAACCTATATATTTAAAACAAGAAATTTGAGAACCAGTAATTTGTGTCAGATTACATATTATATCATGTTTTTCGCTTTTCATAAATACATAGATTTCAATAGGTAGATTACTTCCGATTCTACTACACATTCCTTAATAGACATTATTACATGGTATAAAACAAAGTCGCTGTCGCTGTCTGTCCGTCCCTATGTATGCTTAAATCTTTAAAACTACGCAACGGATTTTGAAGCGGTTTTTTTAATAGATAGACTGAATCAACAGGAAGGTTTATATATATAATGCATGCACACTCGTGCGAAGCGGCGGCGAGTAGCAAATTTTATATAAATGTATTAATTACTAGCTGTGGCCGCGGTTTCACCCGTGTAACATTTATGGTCTATGTGTTTTTAAATTTGATGTTGAATATATAGAATAAGTAGCCTTTGCGTGCAAGAGGAACAAACATCCATCCATCATCTGTCTAAACGTTAGCCAGTTGGCATTATCTCTGGCTTTTCCACAGGTGGTAATTATGAATGTATATCCTTACTAATATTATAAATGCGAAAGTAACTCTGTCTGTCTGTCTCGCTTTCACGCCAAAACTACTGAACCGATTTAAACGAAATTTGGTACACAGATAGTCTAGACCCTGAGAAAGGACATAGGCTACTTTTGAATGCGATAGAAAGTTTATAAGGGGTTGAAAGAGTTATGTATGGAAGTGTCGTCATTTTTGAAGATGAAACGATGAAACTTTTTCATTTGGCTTTTATCGGGTTAGGTCATTAAATATTTTTTCATTATTTGGTCAAGGTCACTAATTTCGCGGACGAAGTCGCGGGTACAGCTAGTATTATATATAATTATTTAAATAGGTAAGTACCTGTTACTTAAAAGATTCGTTAGATTAGAGAGAGAAGGATTGTTCGTAATGTGAACAAGTTACTCCATCGCTAGCAATGTACCAAGTCAGGTTGACCTCCAAACGGCTTCGTGATAAATACCCGGTGAATTTGTCACGTTGGGCTAACTGATTTAACCTCACATATACATAGAGAACACTTAGACCAATACAAATACTCATACTCATAGCATAGCAATCTAAACTAGACACTAAACCACCGAGTCCATGTCAAAATACCGTCATAGTAAATTATAGGCTATGCTATGATACTTTGATCTTCAGGAAGGGCGTCATGTTGACGTATATATACTACGATTGTCTCAGTCCCTTAGGTGGGCCGAAAGAAAATTTGCTATTCTATAATAGTAACATAAAAAAACTACCGACTAACTTACTAACTAATAGTAATATTATTATCTGTTGTTATAATAAGTTCAGGAGTTCGGACACGAGACGCCTACAGTTGTCTTGTTTCTCTTCATCGTTTACTTGGTTACAAAAACTTTTTAATTCGCCTTCATTCTCAGATTCTTATGTCGAAATAGTTATAACGTAATTAGATATATGTACTTCAAATTAATTGAAATAATAAATATAGGTAGACTATTATGTCTACCCTTAAATTATATAATTAGTAGGTAATAGGTAAATATTATTATCTACTTATTACCTACTATTATTACGGGTAAATAATGCGAGCAGCGCAGGACCGATCGTCGTGGAGATCTTTGGGGGAGGCCTATGTCCAGCAGTGGACGTCTTCCGGGCTGCGATGATGATGATGAAGAATATGTCATTTTAAAAATCTAATGTAAACTTTCGGGGGGAAGGGGATGTTAATAATGTGGACTAGTAACCCTATTGCCAGCAATGTACCATAGTAGATTGACCTCCACGCAGTTCACCCTGGAAATCACCGTAATAAATTCCTTATGAATTTACCACGATGGGTTAACTGATCTTGCTCATCTTATCATCCTCCAAGTAACCCTATTACTAGCAATATACCATATTAAGTGACCTCCAAGCAGTGCCTGGAAACCATTATATTAAATTCCTTATGAATTTACCACGATGGGTTAACTGATCTTACTTATCTTATCATCCTCCTCTGGTGCCCCGCCAGCGTAAACCATTAATGTAGACCCGTGTACCATTCCATAATCATCCGTTAAAAAATATGCGAGTACGTATTATAGGTACTTGAAGTAACTAACATCAGTTCAGAAATCTCAGACTTATCATTGTAATAAAAAATATTATTAATACATAACAAGTACATACGTAAGTGAACAATTCCCCTACTTTTCATTTAAATCATTTCTGTGTTGCTGTTTGGACGGGTCACGGCGGGTTTATCGATATATTGACTGTAATAAAAAATGGATAAATTAATATTAATTGTTATTGTTACTCTCGCGTTCACATCCTATGTCAACGCGAAGACGTTTACAAGATGTGGACTGGTTGGAGCACTGAGGAGTCAAGGTTTTGATGAGGCTAACCTGAGAGATTGTAAGTAATTTTTAATAGTTTTTGTTTATGAGTTGCATTAAGGAATCTATTTTTATACGATTGAAGTTTTTTTAATACTTAACTGGCCTGTGAAACAAGTCAACGGCCTTGGAAAGTCATAACCGTCGCCTATACACATCACAACATTTATAACACTAGTGATATCATCATGCATTGCCATTTTTGAGGACTGAGTTGTCTAGCTCCCGTATGCTAGTATTGCTGTCATTTATACCTACCAGAATACAGCTTGCACAGAAAGCTGCTTAATGACATAAATAAGTACGACAGAGGCAACCGAATAGATGACTTTGATCAAAGTCTACATTTTTTTTGTATTAAGATATAGAATAACATTTGCTATTATAGCTTTAGGACTATATCATGTGGAAACTTCAATACAGTTTACTTAATTAACTTAAAATGTATTTTTTTTGTGAAATCTTCTTTAAAGGTTTAAATTTAAAGTCTAGTTATATTTGGCTTAAATCTAGTAAAGCTATTCTTAGTTTGAGACTAGATGGCACTATGTAAGTTGTCCACATTTATTTATTTTTCCATATCTCGATATTACCCATACTAATATTATAAAATACGAAAGTTTGTTTATTACATTATCACTATACACGTGAACAGATCTTAATTAAATTTGACGTGTAGATATCACGAAGACATACAGATGCTGTTTTTTATCTATCTACCTATCTACGAGAATTAAAGTTTGTTCAAAAAATTAGCTACAGAAAATTAAAGCAACTGACCCATTGACATAAATTTGCAGTCGGAATCATTGCAAAAGATCGTACACGCTTTGTTAAAGTCAAAATCAGAACCATTTATTGATATAGCACCTTTCGGTTACCTATGTTATAAGGATTTTTCGTTAAGCATATACTGAGAAAAGGTTTTTTGTAAAAAACGATAATCAGTTGTGTGAATGCAAAGCAGTGGGAATCCCTGCTAGTTTGTTATCAGGTATTTACACAATTTGATTAGCAGGACCTCTATAGGTCAATTAATTCAAAAATGATAAAAATATGTAAAAGGCTATCACAGTATAGTGTATATTTATATTGATAATTCACTGTATTTACCATTAATAACAGTAAAAAGTAACCTATCTATTAATGTAGTATATGATATATCTGCATATCAAATTTCTTAAGAATTAATCCAGTAGTGAACGAATTACAAATATTCATCCATTCATGTACAAAAAAGTCACATTTATATGTAATATATATCTAATTAGGAAATAAAATATTAATTTTAATCGATTTTCGTAATAGGATTTTTTAGTTTCATATATAAGAGGTGTTTATATATACATATGTCGTGAAAAGTATTTTATTTATTTAAATTAATCGGTTTACCAGTCAATCATAAATAGTGAGTAATAAGAAAATAAATAGTAAAAAATAATAGAATAATCGTTCGAATATTGGTGTAAATTGTGTTTTCTACATCTGAATGTAGAACCAACATCATCATAGAATTGAAAATCTAAACACATGACATACATACAAACATTGCCTCTTTGTAATAGGTAAATACCGGTCCTACAGATCCGATTAAAAAAATTATTTTAGTGTTGGCTAGCCCATTTTTCAAGGAACGCTATTAAACATCCCGATATCATCAATGTGTGCGAATGCGATGGCTCCATATTGCAAAACCCGTTTTTGTAAAGCAGACATTGTTGAGGGGGTCAGCTAGTATACAATAGATATAGAAAGTAATAGATATAAAAATGTCTAAGAAAGAATTCTTATATGTGTATAAAATAAAAGTAAAAATACAAAAATATAGTGTAGCATAGTATACTCCCTAAGATAGACATAATAGTATATTCTGGTTCATTTTGTTATGTATGAAGTAATATAATAAAAAAATTATGTCTTAATAAAGCTGTAACTAGTCTGGTCAACGGGGTCATTGTAAAATAAAAAAAAAAGTGAGATGAAGTGTTCGGGTATTTAAGCGATGGATACTATTTCCATCAGCTCTCTCATAAACAGTAGTACCGTCAGTTTGTATGTTAAAGTTATTATACATCCATCCACTAGGGGTATGCCTGGTTGAAAGCGAGAGCAGTCGCAGGACGGACGTAGTCGGGAAGCCAAATAAAGATGGATCCAGGGACTACGGCCTATTCCAGATTAACGATCGATACTGGTGTAGTAACACCTCTACAGCCGGGAAGGACTGTAACATTACGTGTTCCCGTAAGTAAAAAATAAACAAGGTATAACCACAGATGAGATAATATTACATAGATTATGTTATCTGTGGTATAACATAGAGAGTAATAAAAACAAGTATAAGTTAAAATATTGTCATCACAATAAAATCACATATATAAGATAACATAAATAAAATTAATAGAATCAAACTAGCGGTTTAGCTTTACTTCTTACGGTCGCGAGTTCGATTTCTCGCATGGCACAAACATTTATATTCATGAGTATTTGTATCGGTCTGAGTGTTTTCAATGTATTAGTTGTCTAGTACCCATAACACAAGCTGTGCTTAGCGTGGCACTAGATGATACCATTTATCCAGGTTGATTATTATTGTTATTATTATATTATCATTATTATATATGTTGGTACTTATATATTAATACATGGGGAGATAGACTGTGAGTAATGAGGATTAAATAAACAACTGTACCAGTCGAGTGTTATGTGAGTATTTCTCAAGTGCTAGCTAACCGAATCAGACGGTATCTACAGACAGTGATAATAAAATTGTTCGCTCATAAACAGCAAAGAAGTATATGATTATATTATTTTAATTGTGAATTTTAATAGTATTATACATATGGCTACTAAATGTTCGTACGCCAACCCAACCTCTAGCGGTCCCACCGGAAAATGAAGAGTTTTAAATTTCTGACGAAATCATTACGATTAGCTTACCTATTTATCTAATTTTATGCTCACCACACCATCTTTCACTAATATATTGTTAACGTAATCTGGAACACTATTTTATCATAATCCAATATAAAAAGTACCTACAGTAGGAACAGAATAATAAACCGTAAATAACCGTAATAATATACCGTAGCGAACAGAAATAATAATAGAATATTTTCAAAATGTTAAAAAATGATGTTTTCTTCCAGAACTCTTGACTGATGACATCACCGTTGCCTCTAAATGCGCTAAGAAGATATACAAACGTCATCGGTTCCTGGCCTGGCGCGGTTGGACCAAACACTGCCAAAACAAACCGCTCCCTGACATCAGCAACTGCTAGAACATGGTCACAACAGAATAAATGAAATATATTTAAATTCTCTATTTATTTTATCATGATTCCAAATAATGGCGTCTCGATATTTCTCTAAAGCTATTTCTAAAACTGTAATATCATTATAAACTTTTAAATTACTAGCGGTCCATCTCGACTTCGCACGTATGCATTACGAATCTTTGATTTTCCTGGCTTGTTCTATACTTTAACAAGCATGCATTATACATTCTTCTGGAATAACTATCTATTGCTGACAACTGCATTACAATCCGTTGCGTAATTTAAACGATATAAGTGAACAGATAGCGACTTTGTTTTATACTATGTAAAGATATTTGTGGCGAAAACTTTATTGTTTGTTAGTTGACCCCGCCACGTAATATTATTATTTGTAAACTATATTCAGATATTTCACTTCAATCGGAAATAAAATGCCTAAATACAAAATTTTAAGTGAAGTTTACCATAATACATTAGTGAAAACCACATCCAAATTAGTTAGTGTTTCTGAAATAAGTACGCACAAAGCGCAGCGACAAACAGACAAAAACTCTACCAACAAATTTTTGGGTTCTTCAATCAATTATTTCAGTTTTCTCATAAATATTTCATGTACAGACAGCGACAAGTTACATTTTTATTATATGTATAGATTTAAGTCATCTGCACTTCCACACAGAGTAAAGTACCTACTCTCAAATATATATTTATTTAAACGTTTATAACCAGCAGGGTCATGAAAACACATAATGAAACGTAGACTAAGCAACATTATTTTTCGCATAAAAAACATCGCAGTCGGAGGTGTTAAGCTCATTACAGCTTGAACCATTAGTGTTAGGTGCTTACTCACTCGTTTTTAGGTTATGCGGTTTCTAGTGGATATTTTGCTTTCATACGAAGAGAATTTTAGTAAAATATGTTCCACAAACATGTTAAAAACATAGTAAAAAAAGTAGTAGGTATAATTTCAGTAATAGTTATTTTAAATAAAACAAAATCTTATGTATATAAAAAATATATGTATGAAAATGAATAAAATAAGAATTATTTTAGTTTCATTAATTAATCTACTCTAGTACCTTTTGGGTCCAAGTGTTAGGCGAAAATATAAAAAGTAAAGAAAATTATTTGTTAAATTGTTAAAGAAAATCTATTTTAATAGCACATTTCAAATAGCATAATGATGATGTTCATTTTATTTATTTGGCCCATATTATAAAAACCTTACAGATTAACATACATATAAAATAATAATAAAATATAAATTGCCTCTGTGGTCACGGCACTGATGACGGCTATCTGCCATGGTAGCGCAGACACATCACCCCCTTCAGGCCGTAGTTTTCCTTTATGAAAGTGGGCAATATGTTGGTGGGGACCCGGGGTAAAAACGGCTCTTGTGACTCTACTTCAGGACCCTTAATGTCAGATTATTCCTGATCGATACATAGTCGACAATGTCCCGCTATTTAAGTCAAATTTGTATTTTGATTGTAAAAAGAGTTTAGTATCAAAATGATCATATTACTTAATTATCCACGTAATGTGCATATAAAAAGAGTCTAATTGAAACCACCCTCTTTTTGAAGTCGGTAGAAAGAATTGCTCCATATTCCACGCATGCGCGCCCCATCGACTCTGTGCCCGAGTGAGCCACATTGCAGTTGTGTTGTGATGTTCGCGGTCGGATGGGCGGCGCGGGTTGGGCGCGCGGCGAAGCGCGCGTAGCCGACGACTCCGATTTTGAGACATTAAAATCCTTACTAGCATCTGAAGAAGGTTGGACGTTGGAGTACGAGAAAGAAGGAGTCAAAGTGTGGGCCGAGGACGCCGCACACGGTGCCCTAAGAACTGTAAAGGTCTGTTATATTTCTCTACTAAATAAATCTTTGACGTTATTTATTACACTCAATGATATATGTCAGCTTTTCTGCAACGAATTAACATTTTTTACTGGGTTAACAACTCGACCCCTTGCGTGTGAGCTCAAATAAGCCTTTGTTTACAGTCAGTTGTTGTGTACACGTATAAAATTATAATTGATTTTAATATTAAATGCGAAAGAACGCTAAATAAACATTTACCTGGTTAGGTTTGTTTAGGCCTGTCCTAATTTGGGACTGTGCTAGGGACAGTTGCTCTGCTTGTTTTCTTAATCAGAATATGTCCGCCCATCGGGCCAACTTGTACAAGATAAACTGACCTGTTTAAATTTTAATATCGTTCACAAATAATGCAAATAAAGCTCAGAGTGAGTACTTAAGAGTTGTTCTTTTAATAAAATTTACATGAACAAAAGAATGTGTTTGAATGAGTTTATCCATACTAATATTAAAAAGAGGAAAATTTATTGTTTGATGATTGTAAATTCGGTAATGAAACCAACGTGTGAAAAATACCAATTTAAATATTTGTAAGTGGACGCTACGGAAATTATTCACAAATTAGCAAAAGGATATAACTACAGTTCTATAGAGTAGATTAATATGTTAGTGTTATTTAAACATAGATAAAAAGTACTCATGGTTAATTTTAAATTCCCTTCGAAATATTGTAATACACAATTTTAAATAAATTTACATTCATATGTTCATATGTATCATATGAACATTTTAGTTCAATAGGTATATGGCATCTTAGATTATTTGTCTTGGTAATATAATGGACGTAAAAGAGAATTAATACTACTAATTTTTATTGCATTAATTAATAATTATATATTTTTTTATAATAATATCCTACGACTATTCACACAGCGCCATCTAGTCCCAAGTTAAACTGAACTTGTGTGGGACTAGTCGACAGATATAATACATAATACATAGATACTTGTCTTTATAAATATATATACATCGAAAACACCCACACCGATACAAACATACATGAATAGAAAATGTTTGTACCATGCGGTATCGAATTCGCAACCATCGGAAGTAAAGCGGTGTGATAAACTTCTGAACCAGCGAGGCCGTCTATATATTGTACGCTAAAATGCTAAATTCAAATAATAAAATAAGGACTGAACAAAGTAGGCAATTAAACATTTATGTGTCGTAATCAAAGATTAATGATATGGCCAATAGTAGAAGAGAAGTTAACTTCTTTTTATTCGTGATAAACGACCGCTCCTCAAGTTTTAATTAAAGTTTTCTATCGAACTTGTATAAAATTTCCCTTAAAGAAATCCAAAATTCACTTATTCAGCATTTAGTATGCTTAAAAGTAAAACTTGGTCGTTTTTTCCGCGTTACATTTTCATGAGTTACGCAGTAAAAATGAATGTTTAAAGAGATCCCACATTAAAACGGAAATGTTTAGACATTTTAATGGAACAGATTAACGTATATCTCAAGAATTCAATTTAAAAATCATATAGAATTACCACAGAGAAAAACATATTGCGCCGACCCCAAATAAATCCAAATCACAGGCTTTGTGTGAACCGCTTTGTTCAAATAGAAATTCAAATTAGAAAATCATTTATTCATGTAGCTCCAACTATTACCTTGCACGTTTGTCATTTAAGCAATTGTTTAGTGGGTTTTTTTTATTAATGGAGTGTGGCTATTACTGAATGCCAAAGAGAACCTAAAATGGATACGAGCAGCGCAGGACCGATCGTCGTGGAGATCTTTGGGGAAGGCCTTTGTTCAGCAGTGGACGTCTTCCAGGCTTAAAGGATGATGATGTTTATGAAAGAGAACCTGTAGCACTGCTACCTGCACCTACTGTGCTCGCCCTTTTTTAGAGTTCTCTGCCTAGGCCCGTCAGGGACTAGAATTAAAGGATATTTTTAGGAACAATAGTTTTTATCACTTCAGGATTGGTGTGTACGTTCCAAAGGAGATATTTCGTTTGACGCATGAGTGGGCTACAACCACATAGGATATGTAGTGGCGTTTCCTCTTCCGTTTAGAAAATCTGCAAATCTTTTTTAAACACAGCTCTAGGTTTGTCATATGTTTATTTAATTTGCAGTTACCAGTGAGGGCACTAGTCATTATGCATATATTGTTATTACTCAATAGCACTAGTCTATAAGAGTATTAATTAGAGTAGGATATCATTAAGGTTTTAGAATGTACTAATTCTGGTATTTCGTGCCAGTAATTTAGTGCTTCCTGCATAGTAGAAGGATTAAATATAATTAAATTAAAAAAGTTTGTTAATACAATTTACTTTTATGTTCGTATAGCATACATGATGAGTCTTTGAAAACCTGTGTTATGGTAAAAGATTAAATTAATTTCCTTTCAAGTACAGAATTTCTGTCTACTCTACTGAAACAAATTTAATTTAATTTCTCTTATATTATAAAGATTATTAAATTATCCTATTATGTTAAAATATTTTCTATATGATTAAGGTTATAATAGAATGTCTTAATAGCTGAAAGAACAATAACATATTAAATTAAACCTACAGTGATTCCTTATTAGTTTATATTGATAATAATAAAAATTTTGAATAATCTGTTATTATATACAAATATACTGTTTGTCGCGACTACGTCTGCTTTATTGTTTTTACGTAGTTTTATTGTTTTTTTAGTTGTCTTATACAATCCATTTTCATGTATAATTTATATATTATAAATCTATCTAATACCTGTTCTGCTGTTTGCTGTTGTCTAGTTATTTAAAATATTTTTTATGCTTTTGTATAGTTCTTATGCGTGAATGTATGTAGATCTACACACTGGTAAATTCCTTTGTATCTTTGATAATATAATGTAAGTGATGAATGTATAAGGTATTGAATTTTTTTAAATTTATTATTATTTAAATACATAATAGAGATACTCTTTGAAACTTTATACCTTATTTATATTTCGTTGAATGTAGGTACATTTACATCTTATATATACTTCAGTTTCATTTATATTTCGACCTTGAGTCCTTGATATACTTGAATGTACATATCTAGTACAGTTTCATGGGTATCGACATAAGGCCTTAGATATAATATGTGCATTAAATGTATATATATTTCGTTTTCTGATACAAATGAAACACAAAGACTTGTAGACTGAGTAGGCGCCACGCCTACGCTACGAACGCGTAGATAGTCTCGGCGTTGAAGAAAGTGTACAGTGTAATTGTATCTGTGTATTACAATATATGTACATTGTACAAGCTGTGAATAAACCATAAGTGTTATACATTCTGTGGCCTTGCTTACCACGGTTTTTTAGTAGATACAGTATAAGGGTGGTGCTTGTTAGGCAAATGGTAGGTACAACGTTTGAGTGTATACTGTCTGTTTATTGTAATAATCAATCCTTATATACTACTTACTTACAACAGTTGCATTAGCCTTTTCATTACATAGTATAAAACAAAGTTGCTGTCGCTGTCTGTCCGTCCCTATGTAAATAGAAATATTAATATTAATAAATATTTTAATACAAATATTATATCAGCGAATTATTTTTTTATTTTTCTAGTACTTACATATTTTTTTGTGAGATAAAATTAAAAACAATGTACCGAGTTAACAAATAACAGAAAAATCGATAAGCGATAGAGATCGTAACCTTGCCATTCTTATGGAAGAGTCTCTCAACGTCCTACTTGAACCTTTTAAAAATATTAAGAACCCTGTTTAAAGTGTTCTGCCAATATTGTTTCTAGGCGCATTTTTTTAAATATTCTATACAAACCTATACCCCTATTATATAAGTAGGAATGTCGCGGATAAAATTTGAAGAACAATCTCTTATAGCTTATTATTTATCTCTTTATCTTAACGTCACCTTACGTCTTCTATCTGTCATCTTAGTTGGTAGGAAAAATGTTTTACAATATTCGTATTTTACGGGTGTATATGTCACAAAATTTAACCTCCAATCAATAACGTTTATTTCCGTTTTCATATATAATTTATCGATTATAGATGTACATAATTAATATACATACGTACATAATAGGGAGGAATGGAGGCAGACTCGCCCCCGCTAGGTTGGTTTCTAATATACCCAGCGAAATGCGGGCATACCAAGTGTTGCGTTAACAACAACATTAACAAAACCTAGGCTTACCACATGCAGTCGTGACGGTATTTAGTATTCATGTACATGACCAAAGAAACTAGATTAGAATATAATGTCTTTAATGCTAATTGTATGGGTACATTCATTTATAGTTGGTATCATCAATAGTTACACCCCAACGGATACAGGACTTTACAACTTAACTTAGATTTATCATTATATCTCAAATTTTTATTATTAAAACGTCATATATAATATTAAAAAAGCGAAAGTTTGTGACTATAGATGAATGTTTGTTACTCTTTCACGCAAAAACTACTGAACGGATTATTGATGAAACTTCACAGTAACATAGCTTATACATCAGAATAACATATAGGCTATAAATTTGACACGGGTGAAACCGCGGGTATAGCTTGTATTATTACATTTCTATGCTATTATGAAAGTGATATATCTACATATGTTGAAACACTCCATGTATAATAAGTATGAGTCATAAGACTCTACCTTATTATATATCTTAATCCTCATTATATGCAAATATATTACATACTTTTAATCATGTTTGATATAAATCGCTTATATCGTAAATTGGTTGTGAAAGCAAATGTGTGCTTATCTATATATTTGTTTCACCCATTGTTTTCTTTGGGAATATTGTGCTCCCTCCTGACTTTTTGATGCTCTCGAAAAAATCAATAATTTATTCAAAGGGGTCTTCGAAACGGCAATCCGCGCCTGTTGTGAAAACAAAATTTGTTTTCGGTCCCCACCTTTTTTTATACATTTGCATTATTTGCATGAATGCAATATATATATTATTTGACTCTGAATCTTTTTATTTATAGATTCAAATGAATATAGTAATAAAATCCGACAGTTATTAAAAAGCTAAATACTTATCATAATTGTTTAATAGAGTACACCTAATGTTTCTAGTAAATTGGTTTGTATAACTAGTATATACTAGTAGTATATACAAACCAATTTGTTATTTTGAGATATTATTTATATTATATCTTCACGACATTCTGTGCAATATCGGAAAGAAAATAAATTATCCTATATCGAACAACCAGCTCGACTTTGTAACTAGAGTACAGACCAGAGAGCAAAATCAACCTAAACCAATTATTGCTTGTTTTACTAATAAATATGTGAAGGAAAACTTCATAGCTGCTGCAAGATTGTTTATAAAGACTAGTCCACTATTACCAACATCACTGGGACTACATGGAACGCATAGAATATTTATTAATGATCACCTCACCAACACCAACAAAAACCTGTTATCCTCTGCCAAGAAAGTAGCTAAAGAGCGGGGTTTCAATTTGTATGGGTCAAAAATTGCAAGCTGTATGTTCGCAAAAATATTACATCTCCCGTGATACAAATAACCACGGAAAAAGACATATCAAAAATAGTTTAATATGTAAATACAGTGTGATTATCCTAAACTTTATATTGTTGATTATGTTGTTGTTATCTGTTTTGTTTTATAGAGTATATTGTATGTGTAGGCTGGTACTTATGTGTGGTGGTATGATTGCCCAAAATTCATTTTTCAATAATTTTAATTACTGTACGTGCTGGGGGAACACTGGTCGTATATTTGTAAAGGTTAAGGTCATAAATACTAAATTGAGTTGCAAAAAATATTATATAAACATCAAAATTTGGAACTTGTATGATTCTCTCTCGTTGATGGTATTTATGGAGCGGTCTCCACATTGTGGGATTGTTTCTTCGTTGAGACTTTATAATTATAATCAGCGTATTAAATTAAAAACATTACACATTGCTATATATTTAAAATTACATTATAAAAATGGCTTCTCTTAACCTATACTATCAAAACGTCCGTGGTTTGCGTTCAAAAACTGATGAACTGTACAGAATGGTTAGTCTCAATGAGTATGACGTCATAGCATTGACTGAAACCTGGCTCCTTGACAGTATATCTGATGCGGAACTTTTTGATGACCGCTACTTGGTTTGGAGGCGTGATCGAGACTATTTCCGCACGGGACAGAGTATGGGTGGTGGGGTTCTATTAGCAGTTAAACGAAATCTCACTGTTACTAATAGAATTAATTGGATTAGTTCAGCTGAAGATTTGTGGGTTACCATTACTTTACGTAATAAGCGCCCATCGGGCTCATGTAATATACATATCTGTACTGTTTATCTGATAAGTGAAGAGCAAGGCAACAGCTACAAAATGCAGTTGGACAACTTTATGGAGGGACTGAGTCGGTTGGTCTTATCACATGCCCTTGACAAATTCATGGTTTTAGGTGATTTCAATCTCCCAAATACAATTAGATGGGCAGAAAATGATGAACTTGATTTAAAACCTATATCAACATCTAATCAAGATCATTTAGTAAATTTTATTGATATTCTAACCATGTGCAATCTCACCCAATATAATAACAACTTTATAGTTGTGTTGTGTTGCATTATGATTATTCATAATGATCGATTGCTCGACCTGGTATTGTCCAATGACAGAGCGGTTGTACAGGCATGTGACACTCCACTTATTAAGGAAGATAGACACCATAAGTCCTTAAGCATACAAGTTAATTTCACTCAAATTCACATGCTTGTACAAGAACGTAGAACTAAGTACATGTATAATAGGGCTAGTTATGATCTTATATCAACTGCACTTGAGAGCGTTGACTGGGACGGCACTCTGTATAGTATTCCATTTCAAGATGCTGTGGATCTGTTTTATAGTCATCTTTATGAATCTCGTGATAAATTTGTGCCTCAAAAAACCATTACATCTAGGATCTACCCGCCATGGTACAACAACGCACTTAAAAAAATCCTAAAAGAGAAATTTAAATTTCATAAAAAATATCGTACATATGGTAATTTATCTGACTATAACTCTTTTGCACTTTTACGTCGACGGGCTATACAAATTGAAAGAGACTGTTTCAACTCATACATGAGAAGAATAGAAGAGGGTATAACAAAGGATCCCAAGTGTTTCTGGTCCTACCTAAAAAGTAAAAATAATTCTGGAACCTACCCCAACATAATATCGTATAAGAATGTTACAGCTAGTACTGGCCAGAGTGTAAGCGATTTGTTTTCTAAATATTTCCAGTCAACGTTTAATAGTATGACTCCCTCAGGCAACGTGGATGTGATGGACTCGACCATACCCCAAAGCATCTCTAATATCTCATCGATTATCATAGACCCAAAAAAGTGTTGAAGTTGTTGAAGTCTCTTGACTCCTCCAAATCGGGTGGGCCTGACCATATACCTCCAAATATCATTATCAACTGTGCAGAGAGCCTTGTAAAACCACTTTGTATTCTGTATAATCGTTCCCTCTCCGAGGGTATAGTTCCAATAGTGTGGAAAGCTGCTTTCGTTACGCCCATTTTTAAAAAGGGAGATAACAGTGATATCGAATGTTATAGACCTATCTCAAAACTGTGTTTATTTGCTAAGATACTCGAGAAAATAGTCTATAGCCAGGTATATGACACATTGAAAAGCTCTTTTGGTGAGGAACAACACGGCTTCCTACGTGGCCGCTCAACGGTATCGAATCTCTCAGTCGCTAATGATTTTATAACTTCGGGTATGGAACAGCGAGTTCAGGTCGATGTGATATATACTGACTACAGTAAATGTTTTGATCGCATCGACCATTCATTACTTCTGAATAAGCTAACCTGTGCAGGAATACATGGGGACTTACATAGGTGGTTCAAGTCGTACATTGACAATCGCAGTCAGGCAGTGGTTCTGAGTGGATTTACATCGACCTGGGCACCAATTCCCTCCGGAGTACCGCAGGGTTCCATTTTAGGGCCATTGCTTTTTACTATATTCATCTCCGATATCAATAAATGTTTTCAAAATTCAAAAATAATTCTATTTGCTGACGATATGAAAATTCTAAAAGTAATTCGCAGTAGTCAAGATATAAAAGATCTACAATCAGACCTTGTTAACTTCGAGTCTTATTGCAATAGTAACAAATTAGATCTCAACGTATCGAAATGTTTTTACATGTCATTTACTCGATGTCATAAAACATTAAACATGGGCTATACTTTAAAAAATCAGAATCTAGCACAAATATCGTAATTTAGAGACCTCGGTGTAATTCACGACATCAAGCTCTTATTTGATAAACATGTAAATTATATTGTTAGCAGGGCCTCTAAGGCTCTTGGGTTTATCATTCGTAGATCAATAAACTTTAGCAACATTAAAACCTTAAAAGTATTGTATTGCGCATATGTTCGAAGTCACTTAGAGTACGCATCCCAAATATGGAACCCGCACTACGAGGTTTATAAATCCCGTATAGAAGCCATCCAGAAAAGATTTCTTGCGTACTTGGATTTTAAATGTAAACGACGCTCTGTAGATTACTATGATAGATGTAGAAAGTATCACTTTCTACCCCTGTATATGAGACGCAATATTAACGATGTCTGTTATCTTATGGATATAGCGAACGGAAGAATTGATTGCTCGGAGCTGCTATCAAAAATAAACTTAAGAACTAATACCCTAAGACTTAGACAAAGAGCCATATTAAGTGTCCCTACAGTCAGGACCAGATACAGAGAGAACACTTTCGTTTTACGAGCATGTAAATCTTTTAACCATGTACCACATGATATTGACCTGTTTTGTTCCAGCACAGCCTCAGTTAGGAAACTCATATGTAACCAATTCTTTAACGGTACATAGCCGTACTTTATTTGTGTATTCTGTGGATACATCGCTACTTGTGGGTGTGTTGATCTATTTACTTGTACTGTATAACTACAACTGAAACACTGTCACGTGATTACTTCAATATGTTAAATTTGGCTAATGAAAAATTTAATCTGGTAATACTATTGGCGAAGATTATTAATTGGCATAGGACAATTCTATATGACAAGTAACATGTAAAATTACACCGTTAATCTTCCTAAATAAATAAATAAATAAATAAATAAATAAATAAATAATATCTCAAAATAATACACAGCGCCATCTAGTTCCAAGCTAAACATAGCTTGTGTTATGGGTACTAAAGAACTGTTAGAAATAATTAAATATTTTTTTTGTAAATACGTAAAAACATCCAAACCGATACAAACAAACATAGTCATGAATAAATGTTTGTACCGTGCAAGGAATCGAATCCGTGAACCTCGGAAGTAAGGCACTGTGCTATACTGTTAAACTCTTTGACAAATACGTTGCATTCACCCTGAAAGGTTTCCAGAAGTAGAATTAATTGTTGCAAAAGACGAAAACAGGTCCTTAAATACCTTACTAGTTACTCCTCCATACATAACAAAAATATTATATTAGTAAAAATGTTACAACATAAAAGCTACGCTTTTGTACCATGCGGTTAGGAGCTACGTAATCTATATAAATAAAATTGGAGTGTCCGTTTATAATATTGAAATAACCGTTTTTTACTACATGCATATGAATATAAATACGGTATATACACCAAAATAACATATTTTACAATTTTTATAATAATAATAATCTCTAAAATGGCTGGACCGATTTTGACCAGACTTTTATTGACAGATAGCTGATGTAATAAGGAGTAATTTAGGCTAATTTTATTTTAGAAAAATTAAGCTATATTCCATGCGGATGGACGGAGTCGCGGGCACAGCTAGTATATAAGATTTTCGTAGGTGGAGTTTTTTGTTTATTCATATTTTATTAATATCTTATTAGACAATGTTAAAATATCTTCTATAGCGTTCATTTATCAATTATTCAGTTTTTACGCAGATGATTTTGTGATTTTGTCTACCACCTGTTAGTTCGATTGTTAATAAATTTTACAAAAATGCGCCAAAACTCCTCCACTACAGTCATTTAGTTGCCCTGATTTGTCATTCAGTAATAATCATGCGACGCCATTCCTGAGTACTATGGTACCATGCTCTTGTATTCTTATATTGTTGTATATATGTACTCTTACTCTTGTAATTTAAATTCCCATGCCAAACGGTAGACCACAGACTTGGTGGTCACACACCATTTCACTTTCAATGGTCGCAGGTTCGATTCCTCACACGGTATAAATATGAGTATGATGGTTTGTATTGGACTGGGTGTTTTCTATGTACATTATGTATTTCTATGTACATTATGTACATAGAAAACACCTAATATATCTAATCTATCTATTATCTAGTAACACAAGCTCTGTTCATCTTGTTGACTGAATCGCACTATGTGAATTCTATACTGGGACTAGCTGTCCCGGCAAACGTTGTTTTGCCATATAAATTAAAATCGCTATTAAACAATAGGGGTTGATGCTAGAAGGGTAAAAATTTAGGATTATATGTATTTTTCAATACTAAAGAATGAAATGAAAATAAAATATTACGCCGAAAAATAAACAATACATATATATTTAGGGGTGGATATCCCTTACCACTTAGGGGTATGAAATATAGATAGTAGCCGATTCTCAGACCTACTGAATATGCATATAAAATTTCATAAAAATCGATCAAGCCGTTTGGTAGGAGTAAGGTAATTAACATTGAGACACCAGAATTTTATATTATGCATAAGATTTTTTTTATTCTAGTTTTATTTTGGGGAGTTATTATTACATTATTATAGTGTTACTTTTAAAATAGCATGGCGAAGCAAGTGATTTGGTACAGATATGCGAGACTGAGATGGCTACGCAGACGGCTGCCTAAAATCTACGCCAGTAATCCTGAAGTCATCAGACTAAAATGTCTTCCAGAAATTTCGAAGTTTTAGAAAACCACCCAGATACTTGGAATATTTGAGAGTGTGGAGTAATTTTGAACATTGCCTTTCCAGCGCTTTCCGCCGAATGTTTTATGGCAACCGTAAAAGACAGCGGAGAATATTTAAAGGCTGGCAAATGAGTTAAATACGACATGAAAAGATTTGGATATTTGAAGATTTTATTTTTTAGAAAGTAGGACGTTGTTATGGTACCTCTTGTCCTTAGTAATTTCTTTTTTTTCAATCGTTCACTCTTGACAGAGTGGTCATGGCTTTTATGATGGCATCTGTTCATTATCTTCCTTGGCGTCAGAGCTCCTCGCAATTTGCATCTATCTGGTACGGTTTTTGACTGTAGTAGATCATTGTACAATAGTAATTTACCTGCATTTAATTCTCTATTGTCTATGTCTAATTTATTTATTTATTTATTTATTTATTTATATTTATATACTCTTAATTGCACCAGGAAAATTACATTAATAGAGTAATTAAAATAAAAGGGTACAAAAGGTGGGATGTGGTACTAGAATAGAAGAGAAAAAAAAACATAATAATAAATAAAAATTTAATAATAATAATAATAAAAATTAATGAAATGTATGCATTCTATTGTACTATTTATTTCAAATGAGTTCCTCTTTTTAAAAGCTAAGTATAATGCCTATTATTATGTACTCACTAAACTAATTGCTTAAATGACATACAAGCATGGCAACTAAAAGGTACAAGACGGAACTTCATACATAACTACAAAGTGAACCCATTAAACTGTAAAACTGCAATGTAAGTAGTGTTAAATAGTTTGGTAAGTGTTGAGTTAAGAAAAAGTCGTAAAGTTCCTATAAGATATAAAAAACAAAAATATATTACTTTGAATTTAGCTCTTTGAATATAGAGTCCCATCTGGTACTTTTAGCTTGTTCTGGGTTATTGATATATTTGATATATGGGTTAAAAATAACAACAAATAACTTTAATTATATATTTAAGGATATGTTTACATTAGTATTATATACTACGTAACCTACAAAAATGTACAGTAACAATTAAATGTAGTAGGTTTGACATTTTAAATAACTGCCCTTTGGCATTAACTATTTAACTAAAACAATATGGCGTCGCTGACCCGGATCTTCAAAGATGCAACTGATGTGTAACAAATAAGGATGGGTTGTTTATCTCCCTTTCATCGTCATATAACGTCTTGAATAGTGTACAAATATAAATTTATAGGACTACGAAATAAACAATAAGAGAATTCTAATTAGATATACTTTGTACTTTCTAAGTCGTCTGCGTGACTACATTTGTCTCATATATTTCTGACACCTAGGATGTGACTTTGTAAACTGTGTTGTGGTGAGATATGGCAGTGAACTTACAAGGTGCAAAAGCATAACATTTCGGTCTTCTGGATTGGCAAATCCACAGGTGGTAACATGGGCGTTGCATGATAGGCGTGCTGTTCATCCATATAGGAGAGTGGTAACAACCACTCACTAAGTTACAAGCTTTGTTTGCAATTTTAATTACATGAAAAAAAAATGGTAGAAAGTAATCAATTTTAATGAGGACTAAATTTCAGAAATATGTATATTAATAATATAAACGCATACAAACACACATAAACGCTGTGGTTTGTGTGGATCGACGTATGGATGGATGGATGTTTTTTACTCTTTCACGTATGCATTTTAATAAAATATTACAATAATACAGCTTATACGTCACAAGAGCACATAGGCTATAAATTTCTCGCGGATGAAACCACGAGCACAGTTAGTTTCAGAAATAAATATTTAAATTATGTTCTGAGTTTGTTTATTCTATTATTACAAGTAGAGCAGAGCCTTTCATTGTTTAGTCACAAGTGACCGTAATAAAGCAACAAATTGATGCTCTTTGGAATAACTAAGTACCAAGTTCTAGGGTCCCTAGACCCTCGTAGTGCCGTAAAAGCCTGCTACATGCAAAACACATTTGACATTGTCAACTTTTCCACTTAGATTGTTCGTTATATGACTACCATGCGAATAACAAATATGTAATTTCCCTGATGAATGAATGTTTTATGCAGAATTATTAATGTTTAGATGTATCGACTGGCACATAATTGTAACATAGCGTTCAAAAGATAAAAGATATCTTTTAAACTTTCGCGAAACACAGGAGGTCAAATTCTACTGTCATTTTATGTTATTTTTAACCTGTTTAAAACTTTGTATTGCAAACTATTATACTATATTTTTTAAAGAGTGCACACTGATATTAATACTATTCTTTATTTGAAAGGTGATACTTCTCGTGTGGTCACATATAAATTTGTTCAAGAACCGACCAGTAGTGTTCGAGTTATCTTTAATAATGCGTTTGAAGTAGGTTTTTTGTGACCTGGACTATGGTATTAACGAACATATCCATTGAAAATCTTTATATTACATTTAATAAGTGCACACTCATGACTCTCTCCAGTTGTTAGATTTTCTTTAAAATATCGCTCACTTGAGTCTTGTAAAATATGGTATATAATGTTTATATAGATCAATTTAGTCTCTACAGGTATTGTTAACATATTCAGTTGTGTCTACAGCTACAGCTACAGATAACCTCAAAAAATAGAACAAATAAATGTGAATTAAATATTCCTTTATACTCAATGTTTCAACAGAGTTTCACTATGTTTTCCACTACAAACGTGGTAATTTAAAAACAATTCTGTAACTGAACCAGTTGTCCATTTGCTCTTTTCCTGGTAGGTATGCAGTTACATTTTCGTATTGTTTGCAACTCAATTTTTCGTAGTTTAAAACAAAACGGAATTGAATCTCGGTTGGGTACATAATTACTTTATAACAAAAGGTTCCTTTATAAACGATTCGCGGTATACTTGTAACTGTTTAGCTTTTCATGTTTCCGGTCATATAGACTAATTTCAGGTGACAGTTATCTCTGTAAGGGTAGTTAGTAGCAATGTCAACTGTCGATATTGTGGTGAACGCGGTACTTGACATGTCCGTATTTCGCTGGATATATTTCGATTCAACGTAACAAGAGGCGAGCCTACTATTGTCCCTGGGTTACATTTTGAGTTTGATATCGGTGTTTCCTTCACAGGATTTATTTAGAAATATAAATAGATTTACACTGCTTGGATTTCATTGAATTTACCTATCTTGTCTCTCATTTTTTATAATCCATATACTCGTATATGATGATGACGTTCTGTAATAACAGCCGTTCATAGCTATGCAAGGGCATGTGCTGGTTCGTACAACTATAATCTAGCTGTGTAAGAAATTCTCGAAATGACAGTGAATATCGTTTAAGAATCTATAGCAGAGTTTAGAAGAATGAAGTAGACAAAATAGTAACTTTGCTTTACTCTGCCCCGGTGGTCTAGCGGTTTGGCACATCGCTTTTCTTCATTCTTACTTCGATTGTCACGGGTCCTTGGTCTAGAGTTCCTGAAACATTTGTATTCATGAGAATGATTCTTAGTAATTTTCTGAGTATTTTCTATGTTAATTATGTATGTATTTATAAGAAAAAATATGACTAAATATTTATATTAGTTGTCTAGTATAAATAACATAAGCTCTGCTTATTTTGGGACTAGACGGCGCTGTGTAAATCGTCCAAGAGTAATATTGTTATTCTATTCATAGTTGATGTCAATTTAGCATAACTATGTAATATTATCTTATCTGTGGTATAACTAATTGGACTAGTGGTCGCACTGTGCTCGAAATTCGGTCATACACAAATACAAAAACATCTTTGTACCAGGAATAAACAACAAAAGAGTATGTATGCGTGTATATATGCATGTATATATATATATATATATATATATATGTATATATCATGTGTAATTTTAAAAAATATTAGCATTCTACACTTGTTCTCCATATAATCTGTAAGTGTGACAAATACCATTCTTCTCCGTCCGAGCAATTTTTGTAAAAAGGGGACAAAATTTTTCACGTATTAATATAACGATTAAGTAAGCACATAATATCATTAAAAATATATTAAATGTCTGGCAATTCAAGGGACAAGGTAAACGGAAAGTTTTCCTGTCCGTGGGAGCCGCACCCTGTCGCCCCGTCGCGGTCGTTTTAATTACCTGACTACCAATGTTATCGTATGAGTTATGTTTTTCAACTTCTAAAAGGAGGTTTTCAATTAAACTGTGTTTTTCAATCGCCTTCAAAGAACCTCTCATTTGTTTTATTTTCTTAGGACTATGATTATCCTTAGTACCCAGTGCTCTTGTGTAGTTTGAATAGATACGAATATTACAGATAAATTTTGATTTATGTCTACATAAGAAAAAATAAACATCATTATTATTATTACTGCTTTTTATTTTATAGGAAAATTACGACTACTCATTTTCTTTTAAGAATTTATTATCTATTATTTTTTTCGGTTAGCCTTCATTTGGACTTATATTCTTTATTCATATTTATGTGGGATTTTTTCAAGCAGGTGCGGTAGTTTCTGAGATTATCCACCATATACAGCAAAACTCACAAAATTCGCAATCTCTTCACTATATCAGTGTACATTAAAAATAGCTTTACAATAAAATAGTCTACTTACCTTAAACGGAATTACCAGTGTCATTTAAAAAGGATTTCACTAAGTATGTTTTTACACAAATGTTACTTTTATAACGAGTAAACATTACGAGAGAATTAAAAATGGATACGTAAATGGCGTTAAGTAGAAAACGTGGAAATGCCAACTTAGGACTTTCAAAGTACGTGCTCGTATTAAGAAAACTGTTATTCAAATTGAAATATCGCCTTCCGCCGGAGAAATTATAAGGCAAACTGTCTTCCTGAAGTCATAATTCAATATGCTCCTATCTTTTGTAGGTAGACAAAAAAAGTCGGGTCCTATTAAGAGATATTTGTTATACTGAGAGACATTTCCGTATGATTCTTGAAATTTACAGAAATGTCTCTCTGTCGGATCTTCTTATTTATGTTTTTGGAATGGCAAGCTGACGATCTACCTGGTGGTAAACGGTAAACGATCTTTATACATAAATAACACTATGGCCATCACGTTATCATGTGACGTCATTCCAGAGGACTAACATGTCAGGTTATTTCGCTGTTTAATCTGGATCCTACAACCGAAATACAGCTCCAAAATTACGTTACCATATGACAACCATGGTATCACTCACGTGTTGTCATTCCAGAGGCCTAACATGTCACCTCTCTTATTCTGTAATTTCACGGCTTAATCTGGATCCTATAACCGAAATACAGGTCCTGGTAGGTATGTATTTCAGCCTCCACGCAGTTTGATTTGAACCTCAAAACATTTTTTTAATGCGGTGCTGTAAAAAAACGGTCCATTATTTTTTTATTACCCAAAATACATACAGAATGAAATCTTTTATTCCTTTATACTATAATATTAGAATAGATGAAAATTCTCCCTGCAGATATTCAGCGTGACCTTTGCAGTGATTATTTTATGCCCCAACCTCATATTCTCTGTTCTAATTAATTTTTTAATATAACCTTTTTACATAATTACTGTTTGGCCCGCTAACTTGACATTTTGTTCATTCATCGTATAATCTTACTAATTGGATATGATTTATACGCTCTCTGAGATTTCATTTCATAAATTGTCTAAAGAATTATTTATTTTATATACATTTTGTGTACATGTTTTGTTCCAATTGACTCATTAGTATTCAAATATGAATGCACAGCCTAAATACATTGGGAAGACGCCAAAAATATGCCAATTTGTAATTTTTACATTTAAGCCTCTAAAATAAAGTGTTAGGGTTGAAATTCGAATTCGAAAATGTAGAAGTAGAAATAAAAAGAGCTCAAATAGTGCTACCTATATAATTAAAATATTACATGTAACATATACATGGTTTGAAGGTTTTAAAAACTACTTTTTGTATAATAAATAGAGGAAAGCTTCCATTTTTATGGGTGATAGTGGAATGGTACATCCGCCTACGCTTACGTTTTACGCTGGTGGGGCACCAGTGGAGGATGAGTAAGATCAGTTAACCCATCGTGGTAAATTCATAAGGAATTTATTACGGTGGTTTCCAGGGGAAACTGCGTGGAGGTCAATCTACTATAGTACATTGCTGGCAATAGGGTTACTAGTCCACATTATTAACATCCCCTTCCCCCCGAAAGTTTACATTAGATTTTTAAAATGATCTACCATTATTTACCCGTAATAATAGTAGGTAATAGATAAATAATAATATTTACCTATTACCTACTATTTATATAATTTAAGGGTCTACCCTTAATAGTAATAGTCTATCTATATTTATTATTTCAATTAATTTGATGTACATATATCTAATTTCGCTATAAGTTTTTCGACATAAGAATCTGAGAGTGAATGCGAATTAAAAAGTTTTTGTAACCAAGTAAACGATGAAGAGAAACAAGACAACTGTAGGCGTCTCGTGTCCGAACTCCTGAACTTATTATAACAGCAGATAATAATATTACTATTAGTTAGTAAGTTAGTCGGTAGTTTTTTTATGTTACTATTATAGAATAGCAAATTTTCTTTCGGCCCACCTAAGGGACTGAGGCAATCGTAGTATATATACGTCAACATGACGCCCTTCCTGAAAAACAAAGTGTCATAGCATAGCCTATAATTTACTATGACGGTATTTTGACATAGACTCGGTAGTCTAGTTTAGATTGCTATGCTACACGGGTTCGATTCCTTGCACGGTGCACACATATGTAATTCATGAGTATGAGTATTTGTATTGGTCTAAGTGTTTTCTATGTATATTGTTTGGGAAACTACTCTGCTACCAAAATGTTAGGGAAGCATCAGTTATTTACCTTTATGGTTCTGCGGATTTCTTGGGCTTCAGGGTCTCGAAGGTATCTTCGCTAGCTTTCCAGCTTCACAGTAGGTTAACACAGTTCTAATTTATTTTAATTCACAACACAATGCGCGCGCGCGTCAAGGCCGCTGTACAGTCCGTTTGTTACTAGTTAGGGAGGGGAAGGGAACGCGCGGGAACAGAAAACTAACGGACTCTAATATAATATAATATCTGTGCTTACGATGATACAGGGATTTGATTTTGAACATATCTTATGTATGCATTTTAAAAATAATGTATTTAACTATTTGTATCAGTTGCCTACTACTCATAACACAAGCTCTGCTTAGCTTACCGTAAAGCTATAGATACGTGTTAAAATCCGTTTAACTATATTAATAATGTGTATTATATAAGTTTAAAAATAAATAATAGGCGGCAGTTACCACATACTAATAATAGTTTCGTAAAAAAAACAGTTTGTTGGCAGCTAAGCGGCAGGAATAGGTAAGTCAGAGTATGCAGATGATTATATATATACACTACCACGTTAAAAATATACAAATTAAGTTATATATAAATTATTTGTATTTCCAGTGCTCGTATTTGGTCACGATATTAATCCATCAACATCAACGCGAATGTAGAACGCTAAGCGTATAACAGGATTGCGATCAGATTGTAAAATGTGTAATTGTGTATGGAAATGAAATTTTTATATAATTATGTTAAAGGACTCGTTGGTCTAGCGGTTTAGCACATCGCTTTACTTCTGATGGTCGCGGGCTCGGTTATTCGCACACTGCAAATATTTGTATTCATGAGTATGATTGTTTATGTCGGTCTGGGCGCATTTTATTTATATTATTTATCTGTTTACAAAAAAAATATCTAAGTATTTATATCAGTTGCCTAGTGACTAGTACCCATAACACAAGCTCTGCTTAGCGTGGGACTAGATGGCGCTGTGTAAATTGTTCAGGGTTATTTATTTAATTATTATTTATTAATTGATAAGTGTTATTAATTGAATACTGGACCGTATTTTATTAAAAAAAAATAGATAGAACACACAATCAATCATACAATCGTGTCTGTGAAATTCCGGAAGGGGTAGCTAGTAAATAATATTATAATACGACATAAAAATTATATTAAAAGATATTACTTTTGGTATTATATTGTAGAATTTGATACCTATTCCCATAAACGACCTATTTATGCAAACGATATTTGGGTATTATTGCGGCAAGTTCATATTGGTATCCAATATTGAATATCTTTATATTTGTATCTATCTACATATAATTGCATTGGCTTTGTGAGTATTAATGAAGATTTTTATTTATATAGTCTATTTGCGTACAAAATTTCACTTCAATCTATTTAGTCGTTTAAATAACACATACCAGGATCTTATCAATTTTCTATTATTATGTAAATTTCTATTCTGAGAATGGTAGGATTTATTTATGTTCAACAATTTTACTTATATAGAACACATACCTTACTTATTTACTAAAATTCTGCAGATATACATACGCTATTATACAATTTCCGATTTTATACTATGGGAAATGGGGAAAACCTCTAAACCACGCGTAAAATTTCTCATTTTATACTATGAGAAATGGGGAATACCTCTAAACCACATGTAAAATTTCCCATTTTATACTATGGGAAATGGGGAAAACCTCTAAACCACGCGTAAAATTTCTCATTTTATACTATGAGAAATGGGGTATACCTCTAAACCACATGTAAAATTTCCCATTTTATACTATGGGAAATGGGGAAAACCTCTAAACCACGCGTAAAATTTCCCATTTTATACTATGGGAAATGGGTAAAACCTCTAAACCACGCGTAAAATTTCCCATTTTATACTATGGGAAATGGGTAAAACCTCTAAACCACGCGTAAACTTTCCCATTATATACTATGGGAAATGGGGAAAACCTCTAAACGCGTTACGGAAATGTTAGCTTTTATAGAAAGGCGAGAAATAACAGCGTTTGTAACAGATGTTCACGGGGGGACGAATCATAAAATATTCATATTTTCTAAAATAAAATACTTTCATTATCGTATTCTTTTTTTTAATGTTTAATGATTATATATATGTGTATGTTAGTTTTTTTTCTAAAAATAATTATAACCATACACAAAATATGTCCAGTCATTTAGTATTACTATAGAAATAACTAAAAGTAGCTTAAAATTAAGAAACGATATTATAAATATAAGGTGGACATTGTTTTCTTTAAGTTACTTCGCAATTGATTGAAATAGAAAAACTCATTACCTTCCATCGTTTGTACTCCGTATTTTGTTTTATACGACAACATTGCAGTCTAACAATGTACTTACATTGCAACTGGCTTTGCATTCATTGTCGTTTTGTTTTACTTTTCAACTAAACTTTGTATTAAAATGGCTATCTCTGTTTCATCTATTTTCGCCGCTAGCAACTTGCTTTGTAAATTCTGTTCCAGTTTAAATGATACGGTAGTGTAATTACAGGATATAGAACTATAGAGGCATAACACCTTATTCCTGAGAAATGCAACGAGGAATCACGAGTGTACGTGGTGATCTTTTCGCGAACTATTCTAATGCTATGATCCTCAGTAGGCTCATAAAGCTTCACCAAACAATGCGAGCGCGTGCAGATGGTCCTTCAAATCCGTGGAAGGACTTACGGAGCAGCTGAAGGCGAACTGACGGTTACGATTTTAGTCTGGGGCCACTGCTAGTGATCGAACCTCGTTCCAGGTCGTTGTGATTCCGACCCCCGTTTGAATTCGTTGTCATGGTGTTGCTCATGTACATAGAGAAGACGGTTCCCCATTTCTATAAGGATAGTTAGCTTGCCTTTCTAGAAAAAAAGTAGACAACCGCGCAATTAGGTCTAAAGTACAATTAAAATTAAAGAATTTATTTATATTCAGGTTGTAGCTGAGTTCGACGATGTGGAACCCGAAGCCTTGTATGATGTGCTGCACGACCCAGAGTACCGGTCCGTGTGGGACACCCACATGCTCGCCGCTGAGGATGCAGGGCATATTAATGTCAACAATGACGTTGGATACTACGCGAGTAAGTATTTTTTTTTTTTCTCAGGACAATTTACACAGCGCCATCTAGACCCGAGTTGAGCTATCTAAAGCTTGTGTTACGGGTACTAGATAACTGATACAAGGACATAGATTTTTTTTTTTCGTAAATACATACATAATATACATAGAAAATACCCAGACCGATACAAACAATCATACTCATGAATACAAATGTTTGTGCCGTGCGAGGAATCGAACCCGCGACCATCGGACGTAAAGCGGTGTGCTAGACCGCTAGACCACCGAGGTCTAGCGGTCTGACTTATTTTTAAACTTTCGCGTTTAGTATACATTATTAATATTATTCTTTGATAGATTCATTCATTGTAATGGTAATTTACTTGAAGCAGTCAAGCTCACTATAAAGTTCAAACTTGTGGCGGCGTAGTGGGCCGAATCAATGTGTTCCCTCTAATATATATAGTTCAGTGAAATGATGGCTGGCTTATCCGCCATACTGGTGAATGGATGCTGCTTGCAGGGACTAGTCTGTTCGGGTTATGAACATTGATTAGACTATTTTTTTTAACGAAATTGCTATAGCGTATGCTGGTGGTTACTGCATTCTCCCAAATTTGAATTTAAAAATGAATCTGTATTATTGTAAAAATCTGTAAACATGTATAATATTTATTTGATAAGAATACGAGCTGAGATTCTTGTCAATTCTTTTCATTTCGTAAGCAATCCGAACTGACGGTAGATTTGACATATCAGAAGAGTCTGTAATATATTTTATTTATTTATTTACAAACTCTTTATTGCACCAATAGAATTAATAATAAAAATTATACAGAAAAGCGATATGGATGTATAAAAGGCGGTCTTATCGGAAGAAGCAATCTCTTCCAGACGACCTTTAGGTAGAGAAAATAATGAATGGAAGAATATATATAATATACCTAATATGAATAAAGATATTTTGGTTGGATTTGATTTGATTTAAAAGTAATTACTGGTCTAAGAAATTAGTTGATTCCTGCTCATTTTGGTGGCACTTGGGAATCTAACGTTATATCTTGTAATTTAAAATACCAGTATGAGTTCGTCCAAAGAAAATAATAGCATTCATAGTTTTCGATATTTATTGCTGTGATGGACAAACGGATGTATAAAGTTATATCATTATGGTTCCACTTAACCTATTTGACGCCATAAACAATTTCAATGCAACTAGTCCCTACACAATACTATATAGGTATAGTGTCTGGCTATAAATATAATTAAGATAATAGCATAAACCACTTAAAATATTAAACGAATCGATAGCTAAATGTTTATCTATCAAACAATTACATTAATTGCAGTGTCACTAATTTCCTTCTATTACAGCAGCTTTCGTTTCCCAGGCAAGTCGATATTTTGTGGTAGCATTGAACTATCTCTACGTCATTATTGGACTAACGTGCAATCCAGTTTTATCTGTGACCCAATTTGTCTACTAGTATATACTCGTTTACTACCCATATGGGTAGCAGTAAACTGGGGACAAAATCTTTATTTATATTTATCTCAGAGACAAAACACAGAATTGTTATTTTTTTGTAATATCACATCCAATTTGAGATAAGGTCATTGTAAAAATATAATTATTAGATTTTTTTAGTTATTTTTAAATATATTTCTTTTTATAATAAATTAAATAATATGTGAATGTCCGTAATGTGATTGTAGGAGATTTTTTTTTTATATTATTATTATATTAAAAGGTTATTGTCTATGGATTTCTAAATACATGATGTTACAGTGTTGCAGTAGTGATACATATGTGCTTTTATGTCTCAGTATTATTACTTTTAAAAGAAATTATAAATCTTCGATGTTGATTATTTACAAATAATACTGTTTAATAATTGTATAACAAAACATTGTGTGATAGTTTGTATTAATATAAAACTGTTTAAATATATATTGCAACGTGGCAAGTGACTCATACAGACTAAGTATATAGCCGTTCACCAATGGCCTTACGTGCGTGCGTCGTCGACCCTCAAGTAACCTTAATACTACCTTTTTCAACAACCCCCAGCTGTATTCTCTAAGGAAATCCCCGGCAGGAAGCTGATTTCACAGCCTGAACGATCGCGAGGGAAACACCTCTATAACCGCACTGTACGTGACCATTTAGGCTTTTGGGTGAGAGGAAACTCTTTTTATAAATAACTAGCTGATTCGGCAAATGTTGTTTTGTCATATAAATTAACTAACTTTTGCTCGCGGCTTCGCTCGCGTTAATTTATCCCCTTAGAAGTGGAATTTATTAAAATCCTTTCTTAGGGGATGCGTACGTCATAGTAGCTTTATGCATCCAAGTCTCAGCCCGATCGGTTTAAAATTGACAGAGTTGCATCCAAACTTTTATCTCTTATTTTATCCCCTTGCGGGTAGAATTAATCAAAATCCTTTCTTAACGAATGCCTACATCATAACGTCTACCTGCATGCCAAATTTCAGCCCGATCAGTCTAGTGGTTTGGGCTGTGCGTTGATAGATCACTATGTCAGTCAGTCACCTTTCAGTTATATATATTTAGATATAGATATAAAAAAATAGGGGTCAGTGGTAGAATGGTGAAGATTTAGGTATGTGAATGTACTTTTTCTTTATGATGTGGTCTTACCACATCATAAAGAAATCGGAACCTTCTCATAAATTAAAAATGGTATGGGCCATCTTTTAGAGGTATAAAAAATAGGCACAACCTATTCCAAGACCTACCGATTATGCATTTAAAATTTCCTCAGAATATGTGGATAGGATCAGTATCATAATCTTCACATAATATAAAATAAAGTCGATTCCGCTGGGGTCAATGTAGTAAATGTAACCTTAATGAATCTTAATCGTTGTCTGTTCGCTGAGATCTTTTAAGCTACGCAACTGATAATGCGGTTTTTAGCAATAGATAGAGTGGTTTAAGAGAAACGTTTATATGTATAATATACATGCGTGCAAAGCTGGGGTGGCTAGCTAGTATACTATAAAATAAATAAGGCTTCTCTAAAGCGACGTAGGCGGAGTTGAATACGTGATCAAAGTATTACAAAGGGTCCCGCCACCTGTCACACGTGTGACAGTCACAGGAGAGCGCGGCTCGTTAGCACTCGGCTGTGGTTAGTGATAATGAATATAAATGGTAAAGGGACATTAAAATAGCCACTTTAGGAAAATCATAATTGAATTTATTTTGCATTCAAACCCGTTTAATAGGTATCTCACACTAATTAATGCTCTATTGCAATTCCATTGGTTAAATTATATTTATTAGTGGAAATTTTTGTGCAAAGATGTCTGCAAAAATATATATATATTTCATTCGTTCATTCGGAGATGCCAAGCATATACATATATATATATATACCGTTCAGGTTACGAGAACTAGAAATGGTAGTGAAATCACTTGTTATCAATCACTAGTCTACTAATCATCTTAAGTCACTACTTGAATGTTCATTCAAGTGAAAATAAAATAAAATGATGGGACAATGATAAAAATTGTAACGTGAATACAATGTTGAATTGGCATATACATATCAATATTCTAAGTTTGAGTTTTGAGTTTGCACTTCGTGACAAAACCTCTAAACAATATCTTATAATATAAGGTATCTAAATGTATCTCGCATTGAAAACGGTCTATTAACACACTTGTTCAGTTTCACCGTTCGGATTATTGATTTCCTAGAAGATACGCGTCAAGTGGCCATTTTAATCATCTATACTTATGCTATACCTATATATATATAATATGTATTAGGATATATTAGGCCGTCATTTCTGCGCTTCGGTATAATGATACCGTGTTCACGTAATGAAAATTTATGTCTGTTTTTTATTACAATTTATTTTTAGAGCTCTGAACGTACATCATGAATTCATTTTACATTTTTTCATGGTTAATTACATATTATATAATCTAGATATATCCTGTGGTTATGTAATTATAAACTCCCGATAGTTCGAGCCAGCCAGAGCTACAAGTGTAAAGGCCTGGTCATGTCTTAATCCATGTCCAAGAATTCTTTCCAATAACCAGGGCTGTTTACTACTCCATTATAAAAATATGTGAGAATATATATAACCAGGTAGCACTATTCAACCAATTTACTAGAGCTAGACTTTCTAAGGAGTCACGTTGGTACCTCTGTCTTACCCCATTTAGGCTAGTATGAGCTAGTATCAGCTACGGGCATCACATAATGCCGTGGCTTCCTATATTGCTATCTATAGTTCAGTACTGGATTAACTGAAAAATTACAAGCTTCGACAGTCCACTCTATAGTTTTAATTATAAAGTCTAATTAAAAAAAAACATAAATTACTGAGTGAACCCAATATTGAATTTGGTGCGCGATACATGCGCCACTTACCACCAAGGGCCGTCGACGTGTTTGTCGTTTCAGTTATAAAGCAAAATATCACATGAGTGAAATAGTTACTTAATTAAACAAAAGTTCCACAATATACAGTCAAATCAAAGCGCTATAAATGTATTTAATACCAGCTGTTGCCGCTACGTCGTCTGCGTTAAATTTAACTATATTTTTCTAAAATATTTTTTTAATAAAAGTTGCCTAACTTACTCCTTATTACATTAGCTACCTGCCAATAAAAGTCCCGTCGAAATCGGTCCAGCTATTTCAGAGATAAACCGGAACATACAGATAGACAGAGAAAAAATTATCGTAGTGTATTTATATTCATATACATGTAATAAAAAACGGTTATTTCAATATTACAAACAGACACTCCAATTTTATTTGTATGTATAGATTAAACCGATTTTTTTATATAAATGTTAACAAAATCTATTAAAATACAAAAATTGTCATAGTATTAAGTAGTAATTTTACTTTCTATTTATAGGACTTTATTATCAAGCATAGGAATGCATCTATATAATTTAGCTTCTAGGCATACATAATGTTGGACTACAATCTATCAAGTTTTGTACCACTTATACGCTTCTAAACAAATTTTTGTCCCGATGGTAATCTTCTTTGTGTGTTAATAAATAAAACAAATTATAATTTGAGTGGATCAGTCACAATAAGCACCTGTTCATGAGTATAATAGACGAGTTAGCCATTATTGCATTTAAAAAGTCTTTGCACCATAAAAAATAGACTTGTAGTTACTAGACATACTATTTGTATAGCTAGAGAATTGTGTCGCTGTAATCAAAACGCTCGTCCCTCGTATGTATGTGGAATCTGGAGGCCATGAATAGTCGTCTGGGTGGCACGCATCCGTTCGCCTTTGATTCACATGAAATACTTTTTCACTAGGGTTGTCTAAGTTTTTCCACAGATAACATCCATTTATAGGGCTGCTGATATATTTGAATAAACGCAAGTTGTTAATAGAGGCAGTATTTATACTCGGGAATTAAAAGTTAGTAACACATATTTAAAGGTATGAAAAACAGTCTAAAACAATTAAGCATGAAGAGTATATCAAAATAAGTATGTCTGCAGAAAAGTTTGTTTTTAATCTCTTATTTTTCCGCGCAAAATGTAATGCGCCACAGATACACAATATTGCACGACGTGCAGCCACAATAACGAGTGCGTCAAAGCTGTATATGATGTTCATATTAAGTACGAGTGTTAAACTAAGTTATATTTAATCGCAAGGGATTTTGTAGCAGTTTAGAGGGTTATAATAACGAAACATTTCATGATATTGATGATATCGTGATAGCAACCGTAACATCAGTTTTATTTGTGTATTTATGAGATATTGAGAGAGACATGCATTGGTGAAGATTAATGATGATATTGCGACACAGTTGTATTGATATCTTTATTAAGTCAATTGAAAAATATTTAGGCAAATTTACGAAAAAGTGACGGCCTTAGTGGTCCAGCGATTTAGCATACCTTTTTTTCCGATGACCGAGTTCTATTCTACACAGTACAAACATTTGCATTCATGAATATGAATATTTTTTGTATCGGTCTGGGTGTTTTCTATATATATAAATAAAACAATTTCTAAGTATTTGTATCAGTTGTTAGTCAAAACACAAGCTTAACTTAACTTAGACTAAATGACGCTGTGTGAATTATCTAGGGTAGTTATTATAATAATAATTTCAAAAATGAGTCAGAGTTACAACCATCAAGTATTTTATTATAAAATATTCTCCTATAAGTACAGATTAAGTAATTATCAACGTCAATCAAATAACAATTTTGTTTAAAAAATTAATAAAATAAATATTAATGATCAATGCGGCCAAGTCCGTACTGGTACAGAGAATTAAACAGCCAATTTATAAATCTCAAAATAAAATAATGAAATAGCGCATATTTGTTATTTTTTCTTTATCAATACAATATGAGTACATATACGTTATTAAAATTCGAATCTCAACCCTATTCGTTACGACTTTTCGTGTAGGCATTGATATCAGGGTTGCCAAACTTAAAACACTTAGTTTGGTACGAAAAAAATCTCAAATTTTGTACATCTACTATAAAATAATATATCTTTGTATAAATGTCTGAGGGACAAAAATCTAATATTCGTATGAGGATTCATATAAGTGGATATCACGATCGTTATATCTTATACGGTTGGCGTCCCTGGCTGACGTCACAAATACGGGTAGACTTGAAATGGTTTGATTGGCACGCAGGCCAAATATTGGTTCGTTATGCCATTTGTCACGTCCTAGCTTCGGTAAATCAAATTGAACGAATAATTTTCCGGTGTGCTGGGCAAACATGAATAGATCTCGTGAATTAATAGTGTGAACAGGACCGGCTGTAGTAGACACTTATTGTATTGATTAATTGGTAGTCAGTTTTGCACATTTAAGATTTAAGTTTGCATTTGCATGTGCGTTAAATAAATAATTTTGCTTTTGTCATAGACTATTCCTTATATTATGCGCTATTGTTATGTACGTCACACGACTGATGGAATTATTTATTTTGTTTTTTTTTGTAATTAGTTAAAACTTAAAGCAAGAAAAGATATAATAAATTATAAGGTTATCTGTTTGATGTAACACGAAAATAATGTAGATATTGGGATTTTATTTTATTCTAAAATCTTCTGTTATATGTATCTACCAGGTTCTATGCTAAAATATTGTAGAATGATGTGGTGTAGGCGTGAGAAAATTTTAGCTGATTACTTTTTTATTTTTATAAATTACTGCTCTGGACACAAGTCCTTTTGAGTCCCATTGACCATAGAGTTGCCAGCATACTTTTTTATAGATTTACTTAAACAGTTAATAAACATGAGACTGTATATAATAAAACCACATATTTTTTAATTGAAAATATTACATTGTGTTATAATAAAATAACATTTTTAGGCACAGTATCAATAGTTAAATTTGATCTTAGATACGTCACGGGTTTTTCTAGCTTAAGGTCAATTAAGTATATAATATGTTGAATACTATCTAAGATATGTTTTATCTAGTACCTACTCTATATTGTATGTCTGTTGTGTAGTAAGTATATTTGGTTTTCACTTTTAAAGATTGAAATAGTAAATTGTGTATCTTTGTAAAATTATAAATATTGTCAATTTATAATCCTTTATGAAGACGAACAATCGAAAGTAGAAAATATATTCAGGTATATTTCTAGGTGTTCAAATCTAAACCAAAACATCTAAAATATTATTTTCCAATATAAAATAACTTTTATAGATATCTGCCTACCTTATAGTTCATTATAAAAGAGAATGGAGTGAATAAATAAATGGAGTAATGGAGTAATGAAAAAACACTGTTTTTATCATAAATCTCTTTAAAAAACATTAATAGCCAGTAACGTAAAGCCTATATTTAATGCAGGCTACGGTACGCTACGGCTATATAGCTCGTTAATATTAATTGATTTAAACCAACGAAAAACGTTTATTTCTTTTGTTTGATTACACGGCTATTTAACAGTTTGTAAATCTATAGGGATAAATTGACACTAGGCATTATTTATATGCATACTTGAGTAATCAGCACCCGAATAAAATTGGTCATTTTCCTGTTAAGGCAGTGACAAGTAAATTTCAGTTTTTTTTGGGTCATTCTTATGTCTCTATTTAAATGTTTATAATTCGAAACAATCCCTGTGACATTTCAACCGGAGTCGAAATTACGAGGCAATTTGGCGAGTTCTAACCTAGTAACTTTGTAGAAAGTGATCTGCGTGGGTCTACTCTACTTTTACCTAATCAGTCGCTAAGCAGCTTGCTTTGAAAGCTGTGTTTCCATTGCCAAGCCAATCAGGGCTTGTATTATGGCTACAACTCATATAAACATTTAGAAATTTTTACACATAGGATTTGTATAGAAAATACCCACCAATACAAACAAACCTGAATACAAATGTTTGTATAATATGAGGAATCGAGCTCGCGACTGTCAGATGTGAAGCAGCATGCTAAACCGCTATACCACCAAGGTCGTCAAATTATAATACAATAAATTAAATTACTATTATAAAATCCTGCATGACAACTTAGTACACTGGAATGGCAACACATAACGACATCTTTCCGTGGTGCTGTTCATGTATTATATATAGGTTACCGTTACCACTCACCATCAGGTGAGCCATTTGTTTGTATTTCTAATTATATACATAAAAAAAAACAATAATATTTTTTTGTATTATACTCCAATGGCAGTTAATACAAAAGTGTATTCAATTCCAATTACAATAGAACGAATAGAGCCTTTCTCGATGAAGGGCCGGAAGGCTGTTGTGCTCGACTTTGTATTGGAACAAAGTAAACCAATCAAGTTTGCTACACACGGTTGAAATGCCTACATGAGCAGTAGCTATTATTTATCATCTGCTTATTTATGATCTTTAACTATTCTTCATCAATCTTGATGAAGAATAGTTAAAGATCATAACACTATGGCTGTCTGTACTACTATTATAAGGAAGAAGTAGTTTATTTCTTGTATAGTTAAAAAAAAACACTTATTATAAGCTACGTTAATAATAATAATTTATTTATTTGCTTGCTACAGGTAATTTTGATCTTGCAATATAATTAGAGTACAATACAAGCAGCACCCAGTAGCCAGTAGGGGTATGCAAATATTGAAATTGAATACCAGACTACTATTATGTTACTCTTTAAAAATTACATTATTAAATAGTAACATAATATTAGTCCGGTCACCGTACAGTGTAGAATAGCACTAGGCTTCCAAGTTACATATACAATTACTAGCTATTCGCCCCGGCTTCTCACGGGTGTACATGTATTATATATATAAACCTTTCTTTTTAACCACTCTATCTATGAAAAAAACCGCTTCTAAATCCGTTGCGTAGTTGTAAAGATTTAAGCATACTTAGGGACGGACAGACAGCGACACCGACTTTGTTTTATAATATGTAATGATATACATATCTAAACTCTGTTCAGTACCTGATAGTGTCTCGTTTAAAGGAGAAACACTTGTCGGGTGCATATCCAATAATTTCAGCAATCGAACGGTCGTATATTTGAGATCTCACACATGCTAATGTTAGAAGAGTTAAACAAAATAATATAAATACATTAAGTAATAAAATGGACTTCCGCAAATAATACCTAATTCGATAAAATATATCTGTGTATATTTATTTAATAATATAATTTTCGCTTCAGAAACTGAAAAGATTGATGGTATTTCTGTAGAAGTTGATTTCATAACGAATAAAAGAAGTAAATGTTATTTTAAATAAATCAAATATTTTATTAAATGAAGTGATTGTTCTTTACGACAATACCTGGAAGTACCTATTATTAAATATCCCTCGATAATGCTGTTAACGATAAATTAAATACGGATACATGAAGCTTTTATAATCAACTTACACTAACAAGAACGAACTTTTGTATAGGTATCTAGTACAAAAGTTCTGTTAAATCGTTAGTCGATTGTTAATAAGACTTTCTAAAAGCAATTGTTAGCTTGCAAAGTTTCTAACGTTTGAAGTTGAATTAATGCAAAACCTTCCCTGTAGGCATTTTTTAAGTCAAAGTCATTTCCTTTTGATCTTTCATCATGAGTTGTAGGTATATAAAGATTCAAGTTAAGAGAAGTTATGATTAAGTTATTGAATATAGAATTAGGACAATAATTTTAGGAGTATATTGTATCTCAGGATATATAGCGCTGTTTAGTTCCAAACTGAGCAGAGCTTGTGGTATTGATAAATATTTACTTCAAGTCCAATTATAAAAATATATTATAAACTTTCGGTATCTATGTATGTATGTTATCATCAGATTATATTTTGTCCCAAAAGAATACGAAACCATTGTTTTTGGTTGTTTGCATATATGCTTTTTATATTTAATTGCTCGTTCTTTTTGTGATGATTTTGATCTCCGAATGAGCGGTAAAATAAAAAAAATATTTGACAATAATAATTTTGGAGTGTTTTGATTGAATAAAGAAATAAATCCATTATTTATTGCGTAACATTAACGGTTATGCTGAATTTTAATAATTTATTTATACCATTATTATAAGTACTATAATTTTAAGTATTAAGCATGATTATATAATAAGGAAACTTCAAAGCGTGCCCTGAGTCCTGAGTAAAATTAATATTAAAGTAGGTAGTCACTTCGGATAATCTTTTTAATTATAAATGAAATATTTCATTCGCCTAATTACCTCTTCTATAATCCGATCAATATCAGTACTAACACGAGTCTCTTATTATATTAATTCTATATTTTAATTATTAAATTAATAGAATATTTAATAAACTATGACTTTGACTAATTATTCTTTGATTAATACCGAATGCTACGTGTATTCCAAACATGGCCATTGTTTGAGGCAAGAAACAGATATTGGATCTGTTTCTTGCCTCAAACAACTAATACTTATGCTGAGTCAAATCTACCGCCAGTTCCGTAAGTAATTTAAGCCAAGAAGAACTTAATAGAAAGTATGAACTCACTCCGGGGTACAAGATTTTAGTCTACGAAACCTACAGCATTCGCCCGTATCTTCTATTTGAAATATCCCCTCTTAAAAAAATTGGATGATGTAATAATCAATTTTTTTTCCAATTTTGTCAGCATCAACACTGTTTTTAAATTACATTACATAGTAATTATATAATGTTGAGTTAGTTTTAGAATTTTCTCCATTTGCAATTTGATTGTCAAGCTGTTAATATTCAAGTCAATCGTATAAAAATATTTTAACCCTTTTATAATAAGCGTCTTACAGATGCTACAACAATAAACTTATCTATACTTAATATTATCTCACAAATTATGAGGTAAACTTAAAAATATTTTTGTTACAGTGTCATGCCCAGCACCTCTCAAGAACCGCGACTTCGTGCTTCAGCGGTCGTGGTTGGATACAGGCGACGAAAAGATGATCCTAAATCACTCAGTCTACCACAAGGACTATCCACCAAGGAAGGGATTTGTCAGGTAAACTATTCTAATTAGACGGCATCGGTGCGGTCTAGCGATTTAACATACTAGTTTAGTTCCGATGGTTGCGTTAAAAGACGACCGTTTATGGTATGGCATTAGTTTTTCAGTCGCTTGATTTTCCTTATATCATTATATTAACACGTGAAGCAAAAACTTTGTGCCCCTTTTTACCTTGCGCAGGAGGTGTTTGAAACTCGCACATTATAGAGAACGAGTTCAGAATGATAATATATTTTTTTAATTTTGCATTTACATTGACATGCATAAAAGTATAGTCTTAGACAAAAGAACCTATATAATGTTCAATCTTATAATTTAAATCAATTAGAGTCGAATTTCGACCATTGGGAGACCTATTAGTAAATATGTTAGACATATACACTATATTATTTTATTTAAAGTCTATATAATAACATAACAAAATGCACCATTTACGTTTATTATCAGTTCTTCTTTGCATTAACTAGCTACTTCCGTACAATCATGTAGACCGCTTTCAGCCACTTATGCATGTCATTATGACATTTTTTTTTACACTTATGATGAAGTTTTGTCTTTGAAATATATGCCTGATTTTTTGACAAATTGAATAAAATAAAGTAGGTAAAGCTAATTGTTTAGGGTATAATGACGCGTGTCGCGTAGGCGTATGGCGAGCACAGCGTCCCTCTGTTTGCTGGCCACTTGATGATTAGATAACGGTGCCGGCACGCGCGTCAATCCGTGACGAACCGACGACCCTCCACTACGTACCATCACTACTTAACTATTAGGGTACAGTGTTGTAATGTGACAATCGTCTTTCATCGATATGTTTTCAAAGACAATACGTTTTATTCTTTAAAGAAAATGTTGCAACATTTTTCAGTATGTATGTTACCGTGTCAATTTTGATGAGTCTTCTTTTAATTGAAAGGTTCCAGTTACGTGTCATGACTAAGATAGATTTTTAACATACTCCTATTTATTCGTCTGTATAGGCTCCTCTGAGCCAAACAGCTAGCATATGAAATACTGCGTTTCAGCTGGGATATGGGAGTCAGAGGAATTATAGGGTATAGATGATTTTGTCCTCACATGATTACATGATATTAGTGCTAGTGATAATTTATGCTCATTGGACTTGTTTTCTTAATCTTCACATAATAACGAAATTTGCGATTTAATGATTATGTGTATATTATAGAGTATTAGTGCTGTTTTGTTTGTTTGGGCATTTTTTGTACAGTAAATTAAGATCAATGAAATCATTGAAGTCCGCTATGTGCATCTTTATTTGTGTATTTGTGCATTGAAATTTCAATAAATAAATATGAAGCGTGGGTGACAGTTCTGCGTTCCAGTGGTTTGTACCCAGTAAAAATATAACTTTTCAGATTAAAACAAAGCATTATTTAAAACCACAGTGTGAATACATAATAACTGTTTCGTATACTAAACGCCAGGATGAAAAAATATTTCACATTAAACAAAAGAGTTTAGAGACTTATTTCTTATCTTAACTATTTTGACGTAAGGTATATGTAATTAAATTTGAAGTTATGAAAATGCCATTTATTTCATGTAGTGTTAACAATATTTATTTAGAAACATAATATTACCACAATGAATTTACCATCATTCGAATTTATTACCATTCAATATTATAAATATTAAAAATTTTCTCAATTCTTATACTAACGTTTGACATATAATTCCCTGTTTTATAAGGATTACATTTTCTTAACCTCAGTGACTATGATGTATGGCAAGAAATCTCATTTCCGTAGCGAGCCATGCTCCGAATCGAGTAGAGTATTTGTTTCGAAATTGGTTTAAGCAATATTTGGGTTATATGATTGGAATATGTTGGGGAAACTGAATTTCCTGTTCCATCTAATTTATTTTAAGGTAGAACTTGGTTACTTTATTACATACTCCTCCAATTTTTGTGTATTTTAAAAATACTAATTCACTAAAAGTATTTTAACGAAGTTTCCTTAGTTACTCAATTGCATTGCTTATAATGTTGTTCTTTATTTTCAGATGTTTATTTAAGTCAATTGTACTTTAAATACAAAATACAAAATTGTAATAATTGCACCTCATATAAAAAAGAATACCTTAAATAATCTATCTTAACTCTAATAATGAATAGTAATAATACGATTCAGATATACAGGGATGTATGTCTGTTCTTGTTTATCTCCGAAACGGCTGGACCAATTTTGACAAAACTTTAGCTAATATTATAAGGAACAACTTAGGCTGCTTTTATTTTAGAAATTGTATTTATTTTAGTTTTACGCGGACCAAGTCGTGGGTAACGGCTGGTCTTCATTTTTGTTGTGAGATTAGCATTAACAAACAAACAGACAGGCAAAGATTTAAAAATATTTTTTTGATGTAGGTACCGTATGTACTTTCATATACTTAGTGAAACGCTGTATGATTTGATTTAGGATATACCATTTTTATAGACAATTTGGCAAACAAGTAGATGGCGACTTTTATATTATTATACTTATATACGGAATCATTAGTATTCAATGAATTCGGCCTCGGCTTACTACTTTATCTTTTCTAACCACATTTCGCTTATTAGTGTCAAGTGGCGTCTTATGACGTACGTATGACGTTATTAATCTTGTAGGCTCTGCGTCGACAGTGAACGAGATAAGCTAATTCTCTTATAACGGAAAAGTGCTTTCGTTTAGATTTACTCGTAGGCGGGAGAGCAGAGACAGCTCTCTCTCTCTCTCTCTCTCTTAAAGGTAAGGCTTGCTTTGAAAACCCATATATATCTGTTATAAAGGGTCATTCAAAAATTAAAATAGGCACACTTCTTGCGTATCGAGATAAATACCTCTCTTTCTTAAAGGTTGAGACTGCTTTGAAAATCCAAATATCTCTGGTCAGGTCGTATCAAGGGATCACCTATTAATCACGTCACAGGAATATTGTGATATTTAGATCCTTCAGCCTGTTCTTGTCACCGTTGGACACATTTATGAGACTCCCTAATGTGACGTCACATATTTTGGCATTTCAACTATTATTATTATTAGTTTCAAATTCAAATTCAAAATATCTTCATGTAGGTCTATTCAGACTCTTATGATATGTCAAATAGATTCGGTATGATTTCGAGATGAGAAGAACTGAGAAGAAACTCAGCTCGTATTCTTTTGAAATATGATTGTACATGTTTACAATAAGTTGTCTTAAAATGTCACAGTTTGTCGATCGTAGATTAAAATAGGGGAGGGTGGAGGGTCCTTTTGCGTGAGACGTAATCGAATCAAATCTATAGATTGGTGTTCGTTTCTATTCTGTAACCAAAATTTTAATCCATACATACAAATAAATAAAATTAAACTATCTATTTGTATTTCAAATTCCCAGATTTTCACTAACTGCACATGAAGGCATATTTAAGAATTATAAGAATAATTTAAAAAACCTTTATCTGTCTGTTTGTTTTTGATAATCTCTAAAATAATTGGATCAATTTTGCCAGGACTTTCACTTGTTGATAGCTAATGTTATAAGGAAAAACTTTAGCTACTTGTATTTTTGATATTTTATTTACTAAATGATAATTTCAATGCAACCAAGTGGCGGGTATCTAAAAATATAATTTTATGCTTTTTTTATTTCTTTGATATTTAGGGACTTTTGTACAAACTAAAAGAACATGCCAGTTCCACTGTACCCTAAACTACATAATTACCTCACCACCCCATTTCTATTTATATAAGGTTGTGAATAAGAAAATGTGTGATTTTGCAAATATATTTTACTGGGTCACAGAGACTGCAATAAAGTAACATGATATCGTTCTGGATAATTTCCTATTCGTTGTAATTTTCTTTTAATATCTATCAAGTTTTATGGCATTTGCTGTAATGGCCAATGAATTTAATTGAATTGCCATAAAGTGGTTGATGTTTCAATGAAAATTGTCGGCGTGTTTAAGTATAAATTTCGATTTATTGACCAAATCGGGAGTCGTAAAATAGTGTTATAGCAGTTTCCAAGCGCCCCGCAGTGTGTTTTCTCTGCCGGTAGTAATTATCTTTTATTGGCTACGTTTGAGCTAAGGGCAAGTACCTTAATTTTAAGTAATTAATGTCTTACACAAGTCTATTTTAATGCTACATAGGCTGATTTTGATGCAAATTTCTTTTGAAATGCTATTCTTAGTCTTAGTGGATAATATGCATATGGTGGTAAGAGTGGTATGGTAAGGGGTAAATGGGAGTAGTAGAATAATGACTCCTTTCCTAGCAATCGACCACGTCAGGTTAACCTCCACGTTTTTCTCCCTGGAAACCATCGTGGTAAATTAATTATTATACTGGTGACTTCACCAGAAATTAACCAAAATGGGTTGTAGAGCGCTCTTTTATATCAGTAAAATCCATCCATAAAGACCTGTGGTTATAGACTACCACCGGTTAAAAACCTGAAGACACTCCTCTCAGCTCATAGAAATCATTGGAACTATGATTCTTCTGGAACCCCGTCCAAGTGGAAGTCAACCTTACTGGGCTCATTGCTAGCAATGAGACATTGTGCCCCTATTACAAGCAATCGCCCCTCTATATGTAATCAGAATCAGCCATAAATAATGCATCGATCTAACATTAAAACATATACAAAACTCATGTATATATGAACACTCGAGTGAAGTCAAGGCGGGTTACTAGTTTATTACTATATAAAATTATAGTTTATATATATTTAATAGATTAAAACACGGGTTTATGGTGTAGCAATCTGGCCAATTTGAAAACAAAACCTTTCTGTAGCGGACGAGGGGTTTCTGTTAGGTGACACAAAGGATGATAAATGGACTTTTGACTTCTAAGCATTTCAAATATTTGGAGAACAATGTAAAGGAAATTAGGTTTATTTTGTGTTTCATAATCTCATTGTGAAATTCATGATGTGATGTTAGTTACTTATTTACTGTAATATGAAGTACCTTGATGAGTAGGTAATTTTATTAGGAAAGTATAGACAAACAAAGTATTTGTATTAAGGGTGGGAAACAGGGACAGACAGATACCATGTCAGGTCGACCTCCATGAGATCTATATGATCTTATCTTACAAACTATAGCAGTTAATTTCGCCATACTCGGTTACCGGCTGACCTGATATTATTTTGTCTATAAGGCGGGGCATGACACAAAAAGGTTGGGAAACATTTGTTTAGAGTCAGAATCCACCTCTCTCTTTAAAATATAAAACTGCTTTAAAAATCCATCCATCTCTTATAGGGTGGAAGGGCACTGTTAGTAATGTGGACTGTTGAACCCATTTCTGGCAATATATGGTATATTGCCGGAAATGGGTTCAACAGTCCACTCCACACAATCCACCATAAACACTAAATTCCTTGTGATTTGGTCACGATGGGTTATCTTGACTCCATGTTCATCTTATCATCTTTAGCTGTGTGTCAAAGATATGGCATAATTTAACGATTCTATATACCTATTACCCCAAATAATGGGATAACGGCAAGGCATTGATGAACTTTCTATATCTAGACACGCGGCAGCGTGTCAAGCCGAGTTTCAAGTAAACTGGCTTGCAGCACCGTGTGTATATTTACACGAACCATTTGGAGCCACTTTTGACCCCCTCATAACTCAAAAACTCTATCACACAAACCTGTCAAATTTGGTTCATATATTGAGACTTGCGAGATAAATATGTGTGTTCATAAACCTATCTCAAACGGTTATTTAGATATTAATGTCCAAAAATCGTCATTTTTATCACTATTAACTATAGATCAAAATTATAACCCACTTCCAGATGACCTAGGAAGTTCAAATTTGGCATGCATATAGGTAATTAGGTGAATATAAAGGCAAAAATCTGAAACTGAAATTGTTATCATTTTACTACAATTTTTCATTTAATTGATTATATATATATGGACGAAGACTAAAATTCTATGAAAACGTCGATATATCCAATTGACATTGATCCCTGGCGAAAAATTTCATCTTGTACTGGACGGAAAGTAATATTGTATGAAAACGTCGATCATTACCAATTTACGTTGACCCCTTCAATCAGTGTCGATAACTAGCAAACTTCAAATATTGCATTGAGCGATAAACACTAGTATAATTTAGATTCTGTCTAAAATATACTCGTACTTATAACTATATAGTCGAATTTCGTATTTATTATGTTATTAACTGAGATTTGGTATTAATTATTATTTCAATATTTAGCGCACATCGATAGTGTAAAATCATTATTTTTATAAATAATTATTAAATAATAGACATTTCGGTATAGGGCGCCGCGGCGGCGCCGTGTGGGAGCGGTGCGATAAAACGTTGACGCGAACCTGTCCGAGCGAATGGCAGCCGCCCTCATATGTCTCAATGTTTTGTTTCTCGATATCTAACCTATAAGGTTGCGATTTATGCTACGAAATTTATAGCTTTCTTAAATTATACTTATATATTTGTGGTTATATTATTATTACATTATCTTAGTAAATACGTATGGTATAGACAATAGTTTAAACCAAAAATTAATAACAATTTTAGTATAGTTATAAGTAGGAATGTATAGTTAACTCGAGAATGAGAACTCATTGGTAACAAATTGTTTTCTTGAGAATTCAATAGATAACAGTCAATTTGATAACAGTCAATACGAAGTTTCAGATATTAAATAATGTATATGTTGAAAGAGAACAATTCCGTATTTCCTTAACATATGCTATTACTATCCACAAATCACAAGGCCTTAGTTTTGGCAGTCCTCTTCTCAACATAGGCTCCTCCATATTTAATAAAGGGCAGGTTTACGTTGGACTCTCCAGAGTTAAAACCTTAGATGGGGTACGTCTTAACAGTTTAGATCCAAGTCACGAGAGCTCTATTGTAGAGTACAACCATCTGTGGACGTTATACCGCCCCGATTTGCCCAAAAATTCCTGATACTGAATTGGCTTTGGACTTCAACATTTAAAAGTTACAAGAAAATATAGAAAATAACACAAAAAAAAGACAATTATACCCCGTAAATATACGAAAATACAGTAATTTATCAAAAATAATTTGGTATAAATTTAGTTATAAATATGTACCTAGTATAATTTATGTACAAAAAGTATGATATCCCATCAAAAACATAAATGTGAAATGATTTTAATATTATGATATATGCCTTGATTGTTGATGACAAAAGAGATGAGATCTAAATGGGTGCCAAGTTCAATGGTCTGTCCTGAAATGTATTTATAACAATATAAAATATCATTTCTTCTTATAACTTAGGATAATATACTGTAGCCTAAGGTCTAACTTGGCTTTTTCATATACGAAATATACTGTAGCCTTCGCAAGTTATAAACATGTTACTTGTCGGTTCCTATTTTAATATTAATACTAACTAGCAATCGAAAGTAATAATTGGTATATGAGAACTGGCCAAGTTAGACCTTAGGCTACAGTATATTATCCTAAGTTATAAGAAGAAATGATATTTTATATTGTTATAAATACATTTCAGGACAGACCATAGATTTAGATCTCATCTCTTTTGTCGTATTATATCATAATATTAAACTCGGCTATCATTTCACATTTATGTTTTTGATGGATGACTAGCCATATATCGAATATTATTCTCAATAGTTCGCGTATTTTTTTGTAAAAGAGGGTACGAAATTTTGCTTACCGTATTAATTATGATGTACCTACACAAATATATATATATATATTAAAATAGTTATTACTGAGATTATTTGAATAAGGTTTACTTTTAAGTTTTAGTTTCTACTAGCTCTCGCTTACTCTATAACCTCCACATTAAGACAAATAATTCACAATACATTATTACACAATATTTTTTATTAAACGAAATCTTTTACCCATTGACAGGGCATTGTCTCTTCTTACTGGCTTCGTTGTGCGCACACGGACCACTAGTGGGAGCTGGCTGGGCTACGTGTCCAGATCAGACCCTCGTGGAGCATTACCAGCTTGGTTGGTCAACAGGTGAGAATGTTACATGATAAATAATACGATGTTGTAAATTGTGACGATGTAGTAGTTATTAAGTTTGTTATGAAGTCTGTAATCCTTATTTTTGTTTATTTTGCTATGCAAAATCATACACTGCATGTTATGACGCGCCTATTTCATTGTATGTAAGCATTATATAATTGTAAAAATCAAGTATAAGTGTAAATGTAACTGCGTCTCCGTAGATGGTATTAAATATGGCAATGATAAAATCTGTTAAATAAAATGGCAAGAAATTAAGCTATTTATTTTCAACGGTTGTTTATTCAATGTTATTTGAATGGGAAGCAAGCTGACGATCTCTCTTATGAAATATAGACCGTTACCTAAATATTATTTTAATAATCATGGATGATTCACACAGCTCTATCTATTACCTAAGCAGATCTGTGTTATGGTCAGTAATATGGTATATATTACTGATAGAATACTTCGATACATTCTCCTTTGGAAATGCGTACATTATACTTGGAAAACATCCAGACGAGATCACAATATGAATATGTGTATTTCTTTCATACCCTTTAATTATACTATATCCTATTCTTTATACCGGAATTCGTCATCGGCTCAGTTGCACTAACTTCAAAATCAATTGTAAAGGTGCGATTTAACAAATAAAAAGTGAGGTATATAGACTTTGTAAAACTAGAAACAATCTCAATCATTTATCATATCAACAATTGTGATTAATGCATAATGCCTGGACATGTTTATTTTCTGATTGTTCAGTTGTCAGGACTGTATAAAAGAAAATATTAAAAAAAGATATGGAAAAGTAATACAATATGATTAAATGGTATGAATACAAAAATTACTTACACTTTTGCAGTTGTTTACATTGTTATCAAACCCGTTCGCAGCCGGGACGTATAGCTAGTTATTTATAAATAATGTACACGGCTAGAGTGAGTAATAAAATATAATAGTTTTGTATATGAACATTGTTCTAATTTGTGCTACCTTAATTGCTCCAGACACGCTCTCGGCGGCAATGCTAATTATTTTTACATGTCGCATGTTTACAACTACCATGTGTATATTTATTCATGTTCAGGGTATATATTTTATAGCTATATTATCATCAACTGCTGGATATAGCAAAGCTGGGTACGATCTTTAGCTCTATCGTCGCTCTACTTAGCTGCGGGGATTGTAGGTACGCTACGTTTGCCATTACGCAGTCTTCATTCTAGAACATATCTACCATCTCATTATATTTTCAAATATATCTTCTCTAATTAATTTAATGTTTGTAAAATTCTGATGGACATCTATATTTTTGAAATCAATGTTTTACGAGTAGCTTTGCTTTAAAAGATTATCTTGTTTATCATTCCAATTAGAAAAATATATATATATTAGGTATCTAAGTCTGTGGATGGTTTAAATGTTGGCAGGGTGACGGCGCAGCTGGCTCCACGCCTTGTTCACCAACTGCATGCTGCAGCACGGCGATATCCTGGTTGGAAGGCTCTGACAGATCTACCCTACCATAAGCCCTGGAGGCACCCTGAGCAAGTGCCATCGTATAGGATTTCATTAGCCGATGTAAGAACTTTTTTATTAGTGTTAGATCGTATGTTTTTTTTAATTTACTTGGTAGAGTTCCTAAGAGCGCAATAGCGCTCCTAGACTAGCATCTAGCGCTCCGCAGGGAAGACATGATTAAAATTGGACAATGGTTCAAGATACAGATTTTTTGCAGGAAAATTTATATAATGACATTAAAATCAATTTTGGCTTTTTTTTTGTGCACACATTCATGAAAAGCGTGGCACTCAAACGGTTAATCTTTAATGATGAAATGGAGCCGTCTGCAGCTCTGGACTGGACCTCTTGAATATAACACAACGAGCCAAAGTATTCAAGAAAATTTAGCAAAGAGGCTAAAAATGACTTCATTCATTCATTCTGATTCATATTTAAAAATATTACACTATAAAAACAGTTAAATAGCTTATACAGTTTAGATTTTACAGTTGAACAACTGTTATAATTAGTTAGTCAGTATTAGGAGACTGCCTTTAACTTTTGAAGACATTTTGACCTACATTCACAGGTTTGGGGAAAAGCAATTATGTTGTTTGTTATGTACACAAGTTTACGTTTGCGTTGGAATCTCATTTACTGTTAAATATATGTTTAAGTTATATTCCATTCCCAGGAATTTCGCGTATACTTACCTACCTAAGTCCAAAGTCAAGTTTCGAGCTTCAAGCGTATGCGCTATGTTGATAGTCCAGTAGACGATGTTTTTTTATATGTACGCAGTGATAACTACTGTTTTTAATATACCCCTTAGAAATGTTTAATTTTGTAATGAAATCAAAGTTATACAAAATAATATTAATATTTTTATAACTCTTTGATAACAATTTATAAAATCTCGTAAAAACTTTACGTTACTATTTTAATATAGAAATTTGTTTTGTAATTCATGGTGGTAAATTTAGGAGTTACGATTCCAAATGATGTACATGTATACAGATGTCATCTTTCTAGCGTAGGTACAGATGAATGGTAGTAATTTATTTTTCTGAGCTGTTGTTTTTCTGCATATATCTTACGTGATGCCCATTTTGTTACAAATATGACTTACTTATCTGGTAGGCGCGACTCGCTACATTTTTGCAAGAAAAGATGACAATCATATATGATTGCGGGATCATAATATATAGAATCATGTCATGTTATGTAATATCTTAGAGGCAAGCAGGATTGCTTGACATCATTAAGAAGGATGTAGAAAAGCTTTAGTCAGGAGAATATAAAACTTGAAGGGTAAAATGCTCCTCGTGTAATAACTATAATTTTGTATGGAGAGAGACTGACTGGATATAACTTTGATGAGTTGATGACTTTTTGTTCCGGAAATAAACATTGACATGGTAACTATTTATCAAGTTAGGTTTTGGTAACAGTGGACAATGTTATGGGTAAGAGTTAGTCGTAGTTATTATTTAATGGAATGGCAAATAAACTGAAGGTTCACTTATAAGCTATAAGTGGCATCGCTTATATACTTGAACAATATAAATGACACGATATACTACAGACATGTGTTAACAGAGTCAGCTTAGTCTTCTTCAATGACTCTATACCTTTTAATAGAAATACACTTTACGAAGCAAGCTGCTTGGCAGCTGAAATGGATGAGACAAAGGTAGCCACTGTAAAAATATACAACCTCAATAAAGTTGTATTGTATATGTGTAGCTTTATTATTCATGACATTTTCTTCAAGAACCTGTTTATGTTTGCATGAACATCTTATCTCGAGGCAGAAGATTTTTCTTGAACATTTCTAACCCTTTATATTCCACAAAATCCAATTACATTAACAGGGTAACGGATTCTTTGAAAACTTTCAAACACTCTCGAACTCATCGTTTGGGAATTTCAAAAGAAAGTTCCGTCGCAATTTCACCTAAATTTATTCATCGTATTATTTGTAAACGATTCAAAGAGCGTGGAATGCCTAACTGGTAATACCTAATTACTTAAAAAAATATAATTCGACATAAAAAATCCGCGGTGTTTTTTAAACTCAATAAATTGTAGATATTTATTGATACGCTATTGATCCAACTTCATCCTCATGCCTCAAGGCTTTCTTCATATGCTTCATATGCTGATCACAATCACAAACACCTCTAGATAGTAGGCTTCTCCTAAACGATTTCAGCGACATGGAAATTAAAGGCGATCTTGATCGCTCCGCACCACTGCTTGAAAATCGCCCCTGAATTAGGGCCTTCTGTAGACAATCTTACACTAGTGCCTCCTAGCTAAAATAGCGCGTAGTGCAGGCGGATCAATTATTCCATCATAATCTATAAAAAATATTACACCTATATGTGAAATTTTTTCTATAAAGATTTTTGATGATGTTATATCATGAATAAAATATAGTTAAAATCTTAGAATATAGATACGAGGAATATTTTACAATGTCGTCTGCTTGTCTTCAAAGATAGCACGTTCTGAGTGCCTTCTAAAATTCTTACATCTTCATCTTCATCTCTCTTTCTTCCTCGAAATAGACTTAACAAAATTATAGCCCCTATTGCTTTCTTTCTAGCGTTACGTAAAGCTTCATGTCGAAAGTGTATGTTTAATTTTATTTTCAGTGCATAGACCCTGACGCACCGCCTCCTCCGGAGGAACCGAAACCGGACACCTCTAAAAATAAGCTAGTAGTGCCGTCAACAAGAGAAATTGAAAGCCACAGCGTTGAAGATCTTGGAGACATATCATCAGAATTCAGCGTAGAAGTAGAAGAGGAACTGCCAGATTTAACCCAAGACCCAACTAAGAAAAAAGGCAAATTCTATAAACTCGTTAAGTCAATGAAAAATAGAAGAAAAAGCGTACAAGTTGCTAAGAGTGCTGATAATCTTGTTGACAGTAAACCCCTAGAAGATAAACAGGAGAAAAAGAAAGGTTTTAAATTTCATCGCAGATTTAGTCTCAGTAGAGGTAGAGAGGATTGACCATATTTTATTGATTGATCCAAAAACACAATATCAAACTGATACACTCCATATCATATATGTAGTTAAAAATTTTTGTTAAAACCTATTTATTTATATTAAAAACAAATTTTAACCGTTAGACTGACACGTTCTTTGAAATGAAAAACATATTTTAACAAAAAAGGATATAAAAAATTTGGTACCTTAAATACATAGCAATATAAGAAAAAACAGTTTATACGAGTATTTCAGTAAATTATTAAATAGGAAATATCACTGACGAAAACTATCATTTCACGGACATTCTACAATTCCAACTCAGTTATATATATTCTAAATAAGTATAATATGTACTCAATGTATCTTTGTTGTTTGAAAATATTTACATATCTTACACAAACGCACATGTAAGTTTGATGGAGGTTAAGATTAGATAATTGCTATGGCTCGCCTGAATCTTTCTTCTAGTATAGCTCTTATAATATAATCATTTTTACTTCCAAATAACGCTAGCATGAATATAGTAGGTACAGTGCTGGCGAGTATATATATCTTTATGATATTTAATTGGTTTTAATAAGCATATATATTATTATAGTATTATACATTTAGTTTTTAAAACTAGTTTTCAAATAAAATAAAACATGATTTCTTTCGTACTTTTTATTCAATAAAAATGAGTATTCTCTAGCACTTCTGTGTTTATTCGGATATAATTTGTAATATTTCACTGTACGGCGCGTCGTACGTTTGCTATTTGGTAATATTCCTGACTATTTGGTAGATTCCTAACTTTCAACCGAAACGAAGTAGTAATGTGTTTGTCAGTTACCAGCAATAAATATTTGTCATTGAATTGGGATAAATCAATACATTTATCTGAATTCAACGAAAGTTGACAAATAGTTATATTTTTCGTTTCATTATTCTTCTAAACCCGTTATCAATTTGTAACTATGGCACTGTACTAAAATTAGCATTATTTGGTTACGGCTATATATTTTTATTGAGCATTTATAATAATAGGTGCCACAGACAGCACTGGAAAAAATATCTGATTAATAGGTCTATGGTATCTTTTATTTTAAATGCTCTTCATCTATCACTAAGTACTTGATTATCTTTAATACTAAAGATTAAGGCAGACAGAGAAGGGGTTATTTAAGGGTTATTTTTATTCACTCCTATAATCGACTTTTAACTTTAAAGAGCTTACTAATAAAGTAAATAAGTAATAGCTAAACTTTACGTCAAGTATACATGTTAATTGATGTCGAAGAGAGATACAATGTAATGTTATGTTAAAATGTTATAATAAGCTGTTATTGTAGTTAGTTTGTTATTTAGCTAGATCTACTTGTACAATCTTTAAATATCAGACGAGTCTAAAATGGCCACGGTCGATGAGTATTATAATACAGTTAAGGGTCATGGATCTATTTTATTTAATTTTAAGTCCAATAAAAGTTAAATTAGAATTATCATTATTGGTTTGTTTATATGTTATTATTTTAAAAATACATCGTCCTCTTCAAACGTAGTATGTCTTTTTTTTTTCGAAGTATTCTAATTCTGTTGGGCTCAGCTAGTCTTTATAACTTCACCTAACGATAGGGGGCGACTACAGATGGCAGTCCAAATATGCCTCCCCAGTACATCGTCCTTTAACTGCTGTATCTTTGCTTGCTCTTCTTTTATGTATGTTTTCCTCTTTGACACATTCCATTCATATTTTGTTCGATCATTTTCTACATTCCCTTTCATATTAAGTAACTTTATTAAAACAAACTTTATTTACGACTACAATATCAACTATTGAAACAACGTCTGAGCTAGATTTACAGGCCGGTATAATATCTACAGAGCTGATACTTAAGTCATATTTTCTATTGTTAACTAAATCTAAAAAATCAAAAATATCTAAACTAAGGTGTCTGAGTACCTTCTTTACTGATTATGATGTATTGTTTCATTATCCTATTGTTAAATATCCCACGGCCATATTAGATCCTCAGAGACACGAGACGGGTGGCAAAAGATTTCTAAATATCTCCCAGTAATGGTACAAGCAATGGCTTTATTAACCTTAGCATTTTCGTAAAATTTTCGATCATAAAAATTAAGATTTCCGTACTTAGGCGTGAATCAATTTGTTAATTGCCTAGAAGTTTAATATCGGAGAAGTGGAAAAGCAAATCAGGACCTACAATAATCTATCTATGTGTAAATGTACTAGAAATTTATGCATTGGTCTTAGGATTATTGTCAGGCAAAGGCTACTTGTGGGTAAGGAACAAGTGACACATCAATATAGGTACTATTTTTTTCTTTCTCAAACGTTCAATAGCGTACATGTGTTGCGAATTTTCTAGCAGGCTCAATCTCTCTCTCTACTTTACGCTCTTACTCTGACATCTCTGAGATTTTACTATACATATAAAGTTGTACATATAATGTGATCTCTTGTAATGATACTAATTAATACCTGCATACAGATATTTCATATTATTCTTAATTATCGAGAAATTAATTCAGTTAAATTAAATTCGGAAGATCGAAAAGTTATAATAAAAGAAGTTAAACAATAATAGAACTTATTTTTTGTGTTATGCCTGCACTTTATCTATTTCAAAGCGTTGAATGCAGTATTCTTTCTATAAGTCTAATACCTATTTTACCATTGTTAAGTAGGTACTGTTATTAAAACTATAAACTTGAAGTTTTTAAAGTATAAGTAGTTATGGAAAAGTTGTTAGCAAAATTGTTGTATGTAGCCTTAAGAATGTAGTTAATCTCTCTCTTGCAAAGTTCCGAAATATCTATATAAATTTAGTCGAAAATTCTGTAGATTCCACAGTCAAGCGATACGATTATTAATAATGTCCGATCCAAATTGTTGAGCGTCGTCGGTACGAGTAATATTGTGAGCCTACTTTAAACGTTTCTGTTCTTTTCGGTTTCGATAATAAATTAGTTGAAACTGTAACCATAATAGAAACTACATTAATCAGTAGTATTTTTTTTATATATACAATTTTGGTCCAGTCGTAATATCTAGTCGGTTGGACTTTACGACGGTTGGTATACTGTCGGTTAGTCGTCAGGATGCCTGAATGCGACTAACGTAACGAATGAACTCCGTTTTGGTATCTTTTGCGGCTTACCGACCGTATATCAACTGCCTAATACTATTTAAAGTTTTTATAATTTTCAAAATGCTAGACTATTGTCCTATATTTATTTATTTATTACTGAGATGCTTTGTACATAATGCTAAATACGATTTTTAAGGTTGTAATTGGACATCAATTGATGAGTCTCATATATTGAGGATGATTGTAATTTAGTACACTAAGCCCCAAAAATGTTTCCAAAATAATAAATCGTGTTTTTCTACCAAAATAACATACACGTAAGGAACGTCTCTAGATATATATAAATTTATTCTAAATGTGTGCTTGGCTGTGAAACTATTCTATTTGTTGGTTTGTATAATACTATTGTAATCGCTGCAATAATTCGTTTTCTGTGAACAATAAATGTATATTATAACGTCTGAACTTCACGTTCTAAGATTGTTTACATGTATCAATAAAATTATATCAACATAAAAATTTGTATGAGAAAAAAAATATTTTATTTACCTATTATGTATAACCTGTAGAGGCCTTGAAGGCAATAGTTGTGTAGTATGTATTGATATGTGAATGGCATTTTTTATATATGATAATGGAATGATGTAGGTTCATTCCAGGCAGGCAACCGTTAACGCAGGCAGTTAACCGTTTACGCTGGAGGGGCAGCAGCGGAGGATGATAAAATGAGACTGTAGTTAGATCAGTTGGAAATGGCAATTTACCACGATGATTTCCAGGACCACTTGACATGGTACATTGCTAGCAATGGAGTCAACAATCCACATCACTAACTATCCCCTTCTCCCTGTGTACAAGTATATGGTAACTGTAAAGGATGGAACTAAAACACCGACTTATTTTCACAAACTGAGAGCACGCACTTATTTTATATGTGACACCGAGCGTCACCGCGATCGTCTGAATCCGACTACAATATTGTGTAGAAAACGGGTAGAAATCTACCCGTTTTCTACGTTTAATATAAATATATTAATTACATTCTGCGCACCCTCATATGTATTTATTAAAAAATGACAAAGAACGACGTATCGTGTATATTTATGTATATATACGTACATATAATAATAAAATTAACTAATTAAAAATAAAAGATATACAATATTTTGATAACGTAGTGCGTCGCCTACAGTAACCTAATAAATATGATGTATGACTTTATGAGATGTATTTCGATTGAAGGCTGAATTATAGCAGTGAAATTACAGGGTACAGTGGATTCTCAAAATCAAATAAAAATATCTTTATTTATGTAGGTCTATTATAGACTAGTCTAGTCCCAAGCTAAGCAGTGCTTGTTATATAGGTCCTAGATAACTGATAGAAATAATTGAATACATTTTTTGTCAATACATACAAAACATACATAAAAAGCACCCAGACCAATACAAACAATCGTAGTCATGAATACAAATGTGTCTTATGCTAGAAATTGAACACGCGACTATCGGACGAAAAAGCGTTGTGCTAAACCCTTTGACCATCGTGGTTGTTGTTGAGATTTTTGAAGTAGATTAATTAAATCTCTTAGATTTATTACAAGTGTCACCGCTATCATTATTGATGTCAGTAAGTAATTAGCTATTATCTAACCAAAACAGATCAGATGAAAAAAAACGAGCGGCTCATGGCCTAGTGATTTACAACTAGACTTAACGCCAAAGATCTTGTTATAAATGTCAGTTCGAATCTGGCCGACACAAAAAATATTTGTTCATTTATATTTCTGACTAACACTTTGGCGTTGGAAAGTTTGATAACAAATCACATTGATCCGATAGGTGGCGGTATGATCGCTCTCTGCAAGGGAAGAATCAAATATACACATAGAAATGTGAACATGTCCAGTGTTACGTTGACGACTACAACAGTTAACAATGACTCTAACTACCCCATCAGGGATTAGTCATGAAGGTATATTATGTATTATTAAATATAAGTAATTTTTACCTATATATACCTAATAATAATATTTGTTTGCAAGTATATTATTATTATTATATAAATAGACTAGACGAAAAAAGATGTAATACCACAATATAGAGTTAAACCACATTATTTAATACAAAAACTTAATCGTTTTGTTAAACGAAAATCACGTAATATCACAGATACAATAGAAATGTGTTTTTTCTATTTTGGCCAGAAAATTCTGTCGACGAGAATCAATTGTAACATGGTTTTTTCTTCATAAAATCATTACGTTTTTGTTATAAGTCAAGTTCAGGGTTAAGACGTTTATTGGAAATTTATCGTTTATCTACCGCTATCGTGTGTATTGTTACGTGGGAACAAAGCACAGGCAAGATAACTTAAGAAGACAAAGCAATAGATTCACCGATGTTTAAAGCAAGGACTTCAGACTCCGCTTTTCGGCTTAAAATGATGTACTTATATATAAAACATTAACAGTATTCATATGCATAAGTGTTTAAAATGTCATTATACCTATTTTTGTCTTTCAACATAAGTATATATGTACAAAGTCCTTAAACAATCACTACATTATAGATGAAAAAAAGAAAAGGTTTTGTTAGAAAGAGCACAATTAAAAATCAAGTAAACTGGCTTGCAGCACCGTGTGTATATTTACACGAACCATTTGGAGCCACTTTTGACCCCCTCATAACTCAAAAACTCTATCACACAAACCTGTCAAATTTGGTTCATATATTGAGACTTGCGAGATAAATATGTGTTCCAAATTTCATAAACCTATCTCAAACGGTTATTTAGATATTAATGTCCAAAAATCGTCATTTTTATCACTGATCAACTATAGATCAAAATTATAACCCACTTCCAGATGACCTAGGAAGTTCAAATTTGGCATGCAGATAGGTAATTAGGTGAATATAAAGGAAAAAATCTGAAACTGGTAAATTGTTATCATTTTACTACAATTTTTCACTTTAATTGATTATATTTCAACTTATACTGGACGAAGACTAAAATTCTATGAAAACGTCGATATACACCAATTGACATTGATCCCTGGCGAAAAATTTCATCTTGTACTGGACGGAAAGTAATATTGTATGAAAACGTCGATCATTACCAATTTACGTTGACCCCTTCACATCAGTGTCGATAACTAGCAAACTTCAAATATTGCATTGAGCGATAAACACTAGTTGCTATAATTTAGATTCTGTCTAAAATATACTCGTACTTATAACTAGGAGTATAGTCGAATTTCGTATTTATTATGTTATTAACTGAGATTTGGTATTAATTATTATTTCAATATTTAGCGCACATCGATAGTGTAAAATCATTATTTTTATAAATAATTATTAAATAATAGACATTTCGGTATAGGGCGCCGCGGCGGCGCCGTGTGGGAGCGGTGCGATAAAACGTTGACGCGAACCTGTCCGAGCGAATGGCAGCCGCCCTCATATGTCTCAATGTTTTGTTTCTCGATATCTAACCTATAAGGTTGCGATTTATGCTACGAAATTTATAGCTTTCTTAAATTATACTTATATATTTGTGGTTATATTATTATTACATTATCTTAGTAAATACGTATGGTATAGACAATAGTTTAAACCAAAAATTAATAACAATTTTAGTATAGTTATAAGTAGGAATGTATAGTTAACTCGAGAATGAGAACTCATTGGTAACAAATTGTTTTCTTGAGAATTCAATAGATAACAGTCAATTTGTTACATAATCGTCTTTACGAACTATAACGTGTCAATACGAAGTTTCAGATATTAAATAATGTATATGTTGAAAGAGAACAATTCCGTATTTGCTTAACATATGCTATTACTATCCACAAATCACAAGGCCTTAGTTTTGGCAGTCCTCTTCTCAACATAGGCTCCTCCATATTTAATAAAGGGCAGGTTTACGTTGGACTCTCCAGAGTTAAAACCTTAGATGGGGTACGTCTTAACAGTTTAGATCCAAGTCACGAGAGCTCTATTGTAGAGTACAACCATCTGTGGACGTTATACCGCCCCGATTTGCCCAAAAATTCCTGATACTGAATTGGCTTTGGACTTCAACATTTAAAAGTTACAAGAAAATATAGAAAATAACACAAAAAAAAGACAATTATACCCCGTAAATATACGAAAATACAGTAATTTATCAAAAATAATTTGGTATTAATTTAGTTATAAATATGTACCTAGTATAATTTATGTACAAAAAGTAATGATATCCCATCAAAAACATAAATGTGAAATGATAGCCGAGTTTAATATTATGATATATGCCTTGATTGTTGACTTCTACGACAAAAGAGATGAGATCTAAATGGGTGCCAAGTTCAATGGTCTGTCCTGAAATGTATTTATAACAATATAAAATATCATTTCTTCTTATAACTTAGGATAATATACTGTAGCCTAAGGTCTAACTTGGCTAGTTTTCATATACGAAATATACTGTAGCCTTCGCAAGTTCTAAACATGTTACTTGTCGGTTCCTATTTTAATATTAATAGTAACTAGCAATCGAAAGTAATAATTGGTATATGAGAACTGGCCAAGTTAGACCTTAGGCTACAGTATATTATCCTAAGTTATAAGAAGAAATGATATTTTATATTGTTATAAATACATTTCAGGACAGACCATTGAACTTGGCACCCATTTAGATCTCATCTCTTTTGTCGTAGAAGTCAACAATCAAGCCATATATCATAATATTAAACTCGGCTATCATTTCACATTTATGTTTTTGATGGGATTTTATATGTACACTAGCCATATATCGAATATTATTCTCAATAGTTCGCGTATTTTTTTGTAAAAGAGGGTACGAAATTTTGCTTACCGTATTAATTATGATGTACCTACACAAATATATATATATATTAAAATAGTTATTACTGAGATTATTTGAATAAGGTTTACTTTTAAGTTTTAGTTTCTACTAGCTCTCGCTTACTCTTCTATAACCTCCACATTAAGACAAATAATTCACAATACATTATTACACAATATTTTTTATTAAACGAAATCTTTTACCCATTGACAGGGCATTGTCTCTTCTTACTGGCTTCGTTGTGCGCACACGGACCACTAGTGGGAGCTGGCTGGGCTACGTGTCCAGATCAGACCCTCGTGGAGCATTACCAGCTTGGTTGGTCAACAGGTGAGAATGTTACATGATAAATAATACGATGTTGTAAATTGTGACGATGTAGTAGTTATTAAGTTTGTTATGAAGTCTGTAATCCTTATTTTTGTTTATTTTGCTATGCAAAATCATACACTGCATGTTATGACGCGCCTATTTCATTGTATGTAAGCATTATATAATTGTAAAAATCAAGTATAAGTGTAAATGTAACTGCGTCTCCGTAGATGGTATTAAATATGGCAATGATAAAATCTGTTAAATAAAATGGCAAGAAATTAAGCTATTTATTTTCAACGGTTGTTTATTCAATGTTATTTGAATGGGAAGCAAGCTGACGATCTCTCTTATGAAATATAGACCGTTACCTAAATATTATTTTAATAATCATGGATGATTCACACAGCTCTATCTATTACCTAAGCAGATCTGTGTTATGGTCAGTAATATGGTATATATTACTGATAGAATACTTCGATACATTCTCCTTTGGAAATGCGTACATTATACTTGGAAAACATCCAGACGAGATCACAATATGAATATGTGTATTTCTTTCATACCCTTTAATTATACTATATCCTATTCTTTATACCGGAATTCGTCATCGGCTCAGTTGCACTAACTTCAAAATCAATTGTAAAGGTGCGATTTAACAAATAAAAAGTGAGGTATATAGACTTTGTAAAACTAGAAACAATCTCAATCATTTATCATATCAACAATTGTGATTAATGCATAATGCCTGGACATGTTTATTTTCTGATTGTTCAGTTGTCAGGACTGTATAAAAGAAAATATTAAAAAAAGATATGGAAAAGTAATACAATATGATTAAATGGTATGAATACAAAAATTACTTACACTTTTGCAGTTGTTTACATTGTTATCAAACCCGTTCGCAGCCGGGACGTATAGCTAGTTATTTATAAATAATGTACACGGCTAGAGTGAGTAATAAAATATAATAGTTTTGTATATGAACATTGTTCTAATTTGTGCTACCTTAATTGCTCCAGACACGCTCTCGGCGGCAATGCTAATTATTTTTACATGTCGCATGTTTACAACTACCATGTGTATATTTATTCATGTTCAGGGTATATATTTTATAGCTATATTATCATCAACTGCTGGATATAGCAAAGCTGGGTACGATCTTTAGCTCTATCGTCGCTCTACTTAGCTGCGGGGAGTGTAGGTACGCTACGTTTGCCATTACGCAGTCTTCATTCTAGGACATATCTACCATCTCATTATATTTTCAAATATATCTTCTCTAATTAATTTAATGTTTGTAAAATTCTGATGGACATCTATATTTTTGAAATCAATGTTTTACGAGTAGCTTTGCTTTAAAGTTATCTTGTTTATCATTCCAATTAGAAAAATATATACTATATTAGGTATCTAAGTCTGTGGATGGTTTAAATGTTGGCAGGGTGACGGCGCAGCTGGCTCCACGCCTTGTTCACCAACTGCATGCTGCAGCACGGCGATATCCTGGTTGGAAGGCTCTGACAGATCTACCCTACCATAAGCCCTGGAGGCACCCTGAGCAAGTGCCATCGTATAGGATTTCATTAGCCGATGTAAGAACTTTTTTATTAGTGTTAGATCGTATGTTTTTTTTAATTTACTTGGTAGAGTTCCTAAGAGCGCAATAGCGCTCCTAGACTAGCATCTAGCGCTCCGCAGGGAAGACATGATTAAAATTGGACAATGGTTCAAGATACAGATTTTTTGCAGGAAAATTTATAAATGACATTAAAATCAATTTTGGCTTTTTTGTGCACACATTCATGAAAAGGCGTGGCACTCAAACGGTTAATCTTTAATGATGAAATGGAGCCGTCTGCAGCTCTGGACTGGACCTCTTGAATATAACACAACGAGCCAAAGTATTCAAGAAAATTTAGCAAAGAGGCTAAAAATGACTTCATTCATTCATTCTGATTCATATTTAAAAATATTACACTATAAAAACAGTTAAATAGCTTATACAGTTTAGATTTTACAGTTGAACAACTGTTATAATTAGTTAGTCAGTATTAGGAGACTGCCTTTAACTTTTGAAGACATTTTGACCTACATTCACAGGTTTGGGGAAAAGCAATTATGTTGTTTGTTATGTACACAAGTTTACGTTTGCGTTGGAATCTCATTTACTGTTAAATATATGTTTAAGTTATATTCCATTCCCAGGAATTTCGCGTATACTTACCTACCTAAGTCCAAAGTCAAGTTTCGAGCTTCAAGCGTATGCGCTATGTTGATAGTCCAGTAGACGATGTTTTTTTATATGTACGCAGTGATAACTACTGTTTTTAATATACCCCTTAGAAATGTTTAATTTTGTAATGAAATCAAAGTTATACAAAAGAATATTAATATTTTTATAACTCTTTGATAACAATTTATAAAATCTCGTAAAAACTTTACGTTACTATTTTAATATAGAAATTTGTTTTGTAATTCATGGTGGTAAATTTAGGAGTTACGATTCCAAATGATGTACATGTATACAGATGTCATCTTTCTAGCGTAGGTACAGATGAATGGTAGTAATTTATTTTTCTGAGCTGTTGTTTTTCTGCATATATCTTACGTGATGCCCATTTTGTTACAAATATGACTTACTTATCTGGTAGGCGCGACTCGCTACATTTTTGCAAGAAAAGATGACAATCATATATGATTGCGGGATCATAATATATAGAATCATGTCATGTTATGTAATATCTTAGAGGCAAGCAGGATTGCTTGACATCATTAAGAAGGATGTAGAAAAGCTTTAGTCAGGAGAATATAAAACTTGAAGGGTAAAATGCTCCTGGTGTAATAACCATAATTTTGTATGGAGAGAGACTGACTGGATATAACTTTGATGAGTTGATGACTTTTTGTTCCGGAAATAAACATTGACATGGTAACTATTTATCAAGTTAGGTTTTGGTAACAGTGGACAATGTTATGGGTAAGAGTTAGTCGTAGTTATTATTTAATGGAATGGCAAATAAACTGAAGGTTCACTTATAAGCTATAAGTGGCATCGCTTATATACTTGAACAATATAAATGACACGATATACTACAGACATGTGTTAACAGAGTCAGCTTAGTCTTCTTCAATGACTCTATACCTTTTAATAGAAATACACTTTACGAAGCAAGCTGCTTGGCAGCTGAAATGGATGAGACAAAGGTAGCCACTGTAAAAACATACAACCTCAATAAAGTTGTATTGTATATGTGTAGCTTTATTATTCATGACATTTTCTTCAAGAACCTGTTTATGTTTGCATGAACATCTTATCTCGAGGCAGAAGATTTTTCTTGAACATTTCTAACCCTTTATATTCCACAAAATCCAATTACATTAACAGGGTAACGGATTCTTTGAAAACTTTCAAACACTCTCGAACTCATCGTTTGGGAATTTCAAAAGAAAGTTCCGTCGCAATTTCACCTAAATTTATTCATCGTATTATTTGTAAACGATTCAAAGAGCGTGGAATGCCTAACTGGTAATACCTAATTACTTAAAAAAATATAATTCGACATAAAAAATCCGCGCTGTTTTTTAAACTCAATAAATTGTAGATATTTATTGATACGCTATTGATCCAACTTCATCCTCATGCCTCAAGGCTTTCTTCATATGCTTCATATGCTGATCACAATCACAAACACCTCTAGATAGTAGGCTTTCCCTAAACGATTTCAGCGACATGGAAATTAAAGGCGATCTTGATCGCTCCGCACCACTGCTTGAAAATCGCCCCTGAATTAGGGCCTTCTGTAGACAATCTTACACTAGTGCCTCCTAGCTAAAATAGCGCGTAGTGCAGGCGGATCAATTATTCCATCATAATCTATAAAAAATATTACACCTATATGTGAAATTCTATAAAGATTTTTGGATGTTATATCATGAATAAAATATAGTTAAAATCTTAGAATATAGATACGAGGAATATTTTACAATGTCGTCTGCTTGTCTTCAAAGATAGCACGTTCTGAGTGCCTTCTAAAATTCTTACATCTTCATCTTCATCTCTTTTCTTCCTCGAAATAGACTTAACAAAATTATAGCCCCTATTGCTTTCTTTCTAGCGTTACGTAAAGCTTCATGTCGAAAGTGTATGTTTAATTTTATTTTCAGTGCATAGACCCTGACGCACCGCCTCCTCCGGAGGAACCGAAACCGGACACCTCTAAAAATAAGCTAGTAGTGCCGTCAACAAGAGAAATTGAAAGCCACAGCGTTGAAGATCTTGGAGACATATCATCAGAATTCAGCGTAGAAGTAGAAGAGGAACTGCCAGATTTAACCCAAGACCCAACTAAGAAAAAAGGCAAATTCTATAAACTCGTTAAGTCAATGAAAAATAGAAGAAAAAGCGTACAAGTTGCTAAGAGTGCTGATAATCTTGTTGACAGTAAACCCCTAGAAGATAAACAGGAGAAAAAGAAAGGTTTTAAATTTCATCGCAGATTTAGTCTCAGTAGAGGTAGAGAGGATTGACCATATTTTATTGATTGATCCAAAAACACAATATCAAACTGATACACTCCATATCATATATGTAGTTAAAAATTTTTGTTAAAACCTATTTATTTATATTAAAAACAAATTTTAACCGTTAGACTGACACGTTCTTTGAAATGAAAAACATATTTTAACAAAAAAGGATATAAAAAATTTGGTACCTTAAATACATAGCAATATAAGAAAAAACAGTTTATACGAGTATTTCAGTAAATTATTAAATAGGAAATATCACTGACGAAAACTATCATTTCACGGACATTCTACAATTCCAACTCAGTTATATATATTCTAAATAAGTATAATATGTACTCAATGTATCTTTGTTGTTTGAAAATATTTACATATCTTACACAAACGCACATGTAAGTTTGATGGAGGTTAAGATTAGATAATTGCTATGGCTCGCCTGAATCTTTCTTCTAGTATAGCTCTTATAATATAATCATTTTTACTTCCAAATAACGCTAGCATGAATATAGTAGGTACAGTGCTGGCGAGTATATATATCTTTATGATATTTAATTGGTTTTAATAAGCATATATATTATTATAGTATTATACATTTAGTTTTTAAAACTAGATTTCAAATAAAATAAAACATGATTTCTTTCGTACTTTTTATTCAATAAAAATGAGTATTCTCTAGCACTTCTGTGTTTATTCGGATATAATTTGTAATATTTCACTGTACGGCGCGTCGTACGTTTGCTATTTGGTAATATTCCTGACTATTTGGTAGATTCCTAACTTTCAACCGAAACGAAGTAGTAATGTGTTTGTCAGTTACCAGCAATAAATATTTGTCATTGAATTGGGATAAATCAATACATTTATCTGAATTCAACGAAAGTTGACAAATAGTTATATTTTTCGTTTCATTATTCTTCTAAACCCGTTATCAATTTGTAACTATGGCACTGTACTAAAATTAGCATTATTTGGTTACGGCTATATATTTTTATTGAGCATTTATAATAATAGGTGCCACAGACAGCACTGGAAAAAATATCTGATTAATAGGTCTATGGTATCTTTTATTTTAAATGCTCTTCATCTATCACTAAGTACTTGATTATCTTTAATACTAAAGATTAAGGCAGACAGAGAAGGGGTTATTTAAGGGTTATTTTTATTCACTCCTATAATCGACTTTTAACTTTAAAGAGCTTACTAATAAAGTAAATAAGTAATAGCTAAACTTTACGTCAAGTATACATGTTAATTGATGTCGAAGAGAGATACAATGTAATGTATATGTTAAAATGTTATAATAAGCTGTTATTGTAGTTAGTTTGTTATTTAGCTAGATCTACTTGTACAATCTTTAAATATCAGACGGTCTAAAATGGCCACGGTCGATGAGTATTATAATACAGTTAAGGGTCATGGATCTATTTTATTTAATTTTAAGTCCAATAAAAGTTAAATTAGAATTATCATTATTGGTTTGTTTATATGTTATTATTTTAAAAATACATCGTCCTCTTCAAACGTAGTATGTCTTTTTTTTTCGAAGTATTCTAATTCTGTTGGGCTCAGCTAGTCTTTATAACTTCACCTAACGATAGGGGGCGACTACAGATGGCAGTCCAAATATGCCTCCCCAGTACATCGTCCTTTAACTGCTGTATCTTTGCTTGCTCTTCTTTTATGTATGTTTTCCTCTTTGACACATTCCATTCATATTTTGTTCGATCATTTTCTACATTCCCTTTCATATTAAGTAACTTTATTAAAACAAACTTTATTTACGACTACAATATCAACTATTGAAACAACGTCTGAGCTAGATTTACAGGCCGGTATAATATCTACAGAGCTGATACTTAAGTCATATTTTCTATTGTTAACTAAATCTAAAAAATCAAAAATATCTAAACTAAGGTGTCTGAGTACCTTCTTTACTGATTATGATGTATTGTTTCATTATCCTATTGTTAAATATCCCACGGCCATATTAGATCCTCAGAGACACGAGACGGGTGGCAAAAGATTTCTAAATATCTCCCAGTAATGGTACAAGCAATGGCTTTATTAACCTTAGCATTTTCGTAAAATTTTCGATCATAAAAATTAAGATTTCCGTACTTAGGCGTGAATCAATTTGTTAATTGCCTAGAAGTTTAATATCGGAGAAGTGGAAAAGCAAATCAGGACCTACAATAATCTATCTATGTGTAAATGTACTAGAAATTTATGCATTGGTCTTAGGATTATTGTCAGGCAAAGGCTACTTGTGGGTAAGGAACAAGTGACACATCAATATAGGTACTATTTTTTTCTTTCTCAAACGTTCAATAGCGTACATGTGTTGCGAATTTTCTAGCAGGCTCAATCTCTCTCTCTACTTTACGCTCTTACTCTGACATCTCTGAGATTTTACTATACATATAAAGTTGTACATATAATGTGATCTCTTGTAATGATACTAATTAATACCTGCATACAGATATTTCATATTATTCTTAATTATCGAGAAATTAATTCAGTTAAATTAAATTCGGAAGATCGAAAAGTTATAATAAAAGAAGTTAAACAATAATAGAACTTATTTTTTGTGTTATGCCTGCACTTTATCTATTTCAAAGCGTTGAATGCAGTATTCTTTCTATAAGTCTAATACCTATTTTACCATTGTTAAGTAGGTACTGTTATTAAAACTATAAACTTGAAGTTTTTAAAGTATAAGTAGTTATGGAAAAGTTGTTAGCAAAATTGTTGTATGTAGCCTTAAGAATGTAGTTAATCTCTCTCTTGCAAAGTTCCGAAATATCTATATAAATTTAGTCGAAAATTCTGTAGATTCCACAGTCAAGCGATACGATTATTAATAATGTCCGATCCAAATTGTTGAGCGTCGTCGGTACGAGTAATATTGTGAGCCTACTTTAAACGTTTCTGTTCTTTTCGGTTTCGATAATAAATTAGTTGAAACTGTAACCATAATAGAAACTACATTAATCAGTAGTATTTTTTTATATATACAATTTTGGTCCAGTCGTAATATCTAGTCGGTTGGACTTTACGACGGTTGGTATACTGTCGGTTAGTCGTCAGGATGCCTGAATGCGACTAACGTAACGAATGAACTCCGTTTTGGTATCTTTTGCGGCTTACCGACCGTATATCAACTGCCTAATACTATTTAAAGTTTTTATAATTTTCAAAATGCTAGACTATTGTCCTATATTTATTTATTTATTACTGAGATGCTTTGTACATAATGCTAAATACGATTTTTAAGGTTGTAATTGGACATCAATTGATGAGTCTCATATATTGAGGATGATTGTAATTTAGTACACTAAGCCCCAAAAATGTTTCCAAAATAATAAATCGTGTTTTTCTACCAAAATAACATACACGTAAGGAACGTCTCTAGATATATATAAATTTATTCTAAATGTGTGCTTGGCTGTGAAACTATTCTATTTGTTGGTTTGTATAATACTATTGTAATCGCTGCAATAATTCGTTTTCTGTGAACAATAAATGTATATTATAACGTCTGAACTTCACGTTCTAAGATTGTTTATATGTATCAATAAAATTATATCAACATAAAAATTTGTATGAGAAAAAAAATATTTTATTTACCTATTATGTATAACCTGTAGAGGCCTTGAAGGCAATAGTTGTGTAGTATGTATTGATATGTGAATGGCATTTTTTATATATGATAATGGAATGATGTAGGTTCATTCCAGGCAGGCAACCGTTAACGCAGGCAGTTAACCGTTTACGCTGGAGGGGCAGCAGCGGAGGATGATAAAATGAGACTGTAGTTAGATCAGTTGGAAATGGCAATTTACCACGATGATTTCCAGGACCACTTGACATGGTACATTGCTAGCAATGGAGTCAACAATCCACATCACTAACTATCCCCTTCTCCCTGTGTACAAGTATATGGTAACTGTAAAGGATGGAACTAAAACACCGACTTATTTTCACAAACTGAGAGCACGCACTTATTTTATATGTGACACCGAGCGTCACCGCGATCGTCTGAATCCGACTACAATATTGTGTAGAAAACGGGTAGAAATCTACCCGTTTTCTACGTTTAATATAAATATATTAATTACATTCTGCGCACCCTCATATGTATTTATTAAAAAATGACAAAGAACGACGTATCGTGTATATTTATGTATATATACGTACATATAATAATAAAATTAACTAATTAAAAATAAAAGATATACAATATTTTGATAACGTAGTGCGTCGCCTACAGTAACCTAATAAATATGATGTATGACTTTATGAGATGTATTTCGATTGAAGGCTGAATTATAGCAGTGAAATTACAGGGTACAGTGGATTCTCAAAATCAAATAAAAATATCTTTATTTATGTAGGTCTATTATAGACTAGTCTAGTCCCAAGCTAAGCAGTGCTTGTTATATAGGTCCTAGATAACTGATAGAAATAATTGAATACATTTTTTGTCAATACATACAAAACATACATAAAAAGCACCCAGACCAATACAAACAATCGTAGTCATGAATACAAATGTGTCTTATGCTAGAAATTGAACACGCGACTATCGGACGAAAAAGCGTTGTGCTAAACCCTTTGACCATCGTGGTTGTTGTTGAGATTTTTGAAGTAGATTAATTAAATCTCTTAGATTTATTACAAGTGTCACCGCTATCATTATTGATGTCAGTAAGTAATTAGCTATTATCTAACCAAAACAGATCAGATGAAAAAAAACGAGCGGCTCATGGCCTAGTGATTTACAACTAGACTTAACGCCAAAGATCTTGTTATAAATGTCAGTTCGAATCTGGCCGACACAAAAAATATTTGTTCATTTATATTTCTGACTAACACTTTGGCGTTGGAAAGTTTGATAACAAATCACATTGATCCGATAGGTGGCGGTATGATCGCTCTCTGCAAGGGAAGAATCAAATATACACATAGAAATGTGAACATGTCCAGTGTTACGTTGACGACTACAACAGTTAACAATGACTCTAACTACCCCATCAGGGATTAGTCATGAAGGTATATTATGTATTATTAAATATAAGTAATTTTTACCTATATATACCTAATAATAATATTTGTTTGCAAGTATATTATTATTATTATATAAATAGACTAGACGAAAAAAGATGTAATACCACAATATAGAGTTAAACCACATTATTTAATACAAAAACTTAATCGTTTTGTTAAACGAAAATCACGTAATATCACAGATACAATAGAAATGTGTTTTTTCTATTTTGGCCAGAAAATTCTGTCGACGAGAATCAATTGTAACATGGTTTTTTCTTCATAAAATCATTACGTTTTTGTTATAAGTCAAGTTCAGGGTTAAGACGTTTATTGGAAATTTATCGTTTATCTACCGCTATCGTGTGTATTGTTACGTGGGAACAAAGCACAGGCAAGATAACTTAAGAAGACAAAGCAATAGATTCACCGATGTTTAAAGCAAGGACTTCAGACTCCGCTTTTCGGCTTAAAATGATGTACTTATATATAAAACATTAACAGTATTCATATGCATAAGTGTTTAAAATGTCATTATACCTATTTTTGTCTTTCAACATAAGTATATATGTACAAAGTCCTTAAACAATCACTACATTATAGATGAAAAAAAGAAAAGGTTTTGTTAGAAAGAGCACAATTAAAAATCAACTCGACGGGAGTTGATTTTTAATTATGCTCATTCTAACAAAAGCGAACGGCGCTTAGTCTTATACCATAGAGGTAATTGTAATAATTAGCATACTTTTTATTATAAAAAGTAAAGTGGTCATAAAATATAAATAATAAAACAACATTAACATCTCCTTAATATATTAACGGCAAACAGTTTCAGTAATTGGCTATGGTTGATCAGCCTACAACAAAAACAGTAAAATGTTTCGTAAATCTGCATATTTTACAATTACAAGGAACTATCTGCATGCAAAGAGCGTTGTTATATATTCTGTAAATAAAAGAATGTAAAATGTAAAGATGCATAATAAAAACAATTTAATTAATAGTCTTATTTTAATGACTGAGCTGCTTTATCATATTCTGTAGAGTCGTTTTCTTAATATGAAAGAGATTACAGAGGGCTCTAATACTGAAATAGAATTCATAACGGGCTAAATTACCAAAAACATACGAAGTTCAATTAAATAAACGTTGAAATTGATTAAGATTTTGTTCTATCAGGACTTTAGTCTTCAATCTAGACAGAATATAGAAGAAACATAGAAAAGTTTATGAAAATAGAAGAAGGTAATGTAAAAGTAGATAATATCGAATAGAGTTTTTCTTCCTTTTTAAGTCATTAATATTACGTCGAGATACGTAAATAACGTAAATTTATAACACAAAAAAAACATTGAACCGTGCCTGAGCATTGTAGAAAAAAAGCGTAATTACCTTTCAGCTTTAGGCATGCGAAATGTATCACATCAACTATAGTGGTTGCACAGCTCTCGACTCAATCAATCGTTGATCCTGGTATAGAACGTTTGGTTCGTTCACAGCTGTCAGCTGTTCGCGCCAATTTTCTTTTTTTTTTAAGTCAAAGAGTATATTCCTATTCAGTTTCAAATGGACACATTTATTGTTAAGCATAGAGTACTATAATATTTACGTTTTCCTTTTATAAATTTCATAATAAACAGTGCTATGGGGAAAGTGCAAGAAGAGGTGAGTCTTTCATTTATACCTACAAATCTGTGTGATTATCAAGTCATATTTTATGATTGCGATTTGTTTTATAACTGTTTTACATCTACTAATAGATTATTGTCAATTTATATCGTTATTTTCAATTTTATTATTTAGCTATTTTAATAGTTTTTAGGACTTCGAACTTAAAAGGTAAAATGAAAATATTACTGTATGATGACGTCTGTTTTCTTTGAAACTAATAATTTGCAGGAGATTATACTTGTTATTAGTTGTTATAGATTTCATAAAACAGTAGGTGCTAAGTTAACTTTCAGGATAATTATACCCCAATGTTAAGTAAATTAAAAACCTCTTGTAATCTGTTTATTTCAAGATGGCGACAAGTTTATCGGAGAATTTATTGCCTCAAGTGATACCCAAGATTTCAGAGAAAACGTCAGATACTGCAAGTGATCCTGGCGACGAGGACTGTGATTGCAATGAAGTTAGCTACGGTACAGGTATTTAGTACTGAATATTGTAATCTAGTGGTTTACTACAATAATTTACAAATCAAAAAGGTCTCAACTTTGATTTTAACTATAATCAAACATCATAGCATTCATTTATGTATTTAACTGACTTGCTAGGAATGGAAGCAACGATATTAAACGAAGTTAACGTGTAAAACGGAGTTGATTGATTCGAGTATTTAAATTAGACCTCTCACAAATGCCAAATATTCTTGATTATTACTTATCGTATTTTTCGATGAATCAACATAGAATAGTGCACCTGCTGGGATAACGGTTACATCGGCAGTGCACCAGTGGAGGATGATTTGATCAGGATGAAATCAGGTTAGGCCATTATGGCTATTTCACCAGCTATACGGTATCTTAAAGAGAACGCATGGAGATCGATCTGAAAGAGTGTCTATATTGACATCACTGGGGCTAGTTGCTGTTACTAAAAAAAACCCCTCCCTCTGTCACACGATTATTTATTAGGTAGGCACTTCAGAATAGTATAGACATAATGGTATGTAAGCGCTCTGTTCCTGTGCGACGGGAGTAGTCGTAGCCGTTGTCCGTGATAGGTATTATGTACTTATTTCATTACTATTGGGTCAATGATCAAAACCAATGTCATGTTTGCATATATACAAATATTTATCTTCTTTCTTATTTATATTTAAATATAATAAAATCGTTAAGATGCAACTTTAACCTAAATTCACAGTTTCTGTATTAGAGTCCCAGAAAAAACTGCTGGGATTAGGATGAAATTTTCACAAAATACATTATTATTGTAATATTGGATAATTGTGTTTAGAAAAAAATCTCGATTAAAATATCAAAAAAATTGCAAATTTAAAAGTAAATTACCGATTACACTACTGTACGTGATATTTATGAAGAAGTCAAGTTTTTGTGTAATAATGTTGACAATATGATGATTCATATAATAATGGTGTTTATTTAAGTATATACATAGATTAGATAAAATTGGTTATTAGACAACAATGTCTAACAGTGGCAAAATAAATGACTCAATAAAATAACTCGGTTAGCGTGAAATTGTGATTTTACATGCAATATATCTCTTGTTACGATTGTTAATAGGCACTTAAAAATATATCTACTGTTAAGTTTGCACATTTTGCTTCTTTACTGTTTAAAATGTTATCTACTTGCTGTCAAGTGTCTTGCTGGCTGTCAGCCAGCGACTTTACCTGCGTAAACCATTAGTCTAATTAGAATTCATTTATTAGTATGATACATATACTAAAAAGTATAAGGTACATGACCTGGATATATAACCTTGTTTAACTTTCTATAGATTAATCTATAGTATAGGATGTTTAATTATTTTTTTATTTGTATACTTTACTGCACCAAATATATAAAACACTAAAAATACATTAACTGGTTCAAAATGCGGTACTATCGCTAAGCAATCTCTTCCAGACTATCTTTGGGTGGATAAAGAAAGTAAAGACAATAAAAGTAAAATTTATATATATTACAGATATTGTAATCGAAGTACAATACGTTATTTGGTCCACATAGAAACAAAACAAGGATTATAATTGTATTGAGTGGGAATAGAGCCTGCATTGGAAGGCTACGTATTGCGCTAAACGCCACCAAACGCCATCGACGTCGTCATGAAACATCTAGTCTTTGATTAACTAATACTTTTAGAACTAACTTGACTTAAGTTGAAGAAACATGAGGAAGAAACATGAGAAATAAACACTGGAATAATCACACAACACTTTTATTTGCACCTCCGATCAAAAACTAGTCCAATTAAAAGGAGGATCGAAGTTACAACGGCCTAAGCCAAAGTTTAAACCCCTGCCTGTGCCCATAGAATAAAGATAAATGCGTCCTATGTGTAAAAGTGGACAATTTCGAAAAATATTGACTTGTACAAACTATTCAAACCTAATATTTATTAGGTATAAGAATAATTTTCTTACAATTTACATACAGCTAGCTGAGACCGCGATTCCGTGCCGGTGTAACTTATTTTTGTAAACGGAATGTAAGCAAATTTAAGAGGAACATATTAGCTAAAACCGTAACTAAATCGTTAATACTATTTCTCTTATTAGCGTGCAGAAATGCACAGACAAAACGACGAAAATTGTATTTCTCCTATATTTTTCATATACAGACAATCAACATCTGTCTCAATTGTATTACAAGTATGTAAAGATTTTAAAATTTAACCACGCTTGGACTATTACAGTTATCCACGATAAATAGAAAAAAATGTTACCTGGAACGTATGAAATGATCATAGATATTTGTACATTTGACGGCCTCGTTGATTTAACAGGTATAATACACCGCCTTACCTCTGAAGGTCGCGGGTTCGATTCCTTACAAGCACAATATAACTGTTTGTAGTTGTCAGGGAATTTTCCGTATATTTATGTACGCAAAATGTTTTTAAGTATATACACATATCTACCAGCGCGCCGCCGCGTAAATTGTCCTGGGTCTTTATTGTTTTTATACATTTATTTATTACTCACAGAGTACTCGCCCCGGCTTCGCCCGGGGGTACGTGTATTATACATATAAACCTTCCTCTTGAATCACTCTATCTATTAAAAACAAAACAGCGTCAAAATCCGTTGCGTAGTTTTAAAGATTTAACCATACATAGGGACGGACAGACAGCGACAGCAACTTTGTTTTATACTATGTTGTAATAATGATGATAACCATATTGTTACCAGGTGACGCTGTGTTTGCGTGTTTTGTGGTTGCACCGCTTGTGGTCAGCGTATGGAGAGGGACGTGGGGCGTTATGGATCTCCATAGCACACTATTTCCATTCGCCCAGATATATGTGATGGGAATTGTTATACACATATGTTTTGCTTTAATAAGGTATGTTAAATTTTTAAAAAGTTATGTTTATTTTCAACATCCTCTATATTTAACCAATTTCATTTACTTGAAGTTAATTTAGGTGTGCTGCGCGTGCTTATCTGAATTACATTTTGATGATACATGTGAGTCTTAAATAAATTGAGATCGAATGATTTTTTTTTATAAAATATAATCGTAATCTTCCAAAATTTAATTTAATGGCGAGTACTATATAGCGAATATCATTACAATATAACGTCAAATAATAAAAGAATTCTTAAATTGGTCCAATGATTCTAGAATTTACTTTTCTTATAAGAATATCCGCTCTTTTTTTCTAATAGTAGATGTTAACAATATAATCCTTAATAAATACATTATATAAGCCTCAATTAGTGTTCTAAAAATAATATATGTACATATATATATATATATATATATTTATTTATTATATGAGATATACTGTACAAGTTGGTCTGGGTAGCTCAGTCTAACCTCAACAATACGTATAGCTTCCATTGTAAGCGGTTGTAGGATTACAGATAAAAAATAGAAAATTTTATACAAATACAGTTAACAAAAATTATTACAGAATAATCATTCTAAACGCAGTCTCATCACAAGAAGAATGAGCAATAGAAATAGAAATAATCTTTATGCAAATAAACTCATTACAAGCACTTTTGAATAGTCATATTTTGATTCTACCACACATTCGGAATGCAGATTCATCATAAGAAGAATGAGCAAGAAACTTGTTTGTTGCTCTTTGTAATAGATGTTTTTTTATATAAATAATTACAGTATAACAAGTAAGAGGCATGCGATAATCAACATAGAAATCGCTACGCACTCATTATTAGTGTAATTAGATAATATTGTTAGTGCTATGGATTTAAAGTTTTTCTATAAAAATATTATTATCGTTAACGAATTCTTCAATTTTATAGTAAGCTTAAACTAAGCAATAAACTTGCGTTTTGATCTTTTAAATAAATTTTCTTCAGCATTACATTTTTAAGATTCTGTGTGAATACAACTTGCCAAATAACAAATTTGACATAAGTAAATTAATAGTTACTTGATTTATGAAATAAATCAGTCATAGCTATCAGAGCAGACCAGTCATGATTTCTTAGTCGGGGCGATAACATGATGTCTCTTTATATATGAAGATTATAGCTACTATTCTAACTACATTAAAAAATATAAATATATTTATATATATTTCCTTTTGTACTAGATCTCAACTCTTAGCCCGATCAACTGGTGCTTGGAGTAACGAAGACGGCGGAGCTGGGAGGTGGCTACGAGAGAGGATTCTCTCCCGAGTTTACACGTATATATTTACACTCTCCTGCATCATGCATTGGAGAGGTGGCTGGGGCCTGCTGGATGCAACTGTTGTTGCCCTACTTCCAAATGATGATGACTCTCACAGGTGAGTCTTTATTGGTGGGGATATAGTCCATTACATTATCATTACTGTTTCTTAGCAACTGGCAACAGTGCTGACATTCTACGATTATGATTATATCGAAAAGACCAATTATATTGGCTTCTTGATTAGCCAATGAATGAATATATCAGTTGCTTACTTATGTTTGATAATAGAATGGTGCACTCGCCTGCGCTAACGTTCACGCTGACGGGGCACCTAGGAGCATGATAATATGAGTATAAGGTCAAGTCAGTTAGCCCATCGTGGTAAATTCACCATGAATTTATCATGATTATTTACTTTTGTTGATATATATAAGAATTTGGAACCCATTTTTCTCGAAAAAATTATATGGTTTCAGGGAAAGTTGTAGAACAAAAGTTGTTGGTTACTAAGAGTACTTTCAATTACTTTTCCGATTAACCTTGTATGGGGAACGCCGACGTATTCTTCACAAATATAGTAGACGACCTCGACTGTAGAGATAGGGATAAAAATATACACAGGGTCGAAAGGTCTTATGGGAATTTATTTTGAGTCCAAGATTGACAGTTGCTACTTACCATCAACAGCTTGCTGCTAACTCCAGTCTCATAAAATAAAATATTTAAAAAACTGCTTCATATATCTTTACAGACCGGTCCTTATAGCAGCATTTACGATATTCTTCTACGTGTCCATAACTTTGCTGCGATCGTCTCGTAATCTTCTGTCTCCGCCATATTTCGTTGTCACCGATGGAAAGGAACCCACATACCTCTTCACGACACGATTCAGGAAAACTGTAAGTAGTTTAATTAGTATTTATTAATGTTCTATATTAATTAACTTTATTTGTATTATCGAACAGTGAAACAGTCATATAATAGAATTTATTTATTTTAAAACTAAAGCAGATGGCGAATAAAAGAAGGTAATGTGATTTAATTTTCTTGTAGCTTCTTATATTATACACTTATATAAACATATACTATTTTAGTATCTAGTACATAAACAAAGACTATAGTATCTAGTGCTATTGTCTTATATTTTAATTAATTTTCACTAGTTACTTTTTATTACTGGTACAATTGAAGTGTGTAGATAATAAAGTGATTTCCTGAAAAGACACAAACACAATTATTTTTGCAAATGACATAATCCAAGTTAATTCTTATCTATAGTAATAATAAAATTGCAGAAAATTTCCGCCTGTCTGTCAGATTGTACACATAATGAGAGTGTTTTCATATTATCCGATATGTTATCGGTATAATCATTAATATCTACGAGTTTTTATAAATGAAATACAATTCCTTTAATATCAATATTTTCTTAAAAAACCTATGTATATTGACTCTAACTATGCCATAGTAAAAATATCATGTAGTTATGGATGGTAAATGTATTTAGACTACTAGTGGTCTAATAGTCTTAATATATGCTCATTTTCCCCGCATGGTAATAACCCGGTATAACTTGGTAAAAATTTAATAGGGTGCCTACGCTTTTTATGCCTCATACTTACTACACAAATTATTTGCTGGTTCTAAAATATCAGGAGCAAACGCAATGCAAATCTTATATATATATATATATTAAAAATTGTCGTGTCACAATGGTAGTTCGAATACCCTCCGATCGATTCCCCGTCCAATTCAAACGGGGATCGATATTACGACGGCCTGAGCCGAGGTTTACCCATAGCGAGGAATCCCTAGCGGTGCCCTCAGACTTAAGTCGTATCCGTCAGGCGGGAGTTAGCCTTCAGTCGCTTTTAAGTCCTTCCGCGGGTTTGGAGTGCCATCTGCACTCGCCCCCTATCATCCGGTGAAGCTGTAAAGGCCAGCTGCGGCCAACAGAATTACAGTAGTGCGAAAAAAAAAACAATGTTAGTTACCATACTTCTCCGAAACGCCTAGACTGATTTTTATGAAACTTTATATGCACATTCAGTAGGTCTGAGAATCGGCTACTATCTATTTCTCATACTCCGAAGTGGTAAGGGTTGTACACCTCTAAAACTTATTTTATATTTTTGGACACAATTTTATTTTTTTATAATGTGGAATTAAAAAATAGTTGCAACCCCTTCTGTTTTATTTTATTTATTTAAATCAGGCAGCTAATGACTCATATTATAAATACCTTACAGACTAACATACATATGAATAATATAATTATAAGAAAAGAAATATAAATTGTCTGTGTGATCACGGCACTCATGATGGTAATCTGCCACGGTAGCGCGGTGTATACTTTGCTTATTTTGGATGACAGGTGGTTAACATGTTGTATGATGATTAGAACTCATCCTTGAAACACGCTCTATGACTCGATTCCAGTCGTCACCCTCACTATCAGATTTATCCCTGTCCGTTTTTAATAACGATTTTAATTTATATGGCAAAACAACGTTTACGGAATCAGCTAGTATTTTTTTTTTCTTCATGAGAAGGTATCGTTATCTTTAATAGGTAAGGAGTAGTAGATATTTAGCTTTCTTTCCAAACCAGTAAAATTCCAAAATAGATAGAAAATTAAAATAATAAATGGTTTACTGAGTGTAATCGATTTTTTTTATTGAAGACATCGGAGGTTTAGCATTTTAGCACACCGCTTTACTTCCGTTGGTTGTGGGTTAAATTCCTCCCTCAGTGCAAATATTTGTATTTACGTGTATGAGTGTTTGCGTCTGGCTGGGTGTTTTTATGTATATTACGTACGTATTTACAAAAATAATGTATCTATGTATTTATATCAGTCGTTTAGTATCTATAACCCAACCTTCGCTTAGCTTGGGATTAAATAGCGCTGTGTTATTGGCTATTTTTTTTGTTTTGAGAATTTATTCGTTAAATCTTTAATAGGGGAGGAATTGAAGATATTTAGACTTTCTTCCCAAACCATTAAAATTTATCTGTCAAAAAAAAGAATGAATAATAAGCTTAATTATTTCTGTTTCATATCTGTCGTATAGGTAAAATTACTACCGGATCTTACCCTACAATAATTTCCAAACGGTTTATTTGATTAGTGTCTCACACTTATCTAATAGGGATTTTGTGCAGTCGATTAATTTTGAAGTGAGACAACGATGAATTCTATTATCATATATAACATCACTATAATCTGTCATTACTAACAAATTAAATAATGCGCTGTATCATCGATTATTGTCCTAATCTCGGAACATTTGTCAATTAATCTATCAATATTAAGCACTGAAACAAATATATAATTAACTCCAACCAGTTAATCAGTGATACTTGATTTTTCTTAGTAGTGAAGCGAGTTTTGACAAATACTGCGACTAAAGCTGCGATAACGGTATTATCATCTTGGAAGTTTCCACAATTCGCATGAAATACAAATATTTTTATTTAAACATTGTACCATAGACTATTTTATATAGCGTATACGCTATCACACAAATTAATGTGTTTTCCGTAATCGGAAAATTAAATTGATATCATATAATCTCGGCGCCGTCTGTATAAAGATTTTCTGCACAAAGAGGTTATCCTTTGACTTTAATTTATTTTACTTTACTTCGCATTATCTTGGCCAAGAGATAATCGAAATTTATTCATAAATATAGTCATGCGTGGAAAATATATATCGAAGGACATATAAAACCTCTTTTCTTGGAAAAAGCATATATCCACAATTAATTTACATACATAAATTTTAAAATGCACTTAAGTCTTATTTAATTACTAAAGACTAGCCTATTATTCCGGAACGGATTATATAGATGACAAATTTTAATACTGTAAAAAAATTATACCTTACGACATTTACATTTCTAATTGGTTTCAATAATTTTTATTCTATAGTAAACATGCCTATTAGGTAAAATATGGTGATTAAAATATTTTATTATAAGAACTAATTTATACCCATGTGTGAATTTAATTGAAAAATTTAGAAAGTCTGAGTCGCCCTTTACAATTAATGTAGACAATATTATGTCAAACTATTATCACGTAATAATAGCTAAAATAATAATAGCTGCAAATTATTATTTAAAAAAAATAATCTTCTATGTTTTAGCTAATATTCATGATCAAATTCAAATAAAAAGTTCTATCATATTGAACACCGATTTCTCTCTATTTCTTTTCCCGATATCGACCGTACAGTCTATGTATATATATATATATATATATATCTATCCATATAGATCGTAGTGTCTTTAATTTTCTAATGGATATTAAAGCGAGGTCTTTTATAATTTTTTATATTATTGTATAAGACAAATTATCATAAAGAGCATGTACAAGTTTATCAAATTATAAGTTATATAAAACAATACAAACTTTAAAGAAAAGTACTATTATTCAATTAAATATTCCACTAAATTTCACTGACTAGTAGGTATATAGACTACAATGAATTTACTCACAGCGCCATCTGTTTTCAAAATGTTCCGAGCTTGTACTCGATGTCCTAGATATCTGACAGACTGACACATTTAAATAACCTTATTTGAAGGCAATAAGACTTAAGAATCATAAGCGAATCTTTCAAACATTTGATGATATCGTCTTAGATTAAACCTAATCATTGTATTTATTTTTAATAACAATCTCCTAATAGTCATATAGGTAGATAATATTAAAATTAACCTTCAAAAAATTAAAGATGTATTAACACAGATTCTATAGGGGGTTTACCTGTAGAAACTGAATAATAATATCTTTTCTTAAATAAATTGGCGTTCAATTAGATAAGATCGCTACTATATTCCAATATCAATGATATCTATCGGGCGCGTGTTCTGATAAGTGATCAGTAAAGACCCGTCTCTATACAATGCTAAAAGCGAAATTAATTTTTCATATCATAATGTGTTTGTTTAAATCGGAGTCTTGTAATATCAACATATAAAGTAAATGATAAAAGACGTGGCTCTTAAATTATGAATGAATGAAAGTTGGTTTATCAATCAGAATTCATATTTCAAATTTACATTAATTATCTGAAATATCTTATTTAGGTACGGTTAATCCAATTGCTTTCATCTACGCCCTTGTTTTTTTAATATAAACATACGAAATGTATTGTTTTCACAAAGCCAGAATTTGTCTTCTACACGGGTACTTCTGTCTACCCATTTCCGTCGCCAAGCAGCTTGCTTTGTAAGGTATGTTTTTGTTGTAAAGGTGATATAAGACAGCGAAATTACAGCATAAGAGGTATAACTTCTTAGCCCTAGAATGATAACTATAGTATAATATGTAATATTATGTTATCTGTGGTATAATTATACTAAAGTGGTAAAACGGGCGTCACACGACTATGTAATGTCGAAGTGATGTTCATGTATATAGAAGCGGCTATCACTTACCATCGAGTGGAATCATATAAAAAATCTGTGAGTATGAACAGGACATTTTTTACTTGACTTGTTATTAGAGTGTTAATTTCGAATATTTAGTATTCTTCAGCCACATTTTTATTATATTATCAACCAAATATCAAAAATAGTTATATTTGCTCAGTTGTTGCTTTAATTTTTATCGTGGTTCTTATTGTCCTATTGTCTTTGCATGTTCAACACATATTCATCTATGTCCATAGAGTGCACTCGATAGTGCGTAATGTGATGACACCGTTTTTTAGTATGGGGAGAAATCAGACGTCAGGACTTGTAATTGTCGTGAAGATTCTCTGATATTTACTACATCTCTGACCATGTTGTTTTGTTTCTGTAGATTTGTGTTTTTATACTGTTGTGGCAAAGGCCTTCCCTCTCGAAATGGCGAAGCATTAGAACCCTAATGCTAAGAGCCTAAGGAGCATTCTTAATTGTTATGTAAACAATTTTTTTATCACATCTGCAGCGTTACGATAAAAATAAGCGACAATGCGCTCTATAGAAGTCGGGCCTAACATGACAGTGTGTAAAATTAATCAATCAGGGATAAAATTCTAAGCTTATTATTTGATATTTATTCTACGATTTTATCTCAAGAATACTGATAAAGTAAACAGGTAAACTTCGTACGGGTTCCGAGAATTATTTGGAGGATTTATGGCAGTTGTAGTCAAATTGTAAATAGTGTGTCAAGATTACATCTGCTATTGTAAACTTGACTTTGTGTTGAAGATTTACTTTTACTCATATCATGACTGTAAGTTGTACATTTTGTCATAAGGATTATAATAGTTTTAAGGCTTACGTCATCAACACATCATTAATATTTCACTGTGGCAGGCGTTTCTGCCATGTAAGATGAAAAGTTCCTGACTGGAAACCCTATATATTGTGGTGACAGAGTAGAAATAAGAGTATAGAAATTAATTAAATTAGTTCTATTTATTAGACCCAGACCGATACAAACAATCATATTCATGAATACAAATATTTGTGCCGTGCGAGGAATCGACCCCGCGATCATCGGTCGTAAAGCGGTGTGCTAAACCGCTAGACCACCGAGGTGGTCGAATACAAATACACAGATAAACAAATCAAAATTTAAAAAAAATACTATACTTGTGCTCTCGAATAATTTAAGATTTTTATTTATTTATAAACGAAATCGTTTGTCCTGACTGTCAACGAATAGCCTAACCTTTAATAGTACTAAACCTTTTTTTTATCGTGTGGAAAAATCTTCAAAAGACAGAGAAGTAACGAGGGGATATGTGGGATTCTTACTCACTAATAAACCACCCTGTGTATCAACGAGCGCGATTGCCTGAGTGGCGAAGTCGCTTTAGAAAGATACCGAATTCCGGTATAGGGAAATAAAATTTGAAACATAGCTTTATTTTATAAAAAAAATAATTCTCTAAGAATGGATATAATTTTGAAAATATCATATACTTGTATATAATATTATATATATATTCACAATACCATATAATGTCAATGTAATGTATAATGAACCTTTTTTTAAACAAACGCTAGTTGAAATTATTATACATATATATCAAACACAGATTTTCTTGTAAACAGAAATCGTTTGAACCGTTTCCATTTGACGTATAGCGGAATTGCGTATTTAATATATTAATAGACTCCATTTAATTACATATAACCATAAGATAAAGTATAGAAAATAGATTGCAATATAATTGTGATAAGATAAAGTAAAAATAAACGTTTCTAGAAAATAATAATGGATTGTCAATGAACCACAACAATTATTATGTATAATTATAATTATTATTATGTATTATTATTTATTATACATTTATAAAAGAGCATTTGTCTATATCATCGCCAACTAGTCTCTAGCTAAGCAGGGCTTGTGTTGTTAGTACTAGACAACTGACATAAATACATAGTTTTCTTGTAAATACCTATCACTACATAGTATAAAACAAAGTCGCTATTTCTGTCTGTCCGTCCCTATGTATGCTTCAATATCTAAAACTACGCAACAGATTTTGAAGCGTATTTTTTTTAACAGATAAAGTGATTTAAGAGGAAGTTTTATATGTATAATACATGTATAATATTGTAGAGAAACACTGTTTGTACTGTCTAATGACAAAAAATCTGTAGACGTTGTTTATAAGGACACTCTGTAGTAGGCAGGTATATTTAGTATCAACATTGCATCCGTGCGAATCCTGGGCGGGTCACTTGTATAATATATGTATGTAATAAACACCCAGACCGGTACAAACAATTATACTCATGAACACAGATGTTTTACCGTGCGAGAAATCGAATCCGCGACATCGGAAGTAAGTCGGTGTGTTAAACAGCTAAACGACAGAGGTCAGCATTAAAAATAAAACAATATGTAGTAAACTCTTTAATGTGTTTTACAAAATAGAAGGAAATCAGTTTGAAATTAATGAAAACCCTACCTCATAATGTCTCGTGAGGTATCTAAAAACATGGCGAGCCTATGGTAATCATACAATGTTTCGTACTGTGGAGCGCATGGAAGACCTATTAACCGTGTTCAAACGACAGCTACACGACGCCATGTATTAATTCAATAATTATGAAATTATCACTTAATCAATTATTGCAGCTTTTCGGGGTTATTTTTCCTAACTTTTTTTATATACCTACATTCTTTGAAAATTTCATCTTAATTCGTCCAGTCATTTTACATGAAGCATTAACAAACAGAGAGTTTCTACTTCGTCACGATTTTACGTTTTCTTTAAAACAATAAGAAGAGAGCTAAAAAAGTGAGTCTTCTAATAATAGAAACCAACATAAGTTTGGAGAGTTTATTATTTTTTTCTATCAAGCCAGAGTTGACCCCGCATGGCGCTCATACATTAAAATTAAAGCTGTATAAGATTAGTGTTATTATTATCAATAATATTATTATTATCTATCAAGTAATAATTATCAATGATAAACGACACTTTTCGGGAATTGTGATTAGCAAAAAATTAAAGTGAAGGTCACAGGTTTATGCTATAATACATTTACACTTAAAAGGGGTCAAGCGCGTTGTTTGAACTACTTTCTTTCAAGGCTAATATTTTACAATGTTAATAGTATACACTAGCGATGCGACGTGGCTTCGCACAGATTACATTTGTTTTAAGAAACTATTAAAAAAATGCAGCTCCTATTCCCCGATAATGTATATTGCTTTCCATAGGCGAATGAAAATATGTTTTTGTTTGTTTTATATGTTTGTACCTCAACAAGGTATATAGTATGTGATCGATAGTTAAAGCCATTAAAAATATCAAATGGTTGGAATTACATGTATATTTTATACTATCTGATCCGCGCAACTTCGTCCGCATCGCACTTACTTAACATTTATAATTGTATTTCGCCCATATATAATATTATTATGACATAATATCATTATTTAAATAAATGTATTTTTAAATTATAGCCTATGAGTTTTTCTATGTATGTATGTATAAACAGTTTTATAAAAATCCGTTTAGTAGTTTTTATATGAAAGTGTAACAAATATGTATCCGTCCATTATACTCGCAAACTTTCGAATTTATTTATTAGTAAGATTTTATAATAAGTTGAATACAACAATGTAAAACAATTGTATGCAAAAAACAAATGCCGATCGCTCGAGAACGCACACTATTCTATTTTTACATTTTATAACATGAAATGTTAAAAACGTTTTATATCAAAATGAAATTTGTTTATAATGTCAGTTCAGATATTCTCAATGACATATTGTAATCTCAATGTTACGTTCACTATAACGAAGACATGAAGTCTATACTAGTACAGGTATAGTACCTGTGACTGCCCCATCTGAGAATATAGTTGTAAAGAAATATAACCATTACCCACATACTTTTATTAATATATTATATATTAAACTGTTGTAATTTGTAAACAAACCGACTTTATTTTTAGTCATTGAACTATAGAGCATCGATATAGACGGTCGAATTTCAATCGAGATTAGCAAGAAACAAAATTAACGTCGCACTGACTTATACGTTTAATTTATCAAAGTTTTTATCATCTGTAGTATAAGCAGTATCTGTATTATAGTATTTATACAATAAAGAGGTCAAGCTCACAATATGGACTACTTTCTTTCATGGTCAACATTTTTATTATATTATCTAATTGGTATATGAGTCAAGTTTATTTTGCATTATTTATCTATTGTGAATTTTGTATTTTTTATTCTAACAATAATATCTTTACGACCGTAATCGTAGAAGGGAGAGCAAGAGACCTTATCGTATAATCGTAGTAAACAGTTGACAGTGTCGCATTTCTCTGAGTATATTTGAATTTAACGTAGCGCGGTTAACTTAGCTCATGGCATGCCAGTCATAAAAGGACTTCGAATATATAGAAGATTTTTAGTTCTAGGGTAGCTCCAGACAAGTTTGTACAAGTTTTTGACTTATAAAAATCTGTCAAAAGGTTTATACGAGGGTAAAGACTCAAAATTTATTAGACGAGATTTTATTAGATTTTTCATTTTTTCGTAAGAAGTTAAGTGTTTTAGTATTAGCAATCCTGACTCTTGGTTTGCTATTACCGGAGAGAGAGAAATATAGTTGAACTCATATTTTAGGGTGTTGGTTAATGAACTCACGACTTTTGAAGTTATACACTTGATTAAGATGGAATTGAAAACCAATAAGGTACGATGGATAGTTGTTCACACATTGATGTTCTACTTGAATAGTCGTAAGTATTGCGTTTTCTGTGGCACTTTTTAGATGACAACTCCGCACTCCATCGAGATTTTTTTTTATAGACTTTTAATTAATGTAACTGCTCGCTGTCTGTATTTGAAGTATATATTGAGAAAACTATTATTGGGTGACTTTCCCAACATGTCAGATTAAAATAATTGTTGTTATAATTTCCGTTTGTATATCTGTTCTACGCTAATTTCAGTAATGGATTAACCGATCTGTTACCAGTTTTCACTATTCTTCAAAAAATCTCATATTTATAATCCGGTTTTCACTAATTTTCTTAGTTTTCAGTTAGTTTTCTAAATCTCGTATTTCCAATAGAACAGAGAGCGTCGTGGTCTTAAAACTGGCTTTCTACCCCGAATTACTCCCAAGAAGTCGTGAGTTCAAAACACCACGAGAACGACATAAAAAATCTTTGTGTGTAAATAATTATTTCTTAGACTTACTGTCCGGTGAAGAGAACATTAATAATAAACCCAAAATCAATCCAAGAGACGATGGATAGCAAAAAATACACTTAGAATTTTTGATAATATAATGCTGGAGCTAGTGTCTGAAATTGGTATAATCTGTAGTACAGAAGATATACCGAGCGAAATGATAGTCAGCAGTTGCGTTCACCACAACATCGATAGTTGACAATGACTCTGACTACCCCATCTGGTATGACAGTCGTAATGGTATTTTATGTTTTATGTACAATGTAATTTTATTTAAGACTTTAGTTAAACATCTAATATTATTTAATACTTTAATTAAACAACATAATCCACTTTTTCGTATTTATACTACTTATTATTATGTCTGCACAAGAAAGGCCAACATTTACTTTAATTGTATATCGTAAAATCATGACCTCAGAGATTTAATTTTTATTGTTAATAAGATTATATTGTTATGAATACATTGTTGGGTTGGTTCAGATTTGATTATATATGAGTAATATATCTGTTAATTTTATACTAGCTAACTCGCGCAACTTCATCTGAATTACACTTACTTGATATTTATCATTATATTTCGCCCAATTTACATAATATCAGACATATATTATTGTAAAGTTTCATCAAAATCTGTTCAATAGCTTTTGTGTGAAAGAATAACTTTCGGTTTTATATTGTTAGTAATATTAATTGTAGGTATATATTTATACAAAAAAAAATATTTCATAAGTTCTGCTTACTTTGAGACTAGATGTGGTTTATTTTAGGGTATATATATTTTATTATAATCTATTATTACTTAAAATACATTTGGAAATAATACTACTATTGACATAATATTTGTAATAGTCGCTAAGATAATAAATTATACTAATATTGAAATTAAGAGACGAACCTCTTAGCAATCCATGGACTCACCGTGCGGGAGCCAGATCCATCTTGTGGTAGAGAGAGTAACTCTGAGCAGTTCCCGGGAATTGTAACCCGGGTGTAGGTTTAAGGGGCCCCTTATCATATTCACCTTCACCACTCATGTTTCTATCCCTACTCTACTACTTGCATTAACAGGTTCCTACCAGATTTGGCTGACCAAATCTGGTAGGAACCTGTTAATGCAATTTCTAGTATAGCACTTATTGCAGTTCTAGACAGGCCATAATCTTTTAGACGATTGTAGAGAGATTATCGAGATACGACGTTTTAATAATAGTACGTTATTTATAAAATACCAAATAAACTCCGACGATAATCGACCTAATTCGAAACACGTTTAATCCTAGTATTGTTTTTGTAATTCGTACAATATCGCTAATAACACCTATATGATTTCAGATTATAATACCAAAAATATGTCCTAAATTAGGTAAATTATTTAATTTAATTAAAAAAAACTGAGTGTGGCAAAAACATACAAATCAAAGGGTCATATATTATTAAATTATCCACTTATATTGAAGCCGGTAGTTTGAGTAGTAGTGTACTAGTGTACCCTAGTAAGTCCTCGCTGACCGTTACATCCATTAGTTTCATGGTCGCAGATTAATATGACATTAGAATGTTAAATATAATCTGTGCTAATAAAAAATCGACTTTAGTACGTTTGTGCTTGTAAAACTTTTAAAATAGTCGATGGGTTTACAAAATTTTTTGAATTGGATTCTCTATAGAAGTAAATTCATATATGTATCTTTATACAAAAACTCTACTCAACCCATCGATTATTTTAAAAGTTTTATAAGCGTACTGAATTCGATTTTTTATTAGCACAGATTCTAACGATATTTATATAACATAAAAATGTCACGATGAAGAAAACATTAATATGTTGGGTGAAGTAGTCTGTGGTATACTATTTTTAAATTTAATAATAATAGTATGTAGCAATTGCCAGCGTTAAATACGAGTATACGCTGTTGCTGTGCCGGTGGAAGATGATGGGGTGAGTATGGAGTCAGGTCAGTTAGTCCAATTTTCAGGGTGTTTTCTGTATATATTATGTAAATATTTCCAAAAATATTGTATCACATTATTATATCAGTTGTCTAGTAACCATAACACAAGCTCTGCTTATCGTGGGACTAGATGGGTCCGTGTTAATTGTCCAGAGTAATTTATTCAATATTTTTATAAATAAATTATAATTTCAATGATTATCTATCTATCCACACAAAGACGGCGTATCATAGGTAATAATAGTACGTGGGTAATTTATTGTTTTATGATATAAAATTTGATAGATTAGACAAACTGACGCAGAGAGACGGTAAACAGACAGGTATATGTATTTACTTATTCTTCAACAGCACATTAAGTATTAATAACTATGTACGGGTATTTTATGAAATTACTATATTTTCATATTTTGCGACAATTCTTTCGACTTTATCCGGAAGTTTACTTCAGGGTAAGTCCGGCACGTGCATTACAGTTATGCAGCATTTAGCCCTCTATGGTACGGTCTGTCAATAATCTTTCAAGCACACGATAAAAAAATAGTACCTATTTAGACATAGATACATAATATATAAAATTGTGATTTAATATTAGAATTTAGTTTCATAAAAAAATATTTAAATCTAGACAAAATGAGAATACCAACAGTATTGTATACACGTATTATTAGAAATTATCCAGAGAACATCCCTGTACCAAAATCATAGCACTGCTATGTTTATTAAAATTTATAATAAAGTTCCTGATGCTATCAAACAATGTAATATAAGGCATTTTAGGGCAACGTTACAGGAGTGGTTAGTTGTAAATAATTTTTACAGTATCAGGGATTATTTAACATACAAACTTAAACTTTATGTAATTATAGTTTTATAGTATTTATAGTATTGATTGACATTGGTGGAATATTGTGACATTTATTATTTTATTGTGGTACCTATTATTCAAATTCAAATTCAAAAATCATTTATTCATGTAGGACATTTTAGCCGCTTATGAACGTCAAATTTTTACATTATAATTTTATTTTTTTCCCTACCGTCCAGTTCGGTATATAGATCCAATTGAGAAGAACTGGCAAGAAACTCAATTGAATTACTTTTTTTTTTAAAGCCAGTTTATTTACAATGTATATTTATATAGGTGTCTATGTCTAACATTAAATGAAAATTCAGTGCATGAACAACTATTGCCATGCACACTCGTCATTCAAGTAATCGTTTAGTGAGTAATAGGCTTTGCTCAGTAAATATGATTTAACAGATGTTTTGAATTTATTTAAGGGTAATTCCAACATATCCTTTGGTATCTTATTGTAAATTTTTATACCTATTCCCATAAAAGACCTATTAACTTTTTCTAAACGATACTTGGGGACAGCAAGTTTGTCTTTAAATCTTGTATTAATATTATGAATATTGCTGTTTTTTGGAAATAAGTCAAGATTTTTATGAACATATAGGATATTTGAATATATAAATTGAGAAGCAACGGTGAGAATATTTGCCTCTTTGAATTTCTCTCTTAATGAGTCACGACTCTTCATACAGTAGATCGCTCGAACGGCACGTTTTTGTAATATGAATATATTTTTAATATCTGCCGCTTTTCCCCATAGTAATATTCCATAAGAGAGTAAACTATGAAAATAACTAAAATAGACTAATCTAGCAGTATCAGTATCAGTGTACTGTCTAACCTTACGCACGGCAAAAGCTGCTGAACTTAGTTTCGCTGCAAGGCTTTGAATTTGTGCACCCCATTGTGTTTTATTATCTAGTGTGATTCCTAGAAAGACAGTAGATTCTATAAATTCGAGAGATTCGTCATTTAATTCGTTTTTATATAATGTCTTTAATGAAAAGAAATTTAATGACATATTGTATTAAATAATTATGATATCAATTTCAATATTTGCATACCCCTACGGGGTGCTGTATGTCGTGTACTTATATCTATTATATTGTAAGATCAAAATTACCATGTAGCAGGCAAATAAATAAATTATTATTATTATTATTAAATACACTCTTGAAATTTAATTACATTTTACGTAATTGTAACAATTTTTTTGCTTGGTGGCCTTTTTTTAATGTTCTCTCATGTTTTTCCTCACTCTATCAACTATATAATTCAGAAGGTACTTTAATAATAAACTTCCGTCATTAAATCACTCACAATGATGAAATAATCACTCAGTCACAACATGTTACTTTACAAAAGCTATATGATTGATTGTTTATTTGATAACACTAAAGATGCGGAGAGATATAGATAGATATTCTACTTATCTGTCAAATTAAATCTCAATACACTCGTAGTAGGTAATTATACTGTTGGTATTAAAATATTATGAAAAATATGAAATTTATCATTGGTACTTTATGACAACGACCGTAGAGGATGTAATAATATCAATGATATATTGTATCCTTCAATTCCAAAGCTTATCGTGATTCGTAAGCATTATGGAACATAAGTATATTAATTAAATAATATTTCTCACTAATTGACTCACTTAACTTCGGCTGCGTCACATTTTCCCTGTCTATGCAATATTTTTGTTTGTAGCTCCGTACTTATTAGTCACCATATTACCACACATATTATTAGTTATAGTGTGATGTTATATAGACTGTTTTATTAAATTGCCTGTCCTATACTACTTTTTTTTTATCAATAGTACAGTAGATTACCCCGAACACGCACACTTTAGATCCTAATTTAATTTTTTTTTTATTTTTCTAAAATAAAAATAGACTAAGTTACACCTTATTACATCGGCTACCTGCCAAAAAAAGTCCCGTCAAAATCGGTCCTGCCATTTCAGAGATTAACAGTAATTCAGAGATTATCAGTAGAAAAAGTTATTTTGGTGTAGGTATGTATCTATATTCATATGCAGGTAGTAAAAAACGGTAATTTCAATATTACAAACAGACACTCCAAGTATAGATTATTTTAATTATCAATTCTATATTTCATTTTATATTTCATAAAAATATTCAAAATATAAAGGTGTACAATATCTGTTTAAAAAAGCAACAGGCAAATTTCAGCTTCTTGGCCGAATCTGCATTTCAAATTATATTTCTATTCAGAGGAAATTGAACACTTTTACAGTGATTTTATTTAAAGTTTAAATTTACAGAAGAAAGTTGGTCATTATTGCACTTAATACATTATTGGCTCTATATAGAATTGTTTTCTTCAATATGTTTGCCATAATAACTCATTTAGCTTCTACTGCACAGCAGGTGGATCTGTCCCCGAAGGAGACAGATAAATGTAATTAAAGGTGTTGTGTTCGAGATGTCTTTCTTTGGTTGCCCTGTTGTATTGTACTAATTTACTTCATCATTTCATATGACATCATAAGGTTGAAAAGTCCGACATGAAACAGTTCATATTGCCAATTAATTAATAAAACAAATACTACAAGCGTTCTCACAAACATATCAGAAACTAAGTATGAATTATTAATGCGCGCGTAAAACCTCGTTATCAGTACTACGTAGAAAAATGGTAAAAGACCTTATTATCTCTACATAACGAGTCTCGATACTACTGTATATATAAACACAGCCACTAAAAGAGGACGGCATGAACGCGTCCAAATCGCGAAGGGAGCGCGCGCAGAAACATCGTCCCGACAAAATACAGTGCGACGTCACGACGCGGGAGGCAACGATAATGCAATTACATGTAGTAATCTCTACTCGCGTACTGTACCGTCTCGTCGCACTCTAACAGCAGCCATGCGCGGAAGCACAGCTGGACTGGCCGACACTCTCGCGAGTGGCTCGAGGGCCCACGCGGCACTCCTGGAAACTGCGGACGCGCTGTTCGCCAGCATCGTAGTCGCACCAGCCGTGGTCACATATTGGCAGTCCACATGGACCCTAATGGACCTTTACGTCTTGCCCGACAACCCTGTGATGAGCGCAGCCGCGTGCGCAGCCTTCGGATTGCTATATGACTTATTCGTGTGTGTTTTTCAATCACAATTGCACAAGTTCCTTAATCCTGATTCAGGAAGACTGACTTATTATATATTCTCGAGGTTGTATACGTGTTTGGCGGCGGTTGCGTGTGTGGGAGCTTGGAGGGGAGTTTGGAATCTTCTCAATGAGTGTACAGGGAACAGCGCAAGAACTTTACTGTCCACGACGGCAGCTGCGACGTTGTCTTTAGCTGCGTTACGGGCTTTGAGGAATATATCTGCAGCGCCGTTCGCCGTGGCAGTGGACTCCCCTCAGGATTACTTCGATGTCCCCACCATGTTCCGCACGACCATGTTTCGCACGGTTAGTATTCATAATGTGTACAGTGTGTTCCGCGTAGTTATTTTTTCTATCTTATATTGTACTCATCCTGTCTGAGTTATTCTTGAAGTCGCGTTTATCCTATTAGTGATAATAGCATCTTTTGCTTGTTGCCAGTAAAAAGGTTTAAACGAATCATGAACTCATGTTTACGAAGTCAAGGTCAAGTAGGAATCATTCAGTTTAAACTTACATTAGCTAAGAATGTATTCTATCATCATTTTTGTTACCATAAAAATTCTATTTAACTGCGTTGAAAAAGCAAATTAGTCTCATTTTTCAAATCGACCCCAGCATATATATGTTTGTACTTATGATAATTTTGCTACTCCTAGGTTAGCCAAGAGATGTGTATCAAAAAATCTTAATATCATAACTAACCAATCATATTTTGAGCCAATTCACCGTAGCGTAGGGAATAATTCCGACTAATCTAACTTTTAATTAAACTTAAATTAAAGTAAGTTAAATTAGTATAAATCATAACCATTAAAATATTCAGAATTTTAAATTAGTTCTACGTTATTTAAAAAAAATGTCTATTATTTTTTAGGAATTTGAAAAAAATATTTATTTAAGTAATTGTTTGTTGTTTACTATTAAAATATTATAAATATTAACTATACAATTTTGGGCCAATTATCCAGATTGATTATTATTTTTGTTAATACTTTCTAAAAGTGCATCATCATCATGATTATGGTCCATAATTCAACGATTAGTTAAACGGGATAGATCAACGACATTTTAGATGAGAATATTTTCTGGTTTCATTGTTTTTAGGCTTGGATTTGAATTTCCTGTTTTAGTATTTGAATTTAAATTTTTATATATAAATAATATAATAATTGAATTCAATATAGCAGCAAAAGGTAGTAGTAGTATTATAATTACTTAGGTAATGGACATAATGATACAAAATTGTTAAGGAATTAGTAAAAAATATTATTCGGAACATATTTTAGAAAAATAATAATAATATAATTTAGATAAATAATAGTAATAATAACATTGCTTAATATCATGTAATAACAAAACCATATAACAACATTTAAGAAAATTGTAACTACCTAAAAATATAAAGTAGTTTATATTGCCATAATCGTCAACACTAAGTATAATCTGCACTAAAATAACTTATAATAGAATATAATATTATATTCAGCTTCGATGGTACAAATATACAAATATATGTATATTGCGAGGAATCGAACCCGCGACAATCGGATTTAAAGCGGTGTGCTAAACCGCTAGATCTCCGAAGCCGTTAAATAAATAACAGTAAAAAAATAACCCTGGATAATTCACACAGCGCCATGTATTCCTAAGCTAAGCAAAGATTGTGTTATATGTACTAAATAACTGATACAAACACTGTACATGCATATTATACAGAAATCATCCAGACAAATACAAACAGTTATACTCATAAATACTAATGTACCATGTGAAAAATCGAATCCGTGACCACTGAAATAAACTGTCTGCTAATCCGCTGTAATACTGAGGTTGTCAATTTATATATTATAGGCTGAAAATTTATATATTAACTCGCCCCGTCTTCACCAGGGTGTACATGTATTATATATATATAAACTCTCGTCTAGAATTACTCTATCTATTATAAAAACCGCTTCAAAATCCGTTGCATAATTTGAAAGATTTAAGCATACATAGGGATGGACAGACAGCGATTTTATTTTATAATGTGTAATGATACTTTAACCAAAACATTGTACTTCTTTTTCCAAAAATTGCGCTGACTTAGGAGTATGAAATTTTGGTCACTCGTTTATATAGAAAAAGAGTGCAGAATGCTATTGTTTAATTATGCATAAAAAATAAATTAAATTAAAATAAAAGACATTACAGATACTACCATGTATTTGACATATACACACATATATACTCTTTTGTTTATTGTTAAAGACTGTAAGAAAATTAAGAATAGATTAATATTATTTGACTGTAGTCTTACTGAATGTTAAATTACTTATGGTTGCATTTCGACCACTGGGTGATCACTTGTACCTATGTATCAGACCTGGATTTATAAATAGGCCCTATACGCCGCGGCAGCGACCTAGGGGCGGCAGATATCCGAGAGAGTTGGTCACTCGATTACATAAAAGTCAAACAGTTAAATTAGAGAAAATTATTATTTTAGAAAGGTATATTAGGTATATATACCTTTCTAAATTAATAATTTTCCCTCCATAGGGCGGCGGAAATACAATGGCCTACACTCATAAAACGTATTAATCCGGCATTCCTATGTATTATTAGTTGTCAATAAAGTATTTTTTTCTTGCCATAATATCGTGGAAACAATAATGAAACACCAGGATATTACCATTATCTCTAAAATGTATACCTACCTAATACACTGACCGGTGTCCGTATAGATAATATTAAAGTAATAGTGAGCAAAGAAACTTTATCGATTATTTTTATCTAATTTTATCTATATAATATAAACAATAACCAATTGCCGCATAAGTGATGATGATTTTTCATACACAATCATGATAAATTATTTTCCACTTGATAATGAATCGATTGATGGTTATCATAGTTTTCTGTTCTGTTCATAGTTGTCAGGACAAGGTTTATGCTAATGAAAATTCTTCTAGAAAAGTCTAAAATGGATGGTATTTTTTGTACGATAATGCATTCATATTAATATTGTAAATTCTGAAGATCAGATTTTAATTAAATTTGACAAGAATATAGATTACAAGAAAGCATACATGCCACCTTTTATCTCACTAAAAGCAGATGAAGTTTCAGGCAGTAGCCAGTATTATCAAGGCGAAAGAGTATCTGTACGTTTATTTGTTACTTTTTCACGTACGACTGTACGGATTTTAATGTATTCACGAGGAAATAAAAGGAGTATTTTTTCCTTATTCCTCTGAAATAGATAGTCGAGTATGTATGCCATACATTACTACTGTGAGAATGTATTGTTCTAGTAATGATAATAATAATAATATTAGACAAAACATATCTCCTACAAAAAGCCACAATACTAAATACCTGTCGCATAACTCGTAAATTCTTGACCTCCTCAACAATATCATCACACAGCACAACCTCTCCCACACTTGGCTAAGGCCCGTGTAGGTGAGTATTACCTTCTTTTAAACTTGTAAAGGAATAGAAAACACAATAATAATAATAATAATAATGTGGAAAAAAACCAGCAAAAGCTGAGGGAGTGAGACGATAGTAATAATAATTTCAGATAAAATCATTTCATATTTCACACTGTTTTTAGTAGTCGGCTTTTAGCTATTGAACTTATTTTTATCTTATATCTAATATTTATCTAGGAACCGCGGTTTTAGATGGCTCAGACGTTGACACAGCATTTTTTTGGCGATGAGTAAAACCTTTATCTGTTAGTCCGACGATCTTAATAATCTAATATCATTATTGAATATCTCGAGAAAGCATGACTTGCCTCACTACCCGTTAACGTCATAAATCGATACATTTTGAATGTGATAAAAAATATATAAATATAATATAATGTATAATAGTCACTGTGATTTATATTTGATACAGTATATGATATGTCATACTTATGTATAATACGTAAATTTATTACAACATATTTTGTAATGTAATAATGTATCTGTACTGTTGCAGTTAAATCTCCGTACCGATTTGTACATGATATGATAATAATGATTAAATTACTGATATGCTATACTGAGAATTGTCAGCAGAGAATTGTTTGATATTGTTGCTAATTATGCTAAATGAAAACATTAATAATATTGTCCCTTCACGACGATTATTCATAATGGGATAGACAAAGGCATTGTCAGGTCCAGGCGTGTTGTACGGATCGTAACACTTGGCATTGCCTGTCCTTCTGGGTATATTTGTATCTAGTTAAATAGGAAATCTACGGCACTCTTTACGAAAAAGTAATTTGACTAGTATGACTACTGGTCGCCTAGTAAATTTGACCGTAATTAAATAAATGCATGTGTGTATAAAAACAAAATTGAATAAATATAAACAGATATTACACACACTACCTACATGGTAGTTATAACTGTTTATATTTATTCCATTTTCTTTTATAAATAATTAAAAAAAAATAGCATTCTACACTTCTTATCTACATAAACTGTACGAAATTTCATACTACTCCATCCGCCCACTTTTTGTACAAATTGGTACAAATTTTTTTTGCGTATTAATTTTTGACACTTGTACTCATTACTGTTAATCATTATACATATATACATGCTCAACTTATCATTTTTCACTGGTGCACCACCATTAGTGCAATTGGGTGATACATCCCACTATAATCCATTAAAAAAAACTCACTGTCCTCTAACCCCTTTTCGCTATAACACAAGCAGCTTATAAAACAAGCTGCTTGGCTTAAAAAGATGCGATAGAATTACCTACGCAGACGACTATGCAAAGTGTACTTAATCGTCGTAATCATATTACGTTACCATAGTTTATATTATTATTAAATACAGTAAGTAAACAAACAATCGGCGTCTTCCCGCCAATAATTATTATTTGATAAGAATTGTTATAGTTTATGTATACATAGATACTTAATTATATACATTAGTCATTATGATGCTCCGGTTATCAGTGGATTACCCCAATTTAATCGATCGATTGAAATTCCAAATTATCTGTTGTGTGATTATAATCGATAAGTACATAACGTCTTTTCACAAAGGGATCTTTATGTGCAATTGTTTAATTATTTATTTTATATAATATTTAAATTTATTTAGTCAACATATTTGAAAAGGGGATCGTTATGAATAAAATATAATAAATTTACACGTATATACATACATATATAACACAGCGCGATTTAGTCCAAAAATAAGGCAACCCAAGTTCTATGATACTATATGACTAAATATTGTCATTTTTGGAATTATATACACGATATAAATGGAATAATTTCGGCCCAATACACATGGTCATTCTCATAAACACAGATTGTACAAGACATCAAACTCACGACCATCGGAAGCCGTGTTAAACTGCTAAACTACCAAGGTCCAACAAAAGCAGATATAGATACAGTCACCACCATTAAACTTCATTTTTTTATCTTACCGCCAATTTGGAATGCGGATTTAACAACAAAAATTTATGTTATCACAAATGACGACGCTAGAGTAATGTTTACAAAATATTTGGTATTGTAAATTGTGTCATGTCACTATGATATATAGGTATATATCGTATAATCAATGCTGGGATGAAATGAGTCATAATATAATCTGATTCTCCAATAAGTTATCAACTTGTAATTAGGAAACAATATTTCTTTTTTTTTAAATTGGTTACGTAATTACAGATTTTGATACTTTCATATTATAATTTGTGCAACGTTTATAAAATTATTTCACGGAACCCTACTTATCACACAGAAAGCAACCTTAACCTAATTTAAAACAAATATCTTGAGATATTAAGTAATAATTATTGTAAAAATTATCTCCACTAATATCTATGTAAAGAGATTGCGAATTTAATGAGATTATTTGTACGTGAGGAGTAATCTCTGAAACATCAGCATTTGTATGTAAAAATTCTTTTACCTTCGGATATATACGTTTTAGAAATAGTGTCCCAAATTTATAAAATATATAAATTGCTAAGCTGAAGAGGAAACGCCACTGCATGGACTATGCGGTTTTAGCCTATCCTGAGGAGATAAAAATCATCACTCCTAAGAATATCCTTGCAATTATTGTCCCTGACCAGTTTAGGTAACGTAACTAGAAAAGGGCGCCACAATAGATCTATGCAGCGAGTTCCAAGGCTACAGAGCTAAAGCACTTAGATATAGCTCAAAGTCCTTAATAAAAAAAATAGGATTAGAGCAGGTATGTAACATGGGTGTTATTATTTACAGAGTAGCAGAGAGACGATGCTGTATGTCCTGGACTGCATATTCTCGGTGACTGTGGTGGGGTCGCTAGTGGTCTTCGTCTGGAGAGGGTCCTGGGCGCTCCTCGACATCTTCATATATCCTGAAGATAAAGCCACATCCAGCTATACGTCACTGGTGAGTTTCCTTGTCTTGGTCCAATCTGACGACCTCGGTGGTCAAGCGGTTAAGTACACCTCCTCACTTCCGATGGTCGCAGATTGTATGTATTTCAGCTGTCTAGTGCCCATAAGACAAGCGTTGCCTAGCTTGTATAACGCACCCAGTGCCATCAAGCTAAGCAAAGCTAAGCTAAGCTTGTCCAATAATCCTGAGATATTATTATTGTTAAGTTTTGTTTTGATATTGTTATAAAGAAACGAGTTATTGTTATATAAGAACTTCAGGTTTCTAGTTGTTTTTACTTGTAAATATACAATTCTATTACATACAATATATATTTATTCACGTAGGCATTACTTTTCAGGCATTTGAACATAGGTACATATTAGTTCAAAATAATGAGACTAAAGAAATCATTTAATTATAATTTTTTTAATCTTATTATTTAGTGCTCATTAGAGTTATATGTAACAATGGAAGTAGCTTCTCTCTGTCTACCTTGTAAGGGACTAATGTTGAAGATAGATTTTTTAACATATAAAATTTTAGTATATGTATCATTTATTTCCTTCAGGTGTTCTGTGCTGTAATCGTATAAATCACAACTTTAACATTAGCAATTTATCTACTAAAGTTTTGGATTATTCTAGCAATGATAGGCCAAAATATTTGCTATGATATAGGTACTTGACGATATATAACAATAGATAACAATAGATTCAGTAATAGATATATTGATATCATAAGATTCTACGACTCAACTAAGCTTCTATTTATAATAGAAGCTTAAATAGATTTATTATTAAAGTAGATTACAAAGACATTATATTTCTTACTAAATGTGTCAGATTGTATGACGTGACAATATATGTATATTTTATATAACTAGTAACCTGTCCTGGCTTTGCACGCAAATTTCGACCAACTTTTATTCAATATTCAACGTCAGTGTTGATAGATAAAACCGCATGAAAATCGGTTCAATGGTTTATAAGAATAACAGCTAACATACTGACAGACACGATGAAGAACTTTGTTTTATTGTATATAAATACCGCTTTACGTATTTAAACATTTTAATGACAATGTTTCATTAAAACGTTTAAATATAAAATAAATATAGGAAGACACATTTGAAAATCCTTCAACCTATACATATCAAATTAGATACTGTCAATTGTTGTTTTAATGAATTTAAAATGCATGCACTGCAACTTATAAAATGAGGTAAATAGAGAATTTGTACGAGACAGCAATTTTAAATTTAAATATTTTATGTTTGAGGCCTATGTTATGTACAGACATGATTTCAATCTGGTTGAAATTTGATGAATAGCCTAAAATAGCCTGACCTCTATTGTGTTATATACTGTACTGTAAAGTGGTACCTATTAGTAGCTTTGAATACAGACTTTAAAACAAAACCTAATACCTCATATATCCGTTAACAAAAATGAAATATTGTAACAATCCTCATATTTTGCGGTTTCGGTTCGGTTATAGTGAATGAATTATATTGTTCATTGTATTATTTATGGAGACAAAACATTTTTGATAACATAAATGTTATAATTACATAAACTGGCTGACCCGCAAAATTTCGTCTGCATCACACTTACTTGACATTTATCATTATACTAGCTACTCGGCCCGGCTTCACACGGGTGTATTATATATATAAACCTTCCACTTTCTACTTCTATTTCCTATTACTCTATCTATTAAATAAACCCGCTTCAAAATCCGTTGCGTAGTTTTAAAGATTTAAGCGTACATAGAGACAGACATCGACAGCGACTTTATTTTATACTGTGTAATGATTTCGCCAAATTTACATAATATCTATTTGAACTATAGCCTATGTATTATTCTGATGTATAAGCTATATTACTGTAAAGTTGCATCAAAGTAGTTTTAGTAAAGTAATTTTCATCCATCCATCCATCCAAACTCAAAAACTTTTGCGTTTATAATATTAGTGTAATTTAAAAAGATATTATGTATATTTCATTCAATATACGTAATATCTTTTTGAATTATTGCTTTTATGTTATTCTGATGTATCTATATCTATATATACTATATATATTACTGGAAAATTTCATCAAAATAAAATAGTTTTAGCGTGAAAGTGTAACAATCATCCATCAACCCATAATTAGTAAGATTGTTATATACTTTGCAAAAAAACTAAATTGCTGAATACATAACCTTAACCTGTGAATGGCGGTGTTTCATTTAGAAGCGTTATCTTTCCGCATATGGGTCATATGTTACCGCGCACTGAGTCAGTGACCACTTATATTCGTAGCAATTGATTCTTCCTCCCATCTTTATCCCCCAAGGTACACAGTATAGCACAGTAATGTGCCTTTAAACATAGATTCTAAATTATTATTACATACATCTATAATTTCTGATATAATAATAATAATCTTTATTTGTCTCAAATAATAAACTATAATAACATAATGCTGATTATAATAAAATTTATAAGTACATAACTCCGGGGGGGGGGGGGGGGCAATGAGTCCTTCTTTGCTATAGCCTTTATTAGTAAATAAATTAATACATTAAAAAAATCAACGACGACGACAGTACTTAAGGTTAAAACTGTCCTCTACTAACGATGTAAACATATTTTTTTACAATAACTTCACAAAATTACAAACTATTATTTATTATTAATAATTGTCAGTGTCATAGACAACTAAATTTAGTTGCCATTTTATTTATTTACCATCAATACAATAATATCGCCATGTTCTTATGTCTTTTTTAAGGTAATAATATATAATTAAAAGAGGTAAAGTTAAGAGTTTAGATCGGTAAATCTCTTCAGATCTAATAAACCAATTTTGAAAATTCTTTTACAAAAACAAAACCACGTTTTTTTAGCATCATAGGCTATATAACATCATGATATAATCAATAGGAACAGAGTTACATATACCTGATGAAAAATAATGCAAAAAATTTACGCAGACGAACTTTCGCGGATTAGATAGTGAGAAATAAAAACATTCTAAAAATAGTGTATCTATTTAAAAATAAACACAATGAAACAACTTTACCATTAATATAGTTTTTTAATATGATAATAATTATCTAATTTTAATGAAACTTCATTAATATTAATTATGATAAATGACAGGTATAAAGTTTAATAAGATAAATATATTTTTAGTTTAAATATGATCACAGTTTTATTATCACGCTCTGCGGGCATTTATTTCAAAATCAGATGTATTTTATTATCTAATCATTATTTATAATTAGTTCTTTCTTTAATCAGATGTCAGATTAAAGAACTAATTTTGTTTAATTATTATAAATTAGTCTAGTCGATTTATTATCGAATTTGATAAGTATACTAGTGTTTAATGATATAAAATGATGGACGATTGATACCTCCAACATTTGCCATAGACATGAAATGCAGTTAGGAATATGCAGTGATTTACCACAGCACTGAATTCTATATATATATTATTCTCTGATTGAAATATACGAACACCAATAGATTTTCTTATCTTCAAGAGATAAGAAAATCTATTGTGTATATTGCTCGTATTTATCCTACAAATTCATCAAATCAAAAATCATTTATTCATGTAAGATTTAAGCCGGTTAAGAAAGTATTTTTGTATTATTGTAAGTATTTTGTTATTAATATTTATTCCCTATCGTCCAGTTCAGTGTACAGATTCAATTGAGAAGAACTCAACTGATTCATAACTCAACCTATTTATACTTTAACTCATCCTCGACACTCTTTTATTCATATCTATTATTATTATTTGCACGTCCAAAAAATTATATGACATTGAAGTCCTACACCAACGCACCAACCTACGGACGGACGAACGCGCGGTATTATTAGTAAGTATGAGCGGTACGAGGCGTAGGTACCATTTACCTCATTACCATAGTTCCTGAAATATAGACCGTTTATTGTGTTTATTAGATAACTAGATGTTAGATTCGACTACATCCATATGGAATTAAAAGAAATAAAAGTACCCTAAGCTACTGCTTATAACATTAGCTATCTGCGAGTAAATGTCCCGTCAAATTTTTTTGATGTAACTAATAAGTGCCTTTAGTTAATAGCTGGTAATTCGAAATTAGAAACAGACACTTCAATTTTATTTATTTGTATGGATTTGTGCGTCTAATTATTGAAACAGTTTATATATGATGTCTGGTATTTTTGAAGTTCGTACTTACTTAGAATTAATTCAGTTTTATATTTTTAATACAAAATATTCGTATTTTCACTATAAAAAATATAGAACATAGAACCTCCTAATTTTTTTAAAATCGGTTAAATATAGCAAAAGCCATGAAGAATCCTTTAATGTATTCTGTAAATGTTTAGTATAATTACAATAGAGAAAAACGTAGTGATTTATACAGACAGGTACCTACCTACCTCTGTATTTTGAACAATAATGCGGATTTCCTGTATAATTACGATTTGGTTATAACAAACAGTAGGATTATAAATACTTACGTGTTTAATTATCATTGACGACACTAGCAGTAATATGAATATTCGACTATTTATTTTGTCTAGATTCAGACACCGGAACTTTATATTCATGAATGAAACTAAAGTACCTAAATGATTTCATTGTATTACATAATTGGTACTCATTTATAAAATAACACAAAAGATTACATTTATTAAGACAAAAAATCTATATACTAATACGTGAAGCAAAAACGACACGAAAATTATGTATACAGAAATGTATAAAACATATTTTATATAGAGGAAGGAACGAAAGAGCCATAATTTAATTTAATTTCAAATTTGAATTAAATTAATAAAAATACTATGTACACACTAACGTTTATTTGACACATACACGCATAGAAGTATATAGTCTTTGACAATAGAACCTTAATAATGCTCAAACTTATAATTTAATTGATTTATGGTTTACTTTCGACTATTGGGCGACCAATAATTCAATCAAAATGGTCCTAGAACGGACATTTTAATGTTTTAACTAAACAGACAGCCTACCTATGAGGTAGAGACAGGCTAGCCTATCAATCTTAATCGACTAACCTGTCTCTCTATCTTCTCTCTCTACTTCTGGGGATTTATGATTCCATCTTCCTAATATCTGTCTTGCAGAAGTCAATCAAAAACGACGTAAGACGAGTTGTATGAAAGTATACAATACTCAAGTACAGAAGGCACTCAATTCTCCCTACCCAGTAACAAATCTAGCATAAAGTTTATTAGATCCAAAAATCTAGAATAGTTCTATAATATAGATAATAATAGTCTTCTGAAAGCTGTGATATATATCTCACAGTTATCATAAAATTAGAAAGTGAAACAGTGGTACATTTAGTTAGGTAGGCATAAAATATGTTAATCATTGTTTGGAGTCACGAACGGTCGTTTCCATAGCTATACAAATACGCTACATTCTGCTATGTTAATAATACAATAAATAACTTTAAATCTATGTTGTTAAGGTATTAGTTGATAAATCTTTTAATGATCATCCCAGTCGCCGTAGAATAAACAGTTGAGATAAGGAAGTCGGGGAATGTTTGACTTGAATTTTCCGTGTCGATTATATTATATCGGATCAAATATTATTTATTCTATCTTTGGTATTGTACTGTTCACATTATCCACTGCCGGTGAAATATAGGTATTTATCGTTTTGTATCCTTGCGCGGGAACATAGCTTTTTTTCCAGAAACAATTTACGATTCAGTTGGAACGGTTTTTCTTATATAAAAAATACTAGTGAGAGGTACAAACTTGACTATATAATAATTATATGCAGAATTATGTGTAATTCTGTCGCTAGCAACTGTTCTTTGTAAGCTGTCATATTTCAAATATAGCGTGGAAATTAGAAAGTAAGATGGCATAATGTAATCCTCGAAATGACAATACATTACAAGTGCCACAGATTCTTTACCACTTTACATCAAATGGTCTGTTAGCTGGTTTGACATTCCAATTATATTCCAGATTAAATTAATTTTCCTTTAGTAACGTTACATTAAGGGAAAACATCATCAAACATCAGGTATCTCAGAGGTTGACTATATGTTCTCAAACTTTCCCAACAGATGAATGGCTGAATGCAGAAATGAAACCAGATGTGTGTTCTCTACACAGATAGTGGGCTACGCGCTGGTGGTGATCACGTTCGCTCTCCAAGCGCCCATCCGGTGGGCGGCTGCGAGGCTCCACGGCGCGCCCAGGCTGCTGCTGGCCGACGTGTACCATCTCATCTCCTTCATAGCTACTGTCAACGTGTGGCGCGGCGTTTGGGGCTTGCTTGACGTGTACTGGTTTCCTGGTAAGTCTGTCAATTTTTAGAATAAATATCTAGTGCGGAACCTGACCACCGTTACTGGAAACGTTACGATCTTCCTTATTATCAAATTAGATTTAAAACATTAATATTTTAAAGCATAGTGCATATCCTAATAAGCACTTGCCTGTGCTAACTGTATACTCTGACGGGGCACTAGCGAGGATAAATTCCGGTCAATCAGGCCATTATAGTAAAATGATTTTTTGGTTTAACCATGTGGCGTTCTACCTGACATGTCATGGCTAGCGATGGAGTCATTAATCCCATTACAAAGAACCCCTTCTCCCCCTCAATTCCTTTATTTGGAAGCATTTTTAACTGCTGACGTCGTGATAAACGCAATACTAGGCATGTCTAGTCTACACATCATTGTGTATATTCCAACGTGACACTGATGATGCTAAATTGTCTTGAGTTACTACTATTATTATTATCAATGTAAAAAACCTATATGTGTTTTTTTCCATACAGAAACGCCCAAACTCAGCAATTGGAGTTCCCACATAATCAGTCTCACTCTGCTGATTCTTCTCAACTGTTCCAACTCTATACTTGTCAGAGGGGTGTACATTGATGCGGAGGAGCCGGCGGGTGAATGTGTTGTCTTCCCATGCCATTACCTTCGTCTCTATTTCCACAAAGAGCGGACGAAAAAACGACACAGAAGGGCCCTTGCTGCCGCCGCCGCAGCCTCAGCAAAGTTACCCGAGGATGCAAACCTACCGTTACAACTTCCTGAAGAGAAAGTTTAGCCTCGAATAATTTGCTAGTGATACGCGATAGACATTTCTAGTACTATATGTTGTTTAGTATTACTGTAGTTTACCAGTGATATATTTGGTAGTATGATATGGTTTGTCTTTCTTTCTGCCACACAAACTGACTGTAGTACATTAAATTTTGTTATTTTATTATTATATTTGTAACTTCTTGCACTTAGTATTGACATCAGGGGTTAGGTTGTATGAATGGAATTGTATGAGCTGATCACGCGATTTGGCGTTGCGCATTTTTTATTACATTCCATGTCATAAATGTATTAGGTTATCATAATATCAGTATACTGTATATATAACAAATAATTTTTCATTACCAACCTCAATGGTCTAGCACTTTAGCACATAGCATTACTTCAAATAGTTGCGGGTTCGATTCCTTGGACGGTACAAACATTTATTGATAAGTAAGAATAATTGCTTGTATTAGTCTGAGTGTTTACTTTGTATATTATGTATGTTTTTGCAAAAAACCTAAGTATCTAATGTATTGGGTACTAAATACCCATAAGATAAGCTCTGCTTAGATGAGACTAGACGGCGTTGTGTTAATTGTCCAGGGTTATTATTTATTTACCTATATATAACGGTGTACATTCAGAGCTGAGTGTAAGATGATTGTATATTTTATTATTAAAATAATCAGTCTAATTAAGTTTCATTAAGAAGTAATAACCCAGATTGTGAATCCTCAATCAATGCAATTATTGAAAACATTAAGCAGTTTCTACATGTGAGATAAACTTTTATTACTTTTTTACTTTCATTCTTAATTATAACGTAATATTTAAAGAACTATAGAAGTTTAGTCTCAGTTCATAATGTCTCTCTGCTTTTTTAATGTTTTTACAGTCTATTGTTAGAAATATGAAATACTGAAATATTATCAGAAATGGGTTGCTCGGTGCTCTCGTAAGCAGGTTTATGTGTCCTCCGCCTAAGAACGGCAGTATACATTCGATTTGTGGTCAGATTGCTCTAATACGAGCACCGCATATAGGTGAAAGGCGCCTTAATATTCAAAACGAAAAGGGCGGGGCTTAGCTATCAAATGCGCTAATCAATAATCGAAATCAGTACGAACATTAGTCGTATTAATCTGAGCTCACATTATCAGGTTTAGTCCGATCGCCCATGCCGACGACGCCATTCGATTGGCTCATTAAGAAAGATGGCGGGGCGTAGCAACCAATGCGCCAATCGGACGGCATCGATGCCATTCGACGTTACCCACTCTTATTGAATGTAAAATACTCTTAGAACAACCTGACGGCTAATCCATCGTATGCCACCGCACTAACCCACAAAGGAAACGTTATTGAAAACATAATTAGACGTAAGATAGTGATACGCTTAGAATTGGTTCGATTTTTTAGCAATTGAAAGACAGTAACCCAATAAACAGACATGTCGATTTGTCAAAACCAATGTTGTATAAAACTAGCTATAAGTATTCGTTCTAAGTCAAACTTCCATAAATGTATTAAATTACAATAATTAAGTTAATGTAAATATATTATATGTAAGTGCCTACATTATTGTATAGTAATACTATCTCGTCACGGAAGTACATAATAAATTGATCTATAATACAACATATCCGATTGTTTTTTATTCACTCATTACTTTTCTAACAATTTTAAGGTGAAATAGCGTCAGAAGCATCTTAATACAAGCCTTGTAGGATTTAAGAGACATATCCATTTCCTCAAAATATACTTAGATAGATGGATTCGTCTATCTAGCTCCAGGAAACTACATGAGAAAAAAAGACACAGAAAAAATACGTACAAAAGGTATTTACCTTTTCTACTATCTATACAGTATAAGTTATTTTTTATTTATTTACTTTAACTACTGCAGTTGTAAAGATCATTTGTAAAGGGGCCACCTTTACATATGACCTTTACAACGTCACCGGACGAAAATGACATGTTTAGTAGGAATTCTAAACCCGTGGACCTGACGAAATCGACTTTAGCATGAGGTCACAGCAAGAGATACAAATTTCCTAATTCCAAAACGGTCCACCGCTATTCTATCTGAAAGCTAGAAATGTTATGTTTTCTGGATTTATATAGTATGAATTGACCAAATTCTGGGCACTTCAGTTCTACCTAGGACCGTTGTACGTTCTTTGTATTGGTTCTGGTTAATTTTGACCAGACACTTGGTCCCATCAAGTGTCAGATAACCGAAATAGATTATATTAATAATGATAAGTGCCACATAATCCCAGATTATTTAACACTTATCACACTTAATCTGTAGGTACATATATTAAATATATTTCATAGCTTTATCTCGTGTAATTAAAAAATGCTAATGCACTATTGGTAGTCTCCGGGCAAATAATGAATAATATTTATCTGAATTGTTTAATTTGTCTACGCAAAGTCGTAACCTGCTCATTTTGTAAATATTATAATTCTTGTTTACTTTAAAATTAATTACATTTGAGATTATAAGCCTAAAGTAACATATTTTATTAACTATTGTAACAAGTTTTTCACGCTGAAGTTCAAAGTACATTAATTTTGGCAATTCCTATCGTATACTTTATTTCCATGAAATATATGTACAAAATTATTATTACTCCAAAAGGAGCAGTTTCCAAGTGTCGAATGTATACAGGATGTCCTAGACGACCGAACCCGGTAACAAGAAAGTCAAACAGTTAAGAAAAAAATAAAGAAAACTATAAACAAGTGTAAAAATACAAATAGGAAATTAAAAGCGGGTTTGGAGTACCATCTGCACTCCAGCCTGGCCTGTAAGCCTGTAAGCAAACAGCATTAGAGTAGTCCGAAAAAAAAAGATATTTAAAACAATTTGAAATTTTAATTCCTTTTTCATTAGAGCCCAAAAACAAGGAAGCAAAGAGTTGTGTGATGATTCTAGCTAAATGTTTGACCCGTGAGCTCATGGCGTAGTACTGAAATATTTACGATATAAATACGTAACAATTAAATAATGTGAATTAACTGCAGACAACTTCATATACATATAAAAACGATGTATTAAACAAAACAATTACGAAGACGGCACCAATAATAGAATCTATTTACAGTGATCTGGAATAAAACCAGAGTTCCTTGCACTGGATAATATATTACACTAATTATTTTTCCTAAGTTTACATCCTTATAACAATGCATTACGGTTGGAAATGGCCTACCCAGTGATAAGAGGAAAGTTTGTAACTTCATTGAGACAATGTGGAGATAATATTATCATGTGAATTACGCGTACGTTATCGTGAAGTTAAATAATACACATATAACTATGTTGTCGGCTAGATGCTTTATATTTGTATGCAACTCCTAAATCCGGTATTAGGCATCGCCATTACTAGATTAAATTAACACGTCATTCCTCGATTCAATATCTACATTAAAGACAATCAACAATAATGTGTGACATTCTTGTAGCTAGTGAAGTTACAAATTTCGTGTAAATTATCTAGGACCCCATACTTCGTGGGACCGGTCTCGCCGTTTTAAAGATCAGAACAAACAACAGACAGACGTATAGACAAAAAATGTTTCAATATTTTTTTTCATGAAAGTACCGACTACTTTTCAATTTTATGTATAGATACTTAAAATTAATAAAAAGAATAGCACATATCATGATTATTGAGGCAGTCTATAGCAATATCCTCAAACTCATTTTTGGCCTAACAAAACTGCCTAAAACGCACATATATTATTGCATATATTCAAAAGTAGACTTTTGATTCTAAATTAGGCATTGTAGCGTTTTTTTTCATAAATAGAATAGTATAGAATAGAATAATGTTTATTAAATTTAATAAATAATATAATATTATATCATATAAACGGAAATACAAACAATGTGTTAAATTGGACATAAAATCATTACATAAGTATACAAAGTGTATTGTAGTAAATCTCTACGAAATATCTCTTTATCTGTGTTCCATTTCCATAGAGACCTAGAAACGACCTTCTTAACATTCCATGAATATCCGATCGGGTTCTTGTATAACCTTTCTATAATATAGAAAACAGCATCCTACCCACCGTAACAAATATGTCGGATTGTACATTCTAGATGCACTGGACACCATTGCAATGGGCATAAATATATGAAATGAGCGACTTATGTTAACATTTAACTATCATAGTTTATAATAGTTTACTAACATAATATGGATGAATATCCGAATTACATAAATAAATATCTTTTTAAGTTTATAGCATCACATATACTATACTAAGTTGTAATACCGATTTGGATTTTTCAGCTATGGTGTAATATTGCTGTTATGAAACCTCTTTTTAGTTTAATTTTTATATTTAAAAAGTAATGTATTGAGCAATAACATCGGAGTTACGAAGTTTTCTGTATCACCACTTAGTGTTAATCTTGTTTTTACACGAATAATATTCTTACTGTCTTTAAATATATCCAACCTAAGTCTTGTTTTCACTTCATCGATATCTCCATTTTGTATTAAATATAATAACCGATTTTCTGCTTTTTCATACTCTTCTGCAGTAATATCCTTCTTATTCTGTCTATTACAATCGTATTTATTAAATCTTAAACACCATGCTACAGTTCTAACAATTTTTGAGTATTTTCCAAAATAAAGAAATCTGTCAGTAAATCTATAAACTTCCTGGACAGTTAAACATGTTTTCTTTATTTCTTTATTAACTTCACTTTCATCAGGAGGTACTTCACAATAAGGCCAAAGTTCTTGGGATTTCTTAAGCCAATCTGGACCTTCCCACCAACGACTTTTAAAAAGATTTTCAGCATTACAACCCCTTGACGGAAGATCAGCTGGATTAAGTTCACCAGGCACATGATGCCAATCATCTACGTGACTCCTATCTATAATCTCTTTAACTCTATTGTGCACAAAAACATTAAGACCAATTCCCCGTCTAATCCATGCTAACACAATGCTGGAATCAGTCCAATAGTACTCTTACAGTTTAATTGCAATGCATATTTTGCTTCTGTACATAATCGAGTAGCTAATAAGGCTGCAATAAGTTCCAGTCTTGGCATAGTGATGGGCTTTACTGGTGTAACCCTCGCTTTAGCAAGCACAAGTTGCACTGTTACTACACCAGCATATTCTGACCTCAAGAAGACACAACCAGAATAAGCATATAGACTTGCGTCACTGAAGGTATGAATGGTATTGTTACAATCAGACAGGTTACACTTGCTCAATCTTCGTGGAACATTTCTCAATTGATGATACTTGTTGGAGCTATTCTTTTGCAGACTTTTCTAATTCGAAAGTAAGTTCCTTATCCCAGTCCATTGTCCTTTCCCAACACTTTTGTATTAACAATTTTGGTATCAGTGTAGTAAAACAAAGAAACCCGATTGGATCAAAAATGCTCTGAGCTATCGATAATAGTACTCGTTTAGTAAGTTTTTTTATCAATTTGTTTTAAAAATGGAACTTTACAATACAATTCGTCTGTTTGTGAATTCCAAGTTACTCCTAACACAGAAGTGTCTGTTTGATTTATATCTAGAGTAAGACCAGTCACCCAGCAACGTAACTCAAACTTACCTTCATTCATAATATTTAAAGCTTCGTTGATAAATTTCTCCATTTCGACTTCATTATTCACACTAGCAACGCAGTTATCAACATAAAAACTATTCTTCAATAGACTGGCCGTTTTACATTCGTATTTACAATTATATAAATAAATTATGAATAACCATAATATACAATAGCAATATCATCGAATTATCCAATCCATCACATTATGTATGCTGCCAGAAGACATATTTATAACCCAGAATCATATATAGTGACAATGGTACTAATTTTCGAGGGACGAACAATATCTTATCGACGGTTAATTGGGATGACGTTTCTTCCAAAATATCAATCCAAAAAATATCATGGCACTTTATTCCACCTCAAGCGCCATGGTGGGGTGGATGGTGGGAGCGTATGGTTCGTACTATAAAAGAAATTTTGAGGAGAGTTTTAGGCAAAGCTGCTCTGTTAGAAAAAGAATTGTTTACTGTACTTTGCGAAACAGAAGCTGTCATTAATTCACGTCCTCTGACTTATATAGTAGATAGTACTGAAAATTTTAATGCTCTCACTCCAGCTATGTTTCTTAAGGTAGGCAATACTTCTACGTTTGATTTAAACCAAGTTAAATCACCTAACCTTACTACTCGTTATAGTTATATCGAAAAAATTAATACAGATCTACAACAAAGATTTCGGTCAGAATATTTATCTTTACTAGTACAAAAGAACACTAAAAACGAGAACAATCTTCAACCTGGGGATATCGTGCTTATAGGTTCAGATGATTTGAAGCGCGTTAACTGGCCTTTAGGTCTCATTTTAGAGATATGTTTAGGTGTTGATAATGTCGGTAGGGTAGCACGTGTTAAAACAGCAAAGGGTGAACGTGTTCGTGCACTGCAACGTTTATTTCCTTTAGAGTTATCGATGTTAGAGAGTATTCAGTTTCCACAGTCATCAGGGTCAAATGATAAAGTCGCAGATCCCGCTCTTGAGCCCGACAATCTTTTAACAAAGACAACACGTTCTGGTCGTCCTGTGAAACTGCCTCGACGTCTAAACCTGTGATTTATTTTTATTTTATTGTTGTTCTTTAGCATTGCGCACACGCAAGGTGGGGTGTATGTTATGAAACCTCTTTTTAGTTTAATTTTTATATTTAAAAAGTAATGTATTATAAAATTATTATTGCAAAAAAGTGACATTATATTTTTCTTTCGGAATTTCCTAAAATATTTTATTTCTATATATAAATCCATTCGTCCTATGTACCTGCTGTCCCAGAACCTATTATCATATATCATATATCACAACATCATCGAATTATCCAATCCATCACAATTGCAATTACACTATAAATAAAATAAATATCCGATTTTGAAATATAAAGTCACAAAGTTCAGGACCCGTTCCAACTTTTTGTCACATCACGTCACACTTTGTCACACTTTGTAGACCCCTCCTTAACGTGGCACGTAATATAAATAATATATGATGGCCCTTACCATTTCTATGAATTCGTCTCAGCAGTTGAAGCGTTAAATTACGACAGTGTCTTACTTTAAGTGGAGCTGAATGTATTATATTTAGCACATTTAATAATCTCATGACAGGACAATTCACACGCGCCATCTAGTATGTAAGTTAAGCTAGCTAAAGCTTGTGTTATGGGTAGTAGATAACTGATAGACGTACATAGATACAATTTTACTTCATAAATACATACAAATTATACATAGAAAACAATACAAATATTTGTAAAGTTTCATAAAAATGCATTCAGCAGTTTTTGTGTGAAAGAGTAACAAATAATCCATCCATATTCACACACTTTCGCGTTTATTATACTAGCTACTCGCCCCGGCTTCGCCTGGGTGTACATGTACCCCTAGAATCAGTCTGTCTATTAAAAAACCGCTTTAAAATCCGTTGCGTAGTTTGAAAGATTTACGCATACATAGGGACGGACAGACAGCGATACCGACTTTATTTTATACTATGTAATTATTAATATTAAGATGTATATAAAAACTATATCTATGTATTTATATTAGTTGTCTAGTACCCATAACACAAGCTCTGCTTAGCTTGGGACTAGATAGCGTTGTGTGAAACTAAGTTTTTATTATTAATTTACGTAGGTATATCTGCGTGGTAAAGCTAGTATAAAAATACAAACAAACATGATGTTGATTTCCCACACGTAGAGATAATGACAGTAGCTTTCGAATGACATATGATATAAATTTAATTCCTCCTTTTGTTTGTTATTAGTGTTATTAGTAACTACAGAATTAATGTTAGAATCGACAATGGCGATGTTCAGATATCTATTTGTACCTAAAGATATCGTATAATTAAAATTATAAAATTTTCCATTATTACGAATTATGTCATTTGTGATTGTCTATACACTTTCGTACAAATAATATTATCATATCCGTCTGTACGTATTGTATTTGAATCTAGCCGTAGTACATATACCTATACCTAAATTTAAGAAATAAACTTGATAAGTATAAATAAATAAGTAATAAATAACACTCGACAATTAACACAGCGCCATCAAACCCCATGGTAAGTAGAGCTTGTGTTTTAGGTACAAGACAACAGATGTAAATACTTAGATATATTTTTTTGGAAATACAGACAGACATCGAAAACACATAAACTGATACAAACTAATTCACCTCTTGCATCTAAATATCAATTTTAATTACAATTCCTATTATTTTCGTTCTGCTACTGAAATACAATCGAGAGGAAACCTAATTAACTAATTATAATACCGTTTATTTAATTTAATGGCCGCGAAATTCTAACATCGTCATATTCCAATGTGGATCAATTGGAACTTATTTCGAGAAAAAAGGTAGAATGGCTGTTAGTTACATATTTTCATTTCATGAAAGTTAAATATTTTTAGTGTAATATGGAGTTTAGTTTTAATTAAGGAGTGTAATATGATCCACCCGTATGCAACGGTTTATGCTGGCGGGGCACCAGTGGAGGATGATAAGATGAACATGAGGTCAGGGCAGTTAGCCCATCATGGTAAATTCACAAGGAATTTAACACAATGCTTTCCAGGAGGAACCATATGGAGATCAACCCAACATGGTGCAGGAGTTCATCATTGAAATAAATAAAAAGACATATTAAGTTTTTAATTTTATAATCAATAACGTACTTTATAAAAATATTATGATTCAGAAAAGCGTATATATGTTAGTCGCAATAGCATTCATGAAACTGAATAGCTTATAAAAAAGTGGATAATTGAAGATATTTATTAAGCTGTTCATACAAACAAAATTAATTATGTAATGAAAATTACAATTTCTATTTCTTTTCTTGGTGAAACCAGTTCAATTTCAAGAATACTTACTAGTACGTACTTTAGGTACATCGTACAACTATAACTTAAGAAAAATACTTCACAAATTAGTTAGTGTCTTTAATAAACTATAGACTTTTAATAACTGCCTATATAATGTGTACCAGAATTAACATATCTCCTGAATATACATTTTCAGATTCAGCTATGCACGGAATCATATCAGCTTTTTTCAGACTTGTCATAACTTAATAATGTTTAAAAAAATAGACCATTTATTCCGCCCTCTACTGTTCTGGAGAAAAATTGTAACAGGTATGCGTACAATAAATTAATCTTACCTATAAAGTAACTCAACTATTTGTGGTCTCATAAATTATTACAAGAACAACTTTGTTGATATCGAAGAGTGCATATATATGTGTGTGTGTGTGTTTGTTTTTAAACTTATATTTTTTTTTATAAATACTTACTCGTATGAAGCTGGGGCACGCCGCTAGTCTTACTAATATTACAAATGTGGAAGTTTGTTAGTGAGTATGGATGGATGTTTTTTTCTTTTTCAGGCAAAAACTACTGAATGAATTAAAATAATATATAATAAATTAATAAAACTCTACAAGAATATAGCTTATACGTCAGAATAATACATAATTATATGGAGTTAGAACCGCGGATACAATTAGAAATCTACATTTGTATAAAACCACGTAATATACCATTCACTTAGCTTATGTATAAGTACATATTAAAAACGTATGCTAAAATCCCTGTAGTCAGGTCGAACGAGGTGTTCCCAGTTGGTAAGATCACATTTTTCTATCTTGCAACCCGGAGAGCCCGTGGTGTTAAGCCAGTTGACCCTGGAACAATTTACCATCTTGAGGTTATTAGCGAACATTATACTATAAACTAGCTGTTTCTATATAGTACTTATATAATAAATAATAATAATAATAACATATTCATTTATTTCAGGCAACTAGGCCCATATTATAAATACCTTATAGACTAACATACATATAATATAATATTTAAAAACCAATACAACTATATTGTCTGTGTGATCACTGCACTGAAGACGGCAATCTGCCACGGTAGCGCCGATACACCACACCTTTCGGCCAGTAGTCCTCTTTCATGAAGGTGGGCAGTAAATATAGAGTGCTGCAGAGCCTTTGAGGCATGTAAAATTCTATGCAAAAATACAGATTTGTGGAGAGCTGGTGCCTGTACTAGGCATCCGAACAACCTGTATCACAGGTCACCAGGTCCCCCCACTAGATCTTACATGCTAAAATTTATATGTAGGTATATATAGAAATAGCGCCTTATGCGGGTAGTAAACATCGCATTCTCTATTATTAGATGAAAACCTCATGAAAATTCGTTCAGAACTTTAGGAGATTATCGCTAATGTACAGACAGACGCGGCAGTGGTCTTTGTTTTAGAGTATCTATACCTACGAATATCTTTGGTATTTGATATTTTGAATCCATATTAAAATCATAAATGCAAAGACGTAGCCTGCAAAATGTCACCTGCGTGAGTGCCTCAGGCTTACCTATTTCAGACATAGTGTTTCAATTGTAGGGTGCGATTAGGGAGTCCAATCAGGATAAGAGGAATGACATTTCTTTAGTGTGCTATAGAATGTGAATTAGTGCCACATAGTGGTATCTCGGGTATTATTAGACTATTATCACTTACCATCCGATAGATCGTCAGCTTATTACCATTCGAATTACGCAAAACAATAAAAAAATAATGAAACAAACAATATCATTTTCTCTTTTAAAATAGGTGGTAATCCTCGTTGATGTAGCTACCACTAATAAATTAACTTATATACGTCCCACTATTGAAATGTATTCTACTTCCTCCGCTACGTTGTCCTTAAAAATAAATAAATACATAGTTTCATATTTTTTTATAAAACAGGGAACAAACGAGCATTCTGCTCACCTGATGGTAAGTGATTACCGCCGCCCATGAGCACCCGCAACACCAGGGGAATTGCAAGTACGTTGTCGGCCTTTTAAAAAGGAATAAGCTCTTTTCTTGAAGGTTTCAATATCGTATCGGTTCGGAAATACCATTGCTGGAAGGTCCACAATGTGGTTGTGCGAGGCAAGAAGTTTCTAGAAAACCGCACTGTGGAAGACCAGACATCCAGATGATCAGGATGGTATTTCAGTTTCTGGCGGGTGGTACGGTGGTGAAACTCAGCAGCTGGTATTAATCCGAACAATTCCTCAGAACACTCCCCGTGATATATGCGGTAGAAAATGCACAGAGATGCAATATCTCGCCGCAAAGCTAATGGGTCGAGTCTGTCACATAGACGTTGATTACCAATGATTCTGGCTGCTCGGATCTGAATGCGGTCAAATGGAAGTAGCTGGTATTGTAGTGCTCCCGCCCCGAGATACGAACAGTATTCCATGTGCGGCTGGATCTGCGCCTTGTATAATTGAAGTGATGGGCCGCCGTGAAATACCGTCTCACTCTACTGAGCACACCAAGCTTTAGCCTTGTCCTCCAAATGACCGCAAAACTGAACGGCACTGTATATATTAACGCCAAGGACCTCGAGTTTTGGCTTCACATCAAGGAGAGTGTCTTGAAACTGAGGAGATACGATAAATGGATTCTTTTTAGCGGTAATGTATTCAGCTACATTTTGAGTATGCAAATTGAAATTAATGTTAACATTAAATAAATAAATATTAGTAATGAATATTTATCATAATCATTCCTCTAATAAAATTTCAGAAGGATATTTGACGGCCTCGGTGGTCTAGCGGGTTAACATAACGCCTTAATTCCAATGGTTTGTTTCCTCGTACGATGCAAACATTTACATTCATAAGTATGATTGTTTGTATCGGTCTGGGTGTATTCTATATATATTATGTATGTATTTACAAAAAAATAAATATATCTAAGTATAAGCATATATCTGCTGCCTAGTACCCATACCCAACTTTTGTCTTTGATTATTTGAATCAGTCTAGGTATTTTTTGTTTATATTATGTATGTATTTACAAAAATATGTACATTATATATGTATTTGTATCAGTCGTTTAGTACACTAGTTTTGTTTATAAAAATATCTAAATATTTATATCAGTTGTCTAGTACCCATTATACAAGTTTTCCTTACCGTGTGACTGGATGGCGCTGTGTTAATTGTCCAGGTTATTTATTTATATTAATTTTTCAATTGGTAAAACTAAATAAACCGAAACTTAAGTATACAACATAAATATTATTAAAATAGAAATAATCTTAATTAATTACAGTTCACATATCTATTATTATCGAACACGATGAATTTGCAGTATTTCCTCATGCCGATTGGTACAAACATAGGCGCGTACTTTAATATTGTTATCTCCATTCAGTACCTATGTATATTAAACATTTGTCACCTCTTTTAGATATACGCGAGTATTAAAGGAAAAATATAAATCTTTAGGGATTACATTATTTTTTCCTGTTCAATTAAGTACTTCATGAAATGATTGGACTTAATACTAATAACCTAGTGGACACTCACGAGTGTATCTATATAGCAAAATCAAAGTATAAAAGATAATCTAATATGTAGGCAATATATACATAATGCGTATAAAGTTGATTTGTTTGTAAAAAGTTAAATTTTCTCGAGTGCTTTAAGGAATCAAATATCCTTACTGTTGCTTTTTAATACATTTACGAAAATATCATTTATGCTAGGAAAAATATAGACAATTAAAAAAGAGTTAGTGATAACACTCATAAAAGCTTACGTAACAATAATAAACAGGGTTTACTAAATGCCATTAAACTAAAGTTATTAATTCATTTTAAAGTAATTGCGTAAGGTTTTACTACAAACTACCGCATCTGTTCTAAATCAGCCTGAAAAAAGATTCAAATGTCATATAAAACACTTTCTCTGTAAAAGTGCTTACCATAAAATTGAAGAGTTTGTATATGATAATGTTTTTGTAGAATATACTTAAATTGACAACGCTGACAATATTATCTTATTGCACTAGGAATGAGTGCATAGCGGTTTCTATGTCGATTATCGCATGCCTCTTATTTATTATTGTATAATTATTTATTTCAAGCAACATTTATTCAAAAACAAGTTTCTTGCTCATTCTTCTTGTGATGAGTAACCGTTCCGAATGAGTGGTGTAATAAAAAAATATGACTATTCAGAAGTACTTGCATTGAGTTTATTTGAATAAAGAATATTTCTATTTCTTCGAAGGAGAAACTAATGGAAACCTATACAAAATAAATCAGGGTCTAACTGCGTCTACGTATGAGACGTACTCCATAAGCCAAATTTCTACGCGACGCTATCAATTTACTGTCGAATCGGCGATTTCCTGCCACTATATGCGACATAGGTCAAATGTTCTTAAACTACTCACAAACTTCAACCATATTGCGACTACAAGGCCTGCACGACTATAAATATTATCATGGGATATGTTATATATAATGTTAAGATATAAAAAATATATACAAAGATAAAACCTTTGTTTGGCATATATATTTTTTATTTATTACATATTATGCATTCTTTTTTAAATAAATATTTTCATGTTGATGTAACTATATCCCTACCAAACTATTTCTTTATAATCTCTGATGGAGAAAAAGATATTTTAATAATATAGACGTTTATAAAAAAAAGTTTGTACTTGAAACAATAAAAAGTAAAATATTAGTTAAATTATCGTTTTTTCAGAATCTTTTTACCGGGCAGAACCACATTGTGGAATCGCTTTCCAGAAAATAGTATTTCCGAACCTTCATGAAAAGAGCTTATTCCTTCTTACAAGGCCGGCAACGCTTTGCAATTCCCCTAGTGTTGCTGGTGTTTATAGGCGGCGGTAATCACTTACCATCAGGTATCATACATATAGGTATCCTCTTTGTTTTATAAATAAATTATGTATTATATATATAATATAATATATAATCTATTTATAAAATATTATTTAGTTTTACAACGTATTCTACAATGAAACGCTAAGTTCACAACAGTTGTTTCTGCAGTCACGTATTAAATTGAAAAATTTATTTACTTTATATAGAATTTTTATTTTCTGCTACTATAGTGGCAAATAAGCAATCTGATGGTAAAAGGTTAATTAACTTGACAGATAATGTGCAAAGTTTACATTATCTGTCAAGTTAATTAACCTTGAAATATGAACTTGATCGTAAAGTGTCATCAATCAATTACCTTTGACATCCAGGTTCCCCCTGGAAACCATCGTGATAAATTCCTTGTAAAAATGCCACTATGGGCTAACTGACCTGACCTTGTGTTCGTCTTATCGTCCTCCACTGGTGCCCAGCGTATACCGTTAACGCAGGCATGCAACGTTCCATTATCATCCATAAAAAAACCAAATCCCATGAAGTGATCTTAATACAATTTTTACGCCTGACATTTATAGCACGTATGTTCAATTAAGTTAAACGCGGAAGGAGATTTGCTATTAGTAAATAACTTGTGACATTACAGTGAGAGAAAATAATAGAAACAGTTCGTTATTGTCATGGTTGAGGTTGCAGTAGATGTATTATTTTTGTATAATGTATCTAATTTATACAGAAATCCTAGAATATTATGCCGCCTAAATTTTGTATATATATATTTATAGATTCACAAGGTTAGTAGGTATCTCCTAACCTTGTGTATAAGCCGAAAACGAAATTTCACCAACAGTGTAATAATGAAAATAATTTCATAAAACTACATAGAAATCCCACAAGGTTTAGATGTTCGAATTTGAATAATTTTGTATATTTCTTTATTTGAATATTATACATATACTTAATATTATTATTATTAATAAGTACCATTTCATAAATGTTGTGGTTTCGGTACAATTAAAGAAACAGAAATATCGTATTTAATACTTTTTAACACAATAGTTAGAAAAAAATATAATTTTAACTATTTATACTGGATCGTTTCGAAAGCTCTAGGCTGTAGGGAAGAATTCCCTGTCGATGACAAGCGGTGCTATAGTAAAAGATGGCGAAAGAAATCACGTATGAAAAATATTATGTAATTTTTTTAATATTTAATAATTCTCAGCAATCACCTTAGAATATCACTAGTCAATGGATTACTTGTTACAGTTAATGACTAGTTAATACCTGAAGTACATGCGACGCGGATTTTATGTTGATAAAACATAATCTGCCATTTATTCAATAAATCGCTAGAAATGCGACTAATATGATATATTCATTAATCCCATTTTTCTATGGAAACAATTGAACTATCCATCATTTGGAATGTCACAGCCAAATCCTAACTGGTGTTCCGTCATAACACGAAAATATAGGACCAAACAGATTTAGATTTAAGATAAAACTTTAATTGACATATGCCACGATTGTGGTACTTAATATAGTGAATTGATTTCATTTCACTGTAATAAGTATTACTTATCTATTTACAACGGGTTTTCCTTAAAAAAATTGCCTTTTACAAATTGAGTATCGTATTCTTCTATAATTTGGTTGAGTATATTTATTCAAATAAACTTAATATTAGCGCTTTTGAGTCTTACTAATATTACAAAAAGATCCGTTCCATAGATTTTGCGTGAAAGTGTACTCTCAACTTTCACGCAAAATCTACAGAACGGATTTTGATGAAACGTTACGGTAATATAGTTTAAACATCAGAATAAGACATAGGCTATAATTTTTACGCGGGTAAAACCTTGTACCTAGTTAGTAATCTTTCATAATAATTAAAAAATCCGTATAAAGCTAAACTTGATTCCATTATAGCAATCATATAATATTTCTTTGGGTCTACCGCTCTTTTGGAAAACAGTATCATCACAAGAAGAACGAGCAAGAATCTTGTTTGTTGTTCTTTCAAATAAAAGTTGTTCAGTTAGCCAATCGTGGCAAATAATTTATTATGATGGTATCTAGGGGGAATTTGCTCGGTGGTCAATTACATGGTACATTAGCAATGAGTTTATTAAACCAATTACAACCAACCTCTTCGCTCCTACCATTTTAGTTACATAAGAAGTTTATTCTGCATTAATGCCTATCATTGAATTTGTAAAAAGTTCCTTTATTTGCCTTTTATTAGATTCACGCAATTAATTAATATTACAGATAAAGATCGTCATTAGGTTTCTGTATTAAGTGTATTCACCCATACGCCTTGTTTTTACTTTGTATGACACTTTTTGAGTAGGTAATATTGTAAAGGCATTTCGGATTCTCATATATTTTTCTATTTATATATTATTATGTTTTTATTTATATTTTTCTGTATATATATACATATAATATCTATACATATAAATAACATTGGAGTGTCTGTTTGTAATATTGAAATAACTGTTTTTTAATTCATGCATGAATATAAATACGGTATATACTCCAAAATATATTTTTTTTATTTTGTCTGTCTGTCTGTTTGTTTGTTCCGGCTAATCTCTGAACTGGCTGGACTGATTTTGACGGGACTTTTATTGGCAGGTAGCTGATGTATTAAGGAGTAACTTAGGTTACTCTTATTTTTGAAATAATCTTTTATTTAGAAAAATTAAGTTATATTCTACGCCTACGAAGTCGCGGGAGCAGCTAGTCTATTATATAAATAAACGGTAATTATTATGTGTGAAATGCCCGCTTAGATATTTGTATCGGAAGACAGCGTTCCCAACTTTTTAACGGGACAACGACAAACGATTCTTTTTTATACCAGTACTGGTCTATATATATACTAATCACGTAAATAAAGATAAAGTGTCATGTCACCGAACATTGCAATTCTACAGGCGTATCTCACCCATCAAAATAGAAACAGTCTGTAAAGCAAGCTGGGCGGCAACTTTTTTTTTAGCCTGAACAATTCACACAGCGCCATCTAGTCCCGCGGTAAGCAGAGCTTGTGTTATGGGTACTAGACAAGTGATATAAATGAAACAAAGCTAGTGTACTAAACGACTGATACAAATACTTATATATTGTACATATTTTTGTAAATACATACATAATATACACAAAAAATACCTAGACTGATTCAAATAATCAAATACAAAAGTTTGCAACGTGCGAGGAATCGAACCCGTGACCATGGGAAGTAAAGCGGCGTGCTAGACCGCTGGACCACCGAGGCCGTCGATTATAGATGCGATTATATGAGAGATACCTACCTATAGAGATAATTTGAACAAAGTCTACCATAGTCTAATGATGTGTAACTCAAAGGTTTCGGTAGTATGAAAGCCTGGGCAAAAGGTATGATAGTATATCTCTTGTATTTGCTAATAAAGATTAGATATTATTATTATCAGTACGAGTATAATTAGGCGAAAGTAAGTACTTGAACGCACGTGTATTGTGTTGTTAAATAAAACTTTGTGGCGGTACCTTTATAGAAGTCGAATAGAAATAATCTTTATCCAAATAAACTCTGTACAAGCACTTTTGAATAGTCACATTATTTTTATTCTACCAGTCATTCGGAACGCAGTCTCAACACAAGAAGTATGAGCAAAAGACTTGTGTATTGCTCTTTTGAATAAATGTTATTTTTAATAAATAATTACACAACAACAAGTAAGAGGCATGCAATAATAAACATAGAAACCGCTACGCATTCATTCCTAGTGCAATTAGAAATTATCATCAGCGCTATGAATTTTAAGTTTTGTCTACAAATAAAATATTATCATTTACAAACTCTTCTATTTTATAATACACATTTTTACAATAGCTAGGTTTGTCCTACTCCGACTAATAAATAATCCTTACTGATATTATAAATGCGAAAGTAACTCTGTCTGTCTGTCTGTCTCGCTTTCACGCCTAAACCACTGAACCGATTTTGGTACACAGATAGTCTAGACACTGACAAAGGACATAGGCTACTTTTTAATGTGAAGGTTCTATGGAAGTATCGTCATTTTACGCGGACGAAGTCGTGGGCGCAGCTAGAACTAAATAAATTCTAGTTTTATGTAAAGTTTACCAAATAGGTAACAATAAAGATAAGCTAGATGTTTAAATATTTCAAAATCCTTATTAAACCACTAGGACCATTCGTTTGTCATTTAAAAATCGTTTAGTGAGTAACATACTACCCAGTGTGTTTTTACAGAGTTTTTAAAATTTATTAAAAGGTAACTCGACAATTCCTTCAAAAACAGGGCAATGACGTCAGTGCTTGACTGCCGGTCATCATGTGTCACAGAACTAGCTACGTCGCAATTATAGTAATCGTAAATACTAACATATGATCGATTGCTGCTTTTGTGCCCTGTATCTTGCCCACAATAGTGCCTTTCTTAGTGTTCTTCACCCATCCACCTACGTTCAGCTGCTCAGCTAGCTCCTTACAGTACTTCGTGAAGTAGCAGCCTGAGGAAAGGAAGGATATATGTTAAGATTAAACAATAAACTATATGCTCTATAAATGTCCTAGGATTAGATAATTTACAGAAGCTATGCAAGAAGTGATAAATTATAGCGTTGTGAAGCATCCGCTGTCATGGAGTGAATTATTTTCGATTACCATTCGTCGTTATGGTAAACGGGTGCTACTTATAGATTTGCCAATTTCTTAGTTATACTCATCAACGGGTGCTGTTTGTATGGACTGGGCTGCTCTGATAACTATTACTGATTTATTTTGTTAATCAAGTTGCCATTACATTTATTATCTGGCTATTTCGCAGTTTGACATTTTTTTTCTGCCGAATACATTATAACGAATTATCGTTTTCAAGATAAATAAAAATGAAATCTAAACGTATCACGTAGATATAATTATAGTTTTGAATAGAAAATGTTGTTCGTTTTTGTACTGAAATATAATTAACATTGGTACATGAAAAATATATTAACATTCGTAAATTCTTCTTCTTTCTCACCATTCCTCAAACCGGACCGTTTTGAAGTTGGTTTTGAAAATAAATTGAAACCATTAAAACCGTTTTGAAATTAAAGTAAAATAAAAAAACGTGTGCAATTACATTCTTACTTAAAGTCTTCACCAGTTATATTAAAGCAAATTTGTTCCTCTGAAAGATATAAATATAACTAAACAAAATGTTTAGTTATGTTTTATACTTATCTGGTATATTTTTAAATTCGTGTCTTTTAAGCTAACTTTTTCAGAATAAATAAACTTAAAAAGCGGTTTTTATTGACTATTTGTTAATTAATAATAAACCAATGTCCCATTTTAAGTAAAAGTCAAAAAATAAATGGTCACGTTAATCATAAGCCATATACAGGAAGTATTACGTGACGAAATGGTGATCATTTTACCATCCAAGATAATAAAAAGTACCACCAATGAACTTGATTAAACAATTAAAAATCATCCGACAAAATTAATCCGTGATAGCATTGTGATTAATTATTATGTATTCATGTCCATAAATAGATTATCATTAAGTAAAAATATTATTTGTTAGATAAGCCTATTTTAAAAAATAGTATATTGTTTTTATTGTACTCTTTTAAATTAATTATAGAATATATACTTTATTGCACTTGTTAAATATTTTTCGAACTATTGATTGCTGATTGCTGTTGGCCACAGCTGGACTTTACAGTTTCAAGTACAGTAAGCGATTACAGATGGCACTCCAAACCCGTAGAATTACTTATGGAGAGGCTGAAGGCCAACTCCTGCCTAACGGATCCGACTTTAGTCTGAGAGCTAGCTAGGGGCTTGAACCTCGGCTTAGACTTGAACTTCGATCCTCGTATGATTAGGATGGAGGATAGATCAGAGGGGGACTTGTAAAATTAAATATATTTATTTAATGTTTAACTCTGTTATGCTAAATATACAGCTATTCCTTGTTGTACTAAAATACTACCGGATTAAGAAACCACCTGTATAGCTTGGAAAGATAGTCATCCTAATCTACGCATTTATCGACATGATATCATGGAAAATAAACAAGTAAAGTTTTTTGTTCCAAACTCGAACTCATGCTCTTCAGTCTATAATTTGGGGTAGAAAACTAACGAGCCACGAGGCACTCTGTTTATTATCACGTCCAAATCGTCAATTGACATCGACCCAGTTGCGATCGGCTAAATATATCGCAAGATGATCAAAGACTCCACATTATATGCATGAAGAAAATGTATTGATAGGCTATTTTTTTTATGATGATGGACTGATGATAGCCTGAGCTATAGGTATACAGTATAACGGAATAAGAAAAAGATGATTATGAAATCGGCTGAGTTTTTTTATGTACATCGATCGCAAAAAAAGTTGATTGTTGGTAACCATGACTTAAAATAACAACATCACGAAGATCATGCCATATTATGCCGTTACGATATTGAAACCTTCAAGAAAAGGGCTTATTTCTTCTTAAAAGGCCGGAACGCACTTGCTATACACCTTGTGATACGGTGATCATAGGCGGTTGTAATCATTTTCCGTCAGGTGAGCCGCAAGCTAGTTTGTACCCTGTGCTACAAAAAAAAATATGCCCGTAGTACATTGCATACTTTGTCATTCCGGAGAAACAAGATTTCATATGGCTGTTCCAAATAATTCACTGTCATATAACCCCGAATGGTTACCCCAAACACAGCTTATACAAAATAAATAAATAAAGTTATGAAAATAGTTAGGTTAAGAAAATTATTTAAATAAATATTTCATACGTTTGTTGATGTTGTTGTATGTATATGTAAGTGAGTAGGTGCATATGCATCTTTTTCTTGTTTTATTATCAAAAAAAGAAAAAGAAATTGTTTAATATATCTAAGCCCTATTAGTCGTAATTTGACAAGAGATGAGATAATGATTGACAACTTACGAAATTCTTGCCAACAATCTCTTCTACCTGTGTTATGAATAGATTACATATGTATATGTACATGTATTATATAATACATATAACCATGGGTATATAGTGAGAAATAGCCTTCGATAATAATAACAGTCTCAAGGTTAAGCTACATACGACGCGGACGGAAATTGGATGAGTACCCACTCAATTATATTCATCCATGTTTTATAGTAGATAGCATTACGGCCGCTTTTTCGCTAGTCGGGACGTGTTTCATATTATTACCTACTACATAGCCACGCGGTTTTAGCCGCAAAAAAGTCGGCCGGCATGATTCCCCGATTTGTTTGCCTTTACATTACATCGACTGTCTGCGCTATAGGCTCTTTTTTCTCTCGGCTTCTAAAGCATAATATGGATAGAGTCTGTAACCTTCCTCACATATTGGGCCATAATATGTAAATTAACATTTCTGAATCCAAAATCTTCAAAGAAGCAACCAGCTAGTCATTTCGGAGATTAGCGTTACATCCATCATTCTATTCTATTTGCTAATTCTTGCAAATTTCACATAAAAACTACTTCTCAACTTGTGGTGCAAGCGGTGAATGCAAAGTTTTAGCAAATGTTAAAAATTTTTACGTAGGGCCTGTGGCCTGGGCCTTACGTAGTTGTTAGTTATGTCTTGAAATTGCCACCGGCGCCCTTCCTCTTAAAGTTTCATGAAATTTCTCTAGAGATAGACTTTGTACAAAGTCATCTGTGTCACCCATTTCAGCCATCAAGGAGCTCCGGTTGCAGGGTGAAATATGGCAATTTAATAAGCTTGTATGGCATGAAGATGATATCCGCTGATCATCGCTTTCATGTATTGATATTTACCACCACGTGTACCATTAACAATACATTTCAAAATGTATTAACAATTTATATATTTTTTTCTTTTCTTTGTCAACAAAATATATTAAGGTCGCCGTAATTTCTATTAGCCTAGACATACCTCTACTGCATACATACAATTAATAGACGAATCATCGCACAATACACCAGCACAGAAAAGAAAACTGAAATCAAAACCTTAATACATATTGGTTATTGGTTGGTACAGTTCGTGCCCAGTACCCGTCAAGTCACTCCACTTATTAAATAAAATAAATGTGTGGACCAACCTTGAACTTGGCCATAGACTTCAAACTCAACAGACGCCAATTTATTCGGGTCTTCTGTGCCCATCGTCGGGAACTCACACTTGACCGTTTACCGATAGATTTTTCGTACGGCTATCGCCTAACGCGGCCAAGAAGATCACTGTTGGAAAAGTGCCCCGCCCAAATGCCAATGTTACGTACAACGTCCCGATTTATTTATATATATATACATATATCTACTAAGTACATATATGAGATTTACGATGATACTAAACATAATTCATTGCAAGTAATTTGGTACTAGAAGTGCGCTACGGTTTCACTCGCCGTTATTTTTGAAGGAAGTCGTATAATCACTGCATTTCGCCGACCTCTCTATATAAAATATCCATATAAAACGTGCAACTATGAAAATTTTCTACAATACTTAGGCAATTACTCGATGTAATTTTGTAAATTAAGATTTACTGAATTAACTGAATGAACTTAAACGTTTCACAATTGACGCAGTTTCTTGAAACAAGTCTGTTAGTATTACTATGTAATATTATATTATCTGTGGTATTACAAAACAATAGTATTATCTATAGTATTAAAAATATAGTATTTATAGTATTAAAAACTAAATTTTCACTAAAAAAAGGATCTATATGATCCATAACGGACTAAAATTTTGAAATAACGTGCAAAACAGTGGACTTTACAATAGTACTGTTGGTATGAACTAGTAAGCATAGCAATGCCTGTAACAGGTACATCCCGCTATTATGGGTGGGGATAGATATAGATTCATTACCAAATATGTGTTTTTAAGAAGAAAACTTTAACATTAGTATCCAAAATAAATTTTAAAAAATTAATTGTACATCTAAAAATTGCAATGTCTCTAACTACCCGCAATCGTGAAGGTATATTTTTTATTATTATCTTATTTTTACGCGACTGTTTATAAGAATGAATGGTTGGATGTTTGTTAATCTTTCCCGCAAATACTGAACGGATTTTAACGAAACTTTACATGTAGCTTATACATCAGAATAACACATAGGCTGTATTTTTTATTATTGAAATTTAACACTGATGAAACCGCGAGCACAGCTAGTTGTTCATATATGGCAGAAACGCAAAATAATCTCACACGATTATCCAATGCTGTACAAAATTAAAAAAATCTTTATTGATATGAAGTGCGTCAATAGCTACATATTCTGATAAATATATATGTTTTATGATTTTATATATACCTACATTCTATAGCACCGTAAGCCCGTACTACTTATAATTTGATTTAATGCCATCAATAAATCAGATCATAGCAATGTATTCATTTATACTTATGTGAGATTACAAATATGTATCTAAAAATAAGTATTTCATGAGTTCGTAAGTGAAAGAGCGTTTCATCTATTCAGCAATATATTACCGGTTTTTTATGAATCATTAATAAAAGTTATTGTATACTAACTAAACCCCCGAATGTATACTCCGCAGTAACTATAACTTTTACTTTTTTAAACCGATTGGAATAAAACAAACATTTATGTGAAGCTTATCACAATATATTGCTGAAAACCGCAATAAAATAGGTTAAGCCGTTTTGAGGTTAGCGCGTACAAATTCGCTAAAATATAGAATAAAATGTATAAATTATAGATTGGGTTCACACAGGTTACCTGGATAAGTCTCCCACCTAATAATTTTGTCATATATAATTTATATACAGACAGTTATATTTTTAATATGCGTATAGAAGTTATATATATTATATATTTAATTATACCTACAATAGAAATTTATTGACTCTATTAACACATAAAATTATTTAACTCATTTATATTAGTGCACCGCCAACAATCTTTCTCTGCACCACTCATGGTTAACTGGTAGATAACGCCGCATGGTGTTAAGTCCGCCATATTTACACATTGTTTTTGTGCATTAAAGTTAAATAAATAAAAATAAAAAAATCCTTACATATCAGTTATATGTGCTAATATTATAAATGTGAAAGTAGGGATGATTGTTACGCTTTCACACAAAAACAACTGAACCGATCATCATGAAATTTTGTACACATGTTCTTTGAGGTATTAGAATGAACATAGGATGATGACATATTATTTAAAAAAAAAAATATAAAAAACAAAAAAAAAATAATGTCTACACCTTGCTACTTCAGCGCCATCTAACAGCCAGTAATCCTTACTAATATTCATTTCTATTGTAATGATCTCCAATACTTATTTAATGGATTCAATGCGAGTGAATCCGCGAAGTTTTACGAGAAACCTCGGCTGATAGTTCATTCCGAGTAAATGTACGCGGGAGGAAGCTCCTCTGAAACCACACTGTCCTAGGTTTCAACGCGTGGGGATAAATTCCCTGTAGATGGCGAGCAGTGCGATAGTAAATGGTAGCCGTAGGCATCGTGTCGAACAATTCTTTACAAGACAGTCCCTTGGTATATTCGCTAATTATAAGTAAATATGATAAACAAATATGTATTTTTGGAATATGCAACAGGAGTCCTAAAAACAATAAGTAATAAGAATAAGTAGTGTAAATATTAATGTATAATTAGGGTATTACGTAGAGGTATTTGCAATAAGTAGTATAAGGATAAAAAAGGTTAGGAATATATGTACAGGATAAAAAAATAGGCCGAAAGAATGTCGTCACAAAGGAAGCGGCAGATATTACTATAGATACTAAAAAAAAAGGTATATTCGGTAGAACATAAAAAAAAGTTTAGGTGATACCAGAGAAATAATAGTGTATAGATACAGAGAAGATTCTGACGGTTTAATTACATGGGCATAACATGAAGTATATACCATAGACGTAAATTAAAAACATATATATACAAAGCGACTATCACTTACCAACAGGTGATCCATTAACTTCTTTAACATTGCAATTACATATAAAAACATAGGTACATATGCAACTGCATTGAGACCCTCATTTTGAAAGTCGGTTAAAATGGCATCAAATTATACGGATGTTCCAGAAGGAAGGTCCCCCAGTAGACCAGCTCGGAGTGCTTTGTTCCTGTACAGCAATTACAATTATGTGATTGACCATCACTGATTGAACGAGCCGTTTCCTAATCAACTAGTAGTGACGTCAGAGATATACATGCATCTGTATATAAACAGCTTTGTCTGTATAAATACATGTATAACATCTACGCTTAATATTAATGTACTAGAAATTTAAATAAATAAAAATAAACGGATAAAAGTGAAGAAGCTGGGAGTGTTGTAGATGTAAGTATACCACACTGAGTATTAGATAAGTTCGTTAATTCAAATCTTAAAAGCTTAGCTTAAAAGCTTATCAAAGCATAACACACTAAGCAAAAGCAATAAAACATTGACTTTTAAATATACTCGCTAAAATATTAGCAATGTAATAATATCTTGTCTATGGTATTAGTCAATAATATACATAATACAGTTTCACAACTAGGATCCTAGATGAGGTAATCGGAATCATTGTCAATTTACCAGTGTTTCGTTTACCATGACATAGAGTCATGGTTTGGTCAACATTTGACAAGCCTACTGTTAAATTATATTAAAGGATAATTAATCTATATAGTAGCACTATATAATATCTGAGCTGTATAAGATATTATATAGTGCTCTGTGGCAAGATATTGAGTAGAAAAAAGGTTCTGCCTTCACACTTCCTTCTGGGATCTATGGCCGACCGGGTAACAACTACCAACAATGCCTTTCATTATTTAAAAACCCAAAATATAAAAAATCCAGCTCATGCGTCTTCATGAAGTCGTGATGCCACACCCACCTTTTACTGAGTAGGTGAATCAGATATGGTAAAGACGTGCATGCATACGATTATGATTTGTTATCGGCGTTTCCATTACTGAATAGGCTATCAGAATTATAGACTTATGTACATACATTTTTTTTATATGAGCCATATTCGAACTCATGATCTTTTCTAATTCCGAGGAATAAAATATTCTCTACTAATTTATACAACTAATTATAATAATCCCTAGAAATATTGTTAGGTATTTTATCTATTAATTAGAACCATTTGCAAAGATTGCTTTTGTGATGGATCGTAAAAAATATTTCTTTTCGGTAAGACATTTAATAATGCAAGTATTTATCAGCTCTCAATCAATCAGTCTTAAAACCTAAGCCTAATACCCCTACGGGTTAAATTGTCATTGGTATTTATCATTTAATTAGTTGTGCGACAATGTACTTAATATATTGAAATCAAAGTTTAAATTTTATTACTATGATATCTGCCTGTTTGGTAGTAACATTAAAAAAAGTAAAAAATAGATAATAGAAGTCAATATTGTAACGGATCAGTAGATTGTATGGGTGTTTATGATGAAAACACGAAGATTATAATAGTGCAATATAACATTACAATGCATCTGAACTACGGTAAGAAAATAATGAAAAATTTCAAAAAAACATGACATATGAAAAGAACGATTAATATTATTAAATACCTACTAAATTTATATAAAAAGAATATTAAAAGACTTCGCGGTGGTCAGTCGCCGATAATCTTTTTAATAATATGTGAATCAAAAATTGTACCCCTTTTTACGAAAAGTGCGCGGGTGGAGGAGTATGAAATATCGCACTTTTATAGTTTATACAGAGAAAGAGTTCAGAATACTAATGTATCTTAAGATATGCATAATAAAGCATTAAATAAAAAAAAATATACACACTACCATGTATTTGACACACATACATATATATGTCTGTGGTTACATTGAGAGTCTATTAACATTGTTTGTATTTATTATTTTTTATCTATAGTCTTACCGAATGTTAAATTTATTATGGTCGAATTTCGACCACTGGGCGACCACTAGTTATTTCATTTGCATGTAGGCAACAACAGATAACATATATTTTTTGTACAGAAATATTATATATCGCCTGTAGTTTATACAATAGTTCTTTTTTCGAACTATTCTAATGCTGTTTGCCGTAACTGGCTTTTACTCTGGCTGGCTTCACCGGTACTCCAAACCCACTGAAAGGCTTTTGGACTGGCTGAGACAACTCTTGCCTGACGGATACGACTGAGGGTACCGCTAAGGGTTTGAATGTTAGCTCTGTCGCAGGGGGGTGCTGATGACCGAGTGTGTGACAAAGGCAAAATGAATCAGACCACCTCTACCTTAGATTAGATTAGAGATTAGAAGATAATATTACATGACCTTAGTATAGGGGGTAAGGGGATTGTTAGTAATATAGACTAATTGCTATACCCCATTGCTAACGATAAAAATTAAACTATATTATTGTAAACATGTATAATATATTAATTTGAAAAAAATACGAGCTGAGATTCTTGTCAGTTCTTCTCGAAATCATTCCAATCTGACGCTAGATTTGACATATCATAAGAGTCTATAATAGACCTACATGAATAAAGATAATTTGAATTTTTAATTTGAATTTGAATAAACTAAATAGTTCCGCAACACGACCAATATTATAGTAGTTTCATTAAAATTGTAACAACGTTCCAATGTTCCTTAGTACATATACCGCCTGCTATTTTATGTATAGAAAACTGCGTAACTTCAATATCCATAACCATATCAGGCGTTAAATTGATTTATCATAGCTACCTAATTATAATATTTGTATATACTTGAAGGTTTATATCGATCTAGGTATTTTTATGCTAATTATGTTTTATCATAATTGATTATTAATTTTACGCAATATACTTATATTTTTGGGTCTCAGGTGACATATTACGAAAACAGTATAAAAAATAAAAATTTACGCACCCGATACCGGCAGTCAATACTGTCAGTTAAGTTGTCAATGTCAATATGTGTCAGTCAGACGGAACTCTACCAGTGTTGACAGTTTACGCTAATATATCTATAATTAGGGTAAAAATTATTAGTAAATATATTATTATATATCTATATATATATATATACATGTTTCACTATTTTATACAGCATAAAAAATATGTATTTCTGTCATGTAAATTATGGTCCGATTAGTATCTTCTACGTTAACTGTACCACTGTACCTATCCTATTTACCAGATGAAGACAAATTGCGAGAAGCTCTATCACCAAGGACGACTACGAAGAGAATCTACCGGTCGCTGATATCATTATGAAAGCCATGACCACTCTGTCGAGTGTATACAACCACAGATAAGATAACATTACATAGTACAACTAGAAAAAGCTAAGCTTTTGTTAAAAATAAATTTTTGTTAATTCATTTATTGTAACATAGTAGTTTCGTAAAGTTTTATTTTAATAATAATAATTTTAAGCTGCAACCAAAAATAAGAAAATACATAAATTTCTTGAATTAAAGTAGAATGAAGGCAAATACTGGTAACATTGAATTTAAAGTTTTTAAAATTCTATTGTATTTCAAATTATACATAATATAAATTCAAATACATCACTTTAACTCTTTATATATAAATCTAAATGTCACATTCAACTTGTTTTCATTGTAATACATTGTGATTTATTATTATTTATTTTGTAATGATAGTGTATTATTATTTTTGTGTCCTTGTTTGACTAAGTACCACTATTTTGTGTTAGACTTCGCTAAAGAAATTTTGTCTAATAATTTTCTAAATTTGTACAAATAATATATTCTTTTTATACATTATTCTGTTAATAGTTATTTAACGTGCAATTCAGTTGTTACACCTGTTGTTCAAATTGAGTTTTAAATTGAATAGGTTCTAATTTTGTTAATTCTTAAAACATAACCTTACTATCTGGCAGTAATCCAGCTAAAATGACCATTTGCCAAAGCGGTGACCATAAATTGGATGTGGCAGTTAATAGTTGGTTAAAACACGACAAGGTAAGTATTTAATACAGCAATTTAAATATTAGGATTAACAAAATGTTGTCATTGAATTGCTGCATTTTGTTTATAGTTTATTTTTTATTATATTGTAGCGTTTTTATAATTTTAGGAAATATTCATACAAAACCTGCAATAGAATAAAGAATAGTGGATAATAATTTTAGTTAAGTCTTAAATTATAGTAAAATAAAATAAAATTGATCCATTTCTGTGTAAAGTTTTTATACTATATATACTTTATGGATTACTAGCAGACCCGGCAACGCGTCGCTGTGGCTAAGGTTCTTGAATAAAATAATATTGCGACTATTAATTGAGATGTATGCTATCCTATGTTTCAGGTTCGATCAAATTGCACACAATGTGTAAATCAAATTTGCAATAGGTTCAGTAGTTTAGGAGTCCATTGCGGACAAGCAATGTGACACATAATTTTTATATATAAAGATTTTCATATCCTAACTAAAATTAATTTTTCAAATCATTCATTTTGCCATGAGAACTGTTGTTTTCATTATTCCAAATTTGAATTGGTATATGTATGTAAATTTCATTAAGATAAAATAATAAACAAATTTCTTTCCTGATTATTATCTTTGTCAGACAATGGTGATCTAGACTCGGCATGTTATGGTAAACAGTGCCGTCTGACTGTCTTATACCATATTTAAACCTGTCCTCTGAGCTACCAGTTTTTAGTTTATTACTCTTTTATTTATATTCTTACTGTTTTGAAGTTTTGTATAATAATAATAACCAAATATAATTCACACAGCACTATCTAATCCCAAAGTAACCAAAGCTTGTATTACGGTTACTAAACAAGTGATACATTTAGTTAAATACTGTAATATATGTATGTGTGTAAACAAACATACAGGTACAGGAGTCACTGTCATCTAATGAGTAGCCATTTTTAAATAGGATACACAGAAAGATTGTAATAGATGTAACAATTATAAAAATCTGTGTTTTCATATAATACAATTTTTTTTGTTGGAATATTAACAAATTTCTTTGTTTGTGTTGTATGAGAAGTCAAAACCCTGGGTAGTAGGTTTATGTGCTAGACTGAGGCTGTCATACATTGTATGTGATCCACACATAATGTGTATATTTTGATGTCTGCTGTCTGACGGCATTGAATGTGTTTAACATTGTTATTAAAGACCATCGTTAAACTATGACTAGGATATTACTACACAGGTTGTGTAGCAGTAACATTAGTTTCAAATAGGCTATAAATTAGAAGGTATTATGTAAATTGACCGAAAAACCGACCGAATTAAAGGATATTCTTAGGAGCAATGGTTTTTGTCTCCTCAGGATAGTGTTTACTTTCCAACGGAGATATTTTGTTTATGCATGACTAGGATATAACTACACAGGATGTGTAGTGGTGTTTCCTCATTTATTTGGCAAAATCTGAAAATCTAAAAAGTTGTTACCAATGTCACAATCTTGATGAAATCTAGGACCTCTCCCACCCCTGAGAGGCGGCGCGAAATATATTGAAATAACATTTCAAATACAGGTTGAAATCCTGTCATAACTTGTCTCATTTTAATAGTTAAAATTTTGTGTTTTTATGACGTATATTATAATGGCCCCTTATTGTGTAATTGTTATTATACACAGAACCCAAAAACAATCCAAGAAGTAGAGGATGACATAGCCCATGCACGATGGGACAAGCTAAAGAAAACAATGTTGCACAGACAGAAATTCGGTACGGCCGGCCTGCGCGGGCGCATGGGGGCCGGCTACATGTGTATGAACGATGTAGTCATCCTGCAAACTGCACAAGTAAGAGATCCTTTATATTTATAACTAGCACCTGTCCCGGCTTCGCATGGATTCATATATGCATTTCTCTCTCATTTTCTATGCATTCATATATGTTCTATACTATAACACGCATGTATTATACATATTAACCTTCCTCTTGAATCAGTCCATCTATTGCTGAAAGTTAAAAGAAATAAGCGAACAGACAGCGGCGACTTTGTTTTATGCTGTACTAGCTGCGCCCGCGGTTTCATCTGCGTGCAATTTATAGCCTATAGGTTATTTCACGTGTATTAGTGTAGTATTATATATAATTTATACAATGTAAAGATTAACACTTGGACACACTGTTACGTAGTTATACTGCAAACTGCACAAGTAAGGGCTGCTTCAATTAACACTTGGAGATACTGTTGGTTCGTATTTCACTCTTATGATAATGTGTGTTAATTATTATTATGTTATAGGTAACTAAAGGTCAAAATATATAAATGTATTTAAATTTGTATTTGAAGGATTGTTTGTTTCCAGTAAATAATCATCAGGAAAAATGATGACTCAGTTCCATTTTCCCCTTATTCTTCACTGGTGCCCCGCCAGTGTATAGTGCTGGCGGGTCCATTTTCAAATACAGCTATTAGAAAGATCCATAAGATGTTATCTTAACAGAAATGATTTGTTTTAGGGTCTGTGTTCATACATACAAAAGCAGTGCAACCAGAGTCAACTACACAACGGCGTTGTTGTTGGATTCGACGGACGCTACAACAGCAAAAGGTTATATATTTATATATTCTTAATTACACAATGAAACTTGTACAAAAAGTTTAATGACGTATAGGATTTTCCATCAGATAACCTTTGTGTATAAACAAAAAACGTTGAGGCAGTCAAGGCGAAAAACGGTCACAAAGTTACAATTTATACAATGGATGTTTGTTACTCTTTCACACAAAAACTACTGAAGAGTTTTTAATGAAACTTTACTTTAATATAGCTTACTAACTACTCGCCCCGGCTTCGCACGGGTGTACATGTATTATATATATAAACCTTCCTCTTGAATCACTCTATCTATTAAAAAAACCGCTTCAAAATCCGTTGCGTAGTTTTAAAGATTTAAGCATATATAGGGACGGACAGACAGCGACAGCCACTTTGTTTTATACTATGTAATGATGATACATCAAAATATCATATAGGTTATAATTTAAAAATATATTATATAAAATGGGTGAATTATAATAATTAATGTCAAGTAAGTGTGAAGCAGACGAAATTGCGCGGACCAGCTAGTACTATATAAGGGTGTTTGCCAATTATTAAATTATTGTTTAATTATTTTTACAATAATTAAGCTACAAAAATTATTATAAAAATATTTTAAAAATTGTGTGCATTAAATAACTAAGTATGATAATATGAGTTGTAACAATATTTTCTTTGTATGCATTTCACTTGATATCGTCCTTAATTCTGAAAGTTCTTTGATGATTCTATGAAATTGGAGTGTCTTTGTAATATTATACTAACCCTTTTTTACTATATGCATATGAATATAAATACGGTACTATTGGGAAGTTTCAGAAATGATACGTCGATACAGTAGTACATTTAGTTTATTCCTTTCTTCAAATTACACTCCACATAAATTGCGTCGCTGTACATTCACGACTGGTCGTCTCGGTCGCCTCGAACAAAGAGAGCAGCCCGCTCCTTCCTTGTTCCCGGCCTCTTTATCTCTATTCCTATTGGTGGCGGCATAATCGTGACGCCACCAACTTCACGTGACTTACTATGGTTTTTAATGAATGAAATGTAAGTAACAAATTAGTCAACCGAGTGTTCTTTAGGTATTGAAGCTAACAGCTCGGCCATCCTGTTCGAAGCGAGTCCCTGCGCGCCATTACGACCAGGCATGGTTATGATCAGCATAAATTGAACAATTATGTAATGTTTATTATTTACAACAATAACGCTAACATACTCAAAACGTCACTATACGAAAATTAATATAAACTGAAACATTTATAAACAATTATATAATAGAATAACAAAGATATTATTTTCCTTAATAATAATAACAACATTTTATTTGCAAATATGGATAATCAATAAGGTGTTACAACAGTTTTGCTATATATTTCGTTTATATTATCTCATGAGGTGTGCCAATTTAATTGGTAAGTTCATACAACATTCAAAAGAACAACTATTTCCCTTTATTATATGGTAATGATAATCTTTATTAACAAATATATATAATAATTTATTATATTTAGCCCTGACTTTCGAATTAGGTAAATCTGTGCCACAAAAGCGAGTATGTTGGAGGGGGAACCTCCAACACACTAGACACATTTTAAACATCTTAGTAAATCGTTAAATGTCTTTATATTTATATTGATTTCTACAGATCTAACCATATAAAATACCTAATGTAAAATTAAAAATGATCAATGTAACAAATAAGAAATACAGACCCAACACAAATACCCCTGAACAGTCACAACAATTCGCTCGTCAAAAGAACGAGCAAGTAACCTGCGCTTTGCTTTTTCAAACAATTGCTCAGCATCACATATTTATGATCTTGTGCAAATACAAACTTTCAAATAGCAAGATTGTCATAATTGACATTTTAATTAGTTCGGTATACCTATTTTGTAGTTGTTTAACGTCAAATAACTGTCTCTTTAATACAGTCATGAAAATTAGTTAACAGTTATCATGTAAATCGTCATATGTTTTCAAGATTCCTGAAATATGCTTAGTAATTGTAGTTTGTTTAAAATATACATAATAATAATAAAATATACAAAGATATAATTTTCTCATCCAATAGACATATTATTTTTTTCAGTCCATCCGCAATTCCGTATACATAGATGTGTACCCATGGAAAGTCAACGATTCATTCAATCCATTGTCAAGGAATTACCGTAATACTAATAGATCATTAGTCGTCGGCACTAGGTTACATTGATCTGCACACGATTGATAAATTGTAAGAGTTTGCGAAAATTTGTAGAAGATTAAATAACAAAACAAACTAGAACCTAATAAAGTAATAAACCTATAACATTTTTTTTTATATATACATAGTTATATGAAGTGTCACTTATATTACGCAAAGTGGAGTCTATATACAAAAATGCATATATCAGATATTTGTGGGGTTCATGAACTTTAGAAATAATATATTAATGAAAGAGGTTAGAGCAATTTTAAAAGATACCAACATTCCATGGATACACCACCGTGAGGACACCTGGTCCATCGTGTGGCAGTGAGGGTTTCTCCGAGCAGTTAGAGACCCCTTTGTCGACGGATACGTCAACACCCTCAACCCTCGCGACTCTTTTTTTTGCCCAACCAAATCAAGTAGGAACCTGCCAATGCAAGTTTACACATTCCAGTATAGAACTCACTATAGTTCTATACAGGCCAAGATCTTTTGGAAGATCGTCGTGAGATTTCTGGTTTACTTCTCATTTCCACCATAACTATAGATTAACCGCATAGTCATATTTCGTTAATTCGATTATTAGTTCTTAATATTTATTTGTTCTTATTACATGTTTCACTCGTATTTGTTTTCCATAACACAGGGAGCTCTACCAGTATTATACGTTTAGTTTCTTGAATAAATAATTTAATTGTATTGAAAAGAGAATTATTTAATGGATTAGATTTTCTACACTAATTGAAAAAGCATATTTATTAATTTTTAAACAAAAGTCTCAGAGAAAGATCATCTATAATATATCGAAAGTCGTCTGAAAATCCGCGAGATAGGTACAACTTAGTATTTATGTCATTTAAGATATTTATTCAAACTGAAGAATGTTTATGAATGGTAATTTCCTCAAAATTGGCAAAATAAAATTCCAGATTACTAATAGCACGAACAGTGGAAAATATTGCAAATATTTTTTTTTTTTTGTTCTACTACGGTAAAAGATAATGAATAGATTTCCATTTAAGGGATTATTTCTAACTTAAAAAGGACTTAAAGGTATGGCAGAATATAAGCAGCGCGTAAAAGTTGCTTTACTTAAATAACTATTTAAGTGGTGAGACCTAGTAACTTAGATAATATTCCTATTACAGCTGATAGTTATGAGTAACTAGTCAATTTTAGTTTCGAGATATGACATTTGAATAAAAATATTTACGAAATCATACTGTCGGGAATAATTCTGTGTTTTTTCGCTAGATGGCGCTAATTGTACTTTTGTTTAATACAGTTTCCTAGATTCAGCGGTGTTTCATTTTATAATAAGAAAAATCAGTAATTTAGGTAGTTTAAGTCAGATTCAACAAATCGATATTACAATCGATTATTCATGTGCTTTGTTTAATTATTTCTGTAGTAACTTAGAATGTGATAATAATTCATTTAATGATTTAAACGAGATCCAAAAAAATATTGAAAACTAATGGTAACCATTGATATCACGACGACCTCTTTACTAACATTAAAACAATTTATTACAATTATAGGTGTACGGTATATGGTTTATAGAACTTATTTAAATAATCCCGTCTTTGTTTAAGAATGATCATATCATTATAAACCACATACATTACACGTCACTCAAGTTCAGTGTAACAGCTTAGGTATTACAAAACATTAATAGTCAATTTCCGGTTATTAACAGTTAACTGTAAGACAGTTTCGCTACTAAAAGATTGTCCTCCCAATCCAATTATTAATTACAAGAAAATATTATTCAGTAACGTATTCGTAACATACCTACTGCAAGCGCTAAACAAATTATACAGAGGACTTGTCTTGTTCAATTTGGTTAACACCCAAGTTGTCGTAAACCCATAACAAATAGATTTGTTTTTGTGATATTAACATAGAATAGGTTATCTATCTACTACACCCTTTATACTATTAGTACATACACCCTTTAACCAGGGTTTGTATTAAAATATTGTAATTTATATTATAATATTACTTGTTTATGCATATGCAATGACTGAGTACCTGGTGATACGTAACTTTTAAATGACGAGCTGGATTTGATGCCGTGGTTTCTTTAGCTACGCCTTCCTTCGGTTCACTTCGCAGCGCTGCCCAACGGCGATGTACTTCGCCGATACAAAATAGGACCATGAGGCTACACGATTACTCCTTTACTAGGACCCTGGCCCTCTCACCTGGGCACTCCTGGGTAAAATCTAGGCCTCCCGCCTCGGCACTCCTGGGTCAACCCTGGCCCTCTCGCCTGGGCACTCCTGGGTACCCTGGCCCTTTCGCTTTGGTACTCCTGGGTCAACCCTGATCACCTGGACCCTGTCCCTGTCACCTGGGCTCTCCTGGGTCATTATCGTATCCACCAACTACCTCATTGATTTGCTCGGATTTTCCAATGGACAATTCGTCTCGTTCCATCACTGAAACTTAAAAGTTTAATCCATTATACACTGTTTCGCATACAATATACACATATATAACCACTTAAGTATGAACCAGTCTTCCTCTTCGTTTTAGCGGGTCTACTATGCAGTTAAACATTATTTATGAAAACTCATAAGGGTAGCAATAGCAAAAGTCTATACAATATACCAGTACACAATATAACGGTCCAATTGAATATACCATAAGTATGTTTAAAATATATATTGCATAGTAATACATCAATTTTGATACAAACTGTAATTATGTTTGAGGAATTATTTCGCAAGTCCATATTCAAAGTGTACCAGCACTAAGATTGGACGTTCGTTACTACGCCCAATGGATTGATGCATTTTTTTAATTTGAAATATAAAACTATATAACAAAACTTCTATTGTCGCAGTTTACTCGCAGAATAGTCTAACACAAGGCTTTCGAGCTATGTATATTCAAACTCTATTCAATGCATGATGATGCCCCAATAACGGTCGATCCGTCTAAATTCCATCACTAATAAAGAAGGTCGTAACGCTCCCAGTAGCAGTGATCAGACTTCCGCACTCAACATACGTGGTCTCAAACATGCTCACAATAGCAAAATTATACACAAAATAATATAGGCCTATTAAGTAATGAATCAAAGACTGTTATATTGACAAATCACGGTCTATTTCGTACACAAATATTTTCTATTGCCGTTTAGTGTGTCAATAATTTATTTATTTATTTGCACACAAAATAAAATTACTACCATTACAAGAATTTTCCAAAAGCCTGCAATTAGTATAATACTGGATTGTAGACCCATACCACAATATACCTAGAACTTACATTTAATACGGTAAATAACGTTAAATAATCAAATGTATATGGAAAATAAATAATATAGGAGTACTGCAACGCAATTAATAATTTTTGGTAGTTTATGTTGTCTTTTACATAAAAGGCTCAAATTGAAACATTCCACATATACACATATTGTAATCTGCAAATTGGCAATCCCAGATATATATCCCAGTCTTTAATCAATGTCTGAACATTTTGAATTATATGTGTACCATACAATATTATAGCTCCATATCTGAATTATATTCAAATACACTAGGTAGCGTCGCGTGTGTAGTAAATGCAAATAAACTTTATCGGAAGAATGCTGCCGAATATGTGTGGTAGATGTAGTAATGACGACAGTAAAACGATAACTGCACTTGACAATGTTGTCATATGGTCCCGAAAGTTTAGCTTGTTCTCGAAAAGCACGGCCAAATCATTTGAGAGGCAATGACTCGCAAGAATCCTATCTTTAAGGGCATAGACATATTCGAATTTATATATATTTTTAAATGTTTTAACAAATTATATCACGTATGTTAACTGTATAAAATTACGAACACATCAATGAGAAAGTGAATTAAATATTAAGGAGGAATAACAATATGATAGTTCGGTTGATGGAATGAACAGTGTGTTAAAGCCACACAATCGTTATCCTATCATATCAATTCTAATCGCGTTCAACAGGTACTTCTTATTATTTTTGTACCTTAAAATTTATAAACATTATTATTGCGTCTATTGATATTAACAAAATCCATTGTGCCCATTACAAGACACCGCAATATATATTTCATATATGTATATATTCAATTACCACAACCCGCATGATGGCGGGCGAACTACTTTCCAGGGAGTCCTGGTATCCTGTCGGAACCGGCCATCGCCGCATCTTAGACGTTATTATTATTTTATTTATTTAATAACATATTACAATGTGTTAGCATTTGTACAGTTTTTACTACTAATAAATTTATCAACACTATAAAATTACTGTTCCAAAAGTAAAGAACGCAACCTGCCGTCATAAAGTTTCCCATTGTGTACCATCTTTAAGATATTCACAATATTAAAGGACGATTGTATAATGCTATAGGGTAATCCATCTACGAGTATTTGCCGTATGTTTCTAGCGGTTTTCACAAATATCATTACTAAGAAGGCTCTTTAAAAAAAAAATATACTTTATTTTCAGGCTGGTTCATTTGACCCGAAAGTATAAATTATGATTTAGAGTGCATAACTTTTTAGAATTGAGATTTACGGCACAACGCATTTGCATGCCATAGAATAGCCCTGGTAAGATGCAAACGTAACCATCCCTGTACGTCCATAAACTGATACTATATCATGCAATCGCAAATAGCCAAATAATGAATTTAAAAATAAAATTATAAAAGTCATATTTGGAACGTCACGCATGGAACATTGATGTTATTTCGTTTTGCTGTTATACATTTGTTTTTTCACTTCTCGAACATTCCGTGGCGTCACTATTGAATTCAGTGTACAATAAATTCTAACCATTTCTTTTCTTATGGAGAAAGAAAATAAAAATGTTACTTGCATTTGTAGGCGTGGCAAGAATCCAATATAGATCTTGTTGATCCCAATTCTGAAACTATTGGGAAGTTTCAGAAATGATACGTCGATACAGTAGTACATTTAGTTTATTCCTTTCTTCAAATTACACTCCACATAAATTGCGTCGCTGTACATTCACGACTGGTCGTCTCGGTCGCCTCGAACAAAGAGAGCAGCCCGCTCCTTCCTTGTTCCCGGCCTCTTTATCTCTATTCCTATTGGTGGCGGCATAATCGTGACGCCACCAACTTCACGTGACTTACTATGGTTTTTAATGAATGAAATGTAAGTAACAAATTAGTCAACCGAGTGTTCTTTAGGTATTGAAGCTAACAGTACATACACCAAAATAACATTTTTTACTATTTTTGTCTGTCTGTTTGTTCCGGCTAATTTCTGAAATGACTGGACCGATTTTGACGGGACTTGTTTTGGCAGTAACTTATGCTACTTTTATTTTAGAAGAATAAAGTTAAACTCCACGCGGACGAAGTCGCGAGTACAGCTAGTTATAACAAATTCACAGCAGTAGCTAATTAAATGTTAGTGTAACTTTGAGTGGAATATAAACGTTTGCTTTATAGCTATTATTCGTGTATAGACGGACGAAGTCGCGGTAGAAGTTAACTAGTAAACGCAAAGTGCTGTAACAAAAACATGTGTATGAGTAAACCATCACTTATCAATTGTTATCGGAGTATTTTAGTCGGCGGGGGTCACTGTATGTAGGTAATTATGTGTATCATATCATATCGTAACTCAAGAACACATATTTATTAAATAATATCAATAAGTAATAACAAAGATGCTAAGAAAAATATCTTCGTCTTTTTTTATAAATGTTACTGGAATGATACACCACCCTAATTCTTGTTTATTGGGAGGATGGGGATTGTAATGTGAACAAATAATCCCATGTCAGATTGACCTCCCCGTAGTTCCCCCAAGAAACCATAATGATAAAATTCTGGTGAATTTACCACTGACCTAACCTCATGTTCATCTTATCATCCTCCACTGATGCCCTGCCAAAACATAAAAGCAGGCGCGTGCATCTATCATCCATGGAAAAACCTCGTGAATTCACCGCCAATTCAGGGTGGTTTACCACTATGATTTCAAGGGGTGGTGAAGCTTTTTTCTGACATCGATGGATAGATATTTTAACTCAAGAACACATATTTATTAAATAATAATATCAATAAGTAATAACAAAGATGCTAAGAAAACATATCTTCGTCTTTTTTTATAAATGTTACTGGAATGATACACCACCCTAATCCTTGTTTATTGGGAGGATGGGGATTGTAATGTGAATAAATAATCCCATGTCAGATTGACCTCCCCATGGTTCCCCCAAGAAACCATAATGATAAAATCCTAGTGAATTTACCACTGACCTAACCTTATCATCCTCCACTGGTGCCCCCCCAAACCGTGGCGCGTGCACCATTCCATTATCCTCTGTGACAAAACCTCATGAATTCACCGCCAATTCAGGGTGGTTTACCACTATGATTTCAAGTGGTTGTGAAGCTTTTTTTTTGACGTCAATGGATAGATATTACTTTAGTAACTGGTTCTCATTTACGGTACTTATGTTACTCGTTACATACGAGTTAATAGAGGTTTTGTGAGGTAAAAGATAGCTTATGTTCAAACTCGGTTTGTATGCAGAGTTCATGAATTTAAGGTCGGATTTCACCAAAGAAACTGATCGCGTTTAAACGTGTTCAAAGCTTCATTTTGCATTTCACCACTACAAATTTCGCTAAACACGTTTATAAATACTGAACGTCTGATTCCCTACAGTTAACTCTTTAAACGTATTTAAAGCAGCTGTCAGTTGTCAAACAGTCATCAATCATATATTTGACAATATAATATCGGGAATAAATAGAAAATTGTCAGTAGTGTACTCGTAAAAAAAATCCTCAATAAAATAATGTTTTACTAGTTTATAGGTAAAGGTTGTTGTTTTTTATTTGTGTACTCGTAAAAAAAATCCTCAATAAAATAATGTTTTACTAGTTTATAGGTAAAGGTTGTTGTTTTTTATTTTATAGTCGACGGTACTTATTAAATACAAAATTAAAAACCTATCCTAATTATCACATGATTGAATTACAAATATTTAATTTTAAAAATTACAAAGATAGCTTCAGCAATTTAATCTTGAAAGGTAACAAACACACAGACACAGTTTTTGGAATTTATAATATAAATATATATACAAAGACAGATTTAGCTTTAACGTCACCTATTTAAACTTAGAGATAAGAGAATTGCAGATATATTATTATATACCTACTAATGACTCAATATTAATTCATATTTCAATTCATTATAAATATACACAAAGACACTACAGTTATAGCTTTAAAGGTAGGTATGTAATTTTTAGGCTTAGTAATAAAAATTTTGCATTTTGCACTGTACAAAGGCATATTGAAATATGCCTTTTTACAGTGATATATCTTCACTGGCTTAATTGTTTACTTATATCTGTCTGTAAGTCAAATAAACGACTTACTTTATTAACTTTATTGTTTTAAAACAATAATTTCTGATTAATGATAATTCTTTGTTGCATTGAACGATAACAAGTGAATTATAATTGATTAAAGATTAAGAGCGATGTAACCGCGTTTTGTAATTTATTATTACAAATGGTAGTAGTATGCAGGCTTTGTAACCTAAAAATATTTAACGAATATCGAACCCACGACTCTTTGTTTATATGTATAACTTCTCTGGAACTGGTCGGAAATCAGTTTTTCTATTAACTGTTGTAGTTCATGCTTTGCTTTGCATTGCATGCATTTAATAATTTTGTGGTTAAAATAAAATCTTTAATTCTGAATTAATTTGAAGATGAAAAAAACTGACCCTATACAGCAATAAATACGATACATATATAGCGGCCTCGGTGGTCTAGCGGTTTACCACATCGCTATACTTCCGATGGTTGCGGATTCGATTCCTCGCACGTTAGAAACGAAAGATTTGTATTCTGAGTGTTGTCTATGTATATTATATATCTATTTCCAAAAAATGCATTTAATTAAGTTTCTACCAGTTGTCTAGTACCCATTAAACAAGTTCTGCTTACATTTACGCATGTCTGTCAAAAACTGTCTTGGATTATTATAATTAGTAGTATTCACAGGAGATATAGTAAGTATTGACTTTTATCCACAACTTCGGCTGCTGTTTTTAGACGTCCATATGTGCCTCCTGATATCGATATATCGTTCGTCAAATTTCATTAAAATCTGCTCAGCCGTTTAGTCCTCAAAACAAACTAAACAATATGTATTGTCCTTCTTTATTTCAATTTCAATCAATACAATATAACGATAATATCAAATCGTCATGTCAAATATTAAAATCAGCTCAGTCGTTTGCACATAAAAAGACAACAAATTATATAAAATGGATGTAAAAAAAATTATACCACTTCAAAATTATGACTGTATTTTATATTTAACAATTGGTCATAAAAATACGTAACTCTGTTATCACGACTTTGTGTTTATCACTATGTGTGTAATAGTAAACACTTAACGTAAACGTTATAGCATGATGTTTAATAGTCTATGAATAGAAATAGAATAGAATAGAAAATCCTTTATTCAAATAATCTTAATTTAAGCACTTTATGAGCGTACTTATGAGCACTTATGAGCGTAGATTAAAAAAAAAATGTTATGACTGTTCAAGTCATAACATTTTTTTTTAATCTACGCTCATTCGGAAATTGTGTCATCACAAAAAGAATGTGCAAGAAACTTGTGTGTTACTCTTTTAAATAATCCTTGTAAGTTCTCATTTTTCAAATCGAAACGTGTGAATACAGACTACCAACTAGCACTAATTTATTAGGGTCAAATATACATAAATACACATGACTTTACTGAAGCACCTTCACAGCATAAAATTAAGTCGCTTCGCTCGTCTGTTCACTTAGATCTTTTAAACTATGCAACTGATTGTAATACAGTTTGTAGCAATAGGTTAAGTGATTCAAGAGGTAGGTTTATATGTATAAAACATGTACACCCATGCGAAGCCGGGGCGGTCAGCTAGTTGGACTATAAAATGTAAAATTAATTGTTCAAATCGGACTGATACATTCAAATTATCTAGATATAACGTAATAACTCGACACGGAGCCATCTAGTCCCCAGTTAAGCAGAGCTGTGCTATGGGTACTATATAATTGATAAATACATAAGTATTATACATAGAAAATACCCATACCGATACAAATTATACTTATGAATACAGATGTTTAGGCCGTATGAAGAATCGAACCTACAACCATCGGATGTAAGACGGTGTGTTAAACCGCTATATCACCAAGACCGTCACATATGTTGTAGTTTTATTTTATATGTATAATATATAGGTAAGAAGAAAATAGAAGATACATACTAGAAATACAGAAATATTATATTAGTAACGATTGTCAATATATTGAAGTGTAAACAAGAAAGTACAGGAATGTACCTTATGGTGTTAAGTCCGCCATTTGCACCTTTATTTTTTTTTTGTATTTGTGCATTAAACTTTGAATAAATAAATAAATGTACAATAAAATAACTATAAATTTAAATACAAATGTACATAGAATAAAAAATACATTTCTGATAAGCCAACAGAATAGATCCCTCATATAAATATAGATATCCACATATATCGAAATTACAAATAATTTATGATCACTGATTAAGTTATCTTATTAGCCACTATGTTCACCGTATGTTTAGATATTCATTTGTATTATAGGCTAGGGCTACGGCTAGCCGTTTACGATCAGACGGGCCGTATGCTTGATTGCCACCTTAGTATTATTAAAAAATATTATAGCAATGTACGATTTCATTTCTCTAGAGTTAGAGCCAAGTTTTTTAGTTCTTGGCTGTAATTACATTCCGAACTGGCGCGGTTCCTAATTTTACATATCACATTACAGATATCTGTAAAAAAGAATAGAATAGAATTGCAAATCATTTATTGAAATAAACTTATATTGAAGCACTTTTGAATAGTCATCACATTTTTTTTCACTCTACCGCTCATTCGGAAAACTTTCTCATCACAAGAAGAATGAGCAAGAAACTTGCGTGTTGCTCTTTTAAATAATTTTGTTATTACTTTACAATGCAAAAGATTTTGAAATTAAAATAAACAAATAATTACTAATATAAATTACTTTTGTTAATATTTTGTTTCTTGCTTGTTGCATGTTACAAAAAGTATTAAACGGATTTTCATTGTGTGTTCCTTCAATGAAGTGACTTCTGAAAAAGGTTTAGATGGTAAATTCATTATGGTTTTAATATAAATTTGTTGAAATATCCGAAATAAAGTAGGTCGCTATTATATCGCTGAGGTAGTCTGTGCAAAGTCAACCGCATTTGTCTCTCGTATTTAATGGATAATAATGGTATGGGTCACCTGCCTCCGCTAATGGTTTACGCTGGCGGGGTACCAGTGGAAGATGAAAGGATGAACATGAGGTCAGGCCAGTTAGCCCATCGTGGCAAATTCAACAGGAATTTATAACGATGATTTCAAAGGGGAACCGCGTGGAAATCCACCTGCCATGGATGCCACTGCCACACTGCGTTTGTAACTCTGTCTTATTTATTACATACATATGTCCATTACGTACGCTTTTTGTTATCCCTTTTGTTATATTTACTTTCTCTATCCACACAAAGGTAGTCTGGAAGAGATTATTTAGCGATAATACGTTTTGTATCAGTTAACATATTTTTATTATTTTAATTTTTTGTTCTGTATTTGTTGCAATAGAGTATAAATAAAATGAATATATTATTATCACAGGTTCGCAGAATTGACAGCAAAAGTCTTCGTGTCAGCTTCTATACCAGTCCACCTGTTCAGCGCTGTGTGCCCGACTCCCCTCGTGTCGTTCGCTACAATACTATATGGCGCAGCGACAGGGGTCATGGTGACAGCTTCCCATAACCCCAAAGATGACAATGGGTACAAGGTGTACTGGGGGAACGGTTCGCAGATCATCACGCCCCATGATGATAATATACTAGATGAAATACAACAGTGTTTAGAGTAAGTAATTCTCACAACTGGCTTCAAAAATGGTGATTCTAGCTTTCTTAAAACGAATTATGATAATAATATCCCTGGATACTTCACACAGCGCCATCTATTCATTGATTATTTTCCCACCACACTACATTGTGGAATCTGCTTCCAGCAAGGGTATTTCCGAACCAGTACGATATTGAAATCTTTAAGAAAAGAGCTTGGTCTTACTTAAAAGGCCGGCAACGCACTTACAATTCCCCTGGTATTGCGGGTGCAGGTGAACCGCGCAACCTTGTTTGTCCCGTCTGCTATAAATAATAAATATTTCTAAGCAAAGGTGAGCTTATGTTACGGGTATATTAAACAACTGCACAAATGCTGCACATAATGCATAAATACACACCTTTTTTGTAACTACATACATTTGTGATTTGATGTATTATAAGTTCATCTTTTCATTGCAGTATCCCAGAAGGACATTGGGACATACAGAACATAAGGACACACCCACTTGTCACCGATTGTTTAGAAGAAGTGACTACAAAATATATGGAGTACATACGGAATAGCCTCAACGAGAATATTCTAGAAGAGAACAAAACAGCAGCGATAGACGTCGTGTACAGTGCAATGCATGGTGTCGGCTATGAATACGTTGTTAAAGCATTTGACACTGTTAATTTAAAGGTATTACTTTTAACAATGAATTATAATTATGTATTGTTTGAAACCTGCTCACGACTCGTCCGTTCCGGTTACTGTCTGTCCTCGGCTGTTTCTTTTTTTTCGGACTACTCTAATGCTATATAGAGAAGTAATAATAATATCTCTGGACAATTCACACAGCGCCATTTAGTCCTAAACTTTTTTTTTTGGACTACTCTAATGCTGTTGGCCGCAGCTGGCCTTTATAGTTTCACCGGACGATAGGGGCCAAGTGCGGATTCCAAACCCGCGGAAGGACTTATGGAGCGGCTGAAAGCCAACTCCCTCCTAACGGATACGTGTCCTTGGCTGCCATGGTGCCGCCTTTTTACCTGATATCTTTAGACTCCCACTCTCGAAATACCGGAAGTGATAACAGAACTAATATTCTTATTAAAACCGGAACTGATATTACTCATTATACTAGAGAAAGACGGTACCAAATTTCCCGCTAAGCAGCAAACTGTGAATTGCCTATATTGTTAATAATAATAATAAAACAGGACAATTCATACAGCGCCATCTAGTCCCAAGTTAAGCTGAGATTGTGTTATAGGTGCCAGACAACTGATAGATATACTTGGAAATAAAATTTTCTGGAATGTCTGAGTGTTTCCTATGCATGTATGCATAGGAAACACTCAGACCTATACAAACAATCTTACTCATGAATATAAATATATTATAGTTAAACGGGTCTTAAAACGAACAACTTTATAGTAAATAAAGGTATTTACCTCTTTCGATGTTTCGACTAGGTTGTACGAGCCGTGGTCACGAGCTAACTGGTACTAAACGCGATAATTTAAAAATAAATAACTGTTTGTACTGTATGAGGAATCGAGTCCGCCAATATTGGAAAGCGGTGTTCAAACTTGTAAACCACCACGGCCGGAAGTAGGGCTAGTATACCACTGTTTTGAAGCTATATTTAATACAAGAACTTAATTAGTTTAGTATATTATATAGTATATATAATATTTCAGATTTTTTATATAGAATATATTTATTATAGCCACCAATAAGCGTCAAGCAACAACAAGACCCAAATCCTGATTTCCCAACGGTAAAGTTCCCAAACCCTGAAGAACTGGAGTGCCTGAAGCTGAGCCAGCAGCTCGCTGAAGAAAGGCGCGCAAAATTAGTGTTAGTCAACGATCCAGATGCAGACAGGCTCGCCGTCGCCGAGTATGACGTTGTGTAAGTCTTTTTGTCAGTTGAATACAAGCTGTTACTCAAACATGTATATATTAGTTCATAATACCCTAGTCTAGCATTGAAATATTAACATTCCATTGATGGAAAATTATTATAAAATGTTTACAGTAATTTTCTGTAACTTAAAACCTGGGTTATTATTATTTAGCAAGCAATCATGGAAGATCTTCACTGGTAACGAGATGGGAGCGTTGCTAGGCTGGTGGCTACTGCAGCAGCATGAAGCGCGAGGTGAAGCCGGCGAGGTGTACCTGATAGCCAGCGTCGTTAGCTCCAAGATGCTGAGGGCCCTCGTGCGGGGCAAGGGAGAATTCGTTGAAACCCTCACAGGATTTAAATGGATGGGTGAGCTACCTCATATGCTATTATTTTTATGGATAATTAATGGAATGATGCACCCACATGCGCTAACGGTTTACATTGGTAAGGCACCAGTGGAAGATGATAAAATGAACATGAAGTCACATCAATCAGCCCATCTTGACAAATAGCAATTTACCACGATAGTTTCTAGAGAGAACCGCGTAGAGGCCAGCCTGACATGCTACAATGCTATTAGTTAAAATTTTTAAAATAAATTTAATTAATTTCAATAAATTGATTTGTATGTAGTAACATAGTGTACCTTATGTGAAGTTGATACAGTGAAATTTGAGATCTTTTTACTTATCGAAAGGTACATTATTACAGTATTACATAAGGTACGCATTATTTTAATATATCCTAAAAACAATATTGTTAAATACAATAGAATTTTTTATAGTCTTTATTCTGATAGACAAATTAACTTAGTATTTGGTTATTTTATTGTCTCGATTCATCAATTTGTCCTACGACATGTCCTCTAATAGACTCTGGGCAGTTCCCGGGACTTGTGAACTGGGTTTAGATTTAAGGGTCTCCTTTGCGGACATACGTCAACCCTCACCTTCACCGCTCGTGTTTCTCTTCCTGCCCAGACTTTCTAGAACGGCTAAGATGCTTTAGAAGATTGTAGAGATTTCGCTTTTATACCTCTCGCTCCCACTTCGACAGCATATAAATTAATAAGCTATTCCCATACATACTTATGAAATATGTTTCTATTTATTACAGGAAACACGACGTTGCTATTGGCACAGCAAGGCAAGTTGCCGTTGTTTGCATTCGAAGAAGCAATCGGATATATGTGCAACCATCGAGTGCCGGATAAGGATGGTGTATCGGCCGCTGTACAGGTAACCAGATATGGAATTAAAATAGATTACAATACAATAATCATTAAATTTTTACTTCTGGGAGGAACGGCTCATCAACAGATTTAATGATACTTAATCAAATATTCGTTAGCTATAATTTAAGGAACATCTCTGATTACGGCTGTTAATGTTAAAACCAAAACGACATTGTCTGTGTCTATTTAAGTAAAAAATACTTGAAATATTCCACTCCAGGTGGCGTCACTAGCGTCTCATCTCTATTCTAAAGGATCTTCACTCGCAGAGCAACTGGTCAACTTGTATGCAGAGTATGGGTACCATGTCACACACAATTCATACTATATTTGCCACGAGCCGGCAATAATTGAGAAGATATTTAGAAGAATCAGGAACTACACCGTACCTGGAGAGGTAGGTTTTTTTTAATGAAAAAAATTTCGATTGTTGTCCCTATTGCATTTTATCTGAATGTTTTTTCAACTCAATCAAATGCTTTCAATTTGTAGTATCCGAAGAAAGTTGGTACCAGTGAAATAGTACAAATAATTGACCACAAGACTGGGTTTAGAATGCCTGAAGACGTCAATGGGGATGGACATTTAAGTGAGTATTTCATTGTTCATTTAATGCGTAATTTTTTATTTATATCCGGCTCGAAGGACCGAAGAAAGTGAAGTTTAAGCCCACAGTTCCGTGCTAATGATATGTTTTTTTTTATAAAACCGCCTAGGTTGAATAAATGTAATGAGGTGAAATGTATTATGAGATGAAATTGCATGTGTCCGGCATTATCGCTGTCGGCTGTCGATATTGCACAGTAAACGGGTATGTGGTATGGCCCGCAGCCTCTTTATTTCACTAATTACAGACTATTGATGATTTTTTATTTATTTATTTTATTTATACAGAGGTGCTAGGCACCGGTCTGGACCAGGACTACACTAGCGGCGAGATGGTGATGTTTTCGTGCGATGGCGGACTTACAGTTACCGTCCGCACCAGCGGCACCGAACCCAAGCTCAAGTATTATGCCGAGCTCGTGTGTAACGCACCTACACGCACGTGAGTCTTTAACACTACTTTTAACTTTATAACCCATTTTTCGTTTCAAAAGTAGGTTTTCTGGGGTGTACCCTATCTGTACCAAATTTCATTTTAAGCGGTTCAGTAGTTTTGTAGTGAAAGCGCGACAGACAAAGTTATTTTCCCATTTATAAGGATAAACTATAGAGGCTAAATTACAGATAATACATGTTAAATTTTCAAGTAATGGATTGAGCTGTAACCGTGTAGTTTTTTAGTTTGACATTCATTTTTAATTATTACTATATTTGTTACAGCGAACAGGAAGAAATGGATATTAAGATGAGGGGAATGGTACAGGAATTCGTAGAAGAGCTACTCCTACCCAAAGAGAATGGGCTAATAGGGTAACTGCAATATGTCACAAAATATAATATAATACAAATTAATATATTACCAAATATTCTTATGTATCAATAAGTTTTAATGAAACATTGATTTAATTCAAATTACTGATTTATTATATTATAATTTTAAGTAATTTACAAATATTGATTTTCCCGCCTATATTTTCAGGAATGTCGAGTGATTATGTAATAGCTCCATATTATTTTATTTATAGTAAGATATAGAGGGCATTCTCTATGAATGTACGTGATTAGAACTGTCAACTTACACCAAATGGTGATAGGAATAAGTGCTTATATTGATAAATTAATATACAATTGAATTTGTTAATTAAATAAAATAAGTGTAGTTACCGTAACATATTTTATACTGTAAAATAATGCATTCATTAAATATAATATTGAGATTTTTTAACCAAAGAACGTTTAGTATCAGTCTGTGATAGATAATAGTAGACTCGTAGCGTCTTGTTTAATCTATGGACCGTGTTTCACTTATGATATGATAATGGGAATGTCTGGAAGTTACATATGACCACTGTTTAAAAGATTTTTCGAAGTTTATAAATGTACAAATTAAATAAACGTGATATTTGATAAATACTTAGAAATATTTAATAAATACTTATAAATATTTAATAAATACTTATAAATATTTAATAAATACTTACAAATATTTATTAAATATTTAATAAACTGGTTATTTCAGCCGTCAAGTAGCTTGCTTTGTAAACTGTTGTATGGTGTTTGTCCGATTGTAGGGTGAGATTATGCAGTGAAATTACAGAAAAAAATGGCATGACATCTAATCCTTCCGGAAAGACATTACATGAGTTGCATCAAGGTCCTCACATGATAACGTGATGTCCATCAGTTAATCCATGGTTTTTTTTATGTATATAGGCGATACTTCCCATTTACCGTACTTACCGTAAGGTCATCAGCTTGTTTAGCATTCTAATAATAATACTATCTATGATTCTTCGAATTATGTAACCGAAGATCGATCTATAATTAAGGAAGACTTGTAACAGCGTCGATATATCGGGTGAGAGATTCGGCGTAAGTGTATGTGTATCATATGTCTACACTGGCATCTATAGAATTTCATTAGGATGTTTATATAATATGTATGTATATTTTGTATAAATGATCATTAGAACATGTGGGATAAATATATGATAATTAACATTATACATATTATGTAATCAAAATTTCTGGACTTCACATTCGCTTTAAAACTCACAAACGTATTATTCAGCTTTGAAAGGGTTAGAGTACTATAATCATATATACTTTTAATTTTTTTTAATTGAATAATATTACTAACATGAAAATGTTTCACGCGACAGATATTAAAATACAATTTGGTACCTACACGATAAAGTAGATATACTGTATTCTAGAATAAATGTTAATGAGCTAATATAACACAGTAAATAATTGTAAATATTTATTATTATTTATAATATTTATTTGCTTGCGAAGGATTTAATATATTTTTTTATATTTATACATAATACCGAATAGTATAAAATGAAAAGAAATTAGTCTGAAATTTAATACTTATATTACTCTTATTCCTCGATAATTTGATATTTAGTTCTTTAAATTGCTAAGCTATTTAATTTTTAATATGGTTTGCAATGTTTGATAAATTTTGACAGTGTTTTTATATTTTCGTAATATTTTTAAGCAATGTAGGTGCAAAACAAGACTCGGATTCAAATTACTGTGATGTATTTTATAATACAATAATTTTACTACTGTTTTGATATTTGTAGCATTAAAAATTTATTTTTTACCTTTTGTACGACAAATCAATTACGTGTATGTGCACGTAACATTTTATTTTAAAAACGTTATTATTTAAAAACGTATTATTTAAAACGTTATTTAAAATATATCTATTTTGCTTTATTTATAACAGATTTGTGGTTATTTTGTACCAGTGTGAAACTGCGTTTGTTGTACTTAAGTTGTATGTACATATAAATACCTCTGACACACTACTTCTTGTTTTTCATCAGAGTTTCGCCCTTAGGTTTAAGATAAGGGTAGTAATATTATCAACAGAAACAGAGAGTTTCTTTATTTTATCTACTAATATTTGTATATACAGAAAGTATATTTAGATATGTCCATCAGTTGCCTAATAGCTATAATAAAACTCCTTAACTTGGAATTAGACGACGTTGTGTAAGTTATTCAGGGTAATAAATTAATAACTATTTATATATATTTACTTGTTTACCATTGATTTTCTAATTTCGCTCAAGTCAAAATTTAGGCAGTGTTCGTTCTTACAAAAAAAAAAATACAATAATTAGTTTTTGTAAAATCATATAACTCTCCAGTAAAATAGCTTTTACTTGCGCGAAATTAGAACTTTGACGATTTCCTAATACTTAATGTATAGTCCAGTGATTATTTTACTATATGACATTGTTATTCCGTTAGCGTTTAAAAAATAAGTGTATAATATAATATATATAGTGGTATGTAGTGTAAAAATACTTAGAGTTTATAGGCCAAGCTCATAATTTTAATGTGAGTTGAACCTACTGTTTATGTAACGCTTTTGCTAAGAATTCATAGAAACAGGCGTATAGATTTGCAATTATCTATAGAATATTTCACAGTTATGAGTGCAAATCCTTCTTGTTTATAGCTGGCAACCAAATTAATACAAATATATATTGTTATATTTTCATAACAGTATGTAAGCATGTGGTCACCGTAATACAGGGAACCTATAAAACTAACTATACAATATACCCATCGGATTTTGCAAATCTATATAATACTTAGAATTGTTAATTTCGTTACATAAAAAGCTGGTGGTGCTGTTATTAAGGTACAGATAGAGTTCATTTCATTTTCTAACAGAAGGGCTGGATTATGTAATGTTGTTGCAATCCTTCCTTTTTATTAAAAGCTTCAATTGCAAACTGAGCCGTACAGTTCCATTTATATTTGCAACCGTTTATACATAAAATTACAATAAATTATAAATTAAAAACCCTAGATACAATGTTACATAATCAGTCACTAGATCTCTTATAAACTACATCAATACCAGTCATAGACACTAATCTTGAATTTATTGTAATTTCTGGAGATTAAATGAAGCTTTTTAATAATGTAAAAATGAAATAAATATGCAAGTGTTTTATTAATACATTCAATATCATTTATTTAATTAACAGTTTGCAATTCTCAATGTCAAATAAACAATTTTGAAAAGATTACAATTTATAAAGTAAAAAAATCACAGTAATGAATAAAATAAAATATAAAAGACCATTAAACTGAAAATATGTGATAAGGTATTTATTTCTCAGTAATAAATATGGATCATATAGAGTAATATATTCTGCAATTAAAAATTGGAATACTATTAAAGTAAACAATAAGTAAGGTACCAAAAAGTAGTAATAGAAACCATTTAGAAGTATCTTTATAATTTACGTTATATTAAAAAAAATTCTTTACGCATTTAAATTATTTGCAATACATTTTTGAACACCATGTATACTATAATTACTAAATGATGGTTATTCAGTGGGTTGTTCAGCCGTGGCCGCTTCAGCCTCGATGCGTAGGCGTTCCTTCTCTTTCAGATTAAGTTCGATCAAGTTGTCTAATTCCGGACTTAGGAGTACAGACAGACCGGCCGTTGGCGGAACCTAATAATTTAAGTAAAGGGTTTTTTTATTGATGATAATGGAATGGTGCTCCCGCCTGCAACGGTTTACGCTGTCGTGGCACCAGTAGAAGATGATAAGATAAGATGAATATGAGGCCAGTTCAGTTAGCCCATCATGACAAATTGGAGGTCAACCTGACTCAATAGCAATGCAGTCATCAGTCCACATTACTAAGAATCCCCTTTCCCTCCCTCTGACTAGGGGTGGTACAGTCATTAGCTTCGTAACGTCGCATTTTGTATCGTCGTTACGACGAATCTATGAGTACATTTTTTTATAGCATGTAAGCAGTTTTTTTTTATATATATGATAATGGAATGGTACACCCGCCTGCGCTATCGGTTTACACTGCCGGGGCACCAGTGGAGGATGACAAGATGACCATGTGGTTAGGTCAGTTAGCCCATCGTGACATATTCACTAAGAATTTATCACAATGGTTTCCAGGGGGAACCGCGTGGAGGCCAACCTGACATTGTACATTGCTAGTAATGGGTACAATAGTCTACATTAGTAACAATCAGCTTTCCCCCGCATGTAAGCAGTTTACCTCTGCAAATACAGGCTTAGCAGCCTCCCATCTCTCCATATGATTTTCAATTATCTTCGTGCACGCCACCGCCTTGGGAATTATACGACCGAGTACACTAAACATAGAAAAATATATATTTTATATTGCATTATTATTTTAGTTCATGCAATAATTTGTATAGTAGTTTTTAATAATGCGGAATGTTTTTTACTTCAACATACATAGTAGGTACTTGTCCTGTTTCTGAGGTCAAGCAATTTCTTTTATACACTATTTCGGTTGATGTGAGATATGGATGTGAACTTGTGAGAAAAAGTGTGTAATAATAATTGCTGACTAAAATACTCGCTTCTTCCTGTGCCTATCATATAAGAGGCCTGGCTTGAAGAAAGTCAAATCAATTTAATCATAAGTCCTTTATGTAAAATAAATAAGTTATTATCAATAATGCGTCTGCAAAAGAGGTGCAGAGGTTGCAGGTGCTCACACAACACCAGGGTAATTGCAAGTACGTTACTGGCCTTTTAAGAAGAAATAAGCTCTTTTGCAGACTCATCACAAGAAGAATTAACAATAAACTTACGTGTAAATAAAGTAAATATACATTACAACAAAGATTAGGCAGGCAATTAATCTAGACTAAACTGATCTTACTCGAATAGAGGTATGCACGTTGTCTGCATGAAATGAATCTCGAGATCTGGGATGAAGCACTTCTCCCTGTCCATGATGATGGACGGCAGACCACCGCGGCTCTTCTCCACATCTCCCTGATTGAAGAACTCCGTCAGCACAGCTGCCTGTGATCAATGATCTGCTGTTTCATTATATACCTTATAACTAGAACCAGTTTTAGATACTGTCTCACAGTATCTAAAACTGTATTTAGCCTTAAATCGAAACTGGCTGGATGTTTCTTTATGTAACTAGACAAATTAGACGTACCTTCTACTAGTGTCCAAACGAAACTGGTTTTTTACGAACGAAACCGAGACCGAATTTCGGACATCGAACTCAGTTTCAGCCTTAACCTAAAGTTCGGTCGGTCACTAACTGTGTTTGTTACGAATATAGGATGAAATCACAGCATTAGAATATAATAGAAAGAAAACATATATTACAAGCATTTCTATACTAATTTATCGAGGTAAGTTGTCTACTTCTACCCTACCTATTTGATTGATAGACACGTCTTCTTTACACTACTCTAGGACTGCCTAGGTGGGACCTCTGGGCCCCTTTGCTCCGGTATCAACTACGGGCGCATTAACCGCCGAAGAACTGAATTTAAGCCAATGAGAGCAGATGATAACAGCAAATTTAAACTTAACAAATACTAGAAATAGAACTTTACACAATTTTATTTTGTTCTTTATTGCATAATAAAAAGACAAGCTTAATCCTATATGGCATTCTCTACCAGCTAACCTTCAGCTAATATTTAGGGTTACCCTAATTTTAAAACTAGTGACGTATTTGGGAGATTTTATGTACATATATAGGTATCGGTTGCCACATTCTATCAGAAAAGCTTTCAGCTTGTTTGTTATTCCAATTTAAATACTTTTTTCTATCTTGTTTTTATATAAAAATGTTAGCTAGCTAAAAATAACGAAAATAAACGTTTTACATAATTTCTTTCTTGTAAACTTATTAAAACTTATTATAACATATATCAAGCCAATACTAACAGCGGTCTTTTTAACGCTGCCCCAATCCTTCAGTTGGTCGCTGAGATCGGCTGCGTTCATTAAAAGCGCTTGCAACGCTACAGTATGCACTCTGTTTCCTTTCTGATAATCCATAGAGATCGCTTTGTAATCGTTCAGGTTTCTGAAACATCCCGTTTCAAAAAGTAAAATGAGTTGTATATATAGGCAATGTATTTTAATTTTTTTATATACTCAGGGATATTACATGAATCAAAATAGGTTGAAAATAATTATGAAACACTAAATTGTAAATAAATTGTAATTATATATTTTTTACTAGTTTTATATTTTTTTATTATAATATCGATATAAACAACGGACAAACAAAACACAATCGCTCTCTTGAGAACACAGAGTTATCTATTTGATAAATATGTGGACCAACAAAGACTACTCCCATGTAACTAACGGTCGTGAATGTATATTTTATTACAATTAATTAAAAATAACAAAATGATCTCACTTGAAATAATTAGCTAAATCTGAAGCAAGAATAAAATCTCTGAGCAGCATGATAGCCCTATCATAGTCCCTGCGGGGCAGCGACTGCAGTATATCACAACCCTCTGTGTTGAGGATACACATAGCTTGAGCTAGATGATGCCGCTCCATCACGCTACCCTCGCTTGAGTATAGGGCAGCCAGTGTTGTTTCTATTGTCACAGGAAATAATTTAATCTATAGCTAAACAGGACAGTGGAAAATATTTATGAAAACCTCGGTGTTCTACAGGTTTACAACACTGCTTTGCTTTCGATGGTCGGAAGTTTGATTGCTCTTGCGGTACAGACAATTGTTTTTATGAGTATGATTGTTTGTATCGGTCATTACATATGTATTTACAAAAAAAGTATCTAAGTATTTATATGAGTTGTCTAGTAAGAATAACGCTAGCTCTGCTTAGCTGGGGACTAGATAACTTTGTGTGAACTGTTCAGGGGCATTATTATTATATAATAGATACTATGGATTTCTACATATATTGTTAATGAGATCCTAAATAAAATTAATATGACAAGACAAGGGAATACCTACTTTCAAATAAAAAATCTTTCAAATAAAAGTGGAAAAATACTTCAGAGGTAACATAAAAAATAAAGTCAGAATGAGAAATTCTTTCTTTTTTGATGTGGATTAAAATTAAGACGACTTACGGCCGTGGATATGGAAACTGTTGGTGGTTCCACGATGGTCGAGGTCGTGTACCAATCCAGCAATCAGGTACATAAGAGCTTGGAGATCACTGCACGTAATATTATTTATTATCACATTAGGGGAACGAATTGTTAGTAATGTGAACTATTTACTCCACTGCTACCAAATTTCCATATCGACTTGACCTTCACGTGGCACCCCTGGTAACCATCATGATAACCTGGCGGAATTGGCAGTTTGGGTTTACTGATCTGAGTTCATGCTCATCTTATCATCCTCCAATAATGCCCCGCCAGTGTACATATACCGTTAGCGCACACGTGTGCTCCATTCCATTATCAACCATTAAAATAAAGATATTGCATTAGAATATTAAATATTTAAGATATCGATATCCCTTTTCTGAACAACTAACTCCAGGCAGGCCAGCTCGTCTCCTAACTAATCTTTTACCATAAGCTTTATTCATTAATGATTATTTTATTATTTACTTTATTCAGAAATGTAATAAAAGTTGGCCTCGGTAGTCCAGCGGTTGACTTCGGATGGTTCGATTCCTTACCCGGTACAAACATTTCTTATTCATGAGTATGTTTGTATCGATCTGTCTGTTTTTCATATGTATATATGTATGTATTTACAAAAAAATATCTAAGTATCAGTTGTCTAATACCCATAATACAAGCTCTCCTTAGCTTGGGACTAGATGGCGCTGTGTGATTTATCCTGGGACATTATAATAAGTGTATCCTGGAATGATAAAAAATGGAAGATATTATCCTACATTACCTGAAGAAACCATGCTGCACAAGTTTATAGTTGGTAATAGCTGCAAACGCCCACTGCGCAACGTTGAACGCGTGCAGCCAACTGTGGTATGGCACATCGCGGTATCCCTTCTTCACGTGCAGTACGAACCGGACTATCTTGTGCCGACTTATTTTAAACCTGATGAAATTAAAAAAAAAACATCTGTTTTAATATCTGTATTTTGTGCCAAATATAACCTGTGACCATTCTAGTCACACCTACTTCAATCTATCTTTACGTAACTAAGATCAGCCGATTACTAGTGAGAAAGTTACAAACAGACAGACTCACTTTCAGGTTTATAATATATGTAGGTCGGTTTAACGTCGTACATTATTAGCTATTGGGCCACTTTATCTCATCACTGACAATCCTCTCTGCCGGGGGGAAATGTTAGTACCTAGTGTGGACTGTTGACGCCATCGATAGCAAAGTACTACCAATGGCGTCAACAGTCCGTTATAAGATATCGTGGTATACTTACCTCTATCTTTACGTTACTAAGATCAGCCATCTTAGTAACGTAAAGATAGAGGTAAGTATGACTAGAATGGTCACAGAATATATTAGACAAAAATGCAGGCAAATGCATCACTGGCGTCAACAGTCCACATTACCACTATTTCCCCTCGGCAGAGAAGATTGTCAGTAATGAGATAATTAGCTAAATCTGAAGCAAGAATAAAATCTCTGAGCAGCATGATAGCCCTATCATAGTCCCTGCGGGGCAGCGACTGCAGTATGTCACAACCCTCTGTGTTGAGGATACGCATAGCTTGAGCTGAGTCATCAGTCCACATTACCACTATTTCTCCCCGGCAGAGAGGATTGTCAGTAATGAGATATAGTGGCCTAATAGCTAATAATGTACGACGTTAAACCACGTGGTTCCCCCTGGAAACTATCTTGATAAATACCTAGTGAATTTGTCACAGTAGGCTAACGGACCTGAGCTCATATTCATGTTATCATTCTTTATGCGCCGCCATCTTAAACCGTTAGCGACGATGGGTGCACTTTATACTCATATCTGAAAAAATAAATTCTATCGCCTTGAAAACACAGTACGAGTTTTCAAGAACGGTACCTATATTAAGGTAGGTAAGTTATAAGGATCGACAACGCACATGTGACACCTCTGGTTCATCATATTGATTTACCATCATTTAGGCCCTATACTTCCACCGTCGTGTATAAAAAAAGTAGATTTTTTTTTCTATAATAGATCTATAGCACAGTGTTCTCACGAGAAATATAGTTAAATATCAAATTACTTCTTATCAAAGCCGAGATCTGAGAACATCTTGACCGCGTAGCATGGTAGCTCGCGCATGGGCAGCGCACGAGGGTTGAAATGCAAACTGGGTATATGCGGATGGTTGTGGAAACCGGTGCACTCCAATACACGACTCATTTCTACGTCGCTTACCTACAAATCATCAATTTCAAAGCATTAGGCTATTATTAGCTTTGTCCAGTTCGGGTCATCCGCAGGCCCTTACGAACCACTTGGTACATATTTTGATGCAGTCATATTTAGGAATTAACACTGAACATAGAACTAAATACTTTATGTAAATATTAATTAAATTGTACAGAGCGAGTAGTAGATGGAACAGTAGACCAATATCAAAGAGTTGTGGTTATTGTTGCCAGAATCTAACATAGAATTAGTATTGCCAGTATAAATATAACAGTACAGGCATACGCTCCTTACCCGGACATGCTGCTGGCTGATGAAATAATCTTGTGATTCTGTCACGAATAGCCCAAATCCCGCTATAAAAAAATACTATAGTATTCTATGTGGGATAAGTATAGAGGTATTTATTACCTGAATTTCTCGTCTTACCTTCATATGATACATAACCAGCTCATTGGCCAATGTATTCCTAATATGAGCTTCCTGTATCTTCTGGTAGACAACAGAATGGGTGATGCACACACCGCAGTAGATGCTGAAAGCGAGCGCCATTTCCTCGTCCATTGCATCGAAGTATGGATCGCCAATTTTGTTTATCAGCTGACCAACTCCAATGATGCCCGTTTGCTCTCGAATTGGAAAGCAAAGGATTGTTCTGGAAGATTATACTTGTATGACTATAAATCCTTATCCTTACTTATATTATAAATGCGAAAGCAACTCTGTCTGTCTGTCTGTCTCGCTTTCACGCCAAACCTACTGAACCGATTTAAATGAAATTTGGTACACAGGTAGTTTAGACCCTGATAAAAGACATAGCCTACTTTATAAAGGATTGAAGGGGTTGAAAGGGGAGATGAAGGTTTCTATGGAAGTATCGTCATTTTTAAAACTAGAATTTTGGAAACTTATTTTTTAGGTTGTTGTTTGAATATAAATAAATATGACTAAATTTATAAAATTGTTACCCTTAAGGGGGTAAAAACTAGGAGATGAAAGTGTGTATAGAAAATCGACATTTTTTAATTTATAACGAGGAATCTTTTTTCTTTGCCTTTTTTGGGTTAGATTATTAAAAAATATTTTTTCTATATTTGGTAAAGATCACTATAAAACGCGGACAAAGTCGCGGGCACAGCTAGAGTACTTATGCATAACCGCTTTACTTCCTATAGTCGCAGGTTCGGTTCTTTGGGCGGTACAAACACATATAATTGTGATTATTTGTATAGGTCTAGGCATTTTCTAAATATATTATGAATGTATTTACAAAAAAAGTATCTAAGTTCATATCATATTAGTTTTCTAGTACACATAACACAAGGTCTGCTTTACTTGGGACTAGATGGCACTGCTATTTTGTTTGAATTGTCTGGCAATTATATATATAATATTGTTTATGATTGACACTGCTTTAAAAGTGTACAATAAAATAATTGTATTAAAAAAGAGAAAAACAATTAAGTTTTATTGTTAAGGCATAAATATTATCCTATGTAAATGAAGAAATATAATTAGGAATTAAGATTTCTATCAAAATTGTTTTAACAAGAATGCAGTTTCTAACTCTTAACGTGGTAAATGATACATAATGTATCTACAAAATAAAAAGTGTATATAGTAGCACAGATAACATAATATTACATATAGTAGTAACTAATTGTATAGAACTATGGATCGGCAAGTCATTCCAATATGGAAATAACACAGCGTTAACAAAATAAAATACTAAAAACTATAATCAATGCACCTTGGTACATAAAAAACAAGGAGGTTCGGGAATATATAGAGATTCTACGGTACACGAAGAACATTCCTGTAAGGCTTACATGCAAAGACTTGAGCAACGTAAGGTCACGTCTGGCTACGATTTAAAACAGCAGATGTAGGTATATAAAGACGAACAAAAAGCGAAAGCAATCAAATCTGATAAAAGCTAATTGGCTGAGCGCAGATAGATAAAGAGAAAAATCATCATCATCATCATCATCGCAGCCTTCCCCAAAGATCTCCAAGAACACAAATATCGACTAATTAAAATCTATATTAGTTATATGCGTACTTGCACTCTTTAGCAGGGAAGCCATCGATTTTCGGGTCGAATGCTGGATGTTCTTTCGCTGATTTAGCATTCACCACCGTTCCGCTCTGTATCACATATCCTGCAATACCCATGTTTAGGGGAAACCGGCGTTCAATTACTTCTTTGTCATCCTTGAAATAGAATATGTTATTGAAATTAAATTGAAACAATCTTTATTGAAATAAACTTAATATAAGGATATTTGGATAGTCAAAATTTTTGGTTCTTCTACTCATTCTCATCACAAGAAATATGAGCAAGATACTCGTGTGTTGCTCTTTTAAATCACTGTTGTTTTAAAAAACTTAAAGTGCAGATGACACTCCAAACCCGCAGAGTTTGGAGTGTCATCTGCACTTTTATTTTTGAACTTATGGAGCAGCTGTACTGTCCTAACGGATAGGACATTAGTCTGAGGCACCGCAAGGGGTTTGTTGTAATTCCGATCCCCGTTTGAATTGGACGGGGGATCAATCGATGGGGGAGAGGGAAGCTATATAGCTAAGCTATAAGAAATTCAATAGACATAGAAATATTTTTTATTCAATAAACTTAATATCAGCACTTTTGAATAGTCATATTTTTTTTAATCTACCACTTATTCGGAACGCAGACTCATCACAAGAAGAATGGGGAAAACTTACGTGTTGCTCTTTTAAATAAATGTTGTTCTAAATTCTAAGTAAATACATATTAATAAGGGTTAGGGGTGTCAATCAAAAGAAATCACTACGTACTCATATTTAATTAAATGGATATGCAGTCAGTACAATTGTAATTGTATACCTTATAACAAGATTCAACCAGCTCCATTCGCTCCACATCAACTAACATAACGGCGCAGTACTCAGCCTTTGTGAGCTGCTTGGCTTGTTCCATTGCTATCTGTAGTAGGGTATCTAAAGATGCCACCTACACAGTTTTTTAAAGTTAGCTTAGAATTATTATATATGGAAAAACATTAATCATACTTCTTTTTAAGCTTAGGGAGATATGAATACTTCGGTGCTTACGGTTTAAAATACTTTATTTTTTGTATTAACTTTGTTTCGCGGGATCGATTTCTCGCATAGTATGCGAATGTATATATATGTATATACCCGATTTACATATGTATGTATATTCGCGGCCTAGACCCATCTGGGATAAGAATTGAAGAATATTCTTATAAGCGATGGTTTTCATATCTCCAGGATAGAGTGTATACTTTCCAAAGGAGATATTTTGTTTAAGCACGAGTGTGTTACAACCATATATCATCACCTCATATACCAGCATCTTACCTGAGTGAATAATCTTCTTGCTACTCTTAGGAGTTGTTGACACTTCTGTTTGAGTGAACACTCGTATTCGTAGCATATGCTTTTCTTCAATGCTGGCCACGAAAATCTAAAATATTTTTTTTATAGATTTTATCTTTTTTTAATCTAATGTTATATTTTTCAATGTAACTACTTTTAACCTTGGTGTAATAAATCATCAATTCATCAATTTACAAACATACATCAATTTACATAGTATGAAACAAAGTCGCTGTCACTGTCTGTCCGTCCCTATGTATAATAGATACAGTGATTCAAGAGGATGGTTTATATATATAATACATGTACACCCATGCGAAGCCGGGACGAGTAGCTAGTTATAAATAAAAATAAAATAAAATATTATGGTAAAGAAGAAATCATCATTTTATCAGTCACACATGCCTTTGCCTTATAGAGAAACAACGAGTTGTTATGACTAGACGACTTCGGTGGTCTAGCGCTTTAGCACACGCATTATACATATAACCTACCTCTTGACTGTGCATTAAAATCCGTTGCGTAGTTTAAAGATTTAGATCTAAACGAACAGTCAACGGAAGCGACTTCATTTTATGCCCAAATTACTCTCGGCCCGAGTGGGCAGGGAAGTGAGCACGGAAGTGAGCAGCGCGAGAGTGTAAACACTTCCCATGCCATTGGCGCTGCCACTCCTGCTGCCCGGCGCTCCCTCGATTGTCGGTTTTTAGTATGCGAATCAAAGGACTGGCAGCGCGAGTGGCAGCGTGTTTTTACATTCAGCCTTCTCGCTCAGTTGTCGCCCGGCAGTATTTCCGGCAGCGCGAGTGGCAGGGGAAGCGGCTGAATGTAAACGTAGCATTATACTATGTAAAGATTATGGCGTAACGGTTACCACTCCACTAGAAAAGCTGTGAGAATGCTTGACATTTCAGTTAAACAAACAAATGGTTTTTATTAAAATTGTCCAATCAGATAATAGTAAACGTACAAGAAACACTCGTGTATGAGAACAGCTACGTGCTCTTCAACAATTCTCGGTGCAACCACGCATGTCACAACTGAAAACGGCTTGTCCAGCACTGGGAACATCACGATTCGCTTCTTCGCAGTATCCTTTTGGATAAACTGCAATTATAGAATTTATATAAATAGAACACATTACAATACGCAGAATACGAAGTGCTTATTTCGTATTCTGGGTATTGTTTGGTGTTTGAAAGTAAGCTTTTAATTGTAAAAGGAAACTCGGTGATCTCTCTTGGGTTATACTAGCTCCTTACAACATATTGATTGTAGGTAAAAAAAAATATTTTTTTCGGACTAATGTAATGCTTTTGGCCCCAGCTGACCTTTACAGCTTCGCCGGACGATAGGGGGTGAGTGCAGATGGCACTGCAAACCCGCGGAAGGACTTATGGAGCGGTTGAGGGCTAACTCCTGCCTGACGGATACGACTTTAGTCTGAGGACACCGCTAGGAGTTCGAATCTCGGCTCAAGCCATCGTAATTTCGATCCCCGTTTGAATGAGACGGGGGATCTATCGTTTATGAATTGTATTATCAAAATTACTATAAGTATTTGTTGCCATCCATGTTTCTGAGTAGACATAAATAAATAAATTATTATAATTAAATATTCTGAAAGAAAAAAATTTGTGTTGCTGCCTGCTGTTATCATATACAATATATTTTAGTAATTTCTTTGTTTGTTGCATATATACATTATATTTTGTATATATTTATATCTATTATAGTATTTATATATTTATATATTATTATTATCTGAGCATATTAGTATTGACATATATATTTACGTAATAGATAGGTATTGAAGTAATCTTTAGTCAAATAAATATAAGCCCTGTCGAATAATCACATTTTTTCTACTACATATTCGCAATGCAGACTCATCACATGAACAACGAGAAAGAAACTTGCACGTTGCTCTTTTAAATAAATGTTGTTCTAAGTATACTAAGGAATGTTTGCTAAAATCTTTTAAATAAATGCAAATATAAGTGTTAAAGTAAATATATTACTAAGGAATATTTGCTAAAAAGGATTCCCCTCAGCATATTGCTGTTGCCAAAGCTATAGCGCTGATTTTCAGCGGAGACCTTAGGGTACCTAAATAATATATCATAAAATTATTTTCTACTTATTTGACTTACTGGAGAAACAATCGCTTGAAAGTCCGCCTCGAAGTTGGACAACAGATCCGTTTGTTCCATCGGCGTTTTTAGAACATCGCACAGTTTTTGAGACATCTAAAAGTATGCGGTGCAAATTAACTGGGTATCTTGCTAATTATTTTACCAAGAATTTTGTATACTATATATTATTGCCGACGACACAATAATATACTATATATTATTGTGTCGTCGGCCTCGGTGGTCTAGCGGTTTAGAACACCGCCTTACTTCCGATGGTCGCGGTTCGATTCCTCGCACGGCAAACATTTGTATTCATGAGTATGATTGTTTGTATCGGTCTGGGTGTTTTCTATGTATAGTATGTATGTATATATTTACGAAAAAATAATCCATATATTTGTATCAGTTGTCTAGTACCCATAACACAGCCTTTAACTAGCTTAACTTGGGACTAGATGGCGCTGTGTGAATTGTCCTGAGATTATTATTATTATGTTACCCAGAATTTTGTATATAGTATATTATATTAAAAAAATATATAATAGAATATATACGCCGCGCGCACGATGACTTTGGCGAGCTAGTGAAGGATGATAGGATGGGGATGAAGTCAAGTTAGTTGGGCCCATCCTGGCCAGTGAGGCCTACTGTTCAGTAACCAGGCAGGACCACGTAGAGGTTCATCTGATATAGTACATTCGTATGAATGGAGCTACTAATCCTTATTACTACGGGATTCCGAGCCCAAAGGCATCAGGGAAGCAAAGTCCTGGCACGCAGAGTTGTAAAAACATTCGAGTTTAAAACCAGAAAATAAAATAGACAATTAAGTGCCACGCTTTGTAAGTCAGTTACTTACGCATATTTTCAGCTTTCTAGGTAACATGGATGATCCCACCGCTTCTATTGAAGCCTCCATGCGCTCGCCGTTCACCACAATTTGTAGCACCAACTCCGAATCGCATTCTTCACACAGCTATAGTTATTATTTTTAAAACAAATCATTAATATGCAATATCTCTTAAAGTATCAACGCATTTCGGCTTTCTTATAGAAATAGGAAAGTTACTCGAAGTTTAGTTTTTCAATATAATTGCAATGGCTAATAAGCGGACAACCAGAATGTATTTTTACTGCGTTCGATTTGTATATATATTCCATAATCGAAACAAGACGTGTTTTGGTGATAGAACACATATACAAAGCAAACTAAGTACCGGGTCTGAGGTACCTCCTGCTACGCACTACCCCAGTAAATCGGTACCTATATTTTGATATAAAAAAATCGCATACAAAATTACATTAAAATTAGGTGTAATTCTAGAGCAGTTCCGGTGGGAGTTAAATCTGCACTACATCAGCAGGAACACTATGAAAAATCGGCAAAACTATCCAACCACGCTCCCTTACTTATTTCTACGTTACTGCCCCTGATGATGACAAAACATATAATAACCCACAAAATATATAATATAGGGCAATATTTATGTAGCGATTTTAAATTATTGATCTCACAAAACATTTTGTTTTATTCAGATAAATAGATAGACAACTATCATATAAAATTATCTCTTTAACTATGAATAAATTAACAATACTAACATATGTATTTATTTTAATTTGTAACCCTGCACACGTATCTTCATTCAAATTTATTATCAAATCTAAAATTTTGCCTGGATCACTATTTTGAATACTTTTTCGCCTGTTTCTTTTTTGCAAAGCCATAAATCAATATAATAAACGTATAATATAATGCAATACGGAGTTAAATTCAGATTTATTTTGGTAAACCACTTGAGTAACTCCACAATATTTTGGTTATTCCTCTATACTTAAATGTGTATTTGAAAAATCATATGAAGACTGTCCAATAAGATCCATTCAAGCATTTGAAATAATGGGGTTTTCAAATTTTACCGCCCAAACAATCCATAGAGTAAATAAAATATCAAAAGGAAAAGGACTTCTTGTTGGCCAGTTTCATAAAATTTTGTACAATTTTTAAAGCTTCAAATATTTTTATGTTCTGAGTGCAACTATGAATGCACTAAAAATCTGCCATGTTATTACTATCCAGTTCGATTAGGGTGGGTATAAGCCAAATAGAAGATATTAGGAAATGTTATAGCTGAAATGCAGGCTAGGGTATCAATTAAATATTTTGGCTTTAATAAGGTGTCCAATCAATGCCGTTTAGAAGGTTATAAATTGGTATAAAATGTCAGTATACGATCACGATAAAAAATAAATTAACTGACAGCTGTCAAGCATAATAATTAATCTGTGGTGTGGACTGCGCTTTATTTCCAAACAGCTGATGTGATGATTCTTTAATTTACGATAAATGAGTTTTTCAATTTTAGTGTACTGCGATAAATGTAAATAAGCTGTAACAATGGCAGAAATACAAACTCTTGTTGAAATGGGATTCTCCAAGGAAAGAGCGTAAGTTTAATTTAATTCAATACATTATATTTGTTGCGAATTTTTACTCTCTTCTGGCTAGGTTATAAATGGTGTTTGTTTTGCGCTTCCCTTACAGTGAGAAAGCTCTGGCTGTTACAAATTATAAGGGTGTTGAACCTGCCATGGAATGGCTATTGGCTCATGCTGATGACCCCGCAATGGAGAGTGGACAAACTATCGGCAGTAATACAACTGCATCTACATCATCTACTGATACTGCACCATCTTCAGCTACTGACGCTGCATCGGAGACCAAGCCAGAGGAAGCAAAGTCCTTCAAATGTGATGAGTGTGGAAAACTCTTCAAGAGTCAAGATGAAATGGAGTTCCACGCAGCGAAAACCAACCACAGTAGTTTTTCAGAATCCACAGAGGAGAAAAAACCACTGACAGAGGAAGAAAAGAAGGCGCAACTGGCACTTCTTGAAGAGAGAATGAAACTGAAACGGAAAGAAAGAGAGGAAAAAGAAAAGGTCAGTATTCATGCATTTGTATGTATGTATATACTTACCCTTAACTGTTATTCACAACCAACAGCCCAGGCATGTTTCTAAAATTTAAGGTTCTAAAATTTATAGTATTGTGCCACTTAGAATAATATATTTTATGGTATCCATCTTTGTGTGTCTGCTGTCTATTTATTTCCAGCTTGGGATATTGGTGAAATTTCAGTGTGAAGATAGTTTGTATTATAATAATGAACCTAGACTACCTTTTATCTAAAGATAAAAGATATAGTCTATAAATTAGCAAAGTCACAAGCAACAGTTACGATAAAACAACTACTAATACTGTATATATAATTCTGACTATTCACTTATTTATAAATATACAGATCAAGCAACTAAGTTATAAAATTTAATTTCTTATGAACTGGTAATTTTGTAGGTATAACCATTCTATTTCTTACACATACACATTTTACATATTGTCTAAAATTACCATGGGAACAAGTGGACATAGTGAAAAAACTAATAGCACAGATCCTACGCAATGTGGAATTAGGGTGGGGTTACACACAAAGTGTATTATTTATTTAATTCAGGCTATTTGTTCCATATTATAAATGCCTTATAGACTAATATAAATAAGAAATAATATGTAAATAAAATTGTATCTATGGTCACGGCACTGACTGTATTAGGACTGTATACTCATTTTTTATAGTAAATTATTAACAACTACTTGTTAATCATTTACTATGATAACCCATGGTTTATCATAGGAAATGATTAATAGTAAGTGATAAGTAATAAATATGTAATAGAATGCTATACACCATACCTACATACTTAATGAGTAACCAATTGTTGTATATTGTTGTAGACTTTCTACCTATTTATTATTCTTATATCCTGTTCCAATTGATGATTGATGATTGATGGTCCAACAATTTTTTTCCGCATGATCCACCTAAGCAGAGCTTATGTTATAGTACTTGACAACTGATTCAATACTTAAATACATACATAATATACATAGAGGATAGAAGGATTATCAGTGTCAAATTTTACTGTACTTCTAGGCTGAAGCATTAGAAAGAGAACGTCTACGCATCAAGTCTGGTAAAGACCTGCAGGATGCACGTCTGAGGTTACAAGAGCAAGAAATGCAAAAGTTGGTGGAGCAGCGTCGTCGTGAGAAGGTCGAGGACCAAAAAGCAAGAGAACGAGTTAGAGCACAAATTGAAGCGGACAAACAAGCTAGGAAGTTAGTAACACATGTATATATAATATCACTATTAAATTAAAACTGCATAGTCCTTGAGCCAGAGCCAGATTTCATGATAACTATGTTCATATAATTATAGACGATGGTTACCTCTTCAATCATCGCGGAAGTGGGCCGTCATTTCTTTGCCATTCCGATTGTATAAAAATAGTTAGATCTTTAAGGCTATTGTTAGTGTTTAAAAATGTTGGTAGTTGGTTAGTGTACCCTCTGTTTCTCTACCATTACAATTTCAAAAGACGTAGCGGCCCAACACTTTCACTCGTTTCAATTATGTAAAGCATAATTGAAATGAGTGGTTAAATTAAGTGTTAAACCAGTAAGATTGTGATAGTACATCCCCTGGAACCTGATAGGTACTGAAGAACATTAAGAAACTCTCAGAGCATAAACAGGTTTTTTGTGGATGATATTGGAACGATGGACCTCCCTGCGCTAACGGTTTGCGCTGGCGGGGCACCAGTGGAGAATGATAGGATGAGCATGAGATTAAGTCAGTTAGCCCACCGTGATTGGGTGGTCGTGTTAGGATGGTTTGGGGGAAAGCATCAACAATTATGACTGACCTAACGTCAAGCTTCCACATTTTTCACTAACAAATATAATTCAATATTTCAGACTAGCCGCATCAGGTCAGACAGCTCCGCCGGCTGCAGCGCCTGCGCCAGTCCCGCCGCCGGCCGCTGCTCCAGCCCCCAAGGTGTCCTACGAACAGGCAAGGATCCAGATTCGATTACCTGATGGAAAAGCTTTGGCTCACACGTTTGGCGCCAAGGAACAACTTGCCGCTGTGAGGTACGATGATTTATTTAATATTTTATTTTTTTAATTATATTTACTTTTCTATTTGACGGCTACAATCAATAAGCACACAGCGCACCGCCTTACATTCGATGGTCACGTTTTATTCCTGGAACTATACAAAAAGTTGTATTCTTAAGTATAATTGTTTGTAACAGTCTGAGTGTTTTCTATGCATATAATGTATGTGTTTATAAAAAAATATATATCTATGTATTGATATCATATGTCTAGTATCCATAAGACAAGCTCTGCTTAGTTTGGGACTAAATGATGCTGTTTGACTTGTTCTAATATATTATTGTCACTATTTTAATAAATTAAAAAACAAGAAGAAAACTGACTTTTAAAGGATCAGTTGTTTGTCTGTTTATAATACTATTTCTCAGGAATTTCAAAGTACTTTTTTTTATAGTCCAACTGTTACCGAGGTAGACTTTGTATGTGGCGCTGTTTATGTATGTTGAGCCATGTTTGCCATTTACATAAAGAAATACTATAGATTGATATTATTATACTACAAATCTCTAAGTTTTAAAAATTAAATCCATATCACTTGCTGAAAATATAGGTTGTAAAATGGGTTCAGTAGCTTATGACTTTATCTATCTTTATTTATTCAAACAATAAAAATAAAATCTTTCTTGTTTATGATATAAGTAGAAAAAAAAAACTGTATAAGTCATAATCTCATAATTTGTGTTAAGAGGCATGATAATATTAGACTAATACCTTATAGGTAAAGACTTAATGGGCTTTTTTATAATAATATGGATGTTAATAGGCTATTTTATAATAATAATGATAATTGTCAAATTGTTCTGTCTTCAGGTTATACCTGCAAATGAATGCTCAGGAATTCGCACAAGAAGATAGTTTCAAACTGATGACGACATTCCCGAAGAAAATCTTCACTACTGAAGATTACGAAAAACCTTTGGAATTATTAGGTAAAAATATTTCAATATTAATTTCATTCTATAATACTATTTATTACACTTACTTAAGATGTTACCATAATTTTATTGCATAAATAAATGTACAGCCGCACATAACGACTGGTGGTCTACGGAGGTACAGATGTACAGTTACCAGGCTCTTATTACAAAAAAATATGTTTATGATGTTGGCTCTGAATTTTCTAAATATCGGTATACACTTTCACCCCTTTCCACTTTCCTCTCTCATGCCATACATTCCCTTCTCACTCTATATATCACTTCCGTCACTCATCCAGCTTCTCATATATTTATTTTTATGGCTGAAATGGAATGATGCACCCGCCAGAGGTAAGGATTTACGCTGGCGGGGCACCAGTGACAAATTGTCATTTACGAGGATTGTCTACAGCAGTGGAACAGCGTGGAGATAAACTGACATGGCACATTTCTAGTAATGGGGTTATTAGTCCACATTACTAACAATCCACTTCTCCCGTCCTCTTATATTAATTAGATTACTATTATTGCATATCTTTATGATATTCGCTACATGTGTGACTTTATAGTAATATGAATATAATTTTTCAGGTTTGGTACCGTCTGCCGTGATCATAGTGTCAAGAGGTCAATAAGTGGAAACAATCTCGATACAGTTATGCTTGTTTATTGATTCGAGTGGTATTGGTATATGGCTAACAGGTATTAATATAAAATGAATATTAATAATAAAGTTTGTGTATGTATATATAGTTTTATTATTCTCATCTTCCGTCTGATTAAGCCATAAGCCAGCCAGAGGACAAGACAACATTCACGGTCTTTCATTCATTAGAGTGCTTTTACATAAATTTTAGAAGTGTATATATAGGTTGATTACTTCAGATTGTCGCGGGTTCGATTCTCTTACGTTTACAATACTTCTGTTAATAATTATTATATAGTATGTGGTATTTATTTATAATGTATTTGTGTATTTTATTCTTTGGTCACCCTGGAGGAGCTCAGCTTCATTTGCAAAACTTTTTACGATAATTATAGTTTAATTTATTTAAATAGCGATAACAAAACAATTTTTCCAGTCCATAAATTTTATTTATAACATCACAATAGGTAAAACTCATGTGGCATATCGTTAATTATTAGTATAAAAATATTGGTCATGCCACAAATACTATTAGGTAGGTACAACGAAAAAAGACAGCGTTACCAGATCTGCTATAAATTACAGGTCATTAAATTTCATTTAAATGGATATATTTCATGAAGGAGGTATAGTTTATCACTAATGGTGTCTGTATACATTTTTTATATTTCTTTATCTCATACCTCATGTTGTATTTTTCGTCATAGTTATATTTTGATAAATGAATCTGGCAACACTGCTATTAGTATACAACCTATAAACACAAACAAATCCCTTAATTACATAATAAATCTACATTTAGTTACATCATGTTGTTCTATGATAAAATAGAAGCTCCTAGAAGATTAGTAATATAAATTGAAAGGTGTAGTTATATGCTAAATGCCTGGGAACTACAAATGCAAAATATTTAGTAATTATGAATTACTTTTTCTTTAAATAATAATACCTGTTTTATTAAACTAAGATCTAGTTTAATAAAACAGGTTTTTTAAAGATGTCTAATAATTTTTCTCAAATTATATCATAGTAATTTCCCAAGAACATAAACATGTGTAAGTTCATTACGGTGTAAACTTAAATATAAAATATAAAGAAATATATAAAATATTATGGTGCCAATTATTATTTTGGTTTCTTTTAAGTACACAATAATTATGCTACACTTTTATTTTGATACCTGAATGAATAATAGGTATTAAAAGGACTATGTTATAGATAGGTAAATATTTATGCAATTTCAAATAAATATTTTGTATATTCAGTCGATTTTTCAATAATTCCATAGTCAATAGATATTAAGGAATAAAGCAGTGGGAAAATTATAAAAATATACTTATTCCATGCTAGGCTCATAGGGTCACATGCCTATACTTATATTGTCCCCTTATATAGCTTATATACTAGATTTTGCACACTGAATCTGAAAGTATAAGTTTTTACAAATAGTTGTTAGGTTATTACAATATACAGCAATTCAATAGAATTAATCTTTTCTAATATTCAATCAAATGTAGATCAGAAGTGCAAAATGTCACTATGGAAAATTACTAGTGTTTCAATTAGTTTAGAATCATTTTGTGAGAGAGCAAAACCCATGATTGAAGTATAGTGTTGTTACACTGATTCTTCAAATTCAACTGTCATAAGGTGCAAAATTATTCAGCTGAAATCCAGTCATCAAAAAGGCTGGTCACTTACCATAGCTTATATTTAAATTAATAACAATATATTGTCTTCAAATACCCATTAGTAGTATATTTTTGTCTAACTAGGCACTGAAATCACTGAAATCACTGAAATCATCTCTGGAAGGCATATATTTCAATACTACATATGAATGTTGGGTACATGTCCCTTATACCTGATATTAATAGTTCTCATTTCTTTCTAATATCTAATTTAGATATAAATTATGCTTTAAAACAATTTTCTTAGTTTATTCACACAAAAAAATGAATCTATTTATAGATTCTAATGTTAAATGAAATTATGTATTTTAATAGCCACATATGTGTTAAATTTACATTTCTAAAGTTGTTCTTGATATTGAAACATCACATAAAATAAAATTTCATTGCATTGTAAATTTTAAAAAATCATAAAATAAAATTCATTCTAAATTTCAATAAAAAAGAATACTGAATTGAATCTAAATATACATAAACAAATTATTTAATTGCAGGAAGTAATTTCATATTAATGTTAACATATTATACTAAATAAATTTAAATTATTATCACGAGTTATGTGGTATCAGGTGTATAAAATATTATAGTGTCAACCATTGAATCCAAGATGTCAGTTTGTACAATTGTACATACAAGTGTTTAGGTTCTGCCACATTATGAGGGTAGTATATATCTCGGGAAGGATCACAATTTGTCAATACCGTATTGAACTCATCATAATACTTGGTGCCGTCACAATCTGCTAAATCTAAGGTCTTATTAAAGCAAATGCGTATCTCGAATATCTGGTTCTTACCGTCGACTTTATTGCATTCAATTCGCGGTCTCACACCCAACTTCTCCACAACAGCATTATTGATATCTGTAATAGGATACTCTTTTTCTTCTGTGGGCACAATGTTAGCTGCTGTCAGTATATCTAACATGTTATATTTTTTAAGCCAGTCAAGGCCTTGCGAGAAGTATTTCAATTCTGAATTAAGAGGCTCCAACGCGGCAGCGCAGGTGCCGTGTTTAGTCCATTCATGAGACCATAAAGCATATGTTGATGTTTCTGTAATTTTAAAAGTACAACTCTAAATACAATGACAAAGTGTGTCAACAACATCTTGCTACCGCCATCAACTTTCTTTCTTTCAATAAGAAAAGAAATAAGAAAGAAAGGTTATCAACTAAAGGAAGAGTTTGCAATTTGTGTAAGAAACTTAATTTGCCATATCAACTAGTGCTAGTTGATATGGCAAATTAGTGAGTAGTAGAAGAACCTAGATCTACACTATTTTATTCTAATATAACAGTTATTTTGTTTGTTACACTCACTACTTAACTGTTTAACCAACATATGTAGGATAATATAGGCAAATTTTTATTGCAATGAATAATCATAAACATGAACAATGTTATAGGAGGAAATCATTAACATTGTAAGTTGGCACTCCAGTGAATTTTTATTACAGTTGGATTCTATAACTATTGTAGTAAATTATAGAATTGGAATGTAACTAAAATATATCAATTTTTTATGAAAACTTAAATGTCAATCAAGTTTTCTACCTGCCTGATGTTAACCAGTAACCATCTATATAAATTAACAGCACTATGGTCATCACATTGTCACCCCTAAAGGTGACCACCACCACCCCATCCCATGACCACCCCTAATACTCCACATTCATTGTGGGAAGGGAATTATTAGTAATGTGGACTGAGAATCCCATTGCTAACAATGTATCCTTGTCAGGTTGATCTCCACATGGTCCCCCTGGAAACTTTACCATGATGGGCTATCTGATCTCATGCTCATCTGTTAGCCTAAAAAATACCCTAAGTCATTGCCATTCCCCGAGTATTAAAATATCATATCTCTTATTATATAATTTCACTAATCTGACACAAGTAAGCTACATGGCATCTGAAATAAGTGATATTGAGGTGCCTATGCACACATCTCTGGTAATGTTATCAAAAGTTTAATAATAAATAATCTAATCAATAACATAATCATAAGCCAACACTCAACAAAAACAATTCATTGTTGTACATGTCATGTCAGTCAACTCTAAATCATGCTAAAACTGAAAACATTTATTATAACTTTTTTCTATTTATAATTTTGTGGCGATAGACTAAAATATTTCCTTTATTCTGATCATTTATTTGAAACGAAAATGGTATCAGTATAAGTATTTTTATATCAACTTTAAACATTGATAAATCTGAATTTATATTTGTAATCATAACAATTCATTATGATCATAATTTAAACCTATGTATATTACAATACAAAGAAATAATTGGATTGTTATTCCCAATAATATGTAAGATACTTCTAAACATCAAAAATATAAGCTATTAATGCAATAACTTTATTCAGCAGCACAGCTTAATGCCACTGGAGGTGTTACTAGACTAGGAAATTGATTCTTAATCACCCGATAAATATTGAAGCAAGTGTTTCCACTTGCTTCTTATGATTAGTATTATTGCACTTGATTATAATACCTTGAAATGGTTTCCCATTTTAAGGTATTATAATACTGATCACACAAAATATTAGATAATTTTGAAATACACACATGGCTAGGATGCTGCATTAATCAAAACCAACTAAATAACTTGTTAATTTGAATGAGCTAAATTATTAAACAAAGTCCTTTACCATGTATCTGTTTGTATGTATTCATCAATAGATGAGTGATTTTGAAAAACATTAAGTAATGTAAATTAATTTGTTAAAATTCTCTGTAAATTAATTGAATGATTTTCCCATGCAAAGGCAGGACAGGTTTCTCGTTAGTATAAATTATTATTATAATTTGTAATCTTGGAACATAAAAAATATATGTTTATTTAAAATAAATAAGATTCCTACTTTAATGTCTGCTATAGCTAGAGGTTCTGATATTTATTAGGGTAGTTATTAGAGATCTATGATATTACAAGCCATAAATATATAAAATGACTTCTCAACTCACCTGCTTCAATGTTAGGCCATACTTGCAGCATCTGTGCTTCGATAGGCTGGATTTGTTCAGGGTCGAAATGCCATGTTCTATTGCAGAAAGACGGCTCCTTAGTGCCGAGCCTTGTCGGCCAGATGCCGTGAATAGACCAAGAGTCTGGTCTGGTGGGCATCGCACACGAGTGGGACGGATTCTTCTCTTTCCATTCTGTGCAGACAGTTGCCGGCCAGAATTGTGTGAATATAAGCAGGTCGAACTGATGTGCGTCCTTCAGATTTGATGGTTGTACGTAATCCACACTAGTTGACAACAAATTATTACTTTCACATATGGAAAACAAGTAAACATAATAAATTTCAATTTGAATAAACATTACCTTAAATAAAGCGATAATAAAAGCAGAGGCATGCTGTATATAGGCATGTTTATTAAGTACAATTTGATAATATTAATAAATATATATATTGAGTAAAATAAAATTCATGACAAAAGATGTAAAATTGTAAACGAATGAATAATAGAATATTATGTATGAGGAATTTAATGATGTAATGATTGACACATTACAGCTGTTTGGAGTTTCTGTCAGTCTATCAGTCGGTCGGCCATGTTGTTTTATTTTATTATTTTTATTGGTTTAGTAGCGAAGTCTTTTAAGCCAACGGGTCTTCTTTTTTTCATTTTTTAATGGTCAATAAGAGACTGGTGGCATTGCACCCATTTGCACTATCGGTTTATTTAGTAGGGCTCCAGTGGAGGATGATAAAATGAGCAGATCAATTAACCCATTGTGACAATTTTAACAGGAATTGACCAATGGTTTTCAGTTGGTAGGTTTGCAGGGGGACCACGTCGAGGTGGGGCTGATATATTTAATAGCAATGGTTATATGATTATGTTCTGAGTATTTATTTATTTATTATTTATGTGTTATTTAACCTTGTTTGATGCTTATTAATGAATACTGTGACTTTTTATCCTATTGCATTACGTATTGATGCTTTTTATATACTTCATACCTATATAAAATTATAATATGTACTTAATATATTTCATGCATTATCTACAATTCTGTTACTGTACTATGTTTCACATAAAAAATCAATGTGTCTTTATCAACCTGTCTTTATAATTTTTATCCGTTTGTCTGAGTGGTAATCTCAAATCTCTTGTAAAAAATATAATACAATAAACTTCTTGTAATATATAGTATTTTAATTTATTTAGTTCACAAACAAAAATCTATTCCGAATACCACGCGTTCGAAGTTGTGTGTATTGATAGTTATAAATAAATCTAAAATACAGCATGTACTATGAAATTCATACAACTAACTTATATCTTATGTTATGTATATAATACCTGCAAACTCCGCTGCAAGTATGTAGCACTGAATATCAACCGATATCGTCAAAACAATGTTGTAAACTATCTGTGTTCTAGGTACCTACTATAAGTCTCCATTCACTCAATAAGGTATTGATAACTCAGTAATTCTATATATTTCGATATCTTCCGCTCGATGTGAGATCTCGTAGATAGGTACAAATAATTCTCCATCTAAGACATCACGACTCTGTTATTCGTTGGAGTCTATACTGTATAACTTAACAAACCCCTGATAGGCTACGTGTTACTACAATAAAGCGGACGCTGACCGAAGTTTTTTCCAGATCTATACCGTTGGCGGGTAACCTCATTCCGCGTTTTTCTTCAGCCGTCACTCGGTCCGATGCACCAATGAAAAAAGACAATCGCGTGCATCACGAAACTATGATCAACCGCTCAAGTATCCACAATTACTTTGCAGATGCATTATGGACCTTTCTATGACCGTAATTAGCGCCTCCATGTGGGTATAGTCGACTACTTTTTTTTGTAAATAAAATCTCGATCTACGTATTTACGATGGCGTGTGCTAGGTTGTAACGACACTACAAAATATTTACAGATTTGCTAGCATGCATTGAAAACTGAGTGCTTACCAGTGCTGGGGTATATACCGGAATGCTTACCATTGCTAGTCTAAATGTTCGTCTGTTAAGGGGTAAGTACGTAAGCAGTAAAAACAATATATGCATCATAACTAGGGCTCTCAAACACACTGAAAATTGAATAAATACATGGCAAACTTAGGCTGTGCTCAACAAAAATCTGCTTAGTTTGCCAAACTGAAGAGGAAACATTACACATCCTATGTAGTTTTTTTAAAGGATGATAATGGAATGGTGGACCCGCCTGCGCTAACGGTGTACGCAGGCGGGGCACCAGTGGAGGATGATAGGATGAACATGAAATCTGATCAGTTAGCCCAACGTGACAAATTCACCGGAATGTATCACGATGGTTGCCAGGGGGAACCGCGTGGAGGTCGATCTGACATGGTACATTGCTAGCAATGGGGTCATTAGTCCACATTACTAACAATCCCGGGGGATTATTAGTAATGTGGACTAATGAATGAATGTAATGTAGACATATTATAACAACTAGGATGGGGGGGGGGATGGGGATTGTTATAATATGTCTACTTATGTATAAACAAAATATACCCTTTGAAAAGTATACATTCTACCCTGAGGAGATAAAAACCATAGCTCCTAAGAATATCCTTCAATCCTTGTCCCTGACGGGTCTAGGTAGCGAACTTTGAAAAAGGGCGAGTACAATAGATCTTTGCAGGTCTTTACACTTGAAAATAGCCCAAAACCCTCAAAAAAATATGAACGAAAGTGTTTTTTATCTATTAATTGCGGCGTTTTTTTAATGTAACTGGGCTATCAAACAAATTAATGTAAAGTGCGAATACTGTAACTACCATATAGTAATTTTTGTAGCTGTGACGTGGTCGAGTGGAATGAGTAGTCATGCTCACTAAAATGTCCAGACATGTGGCGGCGTAATGGGCCGGGTCATTGGGCTCCCTAAAATATGGTCGAGCGCAGTGATGGCTGGCTCATCCGTCATACTCGTGAACGAGTGCTGCTTGTAGGGACTGGTCCGCTCTTATCATTACGACTGATCTGCTCTTATCACTACGACTGATTTAATCTTATTGTATATTTATATTTGACCCAAAAAATTTGTGCTAGTAGTTTGTATTCACACGTTTCGACTTGTAAATGTAAACTTACAAGGATTATTTAAAAGAGCAACACACAAGTTTCTTGCTCGTTCTTCTTGTGATGAGACAGCTTTCCGAACGAGTGGTAGACAAAATACAAATTGTTATGACTATTCAAAAGTGCTTAAATTAAGTTTATTTGAATAAATGATGTTCTATTCTATTCTATTCTAATTAATGGGACACCTAATGCAAAGTGACAAACGTCGTTTAGAATGACAAAACAATAATAATCCTGGAAATTCAAATAGCCCCAACCCAAGTATGGCGGTGTGCTAGATAGATAGACCACCGAGGCTGTATAATAATAATTATATTAATCTTTCCTTATGTATATAATTATCCTTATCAACGTGTTTGTATGTTTATGTGTTACCTTTTCAGAAATAAGTGGATAAAACTTGATATGCAGATACATTCATTATATCACAATGACGGGCATAGTTTTTATCTAAGAAAAAGCATACAAAATAGCGGGTAACAGCTAGTACATAATTTATATTTTTTTATTAATCAGTGTTACTTTCCAATTCGTGAATTTTGTATATATAACATAATATATAACCTGTGTTATTCTAGAATATATAGTATTATATTATATATATTTCTAATGTCAACATTATTTGTCAATACACAAAAATAATTAATAAAAATTCAATTTTTATGAATGACAAGTTAAAATGTGCTTTTGTATCGACCGAGCCTGAATCATCCAAATACAACATATTATATTAGCATATTTTCTTGCCATCTAAATGCAATTTTTCAGTAGTAATTTAATATAAATATCCATTTCTATTTGCTTCAGTATGATAATGTACATACATAAAGAAAGTATTTGGAAAGTTCAAAAGAAAACATGAAACAGAAGAAAATATTTAGTGTTATAAGTGTGATAGAGTTCTTATAAGAAATATATATCTTTTTTCGAAATTACCAAAATTAAAATGGCATATATTTAAAAAAAAGTATTTGGTAAAGTTCACTTAAAATACTGAAAATAGTTACTAGGTGCCTAACTTTGGATTGCTACTAAAAAAGGTACCGTAAGTTTGAAAATCGAGTAACTTGGTTCCTAATAAAGATTATTATTCGTATATATTCAATTAACTCTCATATTACATTACCTAATTCACAATTTTCATATCATACCAATTCGTAATTTCTCATCAATAATAAGATACCATAATATTAGTTGAATTATGCTCGGTATAACTCCGCAACTAATTTGGAAATTCAAAAAATACGAGTCTGGAATAAAATTGGAACATGATCGTTTAGCAGTTAATGTATGCCTCAGATAGAGGGTAGGTCACCTTGTACAATGTCAGCCGGTTCATCGACACCCGTTGTCGATGTGACCCCTGTCCCACGGCAAGATAAGCTTAACAACAATGTAGGTAGGTACTGTGTAATTCTATTTTGTTGGCACAGATAGGTACGAAATAACTAACATTAAGGGAGAAAGGGATAACAATCACTTTTCACTTCACGCAAGTAATGTCAACTAATTACTCCATCGCAAGCAATGTACCAAGTCAGGTTGAACTCCTCCGCGGTTTGACAAATTGATAAATTGATAGTCATCCTTCACTGGTGCCCCGCCAGCGTAAACCGTTAGTGCAGATGGGTGCACCATTCCTTAAACATCCTCAGGGTTGAAAGGGATTGCAAGCAATGTATCAAGTCAGGTTGATCTCCATGTGGTTCCTCTGGAAACCATCTTGTCAAATTCCTAGTGAATTTGTCATGATGGATGGGCCAACTGACCTGACTTCATGCTCATGTTATCATCCTTCACTGGTGCCCCGCCAACGAAACCATCAACGCAGGCAGTTGCACCGTTCCATAATCATACATTTAAAAAAACACTAACATTACATCTGATGACTACTCTTTCCAGTTTCATTAGAAATTAAAAAAAAAAACAATATAGACTTGCCCGCCTATCTCCACCAGGGCACTCATAACTTCGTGAATTTTGTATATATTAACATAATATATAACCTATGCTATTCTAGAATATATAGTATTATATTATATATAGTATATAATATGTAGTATTTAAATACAGAAAGAATTTCTCAAATCGATGTGGTTCTGTCCTTTATTTTCCACGTAATAAATTCTCTCTTGCGTTTTAATGTTAAGTACAGATTTGCATGTAACATATACAAAGTTACATACAAATCGTAGCAGTCTGAACAATATACTACATATATTATTATGATTTTGTAATGAATAAATTAATGAATGAAAAACTCTTTATTATTCCTCTAACAGTCAGAAAATAACGTTTACATAAATTAATATGTATAAAAATAAATAATAAGAAAACAACAATTACAATATAGAGGTAAAAATGGGCGGCCTTATCGTTAAATAGCGATTTCTTCCAGGCGATATACTGCGCTAAGGTATATTTGCTGACCGGACAATGAAGAACGAACGATGAAATTAGTCATGTAATTATATAAATTCTTAGTTACTACGACATCATTCAGTAGCAACTATACTCTTGGACTACTTGAATACATCACGTGTTATTCAAATTATAATCATCTTAATTATATATAAACAGCATAGTGTATATACCGACAGATATGTACACTATGCTGTTTATATCTTTTTAAAGGGTGCCATCTTACTAACATCACCTAATATTATAGACGTGGAACTTTGTGAGTTTGGATGGATATTTATTACTCTTTCACGCAAAAACTACTGAACGGATTTTGATGAAGCTTCACAATAATACAGCTTATACATCAGAATAACATATAGGTTATAAATTTCAGGCCGGTGAAAACGCGGTGACAGTTAGTTATTGAAATAAATATAAGGGTCAAAAACGCTTTAGAGACGCCTCTGGTGTGCAAATATTCATAAGGTCAATCGACAAAGGTTAGTTGAATGCTAAGAAATATAATAAATTCAAGAATAGAAATTTAAGTTTAATTAATTAGTGTACGTATTAATTATAGTTATTGTTTTTATTTAGGAGTTGTTTATTTTGTTTTGTTTAAGATTGAAAATATAAACGACTTAATTAGGTACATTTTGCAACTGATTCATTTTATCAACTGATTATCAAAATACGAAATTATTCTAAATTTGACGATATACTTTTTGTATTTAATTGTGTAATATAGGAATATTTTCGTAAAAACTGAATTAAAAATTGTGTTATTTTTGATAGGATTCGCTTGACAAATCAAATCAGATCAAAATATCTTTATTTACGTAAATCTATTACGGACTCTTATGATATGTCAAATCTACCGTGCTCAGTTCGGAGTGCTTTCAAGCTAAGAAGAACTGAAAAGAAATACAGCTCTTATTCTTTTCAAAATGTGCTTGTACATATTTATAAAACTACAGATGAATTTTTAAATTCAAATTAAAAAGCAAAGTTTGACCACTCTGAATACGTCAAACGTAGTGAACAAAATAAATACGTCAAATAAACTTAGAAACGTAACTAATCTAATGCAGATAAGAATTACACCGGTATGATATTGTTTAGATGGATGTGCAACACGGCCATTGCTCTCAATCGCATTAAAATTAATGTATTTATAGAAAAAAAGGCGATATACGTATGCGTTTCCGTACGAGTATGCGGTTGGAAAAAGTGCGCGCGCGCCGGGCGCGGGCCGTGACGCGTTTTTCTGATAAATTAGCGTTGCTCGACGGTGCAGGCACGCGACAAGGCGCTATTACTTGTAATTCGCACTTCATGCAATTGTTATACTGTGGGGAAAGGTTAGCTGAGTGCATTCTTATTGATTTTTTTCACATAATCTATTTCCATATTAATGTGAAAGTCTGTCTTTATTTTTTTATTAATAATAATTTGTTTTACTTAATGTTAGCTTCAATACATAAAGAACACTCAGTTGACTAATTTGTTACTTACATTTCAAATTTAGAACCTTAGTCAGTCACTTGATATTGGTGGCGTCACTATTATGTCGCCACTAATAGACATAAAGTGGAAGGGAACAAGGAGGGAACGGCCTACTTTCTTGCTGTTCGAGGTAACCGAGACAAGTCCGTGGAACACAGCGACGCAAATTATGTAGAGTGTCAAATTGAAAAAGGAATAAAAATCAAGTACTGCTGCAACGAGGTATCATTACTGAAACTTCTCAATAGACATACTAATATTATTAACGTGAAAGGATGTCATTATTTATTTTTATTAATGATAATAGCGTAATGCAACCTATCTGCGCTAACGCTGGCGGGGCACCAGTGTAGAGGGACGCGTGTGGAGGTTAACCTTCATTTACATTCTTAGCAATGGGTTTTAAGGTCCATATTAGTAGCTACTTCCCCGCTGGGGGAGTAAGATAGCTGAGTGCATTCAATGTTGTTATTGATTTTTTTTACATAATCCGTTTCCATATTAACGTGAAAATCAGTCTTGGTTTTTTTTTTTAATTCATGATAATGGAGTTATTCAACCCACCTGTGCAAACGGTACCTTGACGCTAGCGGGGAACCATTGGAGGATGATATGATGAGTATGAAGTCAGTTGAGTTAACCCATCGCATCGTGACGAATTCATCAAGAATTAACTATGATAGTTTCTATAGGGTGATCGCATGGAGGTCGACCTGAGATGGTAGATGGCTAGCAATGTCACCATTACTAACAAATCCTGCATGAGTTTTTGTTACTTTTTAGCAAGTAAACGCCTAAATTTATCTTGGTAAAATTTGACGATCAGATAAATTGTATATGGACATTTTATCTCAAAAAAACAGAAAAAGTGTAATAACGAGTAAGTTAAGTATAGCTGAATATTATTACTAGACTTTTTATGGTTGGTAACAAAATAAACCTACTCTAGTGAAAATTATATGAATAATGAATATATAGGTACTTATACTATATTATTATTGTATAATTAGTATTGTCATTAATTTAATTGAGGACCCCGCTGTTTAGTATGTCACCTCACTCTCGATGGTCGCGGGTTCGATTCCTCGTACGGTATAATCATTTATACTCATGAGTTTGATTATTTGTATTGGACAAGTTGTTATCTATGTATATTATGTATGTATTTACAAAAAAATGTAATGTAATGTATTTATATAAGTTGTCGAATACCTATAACATAAGCTCTGTTTGGTTTGGGTCTAGATGGCGTTGTTTCATAAATTGTCGTGAGATATTATTAGTCCAGTACCACAACGCAAGCTTAGCTTATTGCTTAGCTTCGGAATAGATGACGTTGTAAGTATTGCCATGAGATATTATAACTATTAATGACTTTTGAGACTCGTAGTTATATCATAATGTTACCTTATGTATATCTGGCAGTAGAATCGACTTCTCTTAAATTGGCCTTATGTTTTATTGATTAGTCATCTGGTTCCATTAATCTACGCCTTTTTAGATGACATAACTTTTAGAACATCTGCTCATAGTCTTCAATTGAAATAGAAATAATCTTTATTCAAATGAATCAGTACAAGCACTTTTGTATAGTCATATTTTTATTCAATCACTCATTCGGAACGCAGATTCATTACAAGAAGAATGAGCGAGAAACTTGTGTGTTGCTTTTCTGAATAGATGTTTGTTTTTGAATATTACACTACTACACAATAACAAGTAAGAGGGATGCGATATTCAACATAGAAACCTCTACGCACTCATTCTTAGTACAATCAGATAATATTGTCAGCGCTCCTACTATATATACATACTAGCTGTTCCCGCGACTTCGTGTGGAATTTAACTTTATATATATAAAAGTTATCTAAGTTATATAAATATAACTTAGATACTTTATAATATATAGTCCTTATTACAAAACTTGTAAAAAATGTTATTTTGGTGTATGTAACGTATTTATATTAATTTGCATGTAGTAAAAAATGGTCATGTCAATATTACAAAAAAACACTCCAATTTTATTTATATGTATAGATGTCTGTTAAGTTTTTTCTACAAAAACATTATTATCATTTACATTTACAATTGTATGATAAACATAGAGAAAATTAAAAACAATACGTACATCTCTTTGGAAATATGGAACAAAAGCATATGATGGTAAAAAAACGAAATTTCATCCGCCTGAAATTTAAACCCTATGTTATTCTGGTGTATAAGCTATATTATTGTAAAGTTTCCTTATTTTGCGGGAAAGAGTAACATCCATCCATCCATCCACACCCATAACTTCCGCTTTTTTATATTATTAAATAAAAATTAAATATAGTATTTGTACCGCCACCAACTTATCTCTGCAGCACAAAGTTATGTAATTAATATTATTTTTTTATATTTTCAACTTTGTGCTATTTCTGAGGGAGGTTTTTATATAGGGTATAATTAAGGGTCGGCAACGCACACGTGACGCCCCTGCAGTTTCAGATATGGCTACGGTAACCGTTTAACGTTTCAGATGGACCGTATGATTCTTTGTCCCATAGTAGTATAAAAAATGTAACTGGAATGCAACTAAGCTGACTTAATATATGATGGCAAATAGTAACCGGGGCTGTATACTTGGAATAACTTCAGGGGCACCACAGCGTCTGAAAATGCTTATGGCAGCCCTTAATGCTTTGCTATTCTGAAGAACTAAAATGCTTACCTCTGTATCTTATAATTTCACGATCACATCTCATTCTTTAATATAAAATTGGTGCAGGGAAAAGGTATTGTTGGTAATGTGGATTGATGACCCCTTTGCTAGCAATGTATAGTACATTGCTAGCAAAGGGGTCTGGTCGACCTCCACGCGGATCCTCTGGAAACTATCATTCCGGATTAACTGGTCAGACCTCATATTCAACTTATCATCCTCCACTGGTGCCCCGCCAGCGTAAACGGTAGCATGAGGACACGCCAATTATCATCCATTAAAAAAAATAACGGGTTGGTTCAATGTGAGACAGTGGTACTACGCAGACAAGTACGTAAACTTTATAGTTTACTCGAAACAAAAAAAGGAAAATTAAGTGTTCATACTATTTTTTATTGAGAGGATTGAGCTATTCCCAGGTACTTAGACCTGTAGCACTCCGACCTGCATAGATATATTGTGCTCACCTATTTTCAGAGATCGCTACCTGGACCTGTCAAGCACAAGAATTGAATGATATTCGTAGGAACGGTGGTATTTATCTCCTCATGATAGTATATAATTTCTAAAGAAGATTTTCCTTTATGCAGGAGTGGGCTACAACCGCATAGGATGTGAAGTGGAGTTTCCTCTTCAGCTTGTCAATTGTCTATACTAAGTGATTTTACATATTGCACCCCATGACATGACAAAGGTATTAATATCTCACATTTTCATTCCTCAAGTTAAAAAGACAATTCCAACAGTACTGAATTCCTATCTCTAAGCACATTTTCCCTCCATTCGTGTCGTGTCACGCTGACCAATTACAGCGCGCAATTCAAATATGGAATGTGGTTTAAAATAGCGATGTGTCGCTGCGCCTCCGCACGCTACCCCGTGACGTCAGCAGGAATCCGACTCGGAAATGAGTCACGAGTCACTCACTCGACACTGAGTCACAGGGAATGCGGTTTATAGGCTCCAATATCCAAGCTGTGACATGGATGACCATATTTTATGTGCAATTTAGATGACCTATAGATGTATCGATTCTGAGAAACATCTTTTGGTAGAATTCGATCTTAATACGAAATTAAAATCATTTATAATTTTTAAGTTGCATTTATGGTTATTAAACTCGCAACGTACCTATAAATCGAGTCATAACGAGTTTTAAGGCATTTGTGACCCGAGTTCCCAGCAACATGCTGACTATCTTCATGAATGAGGACTACTGGTCGAAGGGTGTGGTGGGGCGCTACCGTGGCAGATTGCCATCATCATCCGTCTTTGCTTAGAATTATCATTATAGTTATATTTAAATTCACTTGATTGTTTTCTCCAAAGTATTCATTACACAGAAACAATATGTACAAATAATAATAGATTTATATATGCACAGGAAATAAGGAGCGACCGTGAATCACTAAAACCCATCTTTTCCAGACAAATTTTTTAGTATACCTGCAACAGTTTCTTTGGAACTAATTATAGATTGTATGTGATCTATAGCATGCCGTTTGACTTTCAATATTAATTGAATTGTTTGACGTGATGCCTACTGTCGCATTCTGCCATCGCATGGTCCGCCATCGACATGCAATTCACCTACTAGAAAGTATTATGTTTGAATCCAAAGTGAAATTACGATGGGTTCACGAATGAACTTGGTATCGAGGTTTTCAAATTCAAATTCAAAAATATCTTTATTCATGTAGGTCTATTACAGACTCTTATGATATGTCAAATCTACCGTCAGTTCGGAATGATTTCGAGATGAGAAGAACTGACAAGAAACTCAACTCGTATTTTTTTTTAATGTTGTACATATTTACAATAATACTATTTCATTTAAATTCAAATTTGGGAGAATAGAGTGATCACCAGCATATGCTATATATAAAAAAAAAAAAATCTAATCAGTGTTCGCAACCTGAACAGACCAGTCCCCACAACTCGTTCACGAGTATGACGGATGAGCCAGCCATCATTGCACTCAACCATATTACATTTCACAAGAGATCAATCTTCCTGCGGTTTTTCCGTATTAAAATTATAGCATAATTTTTATTTCAATATCGGCAGTTCGATCCAGATACTCCTGGATATCCGAAGAGTCATTTTATACTCAGGATGGTACAAAACAAGATTTTTTTCATCTTACGACTTCGACAAACAAATCTACGGCCCATCTGATGGTAAACGGTTACCGTAGCTTATGGACGCCTTAAACACCTAGGGAGTAACGTGTTGTCGGCCCTTAAGAAACCTCAATACCGATGACAACCTTATTATGATCTTATTATAGTTCTATTTAAATCTATTTTTACACGTTGTATTTTTACTTTTAAATTTTCCGATCTTACAGACTTTTTTAGACTATTTACCATTAGGCGGACCGTATGCTTTGTTTGGTGTATAGGTACGTTAAGTTTGGTTTTACACAAAATATGCTTTTATTACCGAGACCAAACTTTAACTTTATGATACTACCTAACAGACCTCATAATAAATTTACCATAAAGCAGCCGTCATTACGGAATAAAAAAAACAACATATACAAAAACGTTATCAAGCAGTGAGAGAGCCTTGAACTGTGGGATGGCAACCTATTAACGCCCCTGATGTCATGTCGTAGAATTCTAGGTTATCTGAGTTATTGTAAACTCTCGTCATAGTAGTCACACGAGCAGTGACGTCACACCAGCTGATGTGGACTCCTTGATATGTTTGCTGCTTGGTATGACAATATATGCATATTTGTTATTTATCACATACTGACCATAACTAAAAATATAATATATTTTTTTCTCTTTATTTTGGCAACAAACAATCGTTATATAAATATATAAATGTACCAATAAATGTATTTTTACAATAGACATTGAGTGCCGAAAATTTTTACATAATTAAATAGTGAGCCTAGTGGACTAAAATTAAAACTACAAGTTTTAAAAGAATGCGATAATCTTACAAAAAATATATATTATAGCAACGATATTTTTGCTACATAATTCGATTAGATTATACAGATCCTACAGTATATATAACAATCTATATTTTATTGGCTAATAAAGTTTATTATTATTATATTATATTAACTAGCAGACTCTGTGACCTGTTTCTAGTGACCACGTTTACGTGACGTTAACATTTTGCTATGAGATTTAAGTTTGTCATTTTTATTAGTTCAAGTGTACTTTTTAAAATATTAGGTCCTATTATATGAAATTGGCGTTTTGTAAGGGAGTAATATCATCTTTATTTGTCTCAAATAAAAAGTATTAGTTTTTATTATTAAAGATGATTATTATAGTTATTATTATGTCATAGTGATGACAGCAAATCTTGAAGTTGTTTCTTATGGTAATAAAAAATAATAGTACTTAAATTTAACTCTTAATGGAAAAATAATAGCAATTAATTGGACTGCTGGCTTGTGATTTTATGACGGATGTGAAATAGAATTGTTTTTGTTGGATTCCATATGATTTTCAGAGCGTGTAGGCTTTCGTATCAATTCGTTCGCGTTTGGAATTGAATTTGAATTATGAAATGTGTGTACTTTATTATAAACTATTACTCGTGACATGGTCTGCTTTTTTAAATGAAATATAGTCTACATCCGTCGTCGTGATATGAACTATCTTCACGCCAGTGCTACCTGTTACTTTGTTTCCATTTTTAGATAAAATTTAACTTATTATTTTAACCTGATATTCATGATACTATCGCTTTATGCCAAGTTTAATTAAGATACGTTCAGCCATTGACTCGTGAAAAATAATAAATAACAAACAAACACACCGCATAATAGTAGTATTAGTATGGAATATTTTATCTATCGTATTTATATGGATTAGTATATTTTTAAGTTAGTAGTATTGGAAGTTTACTTTTAGTAAGAGCAGAATGCCGTAATCGAATAAATTAAGTCTCTGAAAAAAAATATGACAGTTGCTAAAAATTTTATCAATTTATTGGATTGACCTTCCTGTGATGGAAACTCCAATGATAGATCAGAGAGTCAAAATATAGGCACACCCCCTTTATGTTAGATTCAGATTTTTCTAGCGAAATTAGGATATGTAAAGTTTTGTGTTCACCAGGTCATCGAAAATAGATAATATCTCTGAATTATTTCAATAACAATAATAGTTATCTCAGGACAATTCACACAGCGCCATCTAGACTCAAGTTAATCTAGCTAAAGCTTGTGTTACGGGTACTAGATAACTGATACAAATACAACGATATATATTTTTTCGTAAATACATAGAAAACACCCAGACCGATACAAACAATCACGAATGCAAATGTTTGTGCCGTACGAGGAATCAAACCAGCAACCATCGTAAGTAAGGCGATGTGCTAAACAGCTAGACCACCGAGGTTGTCGTTTGGAACTATGGTTGTGAAGTTACATTTATATTGACATAGAGTAATAGGTTTTAATAACGCTGTTTTATATCAGTGTATTGTAAAAATGAGATCGATTTGCAAGTGGTCTTCTCCGCCATTTTTTATCCGATCCAACGGGTTTTAAGTGACGCAACTGAGAGTTAATTTTAGCAATTTAGGGCAATGAACTTTGCTCAATACTTACATACAGTTTTCCACTGGCATGATCAGTAGCCAGCACGGTAGCAGCTACCAGGATCACAACGATTCAATCATAATGTTTGGCCAAATTTTATTTTTGGTCATGGTCATAGACTCTACATCTCGGGTAACTAATGTATATTACATTAGTTACCTACACAAATATATATATTGTATACTACTACAAAAATTTTGGGTCTAGCACTATAATTATAATAATGTAATATCTCAGAACAATTCACACAGCGCCATCTATGTACATAGTCCCAAGTTAAGCAAAGGTTATGGGTACTGGACATCTGATATAAGTACATAGATTAGTTGTTGTAAATACATGCATATTATACATAGATAACATCCAGAACGATAAAAACAAATACACATGAAAGCAAATATTTGTAACGTGCAAAGAATCGAACTCGCAACTATCGGAAATAAGGCGGTGTGTTAAACAGCTCGTCCACTGAGGTTATAAAATTTTGGAAGATTCATATTTACTACAAAGTCAGTGCAAATGTTACAGTCGGGTAGAGTTATTAGTTATTAAATGTCTTGTCTCGATAATCTACCTTTGCGTCAAAAGTCATTAAGAATCGTTCAGTGATTTAGTCGTGAAATGGTAACAAACAAACAGACAGACGCATGTTACCAGCGGCTTCGTCTGTACAAGTTTTATTCCCTTATTTCACCCCCTCCCATATAATTTATTGGTTAAGAAATAGCCTCATGCTACAATTTATTTTTTCACCGGCTCTCCATAAATAGCAATCAGCACTATACAGTCCAACAGTTCGCAAGCAATATATAAGATATCACGTGTACAGTGCACGTTGTTGACCCTAAAGAAACCCTACTTGTTACTTGATCAGCAATATCCAAAGAGTATCTTTAAAAGATTTTCTTGTTGATAAAAAAGCCTGTTCTCTAATTTGTCAATTAATATTTGCATTTTTTCTGTTTTATGTCTGATCTCTCCACCAATAAAAAAAAAACAACAATAAATTTAGTTTATTAAATGTCGTTATTGAAAAAAGAAATAAAAAGGTTGAAATATTTTTTGAATTTTATTATAAAGAAAATATAACTTAAAACTTAAATCGCTTCTACAATATAACATTCCGTTATACTGTCTCTCTCTGACAAATTAGTACATTTTCCCTATTTATACTGCAAAATAATTGCATTGTTTGAGATCTTTGGAGTCAACGCCATACTCATTTATCTTTGAGATCGATTTAAGTTTGTTATAATTCTATTTTTGTTAAATACCGCGAAATTTCGTAATTTACTTTTTGTTTTTATTTATTCGTATGAGAACAGCAAAACCACCATACTGCTTAATTACTTTTTAATGATATATATGCCCGTTGCATACATCTTGTTGCAACGTGCACAGTGTAGTCTACATAATATGACAGCTCAGATTGCTGCAATGCTGATCTTGGCGGGAGCGAAGGAATTTGAAGTGTAACAAATTTATATGGCGGTTTAAAAATGCATTGCAATACTTCGAGAAGAGCGTACACAATCGTATTTGTTTGTCTCTCAGCGGGAGCACTTGATATAAATATAAATAGGTGAATACTAATATAATATAATATAATATTGTGTTCATTTTATTTGCGTAGTCATGTATTGCCATTTATTACATTAAATATAAGATTTAATATTATCAATAACTATACGTTCTTGAGTTTTAGATTGGAGTACTTGTTTTGGAGAGTAGGTTGAGCTGAGGAGAATATGAAGATGGGAATTTCAACTGTTGCTTTTTACAAGTTTTTTTTACAGCCACTGACATTAAAACTAAAATTTTATAGCAGCCAATAAATAATTTTATTTCCATTTTATTAACAGTATCTATCAATTTTCAAAAAGAATAAAACCAACAATCTGTTCCATTAAACCAACTACTAGTACTATTAACCACGAGGTTGGGCGTTAACATATTTCTCAATCCAATTACATTAAAAAGTACAAGTCTTTTGTACCTTTTTATGTATAAAACTAACTAAAATAATAAATTAATCAGTAATTCTTTTTGTAATTACTTTTTAACAAAACAGGTGCAAGTTTAGACTTCACTTTTTTATTGTACAATGTTGAATCAAGCATAAGCATAGGCAAACGGTTACCGTGTATGAAATACCACGGTTGTCATATCTCTTTGACGAAACTTAATTTTTTTTAAGAAATTAATCAAGTATGTACCAAAATACTTAATAATGTTTTGTATTGACGGTACATACGATTTTTAAATATACCATAGTAGGAATACTACCTCCCGTGCTAATTTCCTTAATGAATGATAATGGAATGGGTGCACCGTTTGCGCTTACAGTTTACGCAGACGGGGCACCAGTGGAAGATGATAAGAGGAACACGAGGTCAGGTCAGTCAGTCAGTCCGTCAGTCTAGTCAGTGTCAGTTTAGCCCATCTTTGCAAATTCATCAGAAATTTATCATGATGGTTTCTAGAACCTCGTGAAAGTCAACTTGCGGTGGTATATTGTTAGCAATGTAGTTATTAGTCCACAATCACAATCACAATTACTAACAAACTCATTTTCCCTTCTGTCGTCCTGATAAAAATTGTGTACCTAGTTACTAATATATTCCAATAAAAGCTCTAATGTATTAATTTATTATATACATAAAATGTAGTCAGTGTTTATTTGCTCAGTAGATCAGTCGTATTTCGTCTTACAGTATAGGCGTTACAACGTACCTACAAAAATTTGCATTTGCTCATATATAAGGATGTTTTTTGCAAGTTATAAAAATAAATCATTCAACCATAATATTTATAAGTCAGTTTTCCTCATTCTGTGTTACACGCGTCGTGAAACATTGCTGACCCAGTTCTGTTTATTTGCAAATTGCGTAGATTTTAATTATTTGTGTGTTCATGTATTTATTTAAATTGACGATTTGTGATTTCTAATGTAACCTGAATCGCGAACAAGCTGACGGTTTGACGGTCCACGGTCTAGTGGTAAACATTCACCATCACCCCATGGTCATGGACGGTTGTTTGCACATGTCTCTTTATCACCAGTGTGGTATATAATGAATATATATCATAAACAACACCACCGACATCACCGTGGTATTTTTCATGCGGTTTATTGTTTTTTTTTATACAACTAATACTGTATATCTCATATATATGTAACTACTTATATGTATCTTAGTCCTTAATATAATATGGGCTAATGTTTTGACAGAAATAATATTAAGTTGCCTGAAATAAATTAAACAAAAGTAATTGTACATTTTTACATCATGCGGCATTTTCTATCGGTCAACCATAGTTGAAGAATAATTGTAACAATAGTAAATAATAACTATACAGCGTGTTTTATCTGCCATATCTCACCCGTACAAAGACAGCTGCTGGCGATTCATTTAGGTACCTATCAGTCTAACTCGGTTGTGTTAATTTTGAGCATGTATTCTTCTAATTCGTCTTAAAAAAAAACTAAAATAATAAAAGAGTAACAAACATTCATCCATACTCACAAACTTTCGCGTTTATAATATTAGTAAGATATATGTAACACTATATTAGTGTAGCCAGACATTCCGATTTTTAGTTCAAAGTAAATTATCCCGCGCAGGACCTAAAAGTGGGACAGACAGAGCTTCTGTCTGTCCCACTTTTCAGGTTGTTGCTAATTGAATTAGTATTTTTGGGAACTAAATTCTATCGCTTTTTTTATAATGTTATAGGTTGTCGACCTTGATGTTCTCTTTTTAATCCGCATATTTTAAGTATGTCCCGCTTATGAGAATAGTGCCTCAATTTATTTGGAATTTGAACAGAATAAAAGTTGTACTTATTTAAGTATAAACACTTTTCGAAGGTTAACTTTTTTTTACTTAATAAATTACTAAATGCCTGTTTATCTAGAAAAATCTACCGCCGTCCTTCCCGTCCTTCGCGTGTTTTTCCAAAAAAATATATAAATATTTTTTTTGGAATAGAATAAAAGAGATCATCTTTATTTAAAGAAACTGAGAAAGATACCTTTTGAATAGCTGTTCAGCATTTTTGTTCACAAAATGTTTCTAAACTCTATATGTCTTAAAAAAACTTTCAATGCTGTCTGTAGTTGTCTTTTGGTATCCTTTTAGTATAAAAACATCCAAATTAGAATTTGTAAATGGTATTTACGAACGCTTCTTACTACGTTTGGATGTTAACCAGGAACCATTCCGAGCAGATTCACATGACATTCTAGTTATCTTTTGGAGTCATCAGCAATAAAACACATTAAAACATATTATATTGCACGAGAAAATAACTATTTTAATACGTTGCGTTGTTTTGTTTTTGATATGTATGTCTATTTTGTTGCTAGCTATATTCTGCGGGTTTGTATGCGTGAACTACAGTAGTTACTAGTAAACTAGAACAAGATATTAAGTTATGGTTATTTATTATTTCAATTATAGTCGGTGTTCTCCTCTAGCGTTCAACTGTATGTACATATTTATATAAAACTTTTCGTACAAAATTGTGGATAGTTGTTATTCTCTTTTAACAAATTTCTTTTTCTCTCTCTGCCCAGCATTATCTATTTCATTTGGGATCGGCTCTTCTTGTCCTTTTTCGCCAGATACATCTGTCCTGGATCGTTATTTTTTATTTTCTTTAGGTCGTTATTGATAATAGTCTGCCAAGTTAGTAGAGGTCTTCCTAGTCTCTTTGAGTCGGTGTTAAGGTTCAAGAGTATTTTGGCCATATGACTCTCTACACGTCTCATTACCTTGCCATACCACATCTACCATGGCTTTGACTTTAAATTGGCTTATAAAAAATAATTTACACAATATTTACAGCTGTACCTATTCCATAACAAATAAATAAATAAGAAAGTTGTAGTATAATTGTCTAATGCTCTGATTTCTATCTCAAAAGTTCATAGTTTCGAATAGGGCAGATACCAAAAAAAAATTCGGTAATTGAAATTAAAAATTACTCCAATGCGGTAGATACGCCCCTATTACGGTAATTCCTGCTGAATAGACAATGATTGGCTACCTGGTCTTTATCCTCATCAGTATATCATGCTATACTGATAAACCGCCAGGATGCCATTAGCGTCATATTAAAAAAAATACAATACATATTCCGTCGGCCACAAGGAAATTGGGCTGTTATAAAAATATTTATACATATGCACGAAAAACCATGATCTCCATTTATTCAACAATTGAGTAAAAAAATACGAATGTCACCGTCACGGTACACGAAACAAAAGAAATCTGAAACAAGCTATTTTACTCTATAATAAACCTTAATGCCAGTACTTGTCAAACTATGGGTCGCGAGCGAATATTGAGTGGGCCCTGTACGTTGGTTAAAAATTACTACAAAATTTTTAACCAACGGAATCAACCATACGGAGAGGACAGAGAGAGGAGCCATAGGAGACGGCTATTTCATTTGTGTACAAAAAAATATTTTGAATAAAATCTGACAATTCACGACGAGAGCGGATGAAATTTTTTTTTTATTAAATAGATAGATTTCTTAAGGGCCAGCAACTCACACGTAACACCTCTGGTGTCTCAGGCATCCTAAGGTTATTAGTAACCGTTTACCATCAGATGAGCCGTATGCTTGTTTGCCACCAGCTTACTATTAAGAAATGGAAAGCTAAACGGTGCATGTATCGTCAGTGGCAACCTTCGCATATATCATAAATACTACGAATATCATATCATCACATGATGCCTGTGATACTCCGTATGCATTGTATTTGTGGAGGACTAAAATATCCCACTATATCATGTACTTTCACTACCATGTCTCATTCTTAGTACCGACATATCTCACAAAGCAAGCTGTTTGTTGGCTGAAACTGAATCTGAAATAGAGACAGCGATACTCCGCAGACGACTTTGTATAAAGTCTAATGATAAATACATAGGTACGGTAATGTATTATAAACATAAGGGGAATTCTACTTCTGAAGACAGAGTATATTTGTAGAAGTGGACCCATTATATTTACTCGAAACCAATGAGATATATAAATTTATAATGTTCCAGATATGAGATATAATTTTCCAACAAATTGTAGCGTTATCGCCGCAATTTAGTACATTATATTAGGCATTGAAACTCGTTGCGTACATTAATCTTTACCGATTAATTATATTATTTTCAAAATTAATGAAGTTATAATAGTTATAAATAATGTAGTGGTTTACTATCCTTACTTATAGATCCCATGAGTTTTAAGTCAGAAAAGTTTGTATGGATGTTACATACAAGCATACAAACTCAATTCATATTTTTGATTCTTCGGCGATAGTTACCGATAACAAAGAAAATTATTGCGTAACACGTCGCTTAGTTTGCCTCCGTCGTGTTGGATTAAAAACATAGGTAGGTACACAAAGCAATGCGAGCATGTTATTCTGTCAATAACAAACCAAATTAGTCCTAAACACAGCAGTAGGTTGATGGTAGAGCGTCCGCCAGATTTAATTATAAATATACCTGCCCAACGAAATGCCAGTATTTTTAGTGTCATATACACCATGACGTCCACAGTTAATAATGCCTTTTATCTTTTACCTTCATCAGAGATCTAATCTCTGTTGAACGTATAGCTTTATTACTATACTAGATCTGAGATTAGAGTATATTTATTTTGTCTATTTTTTATTTATGCTGTGTCTTCTCTAGGTATATAATACCTCAATGGTTGCCGACAAGTTGATCTAAGGGCCACAGCTCACTGACGCACGGACAGAATATATTTACGTAATTTCATAGTACTTATATTGCTACAGATCAAATAATATTTCTATGAAATAGTGCTACGTAATATATGTAGCTACGGGACAGAAATAACGTAATATTCCTAAACAATTCACGCAGTGCCATCTATTCCCAAGGTAAGCAGAGCTTGTGTTATGGGTACTAAACAACTGATATAAATACTTAGATATATTTTTGTAAATACATACATAATATACATAGAAAACACGCAGACCGATATAAACAATGATACTCATGAATACAAATGTTTGTACCATGTGAGAAATCGAACCCGCGACCATCGAAAGTTAAGCGTGCTAAACCACTAGACCATCGAGGCTGTCAATTGAATTATTTTTTACATGTTTACGAGGTTGCTCTTCAACTCACCACCATAGGTGGCTTTGAGTGACACAACTATCTTAACCATTTTAGAAATATTGGACCGGGAGCAAATCGGTCACCTTACTTGTTTCTGGCTCGCGGCCTAATAGCGGCATTTCAGCCATTCACATAGAGTTACGCATATAGCACTGTACAGACTCTATCTAATATACGAAGGAGAAAGAGAATTTTTAATAATGTGGACTGATGACTTTATTGCTAGCAATGTTCCATGTCAGGTTGACAAGCGGTTCCCCTGGAAACCAACGTTATAAATTACTGGTGAATTGACCACGATGGGCTAACTGACCTGATCTCATGTTCATCTTGTGATCCTTCACTGTTGCATCTAAAATAAAAGCTACCTATGTTACTCCATATAATGTTAGCCATCTGCGAGTGAACTCTTATTAAAGTCGGTCCAGCCGTTTTAGAGATTAGCTAGAACAAACGGACGAACAAATTTTCTTGATATTCGAGAGTGGGCTTGCTTATCTGTCATTATGCGAATCATCGCTGTAAACTGATGGCTGTGCTTTTATTTATATTGTATTTCTAATAAATTCTGCCGCCTGTTGTACGCGACTGTGTGTACACATAGTAAATCTTTGTTTGTGTGCATGGCGACAATACAATTGATTTTATTTGTGTGAGTGACATACCGCTGTGGACGCTCGAAATCACTTAAATTAAGTTACATTTGGATGTGGCATGTTATACTACAAGTGACGCCACAGGTGGCCGGTTTGTTTATACTACATTAGTAGTTGAAATTCGACCACAAAATTCAAACTTACGTGTGAACATTATTAAGGTTCTATTGTCAAAGACTTTCTATCTATTCTACAATTACAGACACTGTCAGTTGCACAGGTAATAAAGAAAATATTATGTGCGTGTCTATGTGAAATACACGGTAGTGTGTGTAATGTTATTTTTATTGATTTAATGTATTTTTTATGCATAATAAAAAAATGGTAACATTTTGCACTATTTCTCTTCTCTATATGAACTATAATTGTGAGAAATTTCCTATTCCTCTGTCAACACAATTTTCTTATTCTGCTTTTGCTCTCTCCTTCTTTATATAAATAACAATTTTGCTATATTTTATACTACTCCGTTCGTGCGTTTTCGTAAAAAGGAACACAAAGGTTTTGCTTCACGCATATAAATTACTTTATTATATATAAAGTGTTACATTTTTGATCTCTTTAAGTTTAATCCCAACACAAAAAGAAAGTGTGGAATTGAAGGGAAGGAAATTGTGGAATTCTAAATAAATGGACCAATTATATACAGTTTTTTTCTCTAAACGCAGACGTGACCGAAATTTTTTATTTTATAACTATTTCCTTTCTGTAAATAATTGTAACATTTTTGTGTTTTCACAAGTGATTGTTACCATCTTCTTTGGAATAGTTATTTATTATTTTGGTTAATATGTAAATTCCATAGTAAGGAAAGTTAATGAAACATTAGCAAATTATATTTTCATTGACTTCAAGAATAGGGAGTTGCAATTGAAGGATATCTGTTCAAAATAAAAAGAATTGATAAGAAAAGTTACTTTTACTTTTTTCATATATGATTGTACTACATAAACGCTGAATGATGTTAAAGCCAAAGTTTAGGGTGGAATAAATTTCACATCAGTAGTTGGATCAAAATTTGCTTCTTTAAAAAATATATCATAAATGACATTGAAATTAAGGTCACTAAATAAAACAGATATTATAGTTAGATTAATTATAACTTTTATTGATAATTTTAATTTCTTATTTAGTGTAATTACTAAGGTAGGTCATTTTACTATCATTTTACTTTTCTCTCTCTTGTCGACAATTCTCATATCATGTTGTAGATGCTCAATGTATCTAACACATTCTACAAATATTCATAATGTAGAGCTTGCGTAGCGTTTGCTCGTAGACTTAATGAAGACTTGGATTTGTTTGTAGTTTTTTTTAGAATAGAATAGAATAGAATTTTATTTAATTTATTCTCTCAATTTTTTTTAATGTACACAATATAATGACTGCTTGCGTGGAGAAATATTGTTTAGGTAATTTATCGCAACCATTCAACAATATTGGAAGCACAGATGTTTCAATCATACAAAGTATATCATACTTAGATAGTGTGATGGTTTATAGATCAAGAAATGTCCGTGGTAAGAGAAAACGGACAAAAATAGAGTAAAACTACAGAATCGAATGTGTGTGTGAATATGATTGTATTAATATGATAAATATGTTATTATTATTATTCTCTTTCCACTTTATAAGAGGCTTCTGTGTCAATGTCTAAACCTTAAAAGAAACTGATTACTAAGTTTATTTCAAATTACACGAAACTTCAAGTTAATTATTCGCTATTTACTAGCTTAACTTTACTAACTTTATTATTGGAAATTATATTTCTAGAATATTAAATTTTACTAGGATTGTGTTTATTCATCCAAATCTTATTTTTTTTTTGGAGACATTGATATAACTGTACCAATTCACAAAGAAACTCACTTTCACATTTTAAAGGATTTAAATATTGAAATTGGACAGGGTTACTGACGTGGATAAAGATGGTAGGCAAAAACATAATTAGGTACTTAATATATTTATCATAAACACATTAATAATTGAGATACAGAATACAATTATAATAATAACCATGAGATATTAATATAGACATTTTAAATCGTAATTATCTAATAAAAAACACTAATTAAAAAATATTATTCTATTTTAGTAACTATAAAAATGCGTTGCGATCGTTTCACGCAGTGAGAATAAACAAAAAAAACATCGGAAGTCGGTTGTTTTAACGACCAAATGCCGCATCAGTTAATTTCCGTACATTCACGCATCCTTGTAGGAGTCGATGAACTTATCGTGTGCGAAATTGGCGAGCGAGCCTGTGGCGCGCGCTGTCCGCCACCTCTGTACCACGCGACGACTTTTATATTCACTGTACACGATCAGTATCCACTGGTGATCTGAAATAAGATCAAACTGAATTAATGGGTAACTAAAGCAGCGGTGTACTAAAATTAGTCAGCGCACTAATACGTGTAAAAGTGAAATCATGGTTTTTAGTAGGCGTCTATCGACGAGCGTCTCGGGCACAAGGTCGTGCGGCTCGACGCCCACTGCTATAAATACACACAGACATGCAAAAATGCGGTACATAAACATTTATGTGCCCTAATATGTGCGGCTGTTGTACGTATGTTTATTTGATTCATTCCGTGGCATTTCACATGGATAAGACAGCGTTTGCGACTGGAATCGTATTTGAAAATTTCGGGCCCCTTCATCAACAAATCGAGCAAAACTTGTCTGCAAGAAAACTAAACCATAGACATAGTTTTTATCACAACGAGGCTTTTTTACGTAATTAGAATGTCAATACAGCTGTCGGTCGAGAGCAAGCGAGTATGATCACCATAGTCATATGAGGCAAGTGATGCTCTCGATGCCTAACCATTCCGGAGGTCATGGTGTCATCCATAAATGTATGTCTAAAGTGTATTCGGTTCTTTGTCCTTAGAAGGATGAGAAAGGGCAGGGTAGTACATTTGGTGGACTTAACACCAGTTCTTGTTTCTTTTAGTAGCCCAATTGCTAGCTATATACCATGTCAGGTTGACTTCGTAGTCGCAGTCCCCCCTGGATACCATCGTGGTCAATTTCTGGTAAATTCGCCACGATGGGCAAACTTTCTGACTTCAGGCGTATCTTATCATCCTCCACTGGTGCCCCGCCAGCGTAAGCCGTTAGTGCAGGCGAGTGTACCATTCCATTAATATCTCTGAAAAAAAAAACGGAACACAGCTTATAAAACAAATGCAGTCGACTGTACGATGGCTCTGTTAGAGATATGTCGATTTTGTTGCTATGTGTGTATTTGAACATCACATATGTGATGGTTGGCTCACCCGTCATACTTGTGAACGGGTGCTATTTGTAGGGTCTGCTCTGATAACTATGACTTTATTTTGTTACTCAAGTAACTATTTATTTATTTATGTCAACTTTGCTATTTGGAAGTTAGTATTCGTACAAAGGCCTTAAAATGTAATTCTGATCAACATTTAAAGAACTTTCTGATTGAATTTTTCTGATTCATCACCAGAAGAATGATTAATTCTGATGAGTCTGCGGTCTGAATGAGTGGTAGAATAAAAAATATGATTCAAAAGTGCTTGTATTAAGTTTATTTCAATAATAATTATTTCTATTTTAATAACTTACTTAGAGGAAGAGAATAGCTGTGAGAGAGTAGATGCAGTTGTGGTTACTTTCTGTGCCTTTGCTGTAATGTAATTAAATGTAAGTTAATATATTTTTATAACAATAATGCGGTCAAGGTATCGTATTGCTTTTCCCCAAAATTTTGGCCTAAATTCCATTAAATGAAAAATCTTCCCTTTTAGTAAAGATCATTTCTCAATAAATTATACGTTTTTTTTGCTTTCATTTTCAGAGTATTGTTGTATTAGGCCACAAATGTGCTACAGTTAATTTATTTGTTTAACTTCAATGCACATCATACTAAAGGTACCTAGTACAGAAAACCTAGTACAAAATATCAAAATTCCCACTCCCCTAATTTCAAATCCACCAAACCTTTGTTCCCATACTTACAACATTGTCATAAAATCCACTCAAACTTGGGGGCATACCAATCTGTTGTCATTGTCTGCGGTTTACATGATGGTAAGTGGTTACCGTCACCCATGGGCACCTGTAACACTACAGAATTTCATGTGTTCTGTCGGCTGTTAAGGAACTACATCTTACTAATATTATAATGTGGAAATTGTGTGAGCGAATGGATGGATGCATGTTTGTTACTCTTTCATGCAAAAACTACTGTATAAATTATAATGAAAATTTACAATAATATAGCTTATACACCAGAATAACTCATAGGCTATCTATTTCATGCAGGCGAAACCGAAGACACAGCTAGTCTATGATGTTTTCTCTTGATGATTTCAATAGCGTATCGATTCGGAAGTACAGTCTTCCAGGCAAGATTGTGCGTATTTTGTGAATAATATTCTGAAACATTAATTATAAACATTAAATATGAAAACTATATCAGAGTCTAAATTAAATTAAATGTATATTACATAACTCTATCTACACTATATTTTGATGACTACTTTTATTTTTGTCTATGACTCTACCATCATTAAGACTGCCTACGACAGTACAGTCATAGATGAATATTGTTATAAATTATATTAAAAAAGTATTATAAAATTCTATGTCCACTAAAAATAGCACAATATATCAACAAAACCTTTTGTAATTTTATTGATCTTGTGACTTTTGAAATATTCTTATATTATTAATATTTGTATATAGGTTAATAAAAATAGTCATGTATATATCAGTCTATGCTAGTAATTAATAAACGACTTAACAAATTTTAATTAAATTTGACGTAAATATAGATTTGATCACTAGGTCGGTCATAGCCTTTTTATAGGTATACTACCTACTCGCCCCGGCTTCGTCCGGTTGTACATCTATTATATATAACACTCTATCTATTAAAAAACCAGCTACAAAATCCGTTGCGTAGTTTTAAAGATATAAGCATACATAGCGACGAACAGACATTGACAGCGACTTTGTTTTATACTATGTAATGAAGTCGATCGGTTTATAACTAGTTCCAAATACCAGAATGTGGAAATGCTACATTATTTCCTAGAATAAATATTTCATTCTATATGCTGACCTATTTAGTGTACGAGTAATTGTGATACTGAGTTCCATTGAAATTCCGCCAGTGGTTACTATATGAAGTGTACATATAAATACATATGAATTGTTGGAATACTAGAAATTGGGTCTAGTGCACAACTCATTATTACATTTCTATATATACTAGCTGACACGGCAAACGTTATGTTGTCATATAAATTAATATCACTATTAAAAATTAGGCGCTGGTGGTGAAGGGTGAAAGTAAATTATGTATGTATTTTTTTATTGCCACATCAAAAAAAAAAACTGTAATGTAAAAATAAATAAAACATAAATTTTTGAGTGAGTCCCCTTAGGGGTATATAAACAACAACCTATTCTCAGACCTACCGAGTATACACATAAAAATTCATAAAAATCACTGTGTGCCAACTAACACTGACACGAGAAATTTATACCTATATTCCAGATAAGAAATCTACATATACATAAATTAAAATATAAAATTGTACAATATTCATTTAAAACAAGTTCCTTGACTTCTTTTTTATGCTAAAATGAGAAGCAGAATTAAAAATCACTATAACTACTTATATTAAGTTTATTCCTATTCTATATAAACAGTGACATCTATGGAATAAGTAACTTACCCAGCCGGTCCCATCGACACATAGGTTACTTCAACGGTCGGTCCTATCGATACAAAGTATCGACAAATAGCATACTTCCCCGACCGGTCCCATCGAAACAAAGTATCGATACATAGGACACTTCCCCAGCCGGTCGCCGTCGGGACGTCCAAGGTCGTAGGTGAACGGACGGCCGACCGCTTGGCCGACTGGCCATTTTCAGGTAAAGATGTCCTTTGGACACAGGGTTGCTATGTCACTAAACTTGAATAAATCTTGCTATAATAGAAACAGTAAATATTATCTTATCTCTACATATAATAAAATCGTAACAAGGCGAAAACTATTTGTTTGTGATTTAAGATTTCACGTGTAAAAATGTTTGAAGAAATTTCATTTTTATAGAATGACGTTAAAAGTGGGTCAACATATAAGATGTAAGGACAGGTCTATATCATAGAAATGACCACGAAAGAAAATATTTTTTTGTAATCTTACAATCTGCGGTCAGCTATATTTTGTTTGAAAACATTTTTAGATTTACATTTTGTTTCTTGGTTCTGTTATGCATAGTATAATATAGTATTTAGCTTTTTTGTCGAACTATTCTAATGCTGTTGGTCGCAGTTGGCAGTTTTACTGAACGGTAGCGAGTGCAGATGCACTCCAAACCCACGGAAGAGCTTAGAGCGGCCGAAGGCCAACTCCTGCGTGACGGATTCGACTTTACTTCTAGGGTACCGCTGGACATAGGCCTCTCCCAAGTCACGCCACTGGGCACGATCTTTAGCCCTTCTCGTGTAGTTATTCCCTGCAATCCAAAGTGTAGTCGCTTCATTATTATTCATTAATAATACTTATAAACACATAGGCACATCGTATTTTGACATATGCATAATATTGGGTCCTTTACTGCTGATATGAGGTCTCACAAACGTATGAATGCAGTTTCGCTGTGAAAATCCGAATCGAAGCGAACATCCGAGAGGAACTAACGTGATCGATATTCTCTAAAAGATCGTCAAGCTGACGATGGCTAGTGGTAACAAGAGGCTGATCACATACCTCAAGATTGATAATATAATTATCACAGAAGAAAGATTCTTGATGGACTCCCTACAATATACATAGATCCTAAGTATAGGCGGACGTTGTTTTTTTTATACTATGATGGTGGCAAACAAGTGCACTAATAGTAAACGTTTACCGTAGCCTATAGACGCCTGAAATACCAGGGGTATCATGAGCGCGTTACCGACCCTTAAGAAACCTTAATATATCCTTCTCGAAGAACCCCATGCTATAGTCTTCCAAGAAAACCTTCCATTAAGCGAGCGAGCTTCAAAGCGTTCGTGGCCCGGGTCCCCACCAACATGCTGCCCACCTTCATGAAGGAGGACTACTGGCCGAAGGGGGTGGTCTATCGGCGCTACCGTGGCAGATTGCCGTCGTCAGTGCCGTGACTATAGAGACAATTTTATTTACATATTTTATTATTATTTCTTATGTATGTTAGTCTATAAGGTTATTATTATAAATTAATATGGGCCATGTAGCCTGAATTAAATAAATAAATAAATAAATAAATTAAAACCGTACTGCCCGAGTTCACTTAGGTTCCAGCGTGTGGGGATGAATTCCTTGTCGATGGCGAGCGGTGGGATGGTAAAAGGTAGCCTTAGGCCTTGTCTAAGAAGACCCGTGGTATAACTTGCAAACCCCAAAAATTCCATAAAATCTTTGATGATGGAATAAACTTATGTCAACAGTAAACAATTGATTGATATATGTATGATAATATTATAGTATGCTTTCTTACTAATTATAAACATAATATAACGGAAGAGGTACACAGAATTTTTTATTCACTATGTATAAGTCTAGTATACAATATCTGATGTCTATTTATAGATACTATATTTACTAGAAATACACGACGCATACAACTACCCGTTATCTTTTATTTAGGTGGGAATTTCCAGAAACTCTTCCTCATTTGATGTAGGTACGAATACGCAGTACTTACGTTATATAAATAAACTTTTTGAAAATTTATCGCCTTGAAAAAGGAAGTGGTTTTTCAAGTTACATGTATATATATAATATAAGTAATATGCAAGTCGAAAAATGACTAAGGAACTGACGGTCCATCAGAGGGAAGTTACGTGAAAAATCCAAACTCTTATAATTTAAATTTATTATTATTTGTAGTTACAAATAATAATGGTATTTCTATTCAATTTTATTTGTAAATTTCACTTGTGCATAATGAAGGTCTGGGTGGTCTACATGTTTAGACACTGCCTTACTTTAATGGTCGCGGGTTTGATTACTCGAACAGTACAAACATTTGTATATATGAGTTTGACTATGTCTATCGTTACGGGTGTTTTCTATGTATATTATGTATATATATGAGATATACATAATAAATATCCATTGCTGGAAGGTGATTCCACCAAGTGCTTGTACGTAGCAAAAAAATTCTAGAAATTATAAGGAGATATGTCTTATAACATTGGCTATCTGCAAGTGAAAGTCCCGTGAAAATCGGTCCAGCCATTTCAGAGATTAGCACGAACAAACATACAGACAAAACTTTAGAAATTATTTAGTATAAGTTAAATAACTTACTGAAAGAATAATTTCATGCGTACAGAGGCGCGCGTCACAACTAGTATTTAAACAAATATTCTAGACCCCTAGAAATTCTATTGTATAAATAGATAGCTTTCAATATTAACTAAATATAGATTAACAATCCTAATTAGCGTAATTAGTTATTTAAAATAAATATTTGCTTTAACAAATATTTTGTGTTTCTATTAGGTCTATTCTGGTTTCTATTCGCCATTGTAAGCCAACGATTTCTAACGTTTACAACGACCTAGAGGTTGTTGCTATGTCGCGGAATGTGATCCCTCAGGCTTGAAGGTCGCCATTAAGTTTATAGGGCTGCCATTTTATACTCATTATTATTATTTAGTAGATTAATAAATAGAAATAATAGTTATTGTATATATAATAATTATTATTTCTATTTCCTTTGACAAAATTACAATAGCATATGCTGGTGGTCGCTCTATTTTACTTAATTTTAATTTAAAAATGGATATGTATTTTTGTAAACATGTACAAGCTTATTTAAAAAGAATAAGTGCTGAGTTTCTTGTTATTTCTTAGCTCGAAAGCACTCTCAACTGATAGTAGATTTGATATATTATAAGAGTTTATAATAGGTCTACACGATAAAGATATTTTGATTTAATTCTTTTGCTCATAAAATTGTATACAAGTAGGACTTAGTGCCTGATGGCATTCTCTACCAGTCAACCGTCGCGTTGAGCAAATAAAATAAGGCATAATAATTCTTCTGGATTTGATTTTTCTTTATTTCGAAAAGTTTAAAACTAGAGTAATCTAACATTATATTTGATGATGTTAGCCTTTTTGCGTGAATAACTACATGTATAACTGGCTGTTTCCCGCACTTTGTTGGCGTGGAATATAACTATTTTTTTATTAAAATAAATGAGATTAAACTAGCATAAGTAACTCCTTATAATACTAGCTATCTGAAATAGACTTCAAAATCGGTCTAGCCGTTTCAGAGGTTAAGAACAATCAGACTGACATAGAGACAAAATTTATTTGTTTAAAAATATTTCAATTTCATTAACTTATATCTGTTAAATTAAAATAAGACACTTCAATTATATTTATTTCCATAGATGTATATACAAATTAGATTAGACAGAACTTTATTTTGCAACTAGTGATCGGCCCTGGGTTTGGTCTGGTATTAGTTGTAGGTCTAGGACTAGAGAATACAGATAATCTGTACATCTATAATGGAGGATTCATTGCCCGAAGTAGTATCTTCGCTATAAGTTATTACAAACAAAATTTTAATTTTTTTTTAACTATTTTTACGATTGATATCAATCTTTACCTAGATACCTGGAGCCATATTTGTGCTATACAAAATATTTATGTATAATTTTTTTTATTTACAAATAAATATCTCAGAATTGATAAGGTGTGTGTAATAATAGTAGTGGGTTGCTAAACGGCTTTGTTTTTGTTCTGTCTACGGCCATTTGTATATATTTACTTGTTGTCGAGACCTCTGTAGGTCGCACCAAGGTTGTGACGGCGCTGAAATAACGGGAATTATATATTGTAGGATTTGCTCTACAATATTGACTAATAAAGTACAGAATAATGTAGAAAATAACATATAGTCCGCCAATTTATAGTATGGCTATTATTTACCAGATATTTATACACTGTATGTACTTTTATCTCTACTAATATTATAATAAAGTTTGTAAGTGTGTGAGGTCTTTTTTTTAATGGATGATAATGGAATGGAGCACCCGCTTGCGCTAACGGTATACGCTGGCGGGGCGTCAGTGGAGGATGATAGGATGAGCATGAGGTAAGGTCCAATTCGAATTCCAAGAACTTATCACGATGATTTCCAGGAGGAACCGCGTGGAGGTGAACCTGACATGGTACATTGTTAGCAATGGGATTATTAGTCCACATAACTATAACAATCCCTTTTGTAGTTTGTGAGCTTGTAAGGCTGTGTGGCTCTAGATCTATTGAACCGATTTTGAAGGTTTATATAATCTCGCTATGACAAATAGGAGCAGGGCTGCAATGCAAATGTAGCAAAAATGGGAAAGTCTGACGCAGACGAAGTTGCATGTGTCAACTAGTATTATTATACGGCAGTGGCGACTTTGTAACTTTTACTTTGACTAGTGACTTTGTAAGATCGCCATCTGTTGATGGTAAATGGAATGACAGCAATAATACTATTCATTAAAAAAACAAATACTTATATTTGTGACATTTGTTTAGAAATATAATGACGGTCTGACGGCCTCGGTAGTTTAGTAGTTTAGCACACCGCCTTCCGATTGTCGTGGGTTCGATTAGTATAATTGTTTGTATTGGTATGTATAAAATGTTCGTATTTACCAAATAAAATATCTATGTATTTTAGTTTTGAGTTGTCTAGTGCCCATAATATAAAGTTCTAATTAGCTTAACTTGGGTCTAGATGGCGCTGTGTGAATTGTCCTGAGATTATTATTACTATTAATTTTATCATATGTACAACCCTATGAAGAGACGAAATCGCCGCCCGCCTCACGAATCTGTCTTTACAGAAATTCGAAACAGTGCGTAGCAACAGCTCTACGTATTATTTTATTTTCTAGTAATTTTAAAAGAGGAGATTTACATAAGGTCCTCATTATCAATTAGAGAATTTATTTCAGAATGTATGTATAATATACGATCCGTAGTAATGTTATAAATTCCAAACTGTGTTACTGGCAGCATATCACGGTATATATTGACTGCCTCGGTGGTCTAGCGGTTTCGCACACCGCTTTATTTACGATGGTCACGGGTTAGATTCCTCGCACGGTGCAAACATTTGTATTCATGAGTATGACTGTTAGTCAGGCGTTTTCTATGTATATTATGTATGTATCTACAACAAAAAAAGTATGTAAGTATTTATATCTGTTGTCTGATATCCATACCACAAGCTCTGCTTACCGTGGGATTAGATAGCGCTGTGTAAATTGTCCAGAGTTAAACAAAAATATTCACTGTTTTTTTTAATATTTGCATTATTTTGATGCCGCTTTTTATTTGACTTTTGACTCTTGGGAAATATACATACACACGTTAATTGTTCCTGCTTTTACTGAATAGATATATAGAGATCCGCTCCAGTCACAGTATCTGTCCGTTTATATGTATTGGCTATGTGGGGGTTTAGGCCCACAGTTCTGTGATATTACAGTATTCTTTATTGCACAGATAATACAATGCAAAGGTGGATTTATCCCTTAAAGAGATCTCTTCTAGTCAACCTAAAGCAGTAGCATAGGTGGTACTGAGTGGGTATATTATATAGTATTGATAGTTATTGATTGATTGATGATGGGTTTTGTTAAATAAAACCGCCTTGGTTGAATGCTACTCGAACACTTATTTTATTGCTAAAAGAAATGTAATGAGGTGTAATGCATTATGAGGTGAAATTGCATGTGTCGGCAATTGGGTATTGCACCGTAAGCAGGCATATGCGGTTGCTCGTCGAGGCTATTCACGACGAAAAGGCTTAACTTATAGTAACGAAACTTGAGGTGAATATAGATTGTTTCTAGGGATGTAAGTCATCTGTTATAACTAAAAAATACTGATAAAGTCGACGATGACAGTTAATATTTTTATATACGATCTCCATTATATAAATCTCTGTTCTTATAGGCTTCTGTCTAGAAGGTTATAGCTGCAATAGGTAGTGAGTAATTATTTGATTAATATTACAAGTATGAAAGTTGCTCTGTTGATTTACTTGTTTTTTGTTACCTCTTGATGCTCTAACGGTTCAACTAATATTTAATTTTGACATTTATCATTTGATATAAAGATGGAGATAGTTTTTGTCTTTATCTATTCATTTTTTGTCTCAATCAGTCAATATATACCCGGATATATTGATGCTATACGGAGGAAGGTGCGGTTGAATAAAAAGTAATCATTATTAATATTATAAATGCGAAAGTAACTCTATCTGTCTGTCTCGCTTTCACGTCAAAACTACAAAACCTATTTAAATGAAATTTGGTAAACAAATAGTTTAGACATTGAGAGAGGACATAGGTTAATTTTTAATGTAAAAAAAGTGTTGTAAAGGGTTGAAATGGGAGATGAAAATTTGTATGAAAGTATCGTCATTTTTAAATGTACAAGCTTGAAATTTGTTTGTTTAGACTATTGATTAAATATAAATAAATATATCAAGGTCACTATAAAACGCGTACGAAGTCGCAGGCACATCTAGTAATATTATAATTCTATTCAACAATTATAATAATATCAATGTTTACCAATCCTAGTATTATAAACACACTCGACGCTGACAATCTACATGTCATCAATTATGACCCTGAAATCTCTATACTTAAAAGAAATGATTTACAACTTGATATTACAGTAGGAACTTCGCTACTGTAATATCAAGTGTCTTACATCTTAATTAATCCTTAAAAAAATCGCATCTTAAGTTCTAAATTGATCGATCTGTGTGTGATGGCCTCGGTGATCCAGCATACTGCCTTACTTCCGATGGTCGCGGGTTCGATTCCTTGCACGGCACAAATATTTGTATTTATGAGTATGATTCTTTGTATCGGTCTGGGTGTTTTTTAAAGTATTATATATGTGTATTTCCGAAAAAAATATATCTATGTATTTGAATTAGGTATCTACTACATACAAGCTTTAACTACCTTAACTTGGATCTTGATAGCGCTGTGTGAATTATCCTGAGATTATTATTATTCCTAACTTCCAAAAAAATCTCATCTCTTATTATTATTATTAGTATCAATTAGGTAGTCAGTGATTGTGAATAATCACATTTTTAACCTTGTTATTCTAAACTACATTACAATAAAACCGAAATATTCGTAGACATTCTTTGTCCTATAAAATAGAGTTGCGTTGGCAACTAAATTAATATGAACTTAGAATATAGTCAATAAGCCGCCCCGAACGTCCTATAAATTGGTAAACTAGCGATATTATTATCACAACGTTCCTAAATAAATTTTAATCTTGTCACTTGTTATTTGTACTAGACTCGACCTCTACCGAGCAAGGGCATTGAGGAAGGTCGGCCCTCCCCAGTCTGAGGGTGTCCTCCCGATGTGCCTCCGTTTGAGGGTGACGAACTGCGCAAAGGGAATTTTTCTATTATTTCTAACCTCGAGACGCCCTTAAAACAAGTTCTGTGAATCCATACAGTGGTTTGACGATAAAACGCGCCATCTTGATTTAATTATATTATTTTTTTGCAGCGGCCAAGTCAAGTGGAGTCGATAGCGGCGCGCTCTCTCCATTAACGTATGCATGCTTTTATTTATACGTTGGTGCTCGAACTGTCTTTTAAAAGTAAATTATACTAATATATTACCTACTATAACTCGCGCAGCTACATCACACTTACTTGACCTTTATCATTTTTCGCCCAATTTACACAATATCTTATTAAATTATATGTATGTGTTATTTTGATGCAAGCTGTATCACTGTAAAGTTTCATCTGAATCCGATCAGTAATTTTTGTGTGAAAGAGCGTTTATAATATTAATAAGATAGTAAGACTAGCGACTTGCCCGGTCTTCACACGGGTACAAATAATGTAGGAATCTCTAATCTGTAGATAATGTAGTTTTGTGTTAATTCGCCTAAATATTTTCTGAATATGTAGGTATATAAGATTTATACCATATAGGTAGATTAGCTCTACCTATATGGTATAAATATAATGATTAGCGCTGTTTAAATTAAAAGAAATAGCTGTCACGTTAGTTCCCCGTACAAACCCCATCGCGTTTCGGTTAGCATTCACTTGGACGTTTTTATTTTTGCTCGGCTTCTAAGAGCTGTAGCATGATGTTTAATAGCTTATAAATTTCCTCAATATTTTGGGATCAAATATATGAAAGTTTTTAAAATCTAGTATTGCCGCATTTAAATGAAATCTTAAGTTTTATATATAGCTAACATCGTCCGCGTGGAATTGACCCTTTTTATTATTGCTAACTTATGCTATTTTTATTTCAATATATAGATCCTAAAATAAAAGTATCCTAAATTACTTTTTATAACATTAACCAGTTAGCTATTCGCAGTTGCGAAGGAAAGTCTTGTCAAAACCGGTCCAGACGTTTCAGAGATTAGTAAGAATGAACAGACAGTCAAAAATTTAATTAATACTTTTTTTTAAGTATTTACCTAGGTAAATATATTCATAGTATAGGTTGACAAATGCATTCAACGAATAGCTGTTAATTTAAAATTACAAACAGACGTTTCAATGTTATTTATTTACTAGCTGTGCTTGCGGTTTTACCCGCATGAAATTTATAACCTATATGTTATTCTGATGTATATGCTATATTACTGTAAACTTTCGTCAAAATCCGTTCAGTAGTTCTTGCGTAAAAGAGTAACAAACATCCATCTATACTTTCGCGTTTATAATACTAATAAGATATAGATTGATTTGTATGACATAAGTAGAGTATCTACTGATATACGAGTATGACGGATGATGGAGTGGTGTATCGAATTTATAATTTACAAATCATAGTCGTTATTTTGCGGATATTTTGTGTAGACAACGTATCTTTATAGCAGTTGGTAGCCGTTGTGCCATAAGATTAGTTTTGGTTCGTTTAATAAAGTAATATGAATCCGTTAAATTAGAACTTCGAAAAGACCGTTACAGTATTTTGGCAAATTTTGAGAAATTGGTATACTTATTATTCACTTAAATTTAAGGTTCAATACCCGACTGGTATTTTTTTAATATCTAATATTATAAATGCGAAAACTTGTGAGAAAGGAAGTATAGATGTATGGATAGATGTTTCTTACTTTCTCATGCAAAAAGTACTGAATAGATTTTGATGAAACTTTACGGTAATTTATACATCAGAATAACATTGAGATTATAAATTTCATGCAGATGAAATCGTGGTAACAGATAATTATTATTAAATCTCAATAACATAGGATAGTACCTATGTGGTTTGAATAAAACTCATTTCTGACTACGATGTGAAAATAGAGTTTAACAAGTTTGAGACCTTATCAAAGATTTGATATATGCCAGATTAATTTCATGTGTTTTTTATTCAAAGTTTGATCGATCGGAATGCTTTGATAACATAAATTTGTGAAAACCTCTTAAGTATATAGGTACGTTTCAATTGAGATTTCTTATATGTATTTAATTGTGAATATAATTAATTTAGAATAATTTTATTTAAATTTATGTTTATGATATACGAATATATTTATATTGCGTTCTTGTAAGAAGTCCTATCTACGTCTACCCCTGCCTACCTATATCAACCGCCCAGCAGCTTGCTCTGTAAGCTGTGTTTCTACTGGAAATAAATACTTATAATATTTTTTTTACAAAACATATTTTTTTTGGCATGGACCACACTAATTACTTTATCTATCAATAGATAACATGTTCTCAGAGCTACCGAGTACCTATAGATATAAAATGTCATCAAAATCGTTTAAGCTACTTCGGAGATCTACTTAAAGCAACTAAAACTGTAACACGAGAATTTTATATAGAAAATTACAGTACAAAAATGTTGTCATATGAAACTGTACTCATAAGTATGTTGGTATCGTAATGGATGTTTTAAGTACGTGCTTGGGTATATACCTAAATTTACTATAAGTGAGGTGAAATGTCTATCAGTTGTTTGTACAAACAGTAGGTTACAAGCGCTACTTTGTCTGAAACTAGATGGCGCCAAGATAAAGCTATGTCTATTTATTTTATTTATTACGAATGAATCATTGAAACTCGAACCATATTCTAAAAACTCACAAAGTATTTCGGCTTTCGTGAGTGAAATCGTGGTCATCGTGTTTTGTTAGTTTGCTAATTATAATAGTACCTACTTTTTAAAAATAGTTATTCTATAATCTTTATAAAAAAACATATTATTCCACAATTCTTGAATTAGCTTAAAACGCGAATAATTATCGGCGGTTTTTGAAGTGAAATTGGTTATTATCTTTTTTCATTGTGAATTGATTGACGAACAGTAAAATCTAAATATTTTATTTATTTACTTCGATAACATGACTACCAAGTATATTTTGTGTAAAACAAATATATGGAAATAAAACTGAATTTAATTAAAGAAAGAGAATTTAAAATAAGCTACTAACTAATTTATTAGTATCAGTTTTTTTAATTCATTATTATTTAATTTTATATAATTATTGGCTATATAAATATAAATAATAATGTATCTATTAGATATTTAAATTAATAATATAATATGTTATATTTTATAATTAATAATTGTTGGTGGCAGCTTGATTCTTTCTTTTCTTATATAAACTTTATATCTTTGATATCTGTATGTTTATATGTCACTTTTGACTAACTGTTGTTACTTTTCTCTTTGCTGTGATCCCTTTTGAGAAAAATACACATTTTTTACAATTATTTCATTTTTAATAAAATAGCAGTTGCGTTCCCGCTCCAGTCATAATAATATTATAAATGTAAATATTATTCATTTATTTACTATAATTTATTTATTATTATTTAATAATTTATTAGTATGTATAGTGTCGTGTTCAGGCAACGAAATAATTAAAATCGGTCGCATTATTAAGATTAAAAAGGTATGCGTTAGGTTTTCATGACATTTAAGGAGACGAAACGCTGATTCTAATTTATTACTCAAATATAACCTCTATGTTCATTGAACAATATTTTGAAATAAAAAAAAAGTTAAATACATATCTTCACGAGAAAATAATTAAGACTTCCTGCCGAGGTTTTCTCATGAGACTACAGTATGGGGTTTTTCAAGAAGGGTATATTAAGGTTTCTTAAGGGTCGGCAACGCGCACGTGACACCCCTGGTGCTTCAGGCGTCCATAGGCTACGGTAACCATTTACCATCAGATGGGCCGTATGCTTGTTTGCCACCATAGTAGTATAAAAAAAAATATATAAAAATACAGTTGTATTTTGAAGTTATTTTTTTTAGTTGATTCAAAAACTGTCTAAAAAACAATGGTAATAATAAGTATAGGGTACTTATTATTCTAATTTGTGTTTACGTAGCCGACGGACACAGTCGGTTAGGTTATAATTTACAAAATTTGGTCAAGGGCGAGTAGAATTCACGCCCTGAAGGGTTCTGTGCTGTAACAACATTAGAAAAAAAACTAATATTATAAAACTAAGTAGGTTTTGGTCTACTATATTAGATTTTTAGTTTTATAATATTTGCTAGTTATAGATTGTTAGTATTATCTGCCAATTAACATTTATGAAGATATGTTAAAGTGGTGTTGTACACAAGATTTTCTAGGTGTGAGATAATTTTATTTCTTAAAATAATATTTATAAATATTGACTTAAATGAAAATTGTTGTACACAAATAGAAAAATATAAATTGAAAACTGAGTAGTTATTCTGATAAATAAAAATTGTTGTATGTATAATTATATATTAAAAATTGAGAATGAACAAAATGGATCAAATAATAGAAAAAGAAATAAGTTATATGATATTCTAAAATTACAAATATTTTTGCTGTGTTTATTTTTTTATAAACATAAAACATCGAATTAATTACTCCCTTGGAGACAGTAAAATGTCTTTCTATTTACTACCACTTTTTTTCTACTCCATTTTTAACCCCCGATGCAAAAAGATGTTATAAGTTTGACGTGTCTATGTGTCTGTCTGTTGCATCGTAGTTCCTAAACTAATGGACCATTTATGATGCGGGTTTTTGTTTGAAAGATGACGTGATCGCGAAGGTTCTTAACTACAATTAATTACTTTTTTTAGTCGGCAGTTATTTAAAATTAAAATTTTTGGTTTTATTTTTTTAATAAATATTAAATGATTGAATCCGTAAAGCACAGCTTACTTTATGTAAATACGGCAAGATAATACAATTATTTTAAATAATATTTCCCCCAAAAGATATTTAAGTAAATTTAAGAATCCTTTTGCGTCTTTGTAAGCCCACAAAAGCTTATTATATTATTTAAACAGGCGTTGAACACTCTCCATCTTTTCTAGAAATTCATGAAATAGCTATATAATTGAATACATCTTATACCATAATCTGAAACAAGCTGTGTGTATATATTAAATAATAAAAAGAATCTGTCAAATATTTTTTTTTATATTTCATTGTTTCGTATTTTTTTTTCTAAAATAAGTAACGACAATAAGTAAAGATAGAATATGCATAAGTTACCAATAGACAAAGAGTCAGTTTGTAAAAACGGTATATAAACTGATGTTCCCGTAATATTGAATATTTTTATTTTCTACTAGCTGTACCCGCGACTTCGTCCGCGTGGAGTTTAACTTTATTTTTATGAAACGAAAGTAGCCTAAGTTACTCTAAAACGGTCCAGCCATTTCAGAGATTAGCCGGAACAAACAGACAGACAGATAGACAGACAAAAATTGTGAAAAATGTTATTCTGGTGTATGTACTGTATTTATATTCATATGCATGTAGTAAAAAACGGTTATTTCAATATTACAAACAGACACTCCAATTTTATTTATATGTATAGATGAACAACAATTAAAATATTTTATATGTATGAATTTATGTCTGTATTAATTAATTATAATTAAATTCTGCTTATAATTGTTAACAAACAAAGTAATTAACGGGACAAATCAAATGAACTATTAGTGTAACCGTAATCTCTAGTTTAGAAGTTATGTCGGACCTCTTCCATCTTCTTTACATTTAAAATGTTCTTTAAATGTGCAGAAAATTTCTATTTACTCGGATAAAAAATTGTTAAATAATATATTACAAGTTTTGAAGACTCATAATGATTACCAGCCAAATAAAGGCAATTGAGTAGCGATAAGAAAACCTATTCCGATACAACAAGAGGCCATTTTAATCTCTGTGGTCGATGCCTAAACCCAAAGGGATAAAGTCATAACTTTATTTTTATAACATAGGTAAAATGCGAGGAGTAAACGTAATTTTGTACGCATATATAGTAGACCAAAATATTAAAAAGCTTAAAACATCACCACAAAATCTGTTAGGACCATAACAAAAGAAAGTATCGACATTCTTTTGTTTTGAAGACGAATTCGCAATAAAAAAAGCTGACAGTCAATCTGGAGCAATGCCCTTCACATGATTTGAAGGAGTTTACTTCACAGAGAAAGTGAATATCGGTCGAAAGTGGACGAAGGACAGGGCATTTCATGAATATAAAAGACACGTCTTGCATTTTTTACGAGATTTCCACAGTACAGTAAAATTTACTCAAAGGTAGGAGATATTCAGCGTATAATATAGAATTTTATTATACATCTAATTAAGCCGTAGATACGTTATTTGCGAAGTGAAACAAAGAAAGGCAGTTGGGTTACCCAGTTTCACTTCGCAAATTGAGAGATTATGAGTCACTTTGAAAGGCTCACTCTGTTTAAGTGATTCATTATATTAGGAAAAAGATATAGGTAGACAAAGTAATTCTTATTACCAACGCTACTCGATTTCGCTTCACTTCAATTTAAAATCTAACACGAACATTCTTTACCTTCACTTCGACAATTAGACGCATTCCTGTGACTCATCCACCTGAGACTTGTGTTTTTATTGGGTGTTTGCATTATATATCTCAACAAAGATATATTTTCACTTAATTACGAGGTAAAAGCCTCTTTATTGCAGTGGTATAAAGGCCATACTGCAGTTTTAAAAGCCTGTTTTTAAAATTATCAATACCGAGTGGTTTCTTACTAGAAAGTGAGGCAATAACATTTCAAAATCACCTTGGTAATGTAACGACGAAGGAACGCAGCAGTGGTAACCATCTACGTGACGTCACAAAAATTCGCTTAATAAAAGGAAAACACAATTGTAATGCGAAATAAATAAGGTACATAATTCTATATGAACTGGTCGTACTTGAATCATTGTCTTGATGCCAGTCGAAAATACCTAGAAATGAGACGACATCGGCGCATTTTTTACGCCGGTTTCGTTTATAGTTATTAACGGGCTTTTTGTGTTGATTCGCCTGAAAATCGCCCGTCATAATGCCCAGACTAATTTATAGGCTCATAAGAATCGCACAGGAAACAGCACCGGCAGACGGCTAATGTCGAAAAATATACGAAAACCAGTTTGAGCTGCTTTTGTTCAGTGATTCGGTGGGGAGTTCGATGACCAATGCAAATGTGATGTGGGCAGTTGTGCGTGTGTGCGGATTTATGTGCGAGGGTGTGGTGACAAGGGAGGGGGTGAGGTTGCAGGCTGCAGCGGTCGTCAACCGCCGCCGTGATTACCGCGTGACTCACGCGACTCTTTGTCTCCACGCCCACGGCCCGCTATCTCTACGTACCTTCTGACACCCTGGTGAGTCCCGCGCCTGGAGCTCGCCTCGACGCCGCCACGTGCTCGCACAAAACCACGTGTCATGCCGTCCTATCCCGTCAGCACTCTGTAGTCTTGGTAATCACGTCGTAAACCGCCGACACGGTAAGTGTACTCCAACAAGCGCCTGGAACCATCAACACCAGAGCACCTGATGAAGTACAATGGGCGTGCGGCGGTTCGAGCGGTGGCTGCTGCAGTGTTGGTCGGATATCGGAGGAGGCACCGCGCGCTACTTCAGGTACCTGACTCGGTGAGGACAGCCCTGGCGCCGGAGTAGCGCGCGGCGCCACCACCTGCTCCTATTTATAGCGCGTGCCGCCGAACACTGAGGCGTACGTCTCCGTGGACGATCGGAGCTCGACTGCACCTCGAAGCTGTGGCCGCGTCCCCCGCGCGTCGCCAGACGTCAGCTGACCGCGGCTGCACCGGCCCTGACATTGGCGCGCCCGCCGCCGCGCGGGGGGCGAGGTCGCTGACCCCGCCCGCGGAAGCCTCCTCGCGAATATGACGCCCCCGCCGCGGCGGTAGCGTCGTCCCGCACCGCGGCGCCGTACGCCCCAAGTCCCGTCGTGAGCCAGCTAACCACTCGTCTAACTGTGACATTCACTAAGCTCATTCTGTATTTTCGTCAGTTTATTCTCGATTCGAAGACCCCACTGGTCTAGAACACATTTTACTATATGATGGTGTGACCATCACATAGTAAAGTGTTAAGGACACAATACACATATATTTATGTAATTATAATGAGAAATAATCTTACAGCCCATCTTGTGGTAAGCGGCAACCGGTACCTATATACATGAACAGACATCACATTACTATGACAGCCATAATACCACTCTTGCTTTACATTCCGGAGGGTTAAGATTTCATCCCTTTTATCCTGTAAATCCACTGTATTATATCACTTGTCAACCGAAACATAGAGACAACTTTTTCAAAGTTCACCTCGATGAAATTCTTGGTTCTATTCTAAGTTACAATAAAAAAAAAAGTATATCTCACTTATCTAGTACCTATAGTACAAACTGCTTACTTTAAGATTGGATAGCGCTGCGTGAATTTTCCAGTACTAATAGTTTTATTTAGTTCTCAAGGAGCGCCTATATCAAGTGATGGTAGAGTCAACTCATCAACTCACAGCGCCCTTGTATTTTATAGACAAACTGACTTTATATCGCAGGGATGCTCACTTAAATTCGGATAACAAGTATCCTATTTGTTAATCTGAAATATATATAACACTAGTTTATCCGCGCTACGCACGCACTTTATCTGCATAATATATTTTTAAATTGTATGTTTTCTGATGTATAAGTTATATTAAGGTTTTGTGTTAAAGAGTGACAAACATCCATCCATATTCACAAATTTTCGCGTTTATTAATATATTATAAACGCGAAAAATAGGACGAAAGTTTGTGCGGTGCTTTCACGCTAAAAATACTAGATGCATTTGAATGAAATTTGGTAAATAGATAGATCATATTTTAGATTGACATATTGGTTACTTACTAACTTGTTTATACATGACAATAACACATAGGATATCAATTTTATACGTGTGAATCCGCAGGCACATCTAGTTATAGTATGAATCACTTTCAGATGCATGTTAGTACTTGCATTGAAGTTATCTAAATCCGGCGCAGAAAACGACGTACAGTGACATCGAGGCGTAGGTCAACAGCAACTGTATAATAAGCAATCTCATTATCACTTATGACTCGCAATACGAATGACTTCACGATACTCTAGACCAATCAGTGGCGAGTAGTTGCAAATTTGCCATTACCTATGTCATTCATTAACAAAACTCGCTGTTCTAAATTAGGACGTGAAACTATTGTTTCCGGAGGTGCGTAAATATTTTTAGGCACCTCTGAATCTTACTAATGTTAGAAACGCGAAAGTTCATGAGAATAGATAGATAGATGAATGTTTGTTACTCTTTCACGCAAAAACTAATTAACTTATTTTGATGAAATTTTATTTACTAGCTGGCCCGGCAAACGTTGTTTGCCTTAAAAAAAAAAAATTAGGGGTAGACTACCCCTAACATTTAGGGGGATGAAAAATATGTTGGCCGATTCTCAGACCTACTCAATACGCTCACAAAATTTCAGAAGAATCGGTCAAGCCATTTCGGAGGAGTATGGGAACGAAAACTGTGACACGAGAATTTTATATACAAGATAGTCGCTCATACATTAGAGTAACTTAAGAATGTGGATAAGAATAAGGGCAGAGGAAGGCCGAAAAAGAGAAGGATGGACTGTGTGAAAGATGATACGGTAAGAAAGAGAGTAACTAACGAGATGTGTGCGAACTGGAATGAATGGAAGGGAAAAACAAATTACGCCGACCACAAATAAATGGGATAAAGAAGAAGCAGATGATCATACATTAGCGTAATACATAATCTATAAATTTCAGGCAGGTAAAACCGTAGGGACAGCTAGAGATAGTTTAAAACTCAAAAATGCGACAGGAGAGTCATCTATAGGATCCCTTCTACAGAGCATAGTATTAAATGGATTTTGTGTCTCTATTATCATAAACTTTTTATACAAAAAATATCTTTTATAAATTAATATATCTCATATTGAGCAAATTGACTTATAAAAACAACTAAGTATTGTCGTTTCGGTCGTAGTATACTTTAGTAGGTGCCATAAGGTATGCATGAACTGCCTTAGTATCTAAGTAGATACCTATTTAAATCAGGTATGAAATATATATATTTATACTAGCTGGTCCCGCAAATGTTGTTTTGCCATATACATTAAAATGGCTAATAAAAAATAGGGATTGATGGTCGAAGGGTAAAGTTTCGTTAGGTTGTATATATTTTTCATATAAAATTTCATAAAAATCGGTCAAGCCGTTTTGGAGGAGTATGGTAAAAAACATGTGGCATGAGAATTTTATATATAACGTTTTTTTTTGTAATTTAAGGCTACCAAGATATGAAATTTCTTTGTTATCATAACAGAAATAAATATAATCTTATTCAAACACAATTTAATATAAAATAAACGCAGACTGAGACTTTTAAGTATACATGCATAAAACACTATACCACTTGGCAGCGAATGCAAAATTATATATGTATTTAACTGAGGTAGATTTGTTATGCTGTAATTAAGTATTTATTTACAAAAAAATATATCTATGTATTTGTATCGTCTAGTACCCATAACAGAAGCTTTAGCTAGCTTAACTTGGGTCTTGATGGTGCTGTGGTAATTGTCCTGAGATTATTATTATTTCATCTTGTTAATTCATACTATTTAGTAGTTTATAATCCAACAAAATATTAATGGAAATGTAATTTTGAACATTTTTTAAAAAATTTTCTTACTTTTACAATAAAAAATAATCAGAATAAATAATATCGGTATTACGTCCCCGTGTAAAGGTAAGAAACGAATAGACAACCAGATTCTTTTGCGTTACTAATATTGGTATAGATAATAATGAATAACGTCTATACTAAAACGAAGAAATAAAGCTTAACGGCTCAACATTTTTAACTTTAATATTAAATAGTTTTTTTTTTATTTAATCATTAGACAGATTACTGTCTAAAAATAAATAAATAATATCAAATAATTTTTGTTGACATTTTATGCAGTAGATAATAGGTTTATGGTAAATTTGTAATAATTTAATAGAGTCCCGCAAAACCGACGGTTAAATAAAAATATGACGTTTCGAAGTCCACGTAAACAACTCTATTTGAACAAGATTAACGTTATCATATCTTATATTAAAAAAAAGTCGCGGACACATGTTTGTATGAATATTTTTATAAACCGCTTTATAATTAAACCAGTTAACCAACCATTAAACCAAAATTATTATATTTAAGAAAAGTCCAAGTGACGGATTCATTTCATCATTCATTTTAAATCATATTTTAATATATTCTAAGAATTCACACGAAATTGTCACTTCAAATCGTGGGCTTTATGGTCTAGAAACCTTTGCCTCCCGATATGTCAAATAGAAAAATTAAATAAAAATAAAAAAATATTTGATCTCACGATTTCTTTGGTGTAATTTTACGTAGTATCAGACTGGGCCGCGATGTTTTTATATTATGTTAATTTTGAAGGCCTAGGTTGTCTAGCGGTTTAGTACATTGCTTTGATTAAGGTGGTCGCGGGTTCGATTCTTCGCATGGTATGAACATTTCTATTCATGAGTATGATTGTTTGCACCGATCTCGATATTCTATGTATATTATATTTGTATATACAAAAAAATTTAAGAATTTATATCCGTTGTCTAATATAACACAAGCTCTAGTTAGCCTAGGGTTATTATTATTACGATACAAACTACACTATTAGTATTTATTAGGTAAATGTAAGTATCTACATAAGTAAGGTTTTAAGATAGTGTGTATAGAGCTTTAGTCACAATTTTAGAACCACACCTAAATTGGTTTGAACACTTAAAAGGAAGTTCAAAGGGTATAAAATTAATTTATGTTATGCAAAAAATTTCCAAATCTTTACACAGTATAAAATGAACACGCTTTTACTGTTTCTTAGCTTAGATCTTTTAAACTACGCAACGGATTTTAATGCATTTTGTCGCAATATATAGAGTGATGCAAGAGGAAGGTATTACAATATATGTACACCTGTACGAAGCCGGGGCGGCTAGCTAGTTATATATAAATAAAATATAGGTATTTAGTAATAATAAATGAGAGAATAAGATACATTCTCACGTAATATAGTAGAGCGTAGTGAAAGGAGTGAAAATAAAAACAATGGTTAAAAAGAATACCTCTATTTCAAATATTATACATGTTATAGATAAAATATAAATATATAATATATACAGTACAAATATATAAAATTGCCAAAGAATCTCCTTATAGGTCTAAAATGTCTACTATTTATAGAATTACAGTTGTTTTATGGTTTGAATTTAATCATTCGTATGACATTGTCTTGATGATAACATTTATGGTATAATGCTAAAATCGTATTTTTAAATAAATTATAAAATAATTTACAGGAAAATCATTCATTGACAATACAACTGAAATAATATTTTTTAGTTTCAAACTTGAATGAAGAACCTCTATAATACAGAGTAATAATGTATTATAGAGGAGTATTTGCAAAACAAACTGTCAAGCAGTTTGACGATAGCTGTATATATGTAGTAAAACCTATGTAATTTATGTTAAATAAATGAATAAAAAAAATTACGTAATTATGTTCATCCTGAAAAAGATAGTGCAGATTTATATATATATATATATACGCTGAGAAGGAATTGTTAGTTATGTGAACTAATAGCCACATAGCTAACAAAGTATCATATCAGATTGATCGACACACGTTTTCCCCTGGAAATCATCTTGAATAATTGTCATTTGCCAAGACTGGGAGAACTGACTAGATCTGCTCAATCATCCTCCATTAGGGCCCCGCTAACGTTAATCGTTGGCACAGGGCGGGCATCATTCCATTATTATCCTTAAAAAAAAAGACGGGTACAGCAGTGGTGGATGATGAGATGAGTAAGGAGTCAGGTTAGTCAGTCCGTCGTGGCCAATTCACTAGGAATTTATCATGATGGTTTCCTGAGGGAATCGCGTGGTAGTCAACCTGACATGGTGCATTGTTAGCAATGGGGTTATTACGGGACCTTTATGGTCTAAACATTGTTAACAAGTTAGTGATCTGAAATAAAACAAGAATATACCTTATAATTAGGTATAATAAGGACAAATATAATCAAAATATGTTATATTTTTTGCGAATTTGTTTACCTTACAGAGACACGTGTCTCGTTCAACCGGATCCATTAAATCACCAGACTTTACACGTGTTTACATAGGTCACTCGCCCTTTCGTTTCTTGTAATTAAATTAAAAATATTATTTAATTTTAATTAATAGTTAATTAATTATTAATTAGTTAATAATGCGCCATATTAATGTATCACGGTAAGGTGCAAATATTTATTAAATTTATGATGTGGGTTACATCAGGCTGTTATTTTATGCATTGAAAAGAAAGATGAGTCTAATAACAGTACAGTAAACCCAATATATAAATGAATTTAATCAGGTTCAAGGTATGTAGGTAGGGCATTAATAAAAGAGAAAGTAAAAATAATTTAACGTCTACGATGTAAAAAAATTCAGCCCATTTCTTATTTTAGAGTTGCCAAGGAACGTATTTTGTAAAAGAAATTATCTTTTACATATATATTTCTTAGCAATTGTATTTGAGACTCATTAATTTAGTTCTAACTGGGACTAAGGAAAGGTAATGATGATGACAAAATGCCTAAAATATAATAATAATGACACGGGACTGTGGTCCCGCACTATCCATGTAGTCCCAAGCTAAACAGAGTTTGTGTTATGGGTATGTGTTAGACAATTGATACAAATACTTTTTTTTAAATTCGTACAAAACATATATAGATAGATAGCCGACATCTAGACTAATACAAACAATATACTCATGAATACAAATGTTTGTACCGTGCGAGGAATCGAAGCCGCAACTATCGGAAGTATGGCGGTGTGCTAAACCGCTAAACTGCAGAGGTCGCCATGTATAGTACAAGTATGAAGTGAATATAATAAGATATATTCTAAGCATTCAAAATGCTGTGCAATAAATTTGACAGCCCAATACTTTGTTTTTGGACCCAAATTGTTACGTGGTAATATGATGGGTTAAATGATAATATGTAATTTTAGATATACTAACATAGGCTAAGTACAATTGTTACTAACAAATTCGATCTCTGTTTTCTGAATAAATAAATTTAAATTAATTAAATTAATATTACGGGTGGGAACCCTAGATATAAGCCTACAATTTTAGTATTCTATGAACATCTCTAACTCAGTAATCCGAGAGTTGAAGGTCCCCAGTTCATTGAGGGGACTAGGGATCACATTGAGGAGACAATGCCTTTACGACCTACGCCGTTTGGTTGACCCCGACGGCTTTTTTCTAACCCTGAGGTTAAAGGACATAGAACCCACGATTATTTCTTGTTGTCTGAGTAAATTTGTTAATTTCGAAATTTAATCAGTCTACTGGTTAAAATTATTTTGAATAATGTTTTTAACGCGATGTAATATAATTTACATTGTGTTAAAACATGATACGGGGTGCCATAAGTTTTAAATGTCTATCGCATCTGTGCGGACCGATTTTGATGCGGTTTTTTTGTGGGAAAGTTAACGATCGAGATGGTCCTTAGTTCCAATTTATTAATATCTATGAAGGCGTTTCAAGATTTTTGGTTGGGGTTGTTTAAAATAATATTTTACTTTTGAATTTTATAACTTATTTACAGTTTATATAAAATATTTCATACTATTTGTAATATTGTATATTAGAAATTCTACTGTCTGTAATGTTATTATATGAGACCCGTGATACCACTATGTGTTGCAATTCGCAAGACTATTATGTCATGCATCTAATCCTGTAATTTCACTTAACTCATCCTTTAACAGTCATCGATGACGGCTTCGGTGATCCAGCGGTTTAGCACACCGCCTTACTTCCGATGGCCGCGGGTTCGACACCTCGCATGCCACATGTATTTGCATTCATGAGTATGATTGTTTGTATCAGTCTGGGTGTTTTCTATGTATAATATGTATGTATTTATGTAAAAGAAATTTATGTATTTGTATCAGTTATCCAGTACCCATAACACAAGCTTTAGCTAGCTAAACTTGGGTCTAGATGGCACTGTGTGAATTGTTCTGAGATTATTTATTTGACCTTAATACAGATTACACAGCAAACAGCTTGGCACCTGAATTAGGTAGATATAAGTACCTACCTATATCTACCTAACCACCTATATTAGGTAGTATACCTACCTATATTAGGTAGATATAGGTACCTATGCAGACGACTTTCAACAAAGTCTAGCTCGGTTCAAATACCGCAAATGCACCGTAAATTCGAGAATAGCGTGACACGCAACCGGTACTAAGGATTTACAACAAAAAAGACACGTGCCGGGTTGCTTAGCGCATCCGTAAATCATTTTATCATTCCTCATTAACTATTAATGGTTACGTAAATTATCACTGTAATTGCTCCTGACGTCACCGCTGACGGAGTGACTGAACTCCGTCGTATCAAGGTCTGACATCCTAGTTTTACTTAGATAGCAGCGCCTGCGCACGTATCAGATCCATTGTTTGATGGGTCAACAAAATTACTTCCAACCCATTCCAAAAAAGACGTAAACGTGAATTGTATTTTGTAGATATCTTACGCAATATTTTTGCTTGTCATAATTTTTTTCGGCTTCGGTGACAAAATTCGGAAGTTTTGCATTGCTATTTTTTTTTAATAATAGCAAAGGATCAGTAGTCATACGGATATCATAATACATTGACCACCATTAACCCTCATTTTTTTTTCGGCTTTGGCGATAGACTAAACGTCTATAAGGTATTTATACTATGGATCTAGTAACTTGAAATAAATAAAATAAAATTCGGAAGCACTCTACTGATCTTGTTTGCGCAAAATATTTGCGCCTCATTATTTATATTTCTTTTTTCGGTTATGATGATAAAATTCGAAAGTTTTTTAATTTTATTTTTAATTGAATAATAGCAAAGCGTCTGATGTGATACGGATATCATAATGTACTGACAATCGTGGTGTCGTTTATGTGTAAAGGCGATGACCATTTTCTACCAGAGAGGTCGTTACCTTGTTAGCGATTACGGTTTAATAAGATTTATAGAATTTACTATTGTCTCATTTTTAAACGATGCCAATATAATTTTATTTTCATTTCTGTTTTTGTATAAATATAAATACAATACAATAGGAATGTTTTCGTTTCTATTGTATTGTAATTATATCTATTAGTACTACTTTTGGGTACTACCGCCTATTAGATACCTATACTATTTTCAGTTACATTACGCACCAATAACTAATAACACATCTCTCCGGGGGAAGGTGATTATCAGTAATTTGGACTAAAAACCTCATTGGTAGTAATGTACCATGTCAGGTTTACCTCACACCCGGTTCTGGAGACTATCGTGATAAATTCCTGTAAATTTGACATGATCTGCTAACTGACCTGACCTCATGTCCATCTAATCATTTTGCACTGGTGATCCGCCAGTGTAAACCGTTAGTGCAGGCAGGTGTATCATTTCATTATCATCCATAAAAAAAACATATCTATTTCTTTTTCAGCGAGTAATGGCGTCGGTAATTTTTTTAAACTAGCTGTTTCCGAGACTTCGTCCGCGTGGAATTAAACTTTATTTTTCTAAAATAACAGATTTTTTCGAAAATAAAAGTAACCTAAGTTACTCCTTATCACATCAGTTACCTGTCAAAAAAAGTCCCGTCAAAATCGGTCTAGCCATTTCAGAGATTAGGCGGAACAAACAGACAGACAGACAGACAAAAATTGTAAAAAATGTTATTTTGGTGTATGTACCGTATTTATATTAATATGCATGTAGTAAAAAATGTTTATTTCATTATTACAAACAGACACTCCAATTTTATTTATATGTATAGATTATATCAAACAAACTTACATAATTGCACCCATGTGAAGTCGCGGCAGGTCGCTAGTTAGCAACGAACTTTTAAAAAAAATAAAGAAGCTTGATTATAAGACTTTTTGTAATGCATAAATGGACCAGACGACCCGTGACCGGTTGGTAATCTTTTCAAATTGTTAATTTTTATTATAAAAAATACTCTACTTTCACAATTCCCCTATAGTGTTCCTTTTAACGCTCGGGGTGGCGATTTTCATGATATAAGCGACAGTTACCACTTACCATCAGGTTCCCACCTGATGGTAAGTGGTAACTGTCGTACCTTCAGCTTTTTTGGTGATCAAGTTTTATATTTTATAATTTTCTACGTATGTTAATCCTTAAGGTATAGATTGGCCAATATTGTAGAAATAATATTAAGTTGCCTGAAGTTAAATATATAAATATATATTTTTTTAATTTAAGTATATAACAACATATAAAACATGGATGCAAAATAATTCCCAGATACGCATATATAACTGAGTTCATTTGAATGTTTGCCCGATTCTGGGATTTTTGGCCGACGGCACGACCTTTTAAATGTCAAAAGGCAGCTCAAGATGACCTTGTCTGTTTATCTGTAAATGGGATCTGCGGTTACTGTTAGGTATTAATGAGTAAATTAAACAAATGAACAGTCTGGCTAAAGCAAAGTTTGTTTTACACAAAGATAATTTATTGAAGATATTAATTTTAACCGTTAATGGATGAAAATATGGAATGGTTCGCTTACGCTTCTTCGAAGGGATTGTTATTAGATTTATAAGCCATTTTTTAATGGTCGATAATGTAATACCGGGTGTATTACATTATCGACCATTAAAAAATGGCTATCTGAGCTAACGATTTACGCTGGCGGTGCATGGATGGGATAGTGCACCCGTATGATAATCATGTTCATATCCACTAAGCCTGATCAGTCATATAAATTCACCAGGAATTTATCACGAAGATTAAAAAAAAAATTATCCAATTATTTGAATAGATACAGATTTTTTTGCATGAATAATAAGCACAAGCTCATTTGAAAAGAATAGGAGCCGAGTGTTTTGTCAGTTCTTAGCTCTAAAGCACTCCAAACTGACGTGACCGTATATTTGCCATATAAAATCTGTAAAGACCTACATGAATAAAAATATTTTGATTTGATTTAAGTCTGTCTGTCTACGTATCTCGCTTGTCTCTGTCATAGGAGTTTGCTTTTTAAACTGTTTTAGACTTGAGAGTTTAGATATGGCAGAGAAAATACTGTGCATAAGTACTTACTGCTCAGGAATGCAATGCAGGAGGCGCAATATATTTTGTGAAGTCCGTAGTGCTGTTTAATCGTAATTCATAATACATTAAAATAAGCTTTCAGCCAGTACTTACTCATTTCAGAAACCGTTTCATATTTTTTTTTTATAATTAGAACATGGCTTCATTGATAACAGCTCTTAATGAGATCACTCTTTAGGGGGAAATTTTGATAGTAATTAGGACCACTTGTCCCATTGCTAGGGACATCGCTCTTCATTTAGGGACCCTCTATATAAGATACATTTTGAGACCTTCATAGTGATTTTTATGTGACAATTACGACGTTCCATTTGTAAGGTAAAATTTTCCTTGTTTGTCCAATTACATAAAAAAACTTTTCAGCCAGTATCCATTCCAGATTTTTTTCAAACTTAAGTAATTTAATTTTAGTACTTACATTGGCAATGTACCTATTATTGTTATTACTACTAATTTATTAGTACTAACGAAGGTAAAAGAATCTTAGGAAGGTAAAATTATCTTCTACTACATATAGTAGAAGATAATTTTACCTTCCAGCAATGGTATTTCTGATCCGATATGATATTGAAGCTTTCAAGAAAACAGCTCATTCCTTTAAGAAGGAATGAGCTGTTTTCTTGAAAGCTTTCTTGAAGGCCGGCAACGCACGTTGTGTTCCGGGTGCTCATGGCGGCGGCAATCACTTACCATCAGGTGATCATAATCACCAATAATCAATATGGTGGTAAGGTGATATGAAAAAAACATTATTTTGCAGATGTATGCCAATTGTGCCAATATAATAAAACAACGTTTGTTTAAATTTTAAAAATATGTAATTCGAAATACATCTAGCTGAACTACAAATAACAGGAAACTAGTTTAAAACAGATTTTGTACACGTTTGTTCTTAAAAATATTATGATCTTTTACAGGGGTCTCCAAACTATGCATTAGGGGTATAATGATTTTTCCAGAATGTTCCAAAGGCCAAAACAGTTTCATACATTTCATTGAATGAGGAGTTATTTTGCGTAAGTCCATTTCATTACTTAATGGATTTGTATTGTTTAGTCAGTAGTGGGAAAGGTAACATAACGTTTCCACTAGCTGTGATAGCTAGGTTTCCATACTAAATGTTAAGTTGTCACATAGGCTATTCGTATCGGAATATAAAAGATCCATTAAATAATAAAACAATTTCCTTTTTCTGCTTTTAACTATATTTCTAGACACTGGTCTAAAGTAGTCGACCTATGATAGTACTAGCATTAAGCTGTCGTGGATCGCATTTGGTCAGCGGGCCGTAGTTTGAACACCCCTGGCCTATGGGCCAACAGAGATGTAAAAAAGATAGAAATGATTCTGATTTACAACTATAGAGTGTCGTTACACGTGTTCACATCAGTGTCTAGGAAAGCATCTTCAGACATCGCTTTTCATTCAAGGAGGAGGGGGAGGGTAGGAGGAGGGGTGAGTGGGGAGGGGGAGGAGTCTTTAGTAATTATAACTTCTGGCTCTAGTGATAGCAATCGTTTTTAAGGTATAGGACAATGTCTTGCAAGCATTTGCTCGAAATATAGGATGCGGAAAGTAAAGATGAGGTAGGTTTATTTTTTTAATTACTAGCAATGCAGGACGCATGCGGTGATACTATTTTTTTTTTAAACTTCAATCATTTTACAAAATTGAAATATGCAAGATTATTGTGTATACATCTTGGCTGAATCTGTGTAACGAATGTTAGGTAGAAAAAAAATATGACTTATCAAATATACCTTAATATAAACAAGTTAATTAGAATATAAATTATTTCTATTTCTCTACTTCTATAATCTTAACGTTTAACTGTACAATTTGACTATCTAAAGCATTTTTTTATATACAAGTTAAATATGCATACATTATTTTTTCCAGCATCCTGAACTTTCATTGCATATCCTGATAATACGATGACCCATATCTATTCTAAGTTTTATTATAAAAAAAACGCCATGATTACTTGCTTCATTAATTCACCAGTTGCCATTAATGAAACTGCCAGTGTTTAACGGAAATATGCAACATGGATTATTTTTCATGCCTAATTCACGTAAAAATTTTTATTTTAAAAATTACATAATTGTTAAATACAGTGACAGTACTGTTTTTAACCTTAAGGAGTAGAAAGTAGAGAGGACTCGAGGATGATGAGATCCTGATCATGACTGTGGCAATTTAAGGTTCATATACTACACTATGTCAAAATAGAAAATCAACAAGAGCAGCTAAGAGTAGGATTTTGAGAGATCCGTGGATGCTGTGAGATCCTGGGCATCAGGAAATTTAAGATTCACATACTCGAGAATCAACGAGAACACTTAAGGAAAGTAGGAATTAGGGGAGCTTGCGGATCCTGTTGGGTTCTGGGCATGTAGTGATCGCTGTGGAGATTTCTATGTATCTAAATATTATATATTTTATATTTCGACAAATACTAAACCTAAACGAATACTCTTTATATTATATTTCATAAACATCAATGAACTTTTTCTAAATCTTATTTATATTTTTTCTACATTTAATATCTCTGTTACTTGACTTCTCGAGTTTTCTATATTCCACCCACACTGACGAATTATGAAAATTTACTAATATGTACAAAAATACAAATCTGATACTTGTGTATAAACAGTATAATATAAAATACCTATTACATCTGTTTGTTTCATCGCTTACTTACTTTGATACGAGCGTAACCATCATCAACCAAAATTTCTTTACTATTATTTATATGTACAATACATTCATATAGCTGTACGACTTCCAAGACATGCACTGTTCACCCCTGGAATATAGGTGAGTTATCAGTTTTTAATATACCTAATCGATATCTAAGATTAAATTACAATTTAAGGGCAATAGCTGCCTTTACATGACATATTCTTTCAGCCGCAATCGGGATCTAGCGCGATTTAATGCACGGGAGCGCGATTGCATGAACGCACGAACAATCCCTCTAACGCGCGCGATTACCCGTGTTCTTCAGATACTATACATTATTTTATTTTGATATTCTTCAAATTTCATAAATACTTTTAAAATTTATAAATTATCCATAAATCTGTAATTAGATCCGCTATTTTGCAATTATAAGTATTCATTGCAAAAACGATCGAAAGCATGCTCTATTGAAGCATGCGTGACTGCGCGAGCGGATCTCTCGGTCTCGTTATTTACATGCACACACTTTCATGTGTAAAAGCCGTATCGCGCGTGAAAGAGGGTACGTGTAAAGGCTAACTGCCTTTACGACTAATTTTGTTCAATATTAAATTACTATATAGTTCTGTGACCTTTTATTCATCATTGTCCATAGTCACTCATAACAACGTTAACAATTAAACAGCTATTTGACAATACATCATACAACACTATATCAGTAATATTTTAAGTACATTTTTACGATACTAAACATTTTGTAAACTTACTTATTGTACACATTATATAAACGGGATTTTTACCGTAATAATATTATTTATGAGCTCCTGATATTTTGACGCTGTTGCGCCTTGTTCACGGGTGGAACTAATAAATAATATTATCATGATAAAAATCCCATTTATAAAAAGTGTACAATTGTGAACAACCGTTTTAAACTGTTTAAACTGTTTTCACAGTTTAAAATGTCCTTATCATATTTATTTGTACATAATATACAAGGTGAAATACAGATTAATTCAATTATGAATATTGAATTATTTATAGTATTTGTTTAAAAGAATATATATACATTTATTTTAGTGTAATATTCCACAGATATTTTTTAACAAATGATAATGATTAATATTATATAATGTATTTTTTTTTAAATATGTACAAGTCAAAATAGAATGTATAAAATAAATCATACAATATTAGTTAAAAATCTTTATTACAATTATATTTAAAATAAAATTATTTATCTAAAAGAATAGAATTTATTTACAAGTATAAACACACACTTGTACACTTTATACAAACGAGATATTTGCCATGATCATATTATTTAAGAGTTTTTATCATATGTCGACCGTAACATATTATAATAAATTCTTTTGTATAATGTGTACAATTGTAAACAATCGTGTAATAAATTTAAAACACCATTGTTGTTCACTATTTTAATATATGTACATTTAACATAATTACATAACTATGAAATAAAAATAAATTTGATAATAATTAATTAAAAGGGTATTTAATATTTCAATACTATACATTAGTCTCTTAATTATATAATATAATTAAGAGACTAATGTATAGACTTAATTATATCTTAATTATATTATATTACATATCTCCAAGACTTTTATCCTAGACAGGGTAGCCATAGACATCGTTAACTGCCGACGTTGGAGTGAACACAACATATGACATGCTCACATGTCGCTCGGCATATTTGAATCAATTCTCTTGGATTGGCTTGGTATCTCTTATTTCTAAATTAATTGTCTTTCAGGACTGGAGAGTCACTTACTAATATACACTAACACGTACATAGTTTTTGGCGACTGCCAGACCTCACGACCCTTAACTCGGAGTAAACCACTAGACCACCTATGAATAGTCTTAATAAGTATATCAGGTGGGGTCTCACTGCGGGCGATGCGCTTAGAGGGCGCGGGCGGCGCTGCTGTTGGGGCGGCGGCGCAGGCGCAGGGCGCGGGCGCGCGTGGCGCAGGTGCGGGCGCGGGGGCGCGGGCGGCGCGCGGCCAGCGGGTGCGGGTGGGGGTGGGGGTGGGGGTGCGGGTGGAGCGGGTGCGGGTCGGGGTCGGGGCGCGCGCGGGGGGGGCCCGCGCGGGGGGCGCGGCGTCAGCGCGGCGGCGCGGCGGCGGCCGGCGGCGCCCAGCGCAGGCACTCCGCGTCCACGCACCGCGCCCGCTCCGCGCGCCGCGACACCTCCTCCAGCACCTCCTGACGTTACCACACCACACATTTTTACCCAAGGTGTGAAAGTTATACGGAAAGCAGACATAACCTCCTGCTGACATTACCATACCGTTTATTTTTATCGAAAGGGTGAAAGTTACACGGACAGGAGGCATTGGCATCTCCTGAGGTCAATACTCATATTTACCCAAAGGGTGAAAATTACACGAAAAGGAGGCATTAGCACCTCCTGAGGTAATCACTTATATTTACCCAAAGGGTGAAAGTTCCACGGAAAGGAGGCATTAGCACCTCCTGAGATCACCACTCATATTTACCCAAAGGGTGAAAGTTACACGTAAAGTAGACATTAGCGCCTCGTAAATTTACCACACATTTTTACCCAAGAGGTGTCATGTCAGGGTACTATTTCAGGTTAACTACCACGCGGTTCCCCCTAGAAACCATTCTTGGTGGATTTTACAAAATGTGTTAACTGACCTGACCTCATGCTCATCTTATCATCCTCCACTGACGGGAGTCAGCGTAAACCGTTAGCGAAGGCAGAAACAACATGGCATTATCGTTATGCTGTTCATATATATAGCCGACGGTTACCACTTACCATCAGGTAGTCGTTATCTTAATTGTCATACCAATAACATAAAAACACAACTGTAATGACTTATGAACCATCTCCCAAAACTGGCAATATTCATTGAGCCTCATCTTTATTTGTCGCCACCGTGGTATAAGAAAGGACCTAGCGGATAAAGCTTCTGAAACACTAGGTCATTTCACTACCATATATTCAAAGGGCGTGAAGACAAATATTTTCTTTGGAAGTCAAATCTGGGGCGAGAAATAGTGTGAAAATTCCTCCTTTTACCACCACCTTTTTAATATCACCTTCAAACAATTTCAATTATTGCAAAAAATCAGATTTTTGAAAAGAGCACATTAGAATCGCCTTCTGATTCTGAATTCACTCTGTGAGCTTCACTCAGTTTTCAACTTCAATAAACCATCTCCAATAACCAACTGATCATAATATCTCTAACTCATAGCCCCAATAGCCAAATTCCAACAAACTTAGATTTAAATATCCAATAATTGCACAAACCTGTTTCTTCAAAACAATATGTTTTCCCTTCCAATACTTCATCAATCCCCGTTCCTGCAGAGTGGACACGATGTCAGAGGACGCAATAGCGAGATCCTTGCTGAGGTCTCTGATGCAGAGCGTAGCGCCTGAAGCAGAACATAACCGCCGCAGAAGTGCCTCCTTCCAATAAGATCTGTATGAGATCAGCCCCAGATCAGAGAGAGGTGTTTCTGGAGAGCCCACCTTTCCTTCCACCTTGGTTAGGAGATAGCCTGTTGGGAAAGAAATATTATTTATGTTAAATTTGCACAAAATATACCAAAATTTGACCTGCAGGTTTACTGTAGTAAGTAATTAATTAGTTTCAATGGTATATTGTTAATAAAATGATATTCACTGATTTTAGAACGAAATAAAAATGGCTGGAAACTAAATCAAAACAGCTTCTAGCTGTGCCCGCGGTTAAACTTATAGCCTATATGTATTCTGATATTTATTTTGATGAAACTTTACAGCTATATTGCTGTAAAGTTTAAACATCCATCCATACTCACAAACTTTCGCGTTTATAATATTAATAAGATATAAAACATCAGATACAGGTAGATTTTACGGGAGATAATTTCTCATTTGTTAAGCTGCAGCAACAGTCAACTCTAAACCTTATTTTTTCAGAGACCACTTTCGGTCTTTATCAATATATATGTTGAAATCAAAATTTAATTTCTTCACTAGTGCAAACGATGGCCGCTCGCTTATCCATCAGGCAGAGCGTATGATTGATTGCTAACCTCGTATAGGACACAAACAAAAGTCATTGTTCCAGAAGCGAAGAGCAATAAATTAATCGATGTATTGAACACCGTTGTGCTAGGAAAGCAGTGTACTGTGACGTTGCCGCTCATTGAACATACATAGGGTTCCGTAAGAATTGTGGCTAGATTTTTTTGTCAATATATTTCTATGGTCTTGGGTATATTATTTTCTACCAACAGCAACGACTGTATATATAAATATATATATACCATTATATACAGAAATCATCCTAATACAAATAAACCTAATATAAACAGTGTTAATCATATTATTTTTATTCTACCACTCATTAGAAAAGCAGTCTCTTCACAAGAAGAAAGAGCAAGTTTGCGAGTTGCTCATTACTTTATACATATAGTATATGCTACAACACATTTGTCTCTATCTTTGCATATAATAAAATCGTTTCCTGTGTTTGTTATAGATTTTAAGTAAAAACGCCTGGAGAAATGAAAATGAAAATTTCAGACATGTTAATGCGTAAAATTAAAGTTTGTATTTTTTAATGACTGTTACTTTATAACTCTGTAATTAAAAAAATATTTGTATGACTATGTTTTCAGATCCGTACCACTTTTTTATTCGAATCATTGGTCGGTCGTTTTTTTAGTGAAAATTGAAAATATTATTATTGAGTTCTGATATTTTGTCAAATTTACAAGTGTCATGATCATAGTTAAACTGATGAGCGGGTAGATGGTAAATAAATAAATTGCGGGAATGTGCGTCACATGTCACACGTCCTCGTTTGTTGCTATTATTGAAACTCTCTAGATATTTATCTCGACAAACTATACTCACTATACCTTCACTTAATATAAGTATACTCTCTGATTGCGATTTTTAAGATAACATGATTTTAGGACATAATTCTTGAGACATAACAAGCCACGTGGTCAGCGTTGCGGAAAAATATATCAGGTAAAATATAAAATAAACAATATACTCGTATTACGGAATCTTTCGTTTATAGAGATGCGGGGCTTGCATATCGAATAGTTTGCCAACTGACCGTGAACTGTTGGAAGGAAACCATACACGTAAGATTCTTCGCTACGTCAGTTACATATATATTTCTATGTATATATGTAAATGACGTAGGGTATTGACATATTTTACACAAGTAAAACTTGTTTATAAACACTTATTTATTTATTCATTTCAATATTACAACACCATTACAGTATATCCAAATCGGTGTTGGAACTTAGTATACATATAACATGTACGTTAATGTAGGAACATATGACCAAGAATACTAAAGTATTTGAGTATGATAAGACAGCGGAGGATGATAAGATGAGCATGAGATCAGTTTAGTTGCATGCACATCATCATCATTGCAAATTCAATATATTAACAGTATTAGTGCATATTGTGGTTTGGATGAAAATCTTTCTACATCCCTAATTTTATCTTCGATTAAGAAGGCAAGGCTTAGGTACACCTGCATTCTTCCACAAAACACACTTCTGCATTTATACTATTCGTAAACTTTCTGTTCATAAAAAAATCAACTAAATCTTTTAACATGAGCAGTAAGTAACATACTGCTAACTTAACGTAAACTTCTGCACTAATTCTGTTAAAGCGACACAATTTGACACTCTGTCCTTTATTAATCGACTGATTTTTGATTAATCGTAATAGGTCGATTAATAAAAAATTAGTTGTTAGAATAAAAAATTAACACCCAATTTCTATTTGAATGGTTTTAAAACGCAATTATGGTTGTCACCGACAAAACAATGGGTAATTAAACGAACATCAAAATTCGTGGCATCTACAATTCGTCTCGCCACTCCACCGTGCCCCCTGGCCCCCAAAGGGGGTCGGCTCGAGTCTAGACGGCAGACCGATCTATACTGCAGTGCATCGATCGGGGGTCGACGGCCGCGCCGCGTCGCCACCCCATGGGGGTGGCAAAACAAACCCCCGTTTACGATGTTGACCGCTCAGGTGTGCGTCGGGCGTAAATTGAGGTTATAGATTTTTACGTCTATGGTTTTTATTAATTCGCCATAACTGTTTCGTTTAATTAGTAATGATTTGAATTCATAACTAGCTGTTACCTGAAACTTAATTCTCATAGTGACTTCCGATGGGAGCGGGTTCGATTCCTCGCACGGTGCGAGGTATGATTGTTTGTATCGGTCTGGGAGTTATGTATGTATGTTATTTATTTAATTTACTCGGAAATCCAAGGCTATTTACAAACATTGTAATAAATAACATCAGAGAGGCCACTTATAGGTTTTCACAGATAGAAACATAGTTCAAAATAAATTTACAGTACTAACACGAGACGCGTGTATGTGTCATAACATCAATTAAAAAAAACGATAACAATATACTAATTAAAACATGTGGTACAACCTGTATGTATATATAAAAAGTATATATTAGTAGTCTAGTACCCTCTGTTTAACTTGGGACTACATGGCGTTGTATGAATTGTCCCAGGATATTATTATTATATATACAACTAGCTGCACCCGCGACTTCGTCCGCGTGAAATTTAACTCCATTTTTCTAAGATAAAAGTAGCCTAAGTTACTCCTTATTACATCAGCTACCTGCCAAAAAGTCCCATAAAAACCGGTTCAGCCATTTCAGAGATTAGCCGGAATAAACAGAAATGTACACATAAAACAGGTGTATGTACCTACCGTATTTATATTCATATGTATTGACGACCTCGGTGGTCTAGCGGTGTAGCATACCGCTTTACGACCTATGGTCGCGGGTTCGATTCCTCGCACGGTACAAACATGTTTGTATCGGTCTGGGTGTTCTCTATGTATAATATGTATGTATTTAAAAAAAATATATCTATACACACATACATATACGTATGAGTTATCTAGTACCCATAACACCATCTTTAGTTAGCTTAACTTGGGACTAGATGGCGCTGTGTAAATATATATATTATGTCTGGTTATTTCAATAGAGATATATATATATATTGTATGTAAGTAGTAAAAACTGGTTATAGTCGTTTTATGGCGCAAAATATTACGTTATACGTATCATTTTATAGATGAAAAGAGAGAAGACGTCCTAAAAAAAGATGGATGTGTTATATGAATAAAAGGAATGCTCAGATATGACGGCCGACAGAGATCAGTGGAAGAGAATGACATACTGCGCCGACCATAAATAATGGGATAAAGGCAAGGCAATGATGATAATCATTTTATATATTTCAGCCATGAAATAGTAGAACGTGGTCATTACTAGTTTAATAATGCGATTGTTTCTTGTGAATCTATGCATATATTAAATAAAAATTGTCTGTCTGTTTGTTGTAGCATATCTCTGATTGTCTGGACAGATTATGACAGGACTTTGTTTTCGATAATTTATAATAATTAAAAAAAAATAAGTTATCTTACCCACGTGCGAAGTCAAAGGTAACGGTTAGTAAATAAATAAAATAAACTAATACGAGTATAACTACGTAAAGTATTTATATAAGAACCACTGTGCGAACCATAAAAGTAACATTGTATAAACATGTTTGTATAACAACAAAGATAATAATTTTGTATGAAAAAAAAAAGACAAATTCTATCTTTACTAAATCTGACTAGGTTTATGTAACCTAGTCAGATTTATTACCGACTAGTTGTTCGCGCGACTTTGTCCGCGCGAAATTGAACTTTATTATTCTAATATACCAGCTACCTGTCAAATTCGGTCCAGTCATTTCAGAGATTAGCCGGAACAAACAAACAGACAGACAGACAGATAAAAATTGTAAAAAATGTTATGTTGGTGTATGTACCGTATTTATATTCATATGCATGCAGTAAAAAACGGTTATTTCAATATTACAAACAGACACTCCAATTATATTTATATGTATAGATAGAATTCGTTTACATTGAACAAGTTTAATAGATCACTCCTGAAAATATTTTAAGACATCGCCAAATCAGTTTATAAAAGACGAAGTTCTGGCATAACGAATCTAAAAAAATACACCTGAATAGAGAACTTAATCCTTTTTTCAAGTCAGTTAACGAACAGGGTGTACTCCTCAATAGACCAGTTCCGAGAGTATTTTAAGACTTTCCCAAATCACTTTATAAGAGCCGTTCTGACCATACCCTAACCTAAAAAATACACCTCATTAGAGAACTTAATCCTTTTTACAAGTCGGTTAACGAACAGGGTATACTCACTGAAGTCGATGAGCAGTCTCCCGTAACCCTGCCTCTGGTACGGGGGCAGAGTCAATATGCAGGACACGTTGTAGTTCAGGAATGAGTTCTTTTCCTGTACAAACAAAATATAATCATAATATTAATTCCTTAAACAAAAACTTTGTACTCCTTTATTTTTAAGCTGTCCCGGTAAAACGTTATTTTTCCATATAAATTAATTTCGCTTTTAAAAAAAACGATAAATAAACGCGATGAATAACGTGACGTTGATGGTAGAAGGTTGTAAATTTAGGATTGTATGTATATTTTATCCAAATCTTAATATAAATGAGATAATTAATAATTGTAAATAAATAAAGATTTTTTTTGGGGTTGATTTACCCTTATCACTTAAGGGTATAAAAAATAGATAACAACCTATACCTACTAAGTATACAAATAAAAATTTCATAGAAAATTTAGTAGTTTAGATCCCATCGCGGATAAACAACTTGACATAAAATTTTTATATTTTAAGACTACATGAACGGTAAGGAGACTTTTTTTGAGTAATTATAATAGAAAAGAAGCTGACGGCCACCCGATGGTAGTTGGTTACCGTCGCCTATATAAGTAAACAGCACCACAGACATCATGTTAACATGTGGCGTTCATGTTACCACTCACGCCGAGGACTAAAATAACATTTACTTCCTGCAATTTCTTACACTGAGTTAATCACATTACTCCACATTTTTATAAGGTTTAAATAAAAAAAAATTTCCTACTTCCTTCTTTGGTAAAGTTGATCAATTTTATTAATTCTATTATATACTTATATAGGACATTTTAGCAGTTTAAAACTCGATATCCAGAATTCTGGACGTTGATAAATCAATGAAGTGTTTTTGAGTTTATACTCGAAAAATATTTAAATGATTTTCCATCTATATAGATATCTGGAATATAACGCGAATGCGATACCTAAGATCTATATTATACAATGAATTATCGGTACGAAGAAGGGCGTGTTGCTAATAATATTAGTTGGGACAAAATGAATATATTAACCAAAAATAATGCAGCATACACAATCAGGTGACGATGGCGACAAAAGACGTCCCCCTCCCACGCTGCCACTGACAATTTATCGATGTGAACACGACCTATCCGTCTCCAGTCTAGACGGTGCACACACCTAACCGAATAAATCTCAATGCAGTGTGCGTATCATACCGCGGGGATGCTTAGTTTCAGGGTTGCCAACCTTAAAACATTTAACCTTGTAAGATGAACTTAAGAATGTAAGTATAGTGATTTTTTTATTAAAGTGGCAAGTTCTTCTTCTTTCGTTTCAATGGCAACTAAATGTATTTACCAATGCACTTGTATTCTACAATACGCTTATATGGTGGGTATTGTAATGCATTTAGGAGTACATCGTAATATTAGGCCATGTCGGTGTTCGGCTCTTTAGGGTCTTTGAGTTGAGGTCCAAGTCACTTCAACACAAGTCACCAGTCACAAAAATGCGACCGTTAGGTTAGGCGCATTTTTTTAGAACTTCCTCTGTGCAGAATGATGGACACAAAGGACAGGACAATAGGTGGACCATAGCCTGGTGCTCCGCAGTCGCAAGCATCGCTTGAAGTGACACCGCATTTTATTAATTTGAACCTGCAGCAGCCCACCTGGGTTCCCAGTCTATTAAGGAAGCTATATCAGGCCGCTGCCTCAGGGCAGGTGTTCAACAAACACAGCTGATGGGTAAACAAAGTTCAATGGAACAGGATGGTTTGACTTCTATAAGTCGACTTGGTTTTATGTGGGTTCTTGGTCAGAGCTCTAGTTCTTCTCAAAAAGGTCTTCCTGCTTGTGGTAAGTGATTACCGTTGTCTATGAGTACCCGCGATATCGTAGGAAATGCGGATAATTTGCCGGGATTTAAAGAGGAGGTGGGTAGGGTAAGGAATTAGGAAAGGAAGAAGGATAGGCATCCGAAACCTCGATTACCATGCGAATCGCGAAGACTCTTAACGCGTATTCTAAAGAGGTGAGGTATTTTTGCGTTCGAGCGGGCCCATTCGTAATACGCGCGGTCATATAGCCCGCTTTACCACTGGACTCAAATTAGCTCTTTTATTATATCTAATATTCTGACAGATTTTTATAGGCTAAAATTCCGTACACACTTATACATAGAAGTTTTTTTTTTCTTTAATTGGAATCGCCAACTAGCTGACGGCCCACTTGATAGTAATCGGTACCCATCGCCTATATATATGAATAGTACTATGGGCATGACGTTATCATGTGTCATCAGATGTCATGCCGCTTATCCAGTAATATAAGGATAAAAATGTCCTTTTACCGAAGGCTAAAAATATAGTAGTTGAACGAGAAATCTCCAACGCTTGGCATCCCTGCTTAGTTTAAAAATAATCCCTTCTAGACAGCTATTGTAGGATGTATAGTAATTATATTTACTGTGTACACTGTAATGAAACTGCCTTTATAATGAGGTTTCTGGGATTCTATCTCCTATTTATAAATGGAAAAAAGGGTATTACTTTTCAGGAGTGTTTAAAAGTAATTTATTTTATTAACTGCCCCAAGAGATGTTACGAATAGACGTCCTGGCTTATGAAATTAAATTCGCAATTAACTTTCCTAATAAAGTTTTCTTTCATTAGAACTTTCTCCTGACAATGACAACAATATCCGCTCCAATACAGAGAATACACAAATATAAATTGCACCATACGTGGTTCGAACTCACAACTATCGGAACCGACGGATACGCTAAACCAGCGAAATTGTCAAACACGTTCTAGAATTGTTTGTTAAGGAGCTTATAATATTTACTTAGGGCTGGAATGGGGGTTTTTAACGAATCGGGAAGTGGAGACGCCACCCCCCAGGGGTTCATCGACCTGATGCTGCAGACGGTGCAGCCTCGCCGGCTACAGGCGTACCTAAGTTGTACAGTTCACGTGAACTTTCCATTATTTATGTAGAGATGTCTACGAATACGGCTGTGTTTATCGACATCTTGTTTATTTTCTGGTATTAGTTTATTTGCTATGTGGAACCGTCAGACGATTCATTTGAAGATTTCATGCAACTGTATACTAATTTGTACTATAAATGTATGTCTTTTTGCTTCCTTTTCAGCAGTTAACTATTGATCGGATTTTAATAAACTAAAAACATGTATCACTAGGACCGACATAGGCTATCTGGTATAATCAAATCAAATCTTTAATCAGGTAGGTCTATTACAGACTATTATGACATGTCAAATCTACCGTCAGTTCGTAGTGCTTTTGAGTAAAGAAATGACAAGTAACTCAAATGAGCTTGTACGTGTTTGCAAAAATGCAGATTTTTAAATTAAATTAGGAAGAATATCGTGACCATCACTGTAAGCTATTGTAAAAGTATTTTTTGTAAAAACGAATAAAATAATCTAATTTTAATAATTTCGAACTTACCATTACTATATTACTTAGCCTATAATTTATTTAGAAAATAATTTAGAAGAGCAAATGTAGTAACTATTTAGTTATTGCATTGGTAAAAAAGCTTTACCCACAGGATAGTAAGCGATAATTTTTCGAATATTTAACAATAAATCCCGTGATTTTTTCTAATTGTACACATTAACTTTTGTAATTTTCTGCTGAACAACAATTGACAACACGACAAAAAAAGAATGTGCGAAATCGCTCCGTACAACTACGCGTGAGCCCGTGACTAGGGAAAATGGGGATTCATATTTGTTTATATATATTTATTTATTATTAAGATTTAATGCATAATTATAAAAATAAAGGTGTTAAGGCATATTGTGGACTCAAGACCTTACGGCATTTTCTCCGATCAAACATAGCGCAAACAGATTTAAGTGGACAGTGCATACTCCGCTTTTTTTTTATAACTATGGCTCCATTGGAGTTTTAATGATTTTGCTAACATCAAGGTTGGAACAGACAGTTATTATTATAATCTGTGGGTGCGGTATTTTTAGTAATAAGAGTTTTTTGAGTATCTAAAATAAAGGAAACACAAACAACAAAATAAGTTGTTTGTAGGGTAAAATAGGCGAGATTTTTACAAACTCTACCTAGAAATAAGTTAATGTATTTCGTCAAGGTTGGATCAGACTATTTGTATTATAATCTGTGGGTATGTTATTTTTAGTAATCACAGGTTTTTGAGTCTCTAAAACAAAGGAAACACAAAAAACAAAGCAAGTGGCGTCTACAATAGGGAGATTTTTACAAACTCTACTTAGGATTAAGTTAATGTATATGTAGTGTGGAATAAAATAAACTTGTTCGCACAAAAATAAGAAAGAGCACCACGCAAGTTTCATGCTCATTCTTCTTGTGATGAGTCTGCGTTCCGACTGAGTGACAGAACAAAAAAATATGGCCATTCAAAAGTGCTTATATCAAGTTTATTTGAATAAAGATTATTTCTATTACAAAGTTTTACAGCGCTCTGATGAAATTCAGCTGAAATTGCAATCTGTACCCGGATATGCCCGGGTGGGACGGGTCGTCGACCCCAGTGTCTCGAGTCTCCCTGTAGACGTCTTCTACACTTCTACATATAACTAATGTATTGCCGTCTCGAGTTTAAGATCAATGGGGAGACCAAGCTTTGTGGCTGACAGTTCGGATGAGTATATTACTCTTTATGTACTTTAATTACAAATTAACAGAAAAAACGAACAAACTGTTACATAACTTCAGGATTTCTATCCTACATGGGATGATCAGAAGTATTATAACCATTCACGCAACAAGCGTCCACTGGACCACACTATAGCTGGATACATATTTCTTTTATTTGCCACTACCCGCCAGTTTGGCTGCTTTTTCGCGATAAAGGATATGTCTATCTTCGTGATAATCTATCTTTATACTAACTTATTAAAATCAGTTTAGTCATAAAAAATATCAAATATACAATGAAAATGGACACGCTTTTGCAATGTATAATATTAAGCATGTATGTATTTTCTTAAAAAAGCCAATATTAGAAAAGGTTGATTAATAAAAAGAATCATCACAATCGATGTAGACTTGCAGGGTAAAAAATACAGCCAAATTACATCAATTAAAGAATTGTCATTCAACGGTTTTTAATACTATCGATGTGAACAAATAAATTTTATCCTTACTACATTAATAGTAGAACTCACATTCATAAAACGTCTTTGATAACACATGGTGTCTACAGCGAGCGTAGCCGTGAAATTCTGAGGAAGCGTGCTACGGCGTAGTAGATGTTAATATTTCAGTGATTCCTAAGAACAGTTTGCTTTTTATATCAGTTAGAGATGACTTAGGAGAAAGTATAGTCTCTCTATGTCTATCCGTCCAAACGGCAGTGTCCATATAAGGGATTTTCCCAACGTAAAAAAAAATGAGAAAGTATATAGTAAGTAAACATATAGTAGCCTAGTGGTTTACTATTCGACTTCTATCCAAGGGTTCAAATCGAAACAACAACAAAAAAAAATCTGTCACTTTAGATTTCATACCCATACCGAGTTGTTTAGAACCAAAATTCCATTTTTAAATTTTATATCAATTCAAATAACAACAAGCTGACAGCTTATAAACTTGGCAGAGCATATGAAGCGTATGCGCTGCGCAAAACTAAGAATAAATATCGCACTTTCGCATGATCAACGTATCAACAATAACGGAAACAGTTGCCAACGCCTCTGTCTACCCCATCTGAGATAATAGTCAAAGGTGTCATGTTACTATAGCTACTAATATGAAATGCTTAAAATTTATAGTAGACTAGCTGAACTCATAACTTAGAACTTTATGTCATTTGTAGTATAATATAAAATAGATACTACATTTTAAATGTACCTACTTTACTACAACAAAAATGTGAAACTATACTAAATTACAATAAAAATAATTGCACTGATTATTAATATTACAAATTATTTTTTAAATAAAACCCTAAACCTCTATAGTCGGAAGCAATTTAAAAATAATTTGTTTAGTATAATATACATGAATGATATAAATTGAACATCATATTGGACCTGCGATGCTACAAACAGACAGAAATCCGCATAAAGCACCGAGCGCGATAATATCACCGCTCGTCGAGCGTGTAATTGAAATGGCTGCTACAAATCAAAGAGATAAGGTTTATTTATTTTCAGAGCAACGGATGACAACTTCATATACATAACTAGACATCGATACCGACGTACATAAAAATCATCTCATTTATTATCTACATCTTATCATTACATAGTATAAAACAAAGTCGCTGTCGCTGTCCGTCCATCCGTCTATGTATGCTTAAATCTTTAAATCTACGCAACTGATTTCGAAGCGATATTTTTTAAGAGAGTGATTCTAGAGGATGATGTATATATATATAATACATGTATACTCGAGCGAAGCCGGGGTGAATAGCTAGTAATTATATAAAATTCTCGTATCACAATGTTAGTTACCATACTACTTTTATTATAACTCCTGCGAAACCGGTTTGATCGATTTTTATTTTTACGCGTATTCAGTAGGTCTTAGAATCGGCTACTATGTATTTTTCATACCCCAAAGTGATAAGGGTTGTACACCCCTAAAATATTATTTGTATTTTTTGAACAATTTCTTTTATAATATTTAGATTTGCCATTAAAAAATGTATGGATTTTTTAACCCTAAATTATCACCATCATATACGTGAAGTAAAAATTTTGTACCACGTTTTGCGGAAATTGCGCGGATGGAGTATGAAATTTCGCACACTTATCGTACTAGCATTATAAGCGTGGAAGTTTGTCGGTATTGATGGAAGGATGTTTGTTACTCGTTCACGCAAAAACTACGAAATTGATTTTAATGAAACTTTAGAATAATATAGCTTATACATGAGAATAACATATAGGCTATACATTTGACGCGGGTGAAACCGCGGGTACAGTTAAATATATTAGACATATATATATGTCAGACACTATTTATTGGTAATATCTATATTGGTCCCAATACTAGACTGTGTATATTTACATATATGTACCTTGGTTATTATTGTTTGTTATCTGTATTTATTTTAATTTTTTTAATATTACATTATATCTTTATATAGAAGATAGCGTTCCGTACAAAATTATATATAGTACGTGAATAGTTGTATTTGGATTTTAAAGTTATTATCTAAAATATATTGTACAAAATTATAGCTCTGTTCCGTAATAATATATATATATATATACATGTTTATATATAATACTAGCTGTTCCCGCGACATCGTCCGCGTGGAATTTAACTTTATTTTTCTAAAATAAAAGTAGCCTAAGTTACCCCTTCTTACATCAGCTACCTGCGAAAAAAAGTCCCGTCAAAATCGGTACAGCCATTTCAGAGATTACCCGGAACAAACAGACCGACAGACAGACAGATAAAAAAATGTTATTTTGGTATATGTACCGTATATATATTCAAATGCATGTAGTAAAAAACTGTTATTTCAATATTACAAACAGGCACTTTAATTTTATTTATATGTATAGATGTATAGATATATATTGTATAGTCGTGCAAATTCAAATTATAAAAGCAGTACTATAACGAAATACATATTGAAAAGAGGGGAGCTTGGGACAAATTGAATACGCTAGAGCAGCTTTTGATGTTTGCCGACTAGACGGCCCGGGAATTGCTATAGAAGGGGTCAGTTATATGTTGACCTAGGTTATGATCACAACATACCTAACATCCACCGCTTATATTACATTTTATACAGTAAAAAATTAACAAATCTTTTTGCATGAGTATTATTAAGTGCTTGGTATTAATTTAAAAGTTTTATATGAAATTTTAGGTAAATGTCTGTGTTGAACGCACCGCAGACGGATTGCGGGGTGAGTTGGGGTGCATAGGGGCGTGTCCCACCCCGGTCAGTGACCCCACAGCTGACGCGACGCCATTCACCACCGTAGTACGGTGATGTAGTAAGCGTAGTGTGTATATTTGCTTTGCTATAATTACACATTCAGTTTTTTTTAGTGTGAGTCCGGCAAGATATCGATCTACACATATAAATAAAATTGTAGTGTCTGTTTGTAATATTGAAATAACCATTTTTACAACATGCATATGAATATAAATAAGGTACATACACCAAAATAACATTTCTTACAATTTTTGTCTGTCTGTCTGTTTGATCTGGCTAATTTCTGAAATGGCTGCACCGATTTTGACGGGACTTTTATTGGCAGGTAGCTGATGTAATAAGAAGTAACTTAGGCTACTTTTATTTTAGAAAAATAAAGTTAAATTCCACGCGGACGAAGATCTCAAGTACAGCTAATCTATGCTATATGCATATCAGAATATAATTAATTGCCGTCTGTATGAGAAATCTATTATTATCGGACCTTTTTGATGGCCTCGGTGGTCTAGCGGTTAAGCAAACCGGTTTATCTGATGGTCGCGGGTTCGATTCCTTGCATGGTGCATTTGTATTCATGAGTACGCTTGTTTGTGTCGGTCTGGGTATTTCCAATATTATGTATGTACAAAAAATCTAAGTACTTATATTAGTTGTCTAGTAACCATAACACAACCTCTGCTTAGCATGGAACTAGATGGCGAGATGGTACTATGTTAATTGTCCGGGGTTATTTATTTATTATTAACGTAATAAAAGACAATACAATGATTGCTATAATTTTTGTCTGTCTTAATATATGTCTGTATAAGATATATAATAAAATCTATTATTTGTCCGACTTCATCAACGTTATAGAACCCAAAACAATGACTCATGATCATTTTTATGTGTGCTACAAATTGTCCGTGCGTTTGTGCTCGCTAATCTCAGAAACGGCTAACTGATTTGGGTGTGATTTTCACTAATGTACAGTAATAAGCTTCGTTTAAAAAATTGAGTTTGTTTATTTCTATTGATTTAAAATTCGCATTTTCTATTAAGGTTCGCAATCGCAGACATAAATCTTTATTTGAATCTTTCAATGTCAGTCAGTTGTCTAGCGGTTTAGCGAACCTCTCTATTTTTAATGGTCGTGGGTTCGATTCCTCGCACAATGACTATAATTGTATTGATCTGTGTGTTATCTATGTATATTCTGTATCTATTTACAAAATCGTTCCAGTCGTTTCTGAGATTAGAAGAACAAACAGACATTTTTTTAAATTCATTTTAGATGTAAAGTCGTAGGTATATTCATCATGTGTATATAATGAAATTTGAAATTAGAAACAGACACTTCAATTTTATTTATTTGTACAAATACGACAACGTAAAACATTAAATTTTAACATGTGAAGTCCAACAAAGTTTGTTTGAAAATTGCACCAAAGGGCATGTTATATTTTTAACCCGATTTTCTCCACTGAAATTCGAATCCTATGGAGACAGAATAAAAAAAAAGGAATACTCAAAGGGATGCAGCGCGTTTGAATTATATTTACTACCTATTTCCTGCGACTTCAATTAGCTTTTGTTTGAAATAAAAGGTACCCTATGTCCACCCTCGTGATAATATGTTATATTCCACTAGTTATTAAACTTTCATTAGAAAAACTGCTTATATGAAGCGTAAAAATATTTATAGAAATTAACATTAAATATATTTATAGACAAAAAAAAACATATATATCAAATTTCGCATCCAATTGTCGGTCAAAATATCATTTACAGAGTAATGGCATTAATTTAACTAAAAAGAGTACGTTTGAAGCAATATAGGTCATAATTTTTTATTTCTATTTCTATTTCTCGACTTTTCGACTAGGTTGCACTAGCTGTGTTCATGAGCGGAGGTAGAGTCATAATTATAAGTAGAGTTTAATTATAATTAATTAATACAGACATAAATTCATACATATAAAATATTTTAATTGTTTTTCATCTATACATATAAATAAAATTGGAGTGTCTGTTTGTAATATTGAAAAAATAGTTTTTTCTACAGGCATGTGATATATAAATAAGGTACATACACCAAAATAACATTTTTTTACAATTTTTATCTATCTGTCTGTTTGTTTGTTCCGGCTAATCTCTAAAGTTAAATTCCACGCGGACGAAGTTGCGGGTGCAGCTAGTTCTGATATATAAGCTATATAAATGTAAAGTTTCATTCAAATCCGTCTATCCATCCATTGGCGTTTATAATATTATTAATAAGATAAAACGATTCGTGTTAATACCAGGTTAACATATAAATTTCACACATATGCCAAAATATCGAGCTCTGGTAAATTTTTCTACAATCTTCTAAAAGATCTTGGCCTGTCTAGAACTGCAGTGGATTCTATATTAGAACGTGTATCTAAAGCTGCACTAGCAGGCTCCTACCAGATTTGGCTGGGAGAGAAACACGGGCAGTGAAGGTGAGTGTTCACGTACGTCGTCAAAGGGGCCCCTGAAACCTACTCCCGGGTCACAAGCCCCGGGAGTTTCCATCTCTGAAACACGATGGACCAGGCACTCGAACGCTGAACCCATGGAATCGTCCCCCCATATAATATACTGTAATATAGTACATGAACAATAACCAGTGAAAACATCATTAGCGCGTTTCAGACTCACCTTGCTGAAGTAACCGACGATGTGGCATCCCTCATTGTCAGCACATGTCATCACATAGAAGAGGAATGGCTCCACATCGTAGTACAACGTCTTGTGGTCCAGGAAGAATTTGGCAAGGAGACACAGGTGCTGGCAGTACTGTTTGTGCTTCCGGCCGTCAACTTGCCATACGCTTAAATTGTCTTTTCTGTACACCTGTTGGCAATAAGGTTCAAAATTAATATACTTTCTATAGTTAAATACAATGTTTTGTTTTTATCATAAGCAGTGGAGATAAATAGGTTTTTTAGTGGATGATAATGGCGGACTTGATTACGAGAAAAGGCTTTGGCATTTATTTTTATGAAAGGCTGGCTGTCTGATGTCAACCCTCCTTGGGCATGCATCGGATAGTGATTATACCATTGATAGGAGTAGAAATAGGGAATGGGAAAGAGAGTTTTTTTTATGAATGATAATGTTTACGCTGGCGGGGCACCAGTGGAGGATGATAAGATAGGATAAGGATGTGGTCAGGTCAGTTAGCCCATCGTGATAAATTCACCAAGATTTATCAAGACGGTTTCCAGGGGGAACCGCGTGGAGGTCAACCTGACATAATACATTGTTAGTAATGAGGTCTAGAGTCCATATTATTAACAATCCCCCGGAAAGAGAGTATTTGGAAAGGGAAATATGCGTGGAAGGATTTATGAGGAGTAGGATGAGGTTGGGAGAAAGGGATACTGTATAGTACGGGATTGGGACAGCTCGGGGGACAGGGTTGCAAACCCGTGCTTTCCTACTTTAGCGCTAGTCGCTAAATAAGAAACAATATAAGTAAAACCTTACTTTCGTTAAAGGTATATGCTGGCAGTGCATGATTTATTACGAACAACGGAGAATCAAATCAAAAATGTACTCATTTATTATAACATTGAAAATCATTGTGATAGTGTGCCTGAGAGATTGCATTGTTAAATTGGATTAGGTTAGCAATGCGGACTAATGTCCCCATTGCTAGCATTGTTAAATTATAGGTTAACCTCTATCCAGTGTTCCCATGGAAACCATCGTAATAGTTCTTGGTAAATTTGCCACGAAGGCTAATTGATCTGACCTCATACTCATCTTATCAACACCACCATACCATGCACCATACTATTATCATCTATTGAATCTCCAGTGCGAGCGGAAAGTATGCACGTCCATGTCATATGGGTGGTACGCGAGAAGAGAGTACTCATCTTATCGCCGTGCGGGTCTCAGTGCGCGCAGACAGTACGCACCTAGACGTAGTGTGGGTGGGGTCCCATTGGGCGCGAAGAGTACTAACCTCGTCGCCGGGCGGGTGCCTCCACACGCACTTGGCGCGGTGGCGGGCGGCGCCGGCGGCGCAGCGGTGGTGTCCGAGGCAGAACTCGCACACGAACAGCCGCGCCACGCGCGCCGCCTCGCCCGGGTACGGCGACTGGTACCACACCTCCATCATGTACTTGCCCATCACCACGTACCTGCAAGCATAGAAAGCCTTTCAAAATATGTTCCAAATTTAAATAATAGAAGTAGAGAACATGCTAACATGTTGTACACTTTTTTTTTATTATTTTGAGGCAAAGTGATTGTACTACACTACCGTGAAGACTTCTAAACTTATTTAGTTACGACGTTCTGACATAAATAAGTTTAATGCTGTTGCATTATATATTAATATATATATATATATATATATATATATTATATTATATTAATATTGTTTTAGTCCCAGAAAAGAGGAGAGCTTGTATTATAAGTACTAGACAATTGTAAAAAATACTTTTATATTTTGTTGTAAATACATACATAGTATACAACCATAGGGAAACACTCAGCCCAATACGATCATACTTATGAATGACACTGTTTGCATCGAGAGCGGACTTGAACAGCAACCATCAGATCAGGTTCATTGCTGCTTTTATTAATTTTCTTCGCAAATTGTCGTAAAATCTTATGCAAGTGTAGCGTAATGACGAATAATGTTTACAAATTACAAATGAAGTCAGTAAATTACACAATTATATATTACCTAGTCCCTCTATCAGAGGGTATATCACCCAATTCCTCTTCAATCTTAATAGCAGCTAAAGCCTGGGCTTCTCGGAATAATCTAAGATCGTAGTCCGGTGCAAAACCTTCCAGTATAGGTTCACGTTCCTCAGTGCTCTCCTCGTTGCCAGCCGCAGCTAATTTCTCTCGTAGTTCCTGGCTGCCCTTCCATTTCGATCGCATATCCTGGGAGAAAAGTTACAAATTTAAAACATACTTGATCATGATGTTTTTGTAGTATTATCATATACTTTTTCTTATGAAACATGCAAACAAAAAAAATTGCTTACTTAGTTGAGGATGAGACCTTAACACTTCTCGATGTGGTAGGTTCTTGGTACATGGTGGCAAAGTTCAAGTTTTGTTGGAGATGGTGTTCAGCATAGTTTGTGGCGGTGTTTATGATGAGAGATAGAGTCGACAGTGGGAGTTAGACGTATGCACACTGGACGAAGATATGAAGCGAAAATTCTGCGTCTCGTATTGAATTTGAGACGGTGGGCATTCTACCCGACGATAGCTAGGTAGGAGGCAGCTTCTGTTTCCCTTGAGCTCACAAGGTAAGCGTGTCTAAGATTTCAATATTAAGCTGAGATGCACTGAGTTTAATATTGAAATCTTAGACACGCTGGTCGATGGTGGGCTGCGCGCGCGGGCGCTGGTGGGGCTCACCTTGACCTTGAGCTGGTAGGCGCGCTGGTCGATGGTGGGCTGCGCGCGCGGCGCCGCAGCAGCAGGTCGGCGGCGGGCTCACCTTGACTGGTAGGCGCGCTGGTCGATGGTGGGCTGCGCGCGCGGGCGCTGCAGCGGTCGGCGGCGGGCTCAGCTTGCGCGGTCGATGCGCGCAGACACCAGCAGCAGGTCGGCGGCGGGCTCACCTTGACCTTGAGCTGGTAGGCGCGCTGGTCGATGGTGGGCTGCGCGCGCGGGCGCTGCAGCAGCAGGTCGGCGGCGGGCTCACCTTGACCTTGAGCTGGTAGGCGCGCTGGTCGATGGTGGGCTGCGCGCGCGGGCGCTGCAGCAGCAGGTCGGCGGCGGGCTCACCTTGACCTTGAGCTGGTAGGCGCGCTGGTCGATGGTGGGCTGCGCGCGCGGGCGCCGCAGCAGCAGGTCGGCGGCGGGCTCACCTTGACCTTGAGCTGGTAGGCGCGCTGGTCGATGGTGGGCTGCGCGCGCGGGCGCTGCGCGCGCGGCGGCGCTCACCTTGACCTTGAGCTGGTAGGCGCGCTGGTCGATGGTCGCGCGCGCGGGCGCCGCAGCAGCAGGTCGGCGGCGGGCTCACCTTGACCTTGAGCTGGTAGGCGCGCTGGTCGATGGTGGGCTGCGCGCGCGGGCGCTGCAGCAGCAGGTCGGCGGCGCGGCGGCGGGCGGCGGCGGCGGCGGCGCGCTCCTCGGCGGCGGCGCGGCAGGCGGCGGGCGAGGCGCGGTGGTAGCGCGGGCAGGCGTCCCAGGTGAAGTGCCTGGCGGCGGCGCCGCCCAGGTGTCCGCTGGAGTCGCAGCCGCCGACGGGGCAGCGCCGCTCGGTGGGCACGGCCGCCACCGCCGCCGCCTCCGCGCCGGCCGCCGGCGACCGGGGGACCGGCCGGCCCTTCGGCGGCGGCTTCTTGCTCTCCTTACTGTCATCACATATTTTTGTTTAGTGTACTGACTAGACAGAAATGTATTTTCTATACTAAATATGTATTTAAATTTATAGTTCTTTCATTGTACATTTCGTTTTATACTTCGATGTCTTGCCGTTCGTTTTCCGATATATATCTCAGTGTACCGAGGCTTTTTCTATAGTTTTGTTTTTACTTATACACATATAAAATAAAATTCAAATTTAAATTAAGTCCTACAACACATTCTTTTTCGCGAAAAGCCCATGCGATTCATAATTATAGATTGTTAACATTTTTTGTACTCTTTAAAATTGTCACGTGTTTCAAGTTTCTTACTCTTATTCCCGTGTATTCTGTACGAAATATATGTATGAATGTTTCATACTGAATATACAAGAATGTATGAAACACGAACAATATTACAATTTTAGTTAGACATTCCACAAATTTTATTATCTAAAGACTCATTTAATTATAATTAATCAGAGGCGAATGATAATTATTTATTACAAAAACGTATGAAAACATTCTGTCAGTCGGTGCGCGCGCCTTTGTCGCAATTGCAGCTGATCATAATACAGACGTTTTAATAATTTTAGTAGTTTCTGAATATTTCAAATTTCTATATATATATTTTTGTTTTGTGTTATGTACTTCACTACAATATAGACATAAAAATTTTGTATGACTGATGACTACCCAACAATCAACCAGTAGAATAGTACATAGAAATAACTATAACTATTCATCATGCAGAGATTAGAGTACACCCCCGGTTATCTGGCAAACGTTTTGCAGGGCAGTGTCGGACCATCAAATTTGTCGGATTATAGAGTGCTGCCTAAAGGTTCCCTATAGTCCGGAATTTTGTACAAAAGAGTATCTTGTAATCCGACAAATTACAGATCCAGTGATAAGATTTTATGTTATATAAGTATGTATGTATATGCACTCTGAGGTCAAAAAATATTCAATAATAAATAATAGACCATGTTGGATTACAAGGGGGCGGATAAGACAGGGGCCGGATTACCGCGGGTTCACTGTATATTTACCCCTTTCCATTAGTTTTTTCATCAACATCGGAATCAGTGTCAGTGTGTGTAGGACGTGACACTGTAGCCAGTCTAGACACCCGCGCAGACAGCGATCGCGTCAGTTTACGGGGCATCGTGCTTGTTGCAGATTCACCTGAGTCACCACTTTTACCAGTTGTCTCTTGCTGTAAAGAAAAGACAGACAAAAATGCTTATGTTAAGACTTGAAATGACAGATTACAGAGACATGATTTAGTCTTCTAAAACGGCATTGCATGATGAGGTAGATGAGGTAGAGATAGACCCCACATTATTATGAGATGTGCTATTCACATATATAGGTCCCAGTTACAACTTACCACTAGATGGTGCTAAAAGAAATATCTGAAATAATTAGAAACCAGTTTCTGAAGGCAATGTAATTTAATTGTTTAGGCTAGATTAGCCAGTAATATTGATTTGATTTCATAATATCCTCAATACATGGGTTATCCAATACTAAACAAATTATTCAATTAAATTATAATCGCTACGATCAATAGGACCGAAGCTGCAATGAAAAAAAAATACATAGGTCAGGTGTTATCTTTTAAATAGGTATATTACAATACTAACCTTATTGGTATTAGATGGTGGTTTTGTTTTTCCAGTCTTTGGGGGATCCTTTTTTGGGGTCGGTTCACTGTTACTGTCTGAAGATACGGATTCCACTGAAGACGGGCTCGAAGAACAGGATGATGTGCTCTTCTCTTCCACCACCTTCTTTGGAGGGGGTCCATTTGGTCTATTACTATTCCTTCGTTTCACATTATCTTTTGGGTTTGAATCCTCATTCTCTGCTGGGGTCAGTGGAGGGGTATCTTTTTCATCCAATGACTTTCTAGATCCCCGCTTAGATTTTGGTGAGCCTTTAGGACTTTTTGATGACTTGCTTTCAGATTCTGACTCTGAACTATTATCTGGAGAGAATATACTTTTCTTTTTCAATGTAGAATCTGATTTTGATGGTTTTGTCATTGTTTTCGGTATTGGTTTTGGAGTCTTTGCCCCCGTCGGCAACCTAGGTGAAGGTTTGCCTTTAGCCAGGACTGCAATTGCTGCTTTAGGTTTTGCTGAGCAGCGTCTTCTTGGGGGCATTGACTTTGGACTGTCCGTTTTTGGTGCATCATCATCGCTTGAAGAAGAGATTTTAACTTTTGAGGGCCGTCTTGGTTTGGGTTCTTCTTTAGCTTTAGGTTCTTCTGGTGCTGGTTTAGGTGGAGATTTAGGCACTGCTGCAGTTGTGACGGCTGGAGTATCAGAGGTGGAAGACTCAGAGTCTGAGCTAGTAGAACCAGACCCTGAGCTTGAAGATGAGCTTACACTGCTACTTGAGTCTGATGAAGACCCAGAGCTGCTGTCTGTACTACTATTACTGACCTGAAATGATAGAAATGGTATTTTGTTTATTGTTAATATCAAGATTCAAATTATTTTTTACTCTAACATTGGTTTGGTTACTTATGACAAAATTGTAATATTGTTTAAAAATAAATTTAAGCAATCATCAAAACAAGACAGGACCAAATTCTTTTGTCATGGTTATTATTAGACAGAATCCAATAGTCTATGTGGGTCTGTACTAGAGCTGCCAGATTTTTTTTCAGTCTATAGGGCTCAAATGCTAAAATAGGCAAAAAACTATGACAATATAGTTTTTTACTCAGGACAAATAAAAACAAAATTATATAGTGACATTCTTTACTTTTTTATATACTTTTCTGAGGAGCAAGTCGGCTTCGACATATTTTTATTAGTTTTAACATATTTATAAAAATCAATACAATTATAATCTGATTAGAAACTGTCATCAATTCGCTTTTTATTAAATTAGGGGTACAAACATTGCTTGAGTATTCTTGTCTAGCATAGATAGATCAATTTAATAATAAAAACGGAGCATGGTTCGAACAAGGGACACAGTCAGTCCCGCCGGGACATTTTAAACTAAGTCTAAAATACATCCTGGGAAATATAGGACATCTGGCAACACTAGTCTGCACACATCAAACTTTTCAATCACACTCAAATCTAGTTTATCATAAACATTATATGATAGCACTTTTGCACTCATTTCAATTCTTAACATCTTTATTATTGAGACAATTCGGTATAACCAGTCTAACGAATTTACCATTAGTCTCCTCACAGTTTACGTCCTTTCAGGACATTGCGGTATCCAGATAATTATGCGTGATATGATTATGATCCCATATTATTTTCACTTTTTACTTACGGCGGGATCTCTATTCCATCAACCACATAATATAGTAATAACACAACACAATTCTCACAGTGCCATCTAGTTATGTTATGGGTACCAGACAACTGATATAAATAGTTACATTTTTTTGTAAATGCATACATAATATATATATAACCACCAGACTAATATGAAAAGTCATACTCGTGAATATAAATACTTGTATTGTGCAAGGAAATAAACTCACGACCATTAAAATAATAGTGGTGTGATAAACAACTAGACCACCGAGGTTGTCAATGTACCTATGTATACTATGAAGTAACATTCAGCTACAACCTAAACCAGATTACAGAAAGTGTAGTATAAATTACACTATTCAATAATTATTATTTGTTATATTCATTAGACTCATTGCTAACAAGGTATTCTATCAAATCTGCCTCCACATGGTACTGGAAACTGGTGGTTAAATATCGATGATTCCTCTACCAGTGGACCAGACCAGACTATGTCCTCATCTATCAGCCCGTCTGGTGTCCCAATAGCACTGTTAGCGCAGGGGGAAACAGCATTTTATATTCATTTATTAAAAGAAACTAGTTTTTTAAAATGGATTATGACAACGTTAATAGAGTCCAATATATGTAAAAGCTGTAAAAGTAAAGTAATTGACACTCACAACCAAATTCGTCATGATGAAGAGTTAGAGCTCTTTTTCTTGGATATGTGGGTCGGACTGGGTAGTCCAATTACCAAAACCCCTGCACAATTTGGCTCAGATGTTTTTAACTTGATTCACAATGCAAATTAATGGATGTAAGTAATATATAAATAAGATTTTATATCACAAATAGAATTGCAACCAGATTTCCTAGTACAATTTATTTAGCAATACAAACAAGATAAAAAAATTGTGTATGCTTAAATTTTGACATTGACAGTAGATACATGTTAACTGTATTTTAGTTGTCAATTTGAATGACAGCTTGTTGTCAATTTGTCATGTTAAGTCATGCACTATAACGAAGCATGTTTTGTATTTTTAATAAAACTGCAGTACCAGAAATTTAATAAATTTCATGAAATAAGATGTCGAAACAATCTGTATTTACTACCTATTGTCGCTTTTATTCTGCTAGGCAAGTGAAGAAAAAGTTACCAATTATATCTTGCAAGCGTCCAGAATTTAACCATTACCAGGGACAATCGTATAGCAAGTTCGACGGCGTGAAACTAGCTTCTCAGGGTTGGTCACATCCTAAATCCAAAGGGGATTATTTCATAATACACGGAAATGCTAATAAAATAGAAGAGGACAATGTTTACAAAAAGAGTTTCGAGGAAATAGGCTTAAAAAACGAGTTGATTCAGGTTATGTCTGATCAAGGTATAACTTTGCCTACAGCAATACAAACTAAGGCAGTATCGGCTATTTTGAAGGGTCATAACACTGTTGTCACCGCTGAAACTGGTTGCGGGAAGACATTGGCGTATTTGCTGCCCATTTTTCAGCACATTTTGGAATGGAAACAGCATGTTCCGGAAGAATTCAACAGTCCAATGGCTGTTGTGATTACACCTAGTAGAGAACTTGGTGAGTTTAATTTTTTAATGTATTACAATGGCATGCAGTCCCTTGTACTGCACTGTGCTATTTTAAAGGGTAAAAATATTTTTTTGATAATGAGAACTAGTTGTCCAAAAGATAGTTTAACCTTGACACAGTTACCCCTGGAATTTGTGGTTAATTCTCAGTGTTCACATATTCCATCATTCATACAAAAAAAAATTCCTCAGTAACCTTTTCATTTCCCCATGTTAGTTTAATTTTATCAATACTCTTATATGTATCATTTAGATTTTACACAGTGCCATCTAGTATCAAGCAGTAACTTATAAGCAGAACTTGTTTTGTGTGTACTAGACAACTGGTATAAATATTTTGACATTTATTTTGTAACAATATACATATAATGTACATAGAAAAGCTGTGTGCTGAACCGCTAGACCACAGAGGATCTGAATATTATAATTTACTAGCTGTTTTTGCAACATTGACCGCATGGAATTTAACTTTTGTTTCATCTCCTTGCTACATCAGCTACCTGCTAATAAAAGTCTCGTCAAAATCGGTCCAGCCATTTCACAGATTAAACAAACAGACAGACAAAAATTGTAAAAAATGATATTTTGGTGTATATGTAATTTATACTCATACGTATGTAGTAAAAAGTGGTTATTTCAATATTACAAACAGACACACCAATTTTATTTATATGTATAGATGATGCAATTCTTATTCTGCAGCTAATCAAATAAGTGAAGTAGCACAGTCAATAGCACAAGAATTGAATATAAGTGTAACCAGTCTAATTGGTGGACGGACTAAGCAAAAAATGCTGGATCCTCCTATAGAATACTGTGACATGCTGATCACAACACTGGGTGCCTACAGCAAACTGGTTACAACCGGTATCTACAAGGTACATAATGTACACCATGTAGTTTTGGATGAAGCTGATACTTTATTAGATGATACCTTTATTGGGAAGGTGTCAAATCTACTGAAAAAATTTTCTGTGAGTACATATCTATAATTACAGACTTTCACCTAATGCAATAGTCTATCTGGTATTAATATTAAAAATTATTATCATCTTTTATGGAATTCAAGATTTATGTTATTTTTCATACCATCCAGTTCAGACTACAGATTCAATTGAACTTGCAAGAAACTCACTGTGTATATTTATTTTCAAAAATAATTTGTTAACATTATTTGGTGTTGCATTTAGACATCTAATTAAGTATTTAGATATCTGTCTAAAGGTAAGGTTGACCCACCCCTAAATATATTTTTATTTTTATATTATTTTTTATATGATGTAGTATTGAAAAATACATATAACTTCAAGTTTTCACTTTTACGATTAACTCCTATTTTTTAATGGCAATATTAATTTAAATGGCAAAGCAACATTTGTTGGGTTAGCTAGTTTTTTTTTTGCCATGCCATGCATTATTAGTATCCTTTTATCGTATTATTTGGGGTTGATGAAGTATGTTCTCTTCTTCCGCTGATCCCTATCAGCTATCATATCTAAGTAAGCTCAGAGCTTACTCTCCTTTAATACATATCTTTTACACAATCCATCCATCACTTTATTGATCGCCTCTCCCTTAGCATCCATCTAAGTTCATATTAAACACTTAAACATTTTATACACTTATGTTGTTTATAAATAACTTTAATTTTACAGATTCAATATAAAGTGGAAATAACTCTACCTCCAATAGGGTGCCAACTCACTCTCGTTAGTGCCACAATGCCACATGAACTCCCAGAAAGTGTCAACTCTTTTGTAGCTCCTGACTCACTAAAGACAGTTACCACTTCAAATATCCACAGAGTATTACCACATGTACCTCAAAAGTAAGTAATAGGTCTTTCAGTGTAATCGCGGAACACTCAACACTAGACTTCCAGGCTATATCCGAGCTCTATTCATTTTATTGAAATAATTCATATTACTGACGGCCTCAGTGGCGTAGCGGTTTAACATATCGCTTTACTTCCTATGGTCGCGGGCTCGATTCCACGCACGATACAAACATATATATTCATGACTATGATTATTGTATCGGTATAAGTGTTTTCTATGCATATTATGTATGTATTATAAAAAAAAATTACTTATATTAGTTATCTAGTACCCATAACACAAGCTCTGTATTAGTTTGGTACTAAATGGCGCTGCGTGAATGCTTCTGGGTTATTATTATTATTATCATCATACTAATTCGTCATACTCGTGAACGAGTACTGCTTGTAAGGAATGATCTGCTCTAATCACTACAACTGGTTTACTCTTATTTAGGTACCCAATTTGTTGTGTATTTATTGTTTTGACTTAGCATTAGACTTGGTAGTTTGTATTCACACATTTCAATTTAGAAATGTAAGGTTATAACTAAATTATTTAAAAGAGCAACACGCAAGTTTCTATCTCTTTTTCTTGTGATGAGACAACATTCCAAATGAGTGGTACATAAAAAAAATGAGTATTGAGTAATCAGAAGTCTCTATATCTGTTCTATTCTATTATTGCTTTTCTTTCAGATTCATACGGCTAGGTAAAGCACAAAAACCAACTGAACTGCTGAAGTTAGTGAATGCAGACGTGAACCAACAGCGTCCCGTCATGATATTCTCAAATCAGACGTCAACATGTGATTTCGTTTCAATGTTCCTAAATGAGAATAACATTGAATGTATAAATATAAATGGACAGATGGCCGTGCCATTGAAGTTAGGGAAATTCGATATGTTCAGAAATGGAAAAGTTAATGTTCTATCATGTACAGATATTGCCTCTCGTGGTTTGGACACGCTAAGGGTAAGTTTAGTAATAAACTGTATTTTACTATACATAGAAGTTCTTTAAAAATTTCAATATTGAAAAGTTGTTTATTTGTTTTAGCCGATTTACGAACGCAAGTTTTTTGTAATACAATTTTTTTCCCCACCGCCCAGTTTCTTATACAATTCAATTAAAAAAAATTGGCAAGAAACTTAGTAATTTTTTTTTGTCAGTTTATTTACATTTATGCTTATATATATAGGTGTCTACGTCTAACATTATATGAAAATCCCATGCATGAACTACTATTGTCATGCACATTTGTTATTTAAGTAATTGAGTGAGAGAGAGGCTTTGTTCATCATATCATATCTGTTGAGATATGATTTAACAAATGCATTCAATTTATTTAAAGGTAGTTTTTTACTTTGTGTTAGTGATGTTAGAAAAGATCGCCGGCCCACTGAGGTTCCGATTTACAGAAGATAAGAACACATGGAAAACGCTTGAGAAGGCGTCTAAAGGACACATTCATTCGTAGACTGATGTGCAGATGTACATACTATTACATGCTGCTAATCAGCTCGCTTTGTATGCTTTGTTTATAGATTGAAAGGCATAATTACATAATTAGAGGATAAATAATTAGTCCTCACAAAGAGTAATGCATGAATGGTGTTCTTTATGTCTACCGGCGACTGTTACCACTCTCTGATGACCTAGGCGAAGAAAAGTGGTCGTGGTGGTGGTGGGTAATGTAACAGAAACAGTAAAAGATCTGATGATCATTTACTATTTCTGTTACATTTTAAAATAGCCTGGACCTTAGAAATAGTAATGCATGAGTGGTGTTCTCTATGTCTACCAGCGACTGTTACCACTGTCTGATGACCTAGTCGAAGAAAAGTGGTGGTGGTGGTGGTGGGTAATGTAACAGAAACAGTAAAAGATCTGATGATCATTTACTATTTCTGTTACATTTTAAAATAGCCTGGACCTTAGAAATAGTAATGCATGAGTGGTGTTCTCTATGTCTACCAGCGACTGTTACCACTGTCTGATGACCTAGTCGAAGAAAAGTGGTCGTGGTGGTGGTGGGTAATGTAACAGAAACAGTAAAACATCTGATGATCATTTACTATTTCTGTTACATTTTAAAATAGCCTGGACCTTAGAAATAGTAATGCATGAGTGGTGTTCTCTATGTCTACCAGCGACTGTTACCACTGTCTGATGACCTAGTCGAAGAAAAGTGGTGGTGGTGGTGGTGGGTAATGTAACAGAAACAGTAAAAGATCTGATGATCATTTACTATTTCTGTTACATTTTAAAATAGCCTGGACCTTAGAAATAGTAATGCATGAGTGGTGTTCTCTATGTCTACCAGCGACTGTTACCACTGGCTGATGACCTAGTCGAAGAAAAGTGGTCGTGGTGGTGGTGGGTAATGTAACAGAAACAGTAAAACATCTGATGATCATTTACTATTTCTGTTACATTTTAAAATAGCCTATGTTTAATAATGTTCCTTTGTATAATTGAAATTATTTTTAAAATTTCATAATTTAAGCCGCCCTGTTGTCGGTGGAGCTCTTGCTATTTTCCACGATCTTCCATCAATCGCTTTAGTTGTTGATAGAACGTCGTCGACGACGTCGTTTTGAGTTTATTCGTTATAAACAAAAAGTCAATTTCTACCAACATTGATTTAGATAGGAATTAAAAATCCTACTAAAATTCCTTTTACAGACGCAGCATATAATTAACTACGATTTCCCACTGTACACCGCCGACTATATACACAGATGTGGTAGAACTGGCAGGATAGGTTCTCCTGATAACTGCACTATTACAAATTTTGTGGCCTGGCCAAGGGAAATACAAACGGTGCAGAAAATTGAGACTTCAGTGAGGAAGCATAGTGAACTGCCAAATGTGAACGCTAATATTAAACGACTCATTGATGATAGAGTGGTAAGGATGGTGGAAAAAGGTTTGGTCAGAAATGTTGCGTAAATTTGGAATACAAAAGGTATTGATTGTGCAGATATGTGTATATTAGATAATAGATATTACCCATATATAAAGGAGCAGATGAAAAGCCTATCAGTTGCTGACAGTTTAACTTTACGTGAAATTTTATGAAGATAGGTGCAGTCGCTTAGTCATGAAAAGGTTATCAGATGCTCAGACAGATTTTAGTATTTATTTGGATTTCAACTGCGTATATAAGAAACATTAAATTGACGATGAAATTTTTTTAGAGATTGATAAAAATAACAGGTGATATAATTGTGTAACATAAAGGTGAGTTTAATTTAGTAATATATTTGCGTTGTCTATTGTTTTGTATCTGTTGTAAAACCTCTCCAAGATCACAATAATCATAATTTTATAGTAATATAAAATGAATGAAAAGAAATTGTATATAATAGAAGACAATATCAAAGATTAAGAATAAATGTATACAAATTATTTACTATTTTTTATTTTAAAAGTTTATAGAAATTCAAGATTGTCGCTAAAGTTTGGTGTCAGAATTTCTTTAAATGACATCTAATTATGGTCACATTTTTTTTTGTTCTATTTTCTGTTTTTATGTATTTAATTATTTTATGTTTTATTGAACACTTGAAATAATTAAATATATAAAAACAGTAACACAAAAACATATCAATATACATTGGCTGATGTAGATATAAGTAAAAAAGGAATTAAGTATATGTGAATGTGAAACTTATACAATCTGATCTTTGTACTCTCTTTTTCTTACACTGCTATACTAAAAGAAAAGCTGGTGAATAGGTTCGTAAGAAAAACATAGGTATTTAAAAATTTTATTGTATATCTCACACTGAATGAATGTGATCTATGCATATGATTATCATAATCTTCCTTTCTTGCATTTCATTATATATACATATATATATATATAGAAAACAAAGTAGCTGTCGCTGTCTGTCCATCCCTATGTATGCATATATATGTCATAGATAGATAGAGTGATTCAAGAAGAAGGTTTATATATATAATACATGTACAGTACGAGTGTATACTAAAAAAAACTGGTAAAAAGGTTATTAAGAAAAAAAAAACCATGAATATTTGAAAATTTAATTACATATCTCACACGGAAGAAAGTCTAAAGGAATCTGATAATTTAAGAATCCCTTTTTATACATATAAAATATGAACACTTCTCTAGGACCTCTCTTAAAATATAAGGGCAAGTTTACATTATAATTTCTAAAACTAACATGCCTACTACATTTCTGTGTAGGCGACATTTAATGACACATGTAGAGTGATATACTATATTGCTTGATAAAGTTAATACTATATAACATGGAATCCACAGATAATAAACACTGATGTTTATTTAACGTTTTAAAATCAAGAGCCAAGCTATTTTAAACAATATTTTTTTAACATTTGAAACTTATATTCACACATGTTTATTACACAGCTATAACCTGCGGATAGTTGCTGGTTTGATTTCCGCATAATACAAATGTTTTGTATTCATAAGTATTTAGTCTGTTTGTTTTTTATGAATTAATCTACGAGTAGCTTGATTTTATAATCTGTTATTTACTAAAAGGCTTACACCGAATATAAGTAGCTTTTCGGCTGCAACAGTACGCTGACAATAATTCTATTTAATAAAAATTATAGTTTTTTCTATTTATATATGCAACATAAAAACAGTAATATATATATCTTACAGATATGTAACAGTATGTGATGTTATATGTATTTATAAATTAAAATTTTGTTTATAATGCTGTTACGTTTGGTATTAAATAATTGTATTTTTTGTATATTCACAATGTATAGATTAAAAAAAGAGCAATACAAACAGACGCATTATGAAAATCGCTCCAACACGTAGGTCGGAAACGCAATATATTCTACACCTGTCTCATAATATTAACACAATTTGGCACACCTTATATTTTATAATTAACTATAATACAAATTAAGTATGTATGTAAGTTTGTTCTACGCTATGAAGAAATCCGCATAATTAACAAGAAATTAATGTCGCATAATTACAATAAGCTTTATCACAAACAAAAAACAGATTTTCATACATTTGTGTCAACAACTCAAAAGCCAATTATAAATTATACTTGTAATAATATAACTAAGAACAAGAAAAATATGCAAATGAAAAATACCCGATGAACAATCACACAATTCTAAATTCTACTCTTTGGTGTTAAATGTCCTTTTACATTACGACTTATAGCAGTCTGTATTACCTTTTCTACATTATTTACATAGTTTTTTAAATAACTAACATTCACATAATTACATACTACAAATATATGACAGTAGGGAAATTCTTATGCGGGGAAAAATGTAAGGGCACTTTATTAAGTGCCCTAACATTTTTCCGATGACGACACGATGAAATTATGAACGAAGAATACAAGGAAAGGGAGGAAAACAGGAAGACGATAAAGATATTCATTGAACATCGTAGGAAACGGACAAGAGCACGGCTCTTAAATTATGAATGAATAAGATAAATTCTTAATTTCATAGCACATCATGTACATTTTTTGTCTATAATCAAGGATATTGTGAATCGGCTAAAAATCGGGGTCTTAATTAGTTAAGACTGTTACTAGATATTCTCATATGATTGAATTCAAATCTACAATTCTGCAGTATGTACCATTTAACAGTAGCACTTGCGAATCGTAAACTTTGCATCTGCAACTCTATTTCTATTATTATCTGCATCATCGATGACTTTTACCATTTTACCCACAGCTTTAAAATTTGCAATAGTAACTATTACGAGCAATAAATTTAATTATTGGTTCTCATGACTTAATGGGTGTATTAAACAAGCATTTAGGACTTTTGTTGTATTGTTATATTACAGAAAAAATATTATATGGCTAAGTAAAACATTTGTGAAATCATCGTTATTTAAAATGTGGACTGTTGATTTGTCTGTACGTATATAATTCCTCCAATATGCTGGTCAGATTTATATAAATTTTTCAGTTTATATTTTAAGGGGTTCTTGGATGGTTGAAAAACAATTGAACAGTAGGTGATGCCTTTCCGGACAGGACAACGTTATTATTAGCTATATTTTTTTTTATTATTAAATTGCTAACATTGAGCTACAATTTAGTTGTTTCAGTTACTTGACGAAGGTCCAGGCCTGGCGTCTTCCGTGGACTTCCACCTGTTTTCTAAAATTGCTTTAGTTTTAGACTCTTGATCACTAACGTTCTGATGACTATATCTTCTCTGTTCATCATACACTTTCCCTGCTATACTGAACACACTATCCGCGCTTGTCTTCCGTCTATTATCTAAGGTTGTTAAGCTGAGAGCAGTTGGTGATATCCTATGAGGAAACCTCGGCGAACCTTTGATCCTCTCACTAGAATTTTGATGGGACATTGATTTATTATGGGTACTTGGAAGTACAAAATTGACTTTAGTCTCAGGTTCAGCGATGTACTTTTGTGCACCTGATGATATACTCCTTTCTGATTGATAGGAACAGGACGGTTCGTCATCAGTCACTCGTATGATCGGTCCACTTTTAGCGTATGACTCTCTTCGTAATCTTATTTCTGGATGTGGTACATGTAATGTGTTGCACGATAACACCATTGAATGTTTCCTGTTTCCTGGCACTAGACCTGCAATCATTCCTACGTGCATCTTCAAAGCAGCTGCTATACTTTGTCCAGTAGGATCTGCTATAGACATCGTTGATGCTTTCCTACTAGATGGTCTGCTTCCGAAAAAGCTTTTTAGTCTACTTAGGAGACCAGGATTTTCTTCTCGCTTATTTAAACACAGACTGTACAAATCTATAGCTGGTTGTGATTTTCTATGGAAGAGTTTGGGTTGGGAACTGAAGCTGACTGAGTTTCGACCTCTGCAGGCTTCTGCTGAAGGCCAACTCGCTCTAGGTATGACTGGTGGGAGTACAGAAAGCAGGAGCATTGGTAGGCCGCCGCTAATGCTGGGAGTACGTCTATCAGAGTCTGATCGAGTTCGGCCTTCTTCTTCTACAGTATTTAGTTCAGTCTGAAAAAATATAATAGTATGATTTTTTTTAGGAAAGGTATCTTGAATAATTTTGATGTTATAGTTGGGTTATGTTTTTCTTTCTCGGTCAACAAACTTTACTTGTATCTATTGAATTTACTTCCAATGAATACCTAGGTATCTGTTGGTCTAAATTTTATCCTGGTCTAATCAATTTGTATCAGGCATACGAAAGGAGTTGAGAGTAAAATCTTATGATTTATGACCTGATTATGTTATGCATTAAAATATTTTGAATAATAAAGTAATATAGCATAAATATAAATTTGCCTTTTCGCGCATGGGCGTTATTGTCTGTTTATTCGTACTTCAAGTTGGAGAAATATAACTTACTCGTTTATGTAAAGAAATGGACACGTTGGAACTACTAGCAGACTCCAGTGGCTCCGCTAGCAACTTCTCCAGTCTTCCAATCTCCTTGTCTAGTGCTGCTACTTCTCTTTTGTACACTTTATTTTGTATTTCTATTCTAAAATGCAGTTCTTGGGTCTCGTCCGTGACAAATCTTCTAGTTTTACATTCTAGTCTGAGTCCCATGCTTTGGATGACAGGATCTTCTTCCACTGGAATTACAAAATATAATTGAATTCGTAAGAATAACTTTATTTCTCGGAAACTTAGGTTGAGATAATCATACCTTTATGGTACAATTTATCTATGACTCCAGATTATGGTTGAATTTTTATGGGTACCACACTCCTACTAGGCACTTCAACAACTACAAGCTAACTAAATATTGATCATATGTCTACTATTACGCTAAGATTTAGTTTCTTCCCTGAAGCAACTCACCATTTCTCATAATAGCCACAATTTTTGGCAAAAATAGCAAGCACAGTGTCGATGTTGTTGTAATAAGAATGAGACTGGTAATCGTGATGTACGCTAGTGTAGCCCTTTCAGAAATTATTGTCCCAATCACGACCACACTAGTACTTGTAATGACGACGGAATAAACGCTGATCCCGATGTATTTGGAGTCGTTGAGAGCTGATATCTTCACATTCCTGGTCTCCCAAGCCATGTACACACCGACGATTAGGAGCAATCCCTTATAAGCGTAGAGAGCGCATAGCCATCCGGTAGTGTTCTGAGATTTGCAAACTTCTATCTAGAAAATAAAAATGTTTGAGTTTATATTAACGAATTCAATCTTACGACATTTTATCTGTATTTTTTTAGGGCTTTAGGTCTCTCCTGGTTGTGACACTGCCGAAGCTTTAGTAAGTTATCGGACTGGCATGGTCCATCATGTAGGGCTTCAGCTTATTTTCTATTTAAGTAATGGAACCGTCTAATAAAACAAACATCACTAAAATTCTTAATAGATGGACCGTGAGTTTGTTTGTCATTCACCATACTGGTCTAGCGGTTTGCCACACTGCTTTACTTCCGATGGTTGCAGGTTCAATACCCTGCACGGTGCTAACATTTGTCTATTGAGAATGATTGTTTGAATAGATCCATTGTCAAAATAATTATTACCCATAGCACAAGCTCGGTTTTGCTTGGAACTAGATGGCGCTGTGTGAATTTTCAAGGGTTATCATTATTATTCCAATTACATAAAGAAAAGAAGCATTCTTATAATTTTTCTACAGCAGTTAATAAAGAGGCGAATACATTTATATTAAAGGAGACTCGAACCTGCGGTTGATAAACAACACTTCGATCTGTGGCGCTGATCTCTATAGTTAGGTTCTTAAGGTGTCGTTCCATTGGGTCAAGCATAACCCACAAGGTTACTATTAAGCCGTCGATCACCAGTAATGCACAGACTAAGGAAATTAGTTGTGTGTCCTGCAGGAGCTTCGTCTTGCAAACTCCACTGCGGTTACTGGAAATGTATAGAATTACAGCTATTACTATATATTATACTAGCTGTTCCCGCGACTTCGTCCGCATGGAATTTAACTTTATTTTTCTAAAATAAAAGTAGCTGTTCTTTATCATTCTTTATTACATCAGCTACTTCAAAATCGGTCCAGACATTTCAGAGATTAGCCGGAACAAACAGACAGACAGACGGACAAAAATAGTAAAAAATTATTTTTATATTTATATTCATATGCATGTAGTAAAAATTTTTCAATATTACAAACAGAGACTCCTATTTTATTTATATTTATAGATAATTGTAGATTTTTCTGTTCTAATCTTTAATATGGTTTGCAATGTGTTCTATTACTTCGCTTATTTGCAGAATAACTGTTTGTTTAAGTTCTTTGCCTATGATGTGTGAAGCCAAAGATTCAAGTTCAAATCATGTTCCAGTAATTTGTAAAGTTACTGGATCCTTGGTTACGCCAAGTAAATCTTTGATTTCTGGTTTGGTAGTTTGTTGTTGATTGTGTCTAATTAACACATGCTATTGTACATTGCCTTTCTTTACAAAAGGTGACGTGTTCGATCCCTGCAGATCATTTCCATATGATGGTTATCCTCTATAGTAGAGTTTATTTAGCATTGTTGTAAATAAAAATAAGAAATAGAAATAGAATTATCTTTATTCAAATAAACGCATTACAAGCACTTTTGAATAATCATATTTTGATTCTACCACTCATTCGGAATGCAGATTCATCACAAGAAGAATGAGCAAGAAACTTGTGTGTTGCTCTTTTTAATAGATGTTTTTTTATATAAATAATTACAGTATAACGAGTAAGAGGCATGCGATAATCAACATAGAAATCGCTACGCACTCATTATTAGTGTAATCAGATAATATTGCCAGTGCTATGGATTTAAAGTTTTTCTATAAAATATTATCGTTAACGAATTCTTAAATTTTATAGTAAGCTTTTTTGCAAAGGAATTGTTTTATTTGACATTTAAATCTTTTTTCTCGCATTTGTATTCACGTATGCATGCATCAGTTGTTTAATATTGTAAGTTCTGCATAGTTTGGGAGTAGATGGCGGTATGATTCGTCTGGGGTTGTTATTTTTTTTAATATCACCAAACCGCTAAACATATTTCATTCCTGTAATCATAATTTCAATAATTATAGTCGTAACAATTGTTTATTGCTCACCTACACCAGAGAATCAAAACTCGTATTTTACTGCGTAGTCTCTGCCTATACATAGTCACCATTACGGCTCCAGAGATTTATTACAACTACCGTTCGAGTGACAATCACTGTGCGAACAAAAAGGATAAATGCTCTAGATTTATTGATGTAGAGGTCGCATGTATCGTAAATACGAACCTTATAAATATACGATGAACTCGATAGGTTTTGGCGAACATCGAGCCAAACGCTAGGGAGAAACCAGCCGATAGGATGTAGACTCTACCCTGAAATAAGCAAATGTATAAGTTTGCTTCAAGAAAATATATATAATGTAAAATTACATTTGCTCAGATTGCTTCCAATTAGTATTATTATGGTATCTTAAAGTGTAGTAAAGAATATATTTATAAATTGTAATTGTTAATCTTCGCATATAAATTAATATATATAATAATTTAATTTATTTTATTTTATATTACGTTTCTATCCGTGAAAACCTATAAGTGGCCGTTCTCATTTAATTATATTTATAACTATGTTTGTAAATAGCCTTGGTTTTCCGATAATAAATAAATAAATAAATAAAATAGAATCGGAGCTGAATCATTAACGCCAGCGTAAACACTTGGACCCAAAAAATTATTTTTCTCAGGTTTTGTTTTTAAGATTTAGATGAGGAATAAGTAAATGGAAAACGTAAGAGGGTAAAAATTCGTATGGGGAAACAATATTAAATAGATTTTTCGACTTTATACTTCGCAGGAGCATTACTAAAAGTAAATAGTAGGTACATACGTAAATTATGGATATAGATAATATTTTAAATAGTACACCACAGTTTGTGAAAAGTAAAATCCATGTTACCCCAAACTTCAGACAGGCAGCGCCGCTGTATAGCAAGAATTTATAATGTAGTAGACTTAAAAGTTATTAAGCTAAAAGTCTCCTTACTTTTAACTTGGAAATATAGATTTACACAATAGTTAAAATATTTAAATAGTAAAGATTGGTACATTGACACTAGACAAATTTACTTATTCCCTATTCCTAAAAGTTATGGGCCTATAACCTTTTGGAAATTAGGATTTACGCAATAGAGCAAACAAACAAATATATTAAAAAGGTAATGATAAAAAAGTCACATTTTCTAATAATATACAAATGATACATTCCTTGTTGGCCAGCACTGTACTTTCAAGACTTAGTTGTGATAAAGAACAGGCAGTCATTTCGCCCTATAGAGTTATCTATTTCTTCCCGGCGACTACTTACGGTACACATAGCGGAGAAGGGTACGTAAGAAGGCAGCGTGGCATTATCGAGTCCCAGCAAGGCCACTGCGGTGTACACTAACACACAGCCAATAAGGGTCATGTTGTTGAGCCGTGGTGATGACAATTTTATGGATCTGAAACAAAATAGAATATAACTGTAGACTTTATTCACTAGTACACTGTTGAACATATGCTTCTACGATCGGTGTCCCTTCTGCACGGTTTGTGGTCTGCCTACACTACTTTTGGTCTCACGGTCTCCAATTTAGTGTAATCTGACAACTGCAGATCATTAAACTCTAAGTGTGGTCACACATTATTCAGTCGAACGATTTTTCTATGCGACCGAGCTCTTATTGGCGCATTTCTAAAGAGAGTTGTAACTAATCTCGCTATGCAAATAGGATCACAATCGTCCGACTAAACCGAAAAATGTGCAACCGTTATCCGCGAGGTTCCCATCATCGTTAGTTTTTTCAAATTCAACTGCTAGTTTCAATTAGCACATTCAAAGATCCATAGACTAGAAATGAGTAAATATACATGTCAGTAGATAACATGTTAAGTAAGTAGTGGCCTATCCTGTATTCGTCTAGGCGTACATAACTGATGAGTTTTTAATATAGGTACTAAATGTAATAATTAGTGGTTCCTGAGTTTATTTTCCTCTAAACTTAATATCCTAAATAGAAAATATATAAATATTCGTACTAACAGACATCTTATTAAATATATATTTTTTGTACAATATATAAAGATTAAGAGGAATGTGTATAGGCTTACCTTCGCTTACTATAATGCAAATTGAACACTAAGAACGCTAAAGCGAGAGCTACACCAGCAGCAGCCAAGGCCGCCACGGCGAGTCTCGCCGGCGCCCACACGGAGTCTACCCTGAGTACCAGGACTCTCCTCGCGGCTGGTATACCACCAGCCCATTGTGGTCTCGCACAGTCTTTACACCTCAGTTCCCTACCATGGATATACAGAGCTACTGTTTTTGGTCGTCCACCTATAAATAAAATGGTAATGATTACTTCTACTCTAATGAAGCTGTGATATTTGTTACCTATTAGTTGTATTTAGAATTGAAAATGTAAAGTTCTGTGCTGTGCTGAAGTTGTAATCCGAATAGGTGGACGATAAAATTTTTAATTTTATCAATTAAACTTCATATAAATAATATTCATAGACAGATCATAAATATTATTGGAAATAGGCGGAGATAAATGGTAGCATGAGGCATTTGACACGACACGACAAACTTATGATTAATATTATTTAAGGAAAAATAGAATGAAAGAGCGAAAGGGTAAGACGAAGACACATCTCTATCAAGCAGATCAAGAAAAAAGTTGGAATCGTATCGTATCAACAACTAAAGAGGTTGTGGAAAATCGTGGAAAATGGCAAGAGCTCCGCCGGCAGGAGCGCGGCTCTTAAATTACGAATGAACGAATAATAAAGATTATTTCTAGTCAAAAGTTGTCTAGAAGACATTCGGTACCCGTAGTTTTTGTTTTAATAATACGATTATAGTGTGTTATTTCGTGGCTTGAACACGATGTTATATCTTTTTTGTTAGGGAATCCTAATTCCTACTTGAAATAAGAAATGGGATAAGAAAACGGTCACAGATCAAAACGCCATGGAGCAGTAGATATTCAATTATGTATTTAGGTTGTCGCAAACAATTTATACAAGTGGATTGGAATAACGTGATGTGCTTGAAATAAGCCGATTTATTGTAACTAATGCGAATGGATGGTCAAAGTAACAAAATAGCAATGACTTGTACCACCATTTGTTATTTATGAACTCAATTTAGAGGTATTTGAGAAAGATAACAACAATGTTTTTTTTTCTAATGTACATTATAAATTGCTCACTCGCCTGAGCCTCGCCTGGCACAAATGGAGGATAGTAATATAAACATGTCAGGTCAGTTATTCAATCCTGACAAATTCATCAAGAATAGTTCCTAAAAGAACCACATGGAAATCGACCTGCCATGGTACAAATTGTGACCCTATTCCCCTTCTCTAAGCGAATGAATATTAAGAGTAACTAAACAGTGAGCAATAAATCGTATACAATTTATTATTTATGAACTCAGTCTAGAGACGTAGGTATTTGGAGCAGATAAAAACAATTTTATTGTACAATAAACTTAGATAGAACTGTGAATAAACCATGATAGAATTGTAAATAATAAATTAAAACAATTTCTCCCTAACTATAATCCCAAATGGGATAGTCAGAGGCATTGTCAGCTGTCCACTTTTTAAGAAACAGCTATGAGTTTTGGCACGGCTTATATGGAATTCGATATATCCCTTTAGCGCTTTACATTAGCCGTTCTTTACAAATCATGTGTGGTGCCAAGTGTAAATCTTAACATGAGAGATGGAAGCAAATCTACTACCATACTATCTAAAGTTAGTCGCAAATGTAACATAAAACACAAAGTTATTGGTGGCCACCAATACATTAATACGCATCATCTCCGAGGTTTTAATAGTGGAATTTTGTCTTTTGCTAAGTCTCTGAAAATCTGTATTTCTTTAGAATTGTACTGTTGATTTTAGGAATTGGATTGTTAGCTGTTGTTTTTGTAACAAATACATTTGTGCCGTGCCACTAATATAAGTTTAGTACGGTTTTTTTTGTAAATACCTTGTATTTGATAAAATGCAGACGTTCCTATTCTGTCGGCTCCGTTGAATGAAACTGGACCCTGGAAGAAATTACTCCATTCAAATATTAAATATAAGTTACGTAATGATCACATTTCTGTAGGCATTGAAGTTATTGTGATCGGATACGTTGAAGAATTCTATGTAGAATGATGTATTTATTAGGTATCGTTTTTCTTCTATAATTAAGTTCATAGTTTGTTCCAAATACATACATTTTTCAAATCTACGGTTCAAATCAGTGCGAAAACTGACCATGATTTGTATAAACTGGTATATTTTCAAGAACATTTCACATAAAGGTTAGCTGGTAGAGAATGCTATATGGCATTAAGGCTCGCCTCTTGTACACTCTTTAAAGTGCAATAAAGATAAAAAAAAAAGTCATCAGCAATAAATAAACAAATTAAGTATCCAAATATTTACTATGTTTTTTTTTGTATGGATGGTTTACATCTGATTATATACGAAATCTTAAGGTCTAAGAAATACTTGATATTCTAAAACTGTAACTTCACTAAATATTTAATAAGTGTCTCAGAAATAAATCCAACAGCCCTTTTCAAAGGCTTCCAACTCTAACTCAGTATAACTTTAAATTTCTGATTATATTCAAGTAAAGTGGGACATAAATAAATTTACCGAAACACCCAGAAAGCTAAGGTTGGCTAGTTGGTTCAAGAATTCTTCGGCCATATCCTTTCTGTCATAATCGAAGTGGCCCAATCCGAGTTTCCAACCGCCCTTGTGTAATGTTCCATTATTGTCGGTCATTTCTAATTTTCGCCAGAGATTCTCAGCTTTGCTCATTGCCAGGGCTATTGCCCAAACGGCATCGTAAGTCTGCGGAGCGTAGGGCGATACTGGAACGCCGGCGCTTTCCATTTCTCGATAGAACATCTCATTTGTCTGCAACAAATGGAAATCTCATTATCATTTTATGTTCGCTATGTAATTAAGCTAAGTAACTTAGTCCTTAGTCATAGTATGTAATTAAGTTAAGTAACTCTATTTTATTATATTCACAACTAAGTTGATTACGTTGTCATAAGTTTTATGCGCATAATTTCGTGGTAGGTTTGGAATTATATATATATATATATATATATATATATATAAACTTTATTGCACTTGTATCATTACATAATTATGATCGTTATACACAAATATGAGCATGGATGGTAATGTTATAAAGAGGATATATATGTTTCTTGTATTTTTTGTTTATATAGAATAAACTATGTATGTCACACATTATATATGTAGAGGCGCGACACATAAATACTGAAGGGTAGGAAGCATTTGGGATAATAAAATTAAAGAACGTTTAATGCGAGTTATTAAGATTTTTTTATATAGTTGGAATTCGAATTATGCTGACAGCTCATCGTATATTACGTGTAAGAGATCGCTATATGCATTGAGTGGTAACTGTAGATGGAAGTTCGTTTTTTTATTTTATTTTATTGAGGTTTTTGTGTTATTGCCAAATGCTAAGACACACTGCGGCCCACATAGGTATGTGGTGATCGTCCTTTTTCAAAGTTCGTTAGACCTGACCTGACCTATTTAGACCTGACAGGGACAATTGAAACATATTCTTGAGCGATGGGTTTTATTTCCTAAGCAAGCTGGTAACTGTAGTTGGTAGCTATAGACAGAAGTGGTCAGGAAGCAGCATATAAGTAGACGATTTTTCACAAAGTATACCTTTTTTATTCTATCAAACAATGAAACCCTGAGCATAGTTTCTCTCTTACTCTAATTATCGGTGTAAAATTTATGTCCGTGTGATAAAATACTGAGTATGTTTTATAACCAGTCTGTTAGGGGCGGACTAGTATTGCAATGTTTGCATGGCCGTATCACTACAATGTTTGCCGAGGTTGGGACGCCATATTTTTATAGCCTATTTCGTGAGAGTATAACCTCTAAGTTACGACTTACTTGTATTTTCTCTCCTTATTTTACTTAAAGACATATTACTTACTGACGAGGAATGAGGGTAAGATGTGAGTGATAACAAAATAGACTAATATAACAGATTTTTTGCGTTTAGACAACGTTTTTTTTTCAAATTATTCAAATGCTGCTGGCCGCAACTGGCCTTTACAACTTCACCGATAGCGAGCGATGGAATACGAGCGACATGCAGATGGTACTCCAAAACCGCGGAAGGACTTATGGAGCGGCTGAAGACCATCTCCTGCCTGACAGATATGAAGAGACTTCTCTATGACGACGTCTATTTGATGCGCTATATTATTATGGAATATTGCATGTTTATTTAGAAAGGAAACTAAGAGACGATTGTTTTAAATATTCCGATATTTATTTAGGTAGTAAAAGATGGGTTTAAAGCTACTCTTTAAGTGGGGGAGGCGACTTTTAGTAATCGGGTCTACTGGCAGCCAATATACTCTGATCATAACTCGGAATAACTGGGTTTATTTCTGGTGAATTTGCCATAATGAGCTAACTATAATTTCATCCTTGTCCTAACATTCTCCTTCTCCTTTGATGCCAAAATAGTGTATGCCGCAGCGTCTACAACTCCCAACTCAATTTGTTTTAGAATACATACTACAATACAATGTATATTGTTATGGGACTATTTGTAGATATATCCACGAAACACCCCATCTGGGATGAGAGTCGTAATAATATATTATTTATTATAATAAAAATGTCTGTAAGTCGTATTTTTGCTTGATTGTATTCCATATCCACTGATTTGACTCCGAAATTCATCAGAAGATTATTTAATCTTTTAATCTCGTAATGTATATCTAGTGGAATGATATTCAATCGGCTTAAGAAGAAATCTAAGGCAAAAGTAAATCATATTCCTTACCTACGTATTATTATTTGCAGACCCATATTTAGATACTCCACATTGATGTGTTGCTGTCTCATTTCTCTCCAACTTATTTAATTTGTGATATAGAACAGGTGTGTCAACTATGGTTATGCATACATATAATTTACTTGTAATTTTCTGGATTTTCGAAGGATGGCACTAGATTATTTAGGTTGTATCAAAATTACATAATTATGTTGTTGTAAAGTTTATATCAAATTTTTGTTCTGTTAATTAGTGTATTTATTATATATACCTGAAAAGCTGTAAAGCTCGTTCAGTATGATGTAAATAAATAAATAAATGATGGGGCCAACATGTCTTCGAAAAACAAATGGCTTAAAGAAGATAGAAAATATATTTATTTATGTATATTGAAACATTGTTAGCTGATAAGTGCCATATTATAACAATAAGATATATACAGGATCAGTAATAAAGGGGACAAGCATTCATTTTGTGACATATTTAGGCGGTAGGGGGTAGCATCGAACTCTTTCAAACTCAAGTGGGCAAGAGAAAGGAATCGGCAAATAATACCTATTATTTTTCTTCAAAGGGACGTCTATAGGTTCTGATTGTCATTTTTTCTTGGACAGTAATAATTAATTTAGTGAGTTATTTGGAGTCGAGGGAGGGGAATCCAAATCTCATGCGTACTTACCTTTACTCTTACCAAGAGAACGTCCCCCTTGGAAAGAATAACTCAAAGGATAATGAGTCAAAGTAAAAAGTCAGTAATCATGTTCATGCAGCAAACAACATACACCAACAAGGATATATGAAAACTATAATACCAATATTAAAGAGGGAAAGCGGATTTTGAATAATAATTCGGATGAGGAAAGTAAACTTTCATATAGACAACCATAAATTAGATCTTAAGAAGTAATAAACAAATTTCGCAAATTGTGACAAAACTCTCATCTCTGCATGAGACAGGGAATTATATCTTACGTAAATACCGCAAATTGTCACCAAAGTAAATACTGAAAACTGTGGCAAACCTGTAGGTGCTTTAAGTGGAATTTGACATTTAGATAGGCACTTATAAAAATCTAAGATTAACCTTCAAAATATCTACCAATTCGTCGCACACAGAGAATAATCCCACAGTCGGAGCTGCCTACGTTTATTCCCGAAACTGAATTAGGAGGCCGATGAATAAAAGATGAACAGGCTCAGGTAGGTACTGTTTGCACAGATTTGCTCCGTTCATTTGTGTAGGTAGGTTGTTAATTTGTAATACAGTACCCAAAACCTGGAAGAGTCAGTAGACACAAATTTATGTACATATTATTCTAATAAGTTGTTACTACACGCGCCGGTATGGAAATCTCTTCACCGTTTATCAAGTTTCGACCCATATAGATGTCATGGTACTCGTATATATTACGACCGTTTCTCTAATTATTCTTTACTAATTACCATAGAAAATATTATAATACTAGCAATTGTATGCGACGTCGTCTGCACAATTTTTTTATACTTCATCATCCCCTCATATATACAGTTTGATATAAAAGGTACCTGAAATCTATTTCAATTCTCGTGACATGGTATAACTTCAGGGATAATTTCATTATCTTAAAGATAAGAACATCAAAATTTCGTACAGTCATTAGAAATGATAATAAACAGATACAAAGACAGACATACTTTCGATGTTAGTATATATTAAATATTGTTAGTATAGTAGTAGCGTTTCTAGCAATACATGCATATTTTAACAATCATAAATATATTATTATAAAAATGTAATTGGTGAATTAATAATGTAACATATGCAATTTTTTTTTCCGCGGCGAGCCTTGATAGCTCCACCGAACGATAGGGGGCGAGTACAGATGGCACTCCAATCCCGCGGAAGACTTATGAAGCGACTGAAGGCCAACTCCTACCTGACGAATATGACTTTCATTTGAGGGCACTCCAGAGTTATGATTTCGCTAGTTCATCTCTCGTCTTGATTTTTTAATTTAAAAAGTTTACATTACTTTTTTGTTATGTTCATCCTCCACTAATTTTGCCATTTCATGAATGTAGAAATCATTAAGGTTTGATGGTAATGTTGAACAGTTGAGACCGTTCCATTTGAATATAATTCCGTATCTTGTTGGTATTTTAGCCAGCTGGTGCCGCTATATGGCAGATAAAGGTTTGTCTGCCTTGAGTTGCTACGTGGAAATTTTGATGATTTTGTGATCTACATATATCTAATTTAGAATGACTCCATCTATGTCATTAGAATGGTTTATTATACATATTTGTCGATTATTTTTATATTAAACCAAATAAAAAGAATAACAATCAATACTAATTATTGATTGTTGTATTAGTTTACCGTAAGTAGTTATATTCTTATTATTTATACTACATTAATTTATATATGTTTGTTTATTTTTGTGTACCTATATATTTCATTGTGACGCGTATTATTTATTGTACCTATTACCATCACTCCACAATTCCTCTCAGTAACTCAAAGGTTGACTGGAAGAAATCCCTCCTTTGGGATAAGTCCGCCATTGTACGTCAATAGTGTCCTTTTATTTATAATATTATTGTACAATAAAGTATTACAAAGAAAACAATCAATACTAATATTATAAAGAGGTAAACTTTGGGGTTGTAGGGATCTATTGAATCTATTTTGAAGAGTGTTATTAAATGGAGGAAAAAATTACGCAGACGAAGTTTCGCAGGGCAGCTAGTTACATATATTTTAAAACGGTACTTATTTTATAGAAGAAATATTATAATGAACCTATTTTTTTAATCCTTTAGATTTGAACTCGCGACCACTAGTGACTATTTTACGATGCTCATTCTTTTAGTGTTAAAACCCGTTGAACTATATAACAATGCATTCTATGATGCTTTCAAATTGCGTTTTACTTATAAATTACGCAAAATATTTGCAGATAGGTATATAGTGTACGTTGAGAATAAAAAATACTGCAATTTTTATAGAAGGGATTCTATAATTGCTATTACAGCAGCCTAATAGGCGGTTCATCATTTAAATCGCAATTATCACCTGGTGGGTACATTGTCCATTCATTAAAATTCACCGCAATATATCCTTCCATTCGTTTATTCCAAAGGTATTGTTCCGAGGAATTAGGGATACATTTCATTTATAATTGTTCCAAAGGTTTTTGCTTTGTCATTAGGATCATAAATTATGGATCATAAATTACAATTAAAATTTCAGTTCTAAACCTATAAAAAAATTGCGCGGTCATTGAATGAACTGAACAATATTGTTTGTTTATCAGGTTCAGAAGGAGATTTTTGGGTCGGTACTTCCGTTTCAGTCAATTCTGCAGGTTGGTTTGTAACCTGTGGTATTTTTTGATGGGTGAGACTTAGCAGTGAATTTTCAGGGTATATAGAAATGTAAGGGTTGCCAACCTTCAAACATTCAGCCTCGTATGAAGAAGTAAAGACCCTCGTATAAAATTTCGTACATTAATTTGCCTCTCTAACCGCGTACATTACCGTATTTTGGCAAATTTCAATAGGTTAAATACTAGTACAACACACTTGTATAAGAATGAACATGTTCATTCTTATACAAGTGTGTTACCGAAGACTAAAAATCTCGTACTTGACGAAGATTCTGGTACAGTTGGCATCAGGTAGTAGTAGGTAGTAACTTAGTCCTCAGGTATATCAACGCACGAGAGGTAAGCGCGCCACAATATAATCTGCCGTAGCCATGGTGAAAGTTCAACAAGTATGTCAGAATGTGTTGTCACAGTTAATAAGCAACGGTTATCAACTTTACATCAAACAGGCAGGATAGTATCATAGAAAGAAACTTTTGATTAAGTTTGAATAATATGATACAAAGCGGGATTGGATTTAGATGCATTATGTATTCGTTTTATATTTAAATTACAATCGCCTTGTCTTCCTTGTCTATTATTTAAAGTTAGCGGAGTACGTCCTCATTTTCCAATGTTATAATATTAGTAAAGTCTAATGTTATATTATGTAAGTATATGTAAGTGTAAAATGAATTTTTCTTTTGCGTATTATATTACACGAAGTGCATGTTTGAATATTTGTATTTTAGTTATTGTGGTGAAAGTAAAAAATTAACTAATTGATTGTAAATATTCTTTCACATATTGTAAGTTACTATATAAACAAGTAACATTGGTTGCAAAACGTATATAACCATTACGACCGTTATCCCAGATGGGGCAGGCAAAGGAATTGTCAACTGGCGATGTTGCGGTAAACGCAGCAGTTGACATGTCCACATTTTGCTGGGTATAGTTGAATCCAACTTGGCGAGCCTGCCCCCATCTTTCGCATTAATTTTTGAGTTGGTATTTCAGTCAGAAATATAAATTAATAGACATTTTTGGTGTCGACCAGACTTGAACTCTTGGGCATAATTCAAGGTAGTAACCCAGTAGGTCAAGACGCTCTCAATTAATAGCATTTTTCTTTAAAATAGAGATCCAAGTTTATCAGATATGAAGGGGCCAGATTTATACATTCCTCAACAGTTCAGAATATGAGTCTCTCGAGAGCGCGGTCACAGTGACCAGCCCCTCGAGTGTGCGCGTGTTATTATATATACATGCATTGAATATCAGTTTGGAATATGAGATGAGGACGCCGCCGAGCCCCCTGTGCGCGATCACGGTGATCAGCTCCTCGAGTGCTCATGATATTATATATCTTATATATAAAATTCTCGTGTCACAGTTTTCGTTCCCATACTCCTCCGAAACGGCTTGACCGATTCTCATGAAATTTTGTGAGCGTATTGAGTAGGTCTGAGAATCGGCCAACATCTAATTTTCATCCTCCTAAATATTAGGTCCAACCCTATTTTTTTTTTTATTTTAAGGCAAAATAACGTTTGCCGGTACAGCTAGTATACATATATTGATGACTCACCAGTCCGGAATACGAGACGAGGTCGCCGACGAGCCCTCTGTGGGCGGTCACGGTGACCAGCCCCTCGAGAGCGCGGGCTAACTGTGCGCGCGCGCACGGAGCCGCACCGCGTACTCGGGGCGGGGCGCCAGCTACAACCCACGCGTACTCCGCTCCGAACATGCCTAGCTTGAATGCCTGCGGGCATACGTCACAGACTATACATGCATATATACCCCTTATCGTGTGACAAGTTATGTCACACGTTAAGAGGTGGGGGTCCACAAAGTGTGACAAGGAAAGAGGGCTATCGATAAATTACGACGCACGGGGATGAGGGTCGACAATGTGTGACATGGTATGACAATGGGAGAGAAGGGACTTTTCGTGATGTTGTATTTCTTTATTTATATAATTTGAATGACAAATGTGGCCCACTGGTTGGTAAGCGAAAAGACTGATAAAAAAAACATACATAAAATGTACCAGCTGAGTTCCTTGCCAGTTCTTAACTGAAGTACTGAGTTAAACTAGACGGTACTTTTAGGATAACAAGCTCCAGTCACTTGACTGGCTTTTTTTAAATAAAATGCACAATGTTCCTGATGCAATCTATATACATATTAAATTTAATTATCACCCTATTAGTAAAAAAGTAGCAAACATTTAGACATACTTTACGCATTTATAATATAACATGTCTGAATACATAATTTTGATTATGAAGATAACACTTTAATAGTTAAAATTATTTCTTGTGACAATTAGGTAGAACGAATTATATGAAAAAATTATAAAACAATTTAATCACAATAGAAGTTTTTCCTATTTGATAAATGTCATTTATGAATCTTAAAACGAATTTCAGTCCATTTTGTAATATTGGCAAAATTTACAGTCATTTTACGATAGAATCATCGTATATGTACATATAGGTACGATGATTGTATTTGCTTACCTCGCAGAAGATCTTCGGAATCATTTCCTGCGAAAAACTGCCTATAATGATGCGGGTATCCAGTGCCTGATGAGAAAACCAAAGTATATGTAGCCACAACGAAAATGATGACAAATGAAGATTTCTACAGAGGTATAGACATTGTGACGAGGATATTACTGTCTGTGCCACCTATATATTACTATATATTTTTTATTATGATTACTATTCTATGTAATGACTAGCTTTTGTCCGCGGTTTTGCTCGCGTTAATTTATCCCCTTAGGGGTGGAATTTATCAAAATTCTTTCTTAGGGGATGCCTACGTCATAGTAGATTTCTGCATGCAAAGTATCAGCCCGATCGGTTTAAAATTGACAAAGTTTCATACAAACTTTCATCCCCTATTTTATCCCCTTGGGGGTAGAATTAATCAAAATCCTTTCTTAGCCTACGTCATAACATCTATCTGCATGCCAAATTTCAGCCCGATCCGTCCAGTGGTTTGGGCTGTGCGTTGATAGATCACTACGTCAGTCACCTTTGAGTTATATATATTTAGATAATTAAAAAAAAATTATGACCAAGGACAATTCACACAGTGCCATCTAGTACCAAGCTAAGTAGAGCTTGTCTTATAAATACTAGACAACTGATAGTACGGTTCAGTACGAGAAATCGAACCTGCTACCATCGAAAGTAAAGAGTGCATAACCCCTAAACCTACTGAGGCTGTCCTATGTTTTAACGTACAATTGTAATTAAATCAAATCATTTTTCTTCATACTATTAATATCAGTATGTTTATGCGTTTTTCTAGCTTCTAGCTTTAAAAACTACTTCTATACAACCTTTCTTCTCCCCTTTCAACCCCTTACGTTTTTTTGCATTAAAAAGTAGCCTATATTTTAATAATTTAAATAGGTTCTATGATAATGGCGTGAAAGCACGACAGACAAGAAGACAGAGTTACTTTCGCATATATAATATTAAGTAAGGATAAGGATCAGACTGGCAGTATGACAATGTTAGTGTGAAATTTAAAGCCTATTATTATGATATATATAAGCTATATTATTGTAAACTTTCATTAAAACATATTCCGTAGCTTTTGCGTGAAAGAATAACTAACATCCATCCATCCACACTTATAAATTTCCACGTTTATAATGTTAGTATATAGTCGTACCAGTCACTGTAAACCCATGAGAAGCCAAGCTCTATTGGGTTGACTGGAAGAGATCTCTTTAAGAGATAAGTCCTCCTTTGTTAACATTAGTTGTAATTAATATACTTACAAATATATTTAAGTGCAATAAAGAATAATAAAAAAATGCCAAAGTGAGTAGTCATTATAAAAGAGTGACTTTGATTAAAGTACTAATTACAACGACTGGCACGTTAGCTGCTTCAAGTCTTATACCTGCCACATATAAATATGTTTGCTAATTAATTAAAGTAAAGAAAATATATAATATAAAAGTCATTAACATAGAAATGTATCTTGTAAGTATTGTGTCTGAAGTTATCTAGTACAATGAGAACGCTTCTTTGTTGAGTGGAGAAGTTTTGTTTGTTTTTCGAAGTTCAAACAGTAACAAGTTTTGTTTTTGGGGCGCGACATTTATTGTTATTAAGGAATTAGTAGCTATTACTCGCTTTTTAATATATATGTATATATGTGTGTGTTTGTATATGTGTTAGTTGCCATACTTCTCCTAAATGGTTAGATGAAATTGTATATACACGAGTATACACTCGGTAGATAACAGAATACGATATTATCTGTTCTTTATAATTCTAATAGATAAGGGTAACCTACTCTATATTTTTTTTTTTTGGGCTATTTTTTTTATGATCTGCCAATAAAAACTCATACAGCCTTAAATATTCACCCTTCTACCAGCAACCCCTATTTTTAATAGAGATAGTTAGATAGATATAGTAAAGCATCGTTTGACGGGTCTGCTAATTATTTATAAAAAGTAGCCGTCATTTCTTTTTACTTCATTGATTACTTTCTATTCACTCCAAGAGCATTATATACGAAGAAATAATATTTTTTTATATAATTGGAACTACTTAATGGACTACGACTATAATACGCCGAACAGTCAACACTAGGCTTTCAAACGCTATTCATTGCCTCATAATGCCTTGTTTAGACGAGAAACACGTGTCGCAATCGTAATCATTTTTCCATTATTACTGTATTTCAGTTTTCATTTTCTGACTCTCATTCTTAAATTGAAATTGGTTCTAATTCTTAATGAATTGTACAAAATGTATTAATTAAATTCCAGCAAAATGTCTTTAAGCTATTTTCGTACGGACCGAATTCACAATAACACTGGCGGAAATTTGAAATTAAGTGATATAAAACTTTTTAATTAGTTTACGCAGGTGTAATAAATTTTAAGTGACGATCTTAACGACGTCCATCGAATCAGTGTATATATTTTTTTATGTTGGAATTGGAATGACTCAACTGATTTCTTACAATCGTAGGAAATCATTGCCTATAAATTCAAATAAAAAAATCATTTATATAGGACATTTTAGCCACTTTGAGCATCAATTTTTTTTATAATTATAACATTTTTCTTACCTTCCAGTTCATTATACAGAATCAATTGAGAAGAACTGGCACGAAACTCAATTGATTTCTTTTTTTTTTAATAGCCAGTTTATTTACATTGTATAGTCGTATTTTTAATTAGACGAAGCTAGCTGACAGTAGCTAATGTCACATTGTAAAATAATGTTGCCATATTTAAAGTAATAGTGATGCGTTCAGTTCTTAGTTACATGAATGAACAATGAGTGTGAATAGTTAATCATTTCAAACTACAAAAGAATATTATTTCTATTTTACAATAAAATTGTATAAAAGTGCTCTGATATAAGTTACTAGTAACTACAATCAGTTTTTTGACGGCTTATTACAAAGCGCGCGGCTACTAATGCCAACACAAATCAACGTCGCGAGCGTCGGTCGCCATTTTGTTCGTAATTCGGCTCCTAACCTCTGGTCTGAGGTCTACCATGTTTTTTTGCGCTCACGCTGTTTTGTTAAGTTTTTCCTCATGTTGTGTTTGTGGTAATTGTTGGGTATATTGTATATTTACTATATTGTTTCATACAAACAATATGGATCCTCAACCAAGCACGTCAAGCCAAAGCTTGTCTCCAAGAAAGACGTTACCGAAAAACTTATGATACAAAACGTCTACAAATACGTATTTGAGGAGAAAGCTGCTTCACTATTACCTATTGAGGCTCCCAAAAAAACAAATGTATTTCGAAAACAGCTGACATTTTGGGAATTGGTGTGACCTCAGTCTACAATGTATTAAAATAATACAAAGTGAACAATTTAAGTCTCCGGAGAAACGTGGACCGAAACACTGTTTCAAAAATAAATTATTGTCAATTTTTAGACAGATTTATAATTAATGTCACTGAAAGCGACAATGATTTTTTTATCTGATGATGAATAAAATGAATTTTGTAATAAGCGAAGTTTTTTATTTTTATTACCTAACTATATTATGTTATATATTGTTATATTTTATACATCTATAGTTTCAATTACATGATGAATTGTAAATAGGACAGTCTTAAAAGTTACACGCAATTTTTTCTTTATGTTTAAAATACTCGGTATTCAGTATATGTAGGTAGATACTATAGGAACATAATCGTCGTAAACTCGTTGGTATGTATAAAGCACGGCTAAAATTCGAACCCCGTACCCGATATCGGCAGTTCGGCACACTAACTATTCACTAGACTATCGAGGCTATTCCATTAATTCAGGAGTTTTTTCAATTATTCACTTTGTCACAACACTATTTTTATTTCATCAAATACTGACAACACAGTAAACGTCAGTTGACTTCGTCTAATTAAAAATACCACTGTAGGTATATTTATATAGGTGTCTATGTCTAACATTAACTGAAAATCCCGTGCATGAACAACTATTGCCATGCACGCTCGTCATTCAAGTAATTTAGTGTTTTGAATTTATTTAATGGTAATTCCAGTATATTCTTTGGTATCTTATTAGAAATTTTTATACCTATTCCAAAAAAAAACATATTTTTTTTTTAAACGATACTTGGTTGCGGCGAGGTTGTCTATCTAGTGTCTATATGAATACCACTGAAATTACATTATCATATGATGCCTGTGTTACCTCATGCGTTGCCTTGCATTCAGCATGATTAAGATGTCATGCCTCTTATCCTATAATTTCACTGCCGTTACACGCATTATATGATATTCATATAAGCATCTGGAGATACGTTGCATTTCTATGGATCTTCTATCGCGTATCTTTAGGAGTGATATATAGGTTGCTATTAAATTATCTGTATTCACTTCTTCAGAGATTCATTAGATTAGATTATGATAATGATGGAATGACGTGTTCCTAATGTTATTAATATTCTCATAACAAAATTATCCTTAAGAAATAAAAATCTCATTCACTAATAATTTAAAAGCCACGCTTTTATCGGTGGAGCTCTTGGCAATTCCCACGATTTTCCATCATCCTTTTTAAATGTTGATAGGAAACGACTCTAATTTTGTCTTTAATTTGCCTAATATAACTGTTCCTTGATCTTTCTTTCTATTTTTCCCTTAATAATAATTTTCATAAATTCATCGTACCTTATCCATGAGGCACTACACAGTGTCGGATGGGTTAAGGAAGAAGCAGATGATGATCATGATGTCTGTATCAAATTTCCCAAGATTGTCCGAGGTCTGTTTTCAATAGTATTCAATATCTACCTTTTTATTTCACCCTGTGCATACTTCTTTATTTCTTACTTTAAATAATAATAATACAGTTAGAAAAAGTTAAGTTAAGCATTAAGTTAAATGTTAGTTTGCATTTAGAAATCAATTCGTTTATAGTCACAGATAAGATAATATTGAAGTGACTAAGTACCTAAATAAAGACCTAGTATAAAAAAATTATAATACCTATATTTAATTTTTTAGATTTTTTTTACATCATCAGTGGTCTAGCTTGTTTTGATTCAATTCTTTACTTCCGATAGTCACAGGTTCTGTCTACGAATAATACATATGTTTTAATTTGGACGTTTGATTATGTATTTCGTTATATTTTTTTATATACATATATATATATTGACAGACAATATTTTAAGCACCTAAGTCAAAGGCCAGGAATTGTCGACTGCTGATCTATGAAATATGTAATTGGACTTTCTACGAATTATAATAGAGTATAATTTTCTAAACCTTTAGCTGCTGTAGTTGCTCCTTGAAGTCTGACTCGGCGAATGTTATGGATGCTGCGCAGGTGATGTTGGCAGCTTCCAGTTGTGTCACCAGCTCATTAACAGCCAATGAGTAAACTTCTTCGTTCTGCGAGAAAGCTGTCACTGTGTCCCAGCCGAATTGCCTATAGAAATATAAACAAAAAAATAAATTATTGACGGCCGCGGTGGTCTAGCGGTTTAGCACATTGCTTTACTTCCGATGGTCGCAGGTTCGATTCCTTTCATGGTACAAACATTTGTATTCTTGAGTATGAATGCTTGTATTGGTTCGGGTCTTTTCTATGTATATTATGCATATATTTAAAAAAATAGCTAAGTATATCTATCAGTTGTGTAGTATAACACAAGAATTTAATAAAATTAACAAAGATATTTTAGTATGAATTAATAAAATTCATACTAATATCATAAATAGGTAAGCGTGTTTGTCTGTTCTTTACCTTCTATCGAAGGAACGACTAAACAGCTCTTAATGAAATTTGGCGCAAAGATACATTCTGCGAAGAATCTAACTCGCGACCATCGGAAGTAAAGCGTGTGCTAAACGGCTAGATCACCGAGGCCGTCAAAACTTTTAATCGTAAACATGAATTACTTTTATCATAATTCTCTTCTGCAAATACGATAATAAATATAAAACCGTTTTGTTTTCACTGTAAACACAATTTGTTGTTAGTACAACATATGTCAAGATACGGATGTAATGTTTACGCATTTTGTCTCCCAAAAATAATATCAGGGAACAAGAACTTCTGCCGATTCCCGTTGAACTTTCGTAACGGACTTAGGGAGGTATTAACGACGGTTGTATACAACGGAGAAATTAATGAATTTTATAATGAAAACAGAACTTGTCGTAAGCCGACACAATCTTCGTAATTACGACAAAAATAAACGTTATTTTACAAGTTTTGTTCTTCAATATTATAACATTATTAAACAGGTGTTTAGTTATATAAGTAGACAGGATACAGTGTTAAGACAATGGTCCAGGACAATTTATACAACAATTTTTAATTGAAATCTATGTGCACTATCAAGTATATGTATGTTATTATTTTTTTACATAAGTATATGTATTAATGTATATATATATATATATATATATTTATTTATAACGTACACCACGTACTCTTTTCATATCTTTACTTTCTCTATCCACCCAAAGGTAGGCCGGAAGAGATTGTTCTACGATAAGACCGCCTTTTGTATCAGTTAATGTATAATATATTTACAATTTTCCGTTTGTTTTGTATTTGGTGTAGTAAAGTGTATAAATAAATAAATAAAATAAACAACGCCATCTAGTCCCAAATTAAGTGAAGATAGTACTATCGGTACTAAACAACAGTAATATTTTTTTAAACATATATTTCGTATCCTGACTGATAATCATCTTTATAAATATAAATCTTCGTTAAAAAAAATATAATTACGTAAACTACAATAAATCGCAACTAATAAATATTTATTTTTATTTTATGAATAAACGCTATATACTCATGGATAAAAAAGTATAAATTAATAAGAAAAAAATATTAGCACCTGCAATAAACATTATGCAATATAGAATAAAAAAATTAAAAAAATTATTCCCTAAGTTATTTATAATATAGTATAAAATATCTAAATAAATTTTTACGGTCAAACTGTCAAAAATTTCGACGTGTCCCAGACGTCTGTTGAAACAAGTTCATTATGAGTATATAAAAAAGTAGTGAATACTATCTTTAAAATTGTAGAAAAGTAAACTATAAAACCTGCTTCAAATACAAACTAGTCTAAAAAGACTTAATTCGCGAGTCTTGAGTTCATTTAAGTTACAGAGTTGTTGAGGAATTTTATTCGCATTCGAAAGTTATAAGTTCAACTACGTGTAATACGAGACTTCTTGTACTTTATCTACTTCTAATATTATTAAACCTATTATATTATGCGAAATATATTTGATAGCCTCGGTGGTCTAGCGGTTTAGCATACCTCCTTACTTCCGATGTTCGTGGGTTCGATTCCTCGCACGGCACAAAAATTTTATTCATGAGTATAATTGTTTGTATCGGTCAAGGTGTTTACTATGTATAATGTGTATATATTTACGAAAAAAATCTATGTATTGGTATCAGTTAACTAGTATTCATAACACAAGCTTTAGCTAGCATAACTTGGGTCTAGAGCTGTGTGTTGTCCTGAGATTATTATTATCATAAGTATCACAGGGAGGATTATTATTATTCTTAATTTATATGAATATTAAAAAAAAGAAATCTTCGTATATTTATAATTTTGGTTATATATTATATTTTTAATCAATATCTCTAATAAGTTCTTATTTTAATAATTTACTTATTTGTTCCACGTAAGATATATATTATATACCCCTGTTTGTCTGGGTGTTTTGTATGTATATTATATCCATATGTATAAAAAAAATATCTATGTATTTATATCAGTTGTCGAGTACTCATAATATAAGCACTGATTAGCTTCGGATTAGATGGCGCTGTGAATGCTTGAGATATTATTATTATTAATGTATTTACACACATATGAGAACAGAAATACTTCTGTTGGGAGTGTACTACACAAAGCTGTGCTTGTCAAAAAGACTATGTAAAAACGCACGCTCGAGTAATAATAATATAATATTAATAATTTAATAACGATTGTGAATAATTTATATTCTGTTGAAAATTGTTATATAATGCGTGTATTAGTCTTAATATTATAATATAAAACAACCGATATATATTTTTGATATCGGTTCTTCAAATGAAATACTATGATACCTGATAAATGCGATTCTTGCCGGGTTATGAGAGGAGTCTGGTGCGACTGTGCGACAGAACAGTGGGAATTCAGAACGGTCGCTGAGGGCTGGTGAAGTAGACCCGAATGACACCTGCAAATACCAATAATTAGTTGACTTTACACGTACACTCTTTCACGAGGAAATCGGCTTTCCTGTAGGAAACAACGAGCATGTACTTAGTAGACAAAGAGAACGAGAAACCACGCGCGCTGCCAGATCGCGCATTCCCGCGTTCTTCAATCGTGAGGGATTTAGCGTCTTTATATAATAACTAGCTGTACACGCGACTTCGTCCGCGTGGAATTTAACTTTGTTTTTCTAAAATGAAAGATTTTATTTAAAATAACAATAGCTTAAGTTACTCCTTAGTACATTAGCTATCTGCCAAAAAAAGTCCCGTCAAAATTGGTCCAGCCATTTCAGAGATTAGCCGGAACAAACAGACAGAAAGACAAAAATTGTTAAAAATGTTATTTTGGTGTATGAATATAAATACATACACCAAAATAACATTTTGCATAGTAAAAAAACGATTTCAATATTACAAACAGACACTCCAATTTTATTTATATATATAGATTAATTGTCGTTGCAAAATGGAGGACATCAGGCTATAGATTAAAAGCCATATTTAAAAGGTTATTTATGATTTATAAATTTTAAACGTGTTTTAGAAACATAAAAACTGTGGATTAAAAAATAAAATTTTAAAAAGGAAGTGAATTGTCTTTTTTGTCAATACATACGCGCTATCACACGGGAAAGAGTGATAAAAAAAAATAGTAAAATGCAATCGCTCAGGATCGCGCGCGTTTTATTTTCTCGCTAAAACGCGCGAGTACCCGATGGCGGGTAAAAAATGTACATGTAACTTTAAGTTTTCACACTTCTACCATCAATCTGTATTTTTTTAATAGTAATATTAATTTATATGGTAAAACAAGGTTTGCCGGACAGATGGTAATAATATACTTGTGGGGACTGGTCCCTGATCTGGTTTTACCTGCTTGTTACGAACAGTGATCAGACTATTTGCTATTGTATTGCTATATTCTCCTAGATTTGAATTTAAATGTAAATCTGTATTTACATCTGTTGAGAGCCACGCTTCTCATCTCAAAATCATTCCGAACTGACGGTACATTTGACATAACATAAGAGTCTGTAATAGACCTACATGAATAAAGATATTGTGAATTTATAAAGATTAAATTTACCTGAACGATATTCCAGTAGGGCACGATCTTTGCGATGCTCTCTGTGACCTCGGAGCACGCAGTACCCAACAGCATGACCATCCGGGAGTCCCTCTCAGTGTAGAGAGCATGGAAGAATCGGTCTACACCCACACCAGGGTCGCACTGTAGAGCAAAAAATATGTTTTTTTGTCAAAAATGAAAAATGAACACAACACCTGTTGGTGAACTGATAGATGATTGGATGGCCTGATGGAAGGTAACAGGTAGCTAGGCAACAGGTAGGTAAAAGGTAACTAGGCACTTACAACCTCCTGATTATCACAAATGTTTTAGCTTCTTTATCGTATAAAATAAACGCACACCTGTTGGGACGAGTTAATGAATAGTTGGATGGACTGATGGAATGGTAACAGTTGAATAGTGAAGAGGCACTTACAGCCACTTTATTGTAAAAAAGTAAATTTAATTTACTTAATAATATTATAAACGCAAAAGTTTGTTGGTATAGATGTTTGTTACTCTTTCACGCAAAGACTACTGAACGGATTTTGATGAAGCTGAACAGATGAACAGTAATAAAGCTTATGCATTAGAATAACATATAAGCTATATCTTTATTGAAATTTAAGGCGGAGGAAACCGCTAGTAAATTTATAAATGACAAAGGGTGATATAGGCATTCTCTTAGTATATACAAAGCAAAAGCACGTGGGCAAAACCGAAGCGGGTCACTAAGAGGATAAACCTATAAAAATATACTAGCTGACTGGGCAAGCGTTTGGCAAACATTTTCTTTTTATATATTTATTAAACAAGGATTTACAATTATCGCCAGATTGCCTTGTTTTGCCGTATATATTGAAGTACTAATATTGCTATTAAAAATAGGAATTGATGGTAGAGGGGTGAGAATTTAGGGTTGTATACATACAACCCTAAATCAACATGATGAAAAAATTATAATTAGTTAAATTGTACAAAAAATACGAAAGTTTTTAGTGGTGGGCCACCGTTCTACTCGTAACTTAGGGGTATAAAGACATAATAACCTATTCTTATACCTACAGAGTATACTTACGAAATTATATCAATTTCATTGAAGTATGACAACTAACACGTGACACGAGAATTTTATGTATTAGATGTACTTGATAACTCGATAATTATGTATATAATAGTTTGGTTATCATATGTTAACCAGAATTGATCGTCAAATCCTGGTATCTGGCAAAAATAATAAAAAAATATATAATAAAATTGCCGACCCCTTTTTCGAAATAGGCTAAAAACGCTTTGATATAAAACACCCTTAGTCGACAGTCGATTTCTGATTACACTGCCGTAGCTCCATAAATAAATATTTTCCGTGCAAATTCGTTACGAACAGCAAGCTACTGCAATTTATATGGTTGGTACAAGAAGAGCTGAACGTAGAACAGTGATGCCAGATTTGGGAGTTTCCTGCCAAAGTCGAGGAGATTTTGTGGCTAAGAGAGGAAATTCTGATGAAACTGGGCTTAGTTGAGTTTTGGTCACATTAATATTGGAAAAATGAAAATAAACAAGCCTTTAACCCATTATAAACGAGGATTGTGGTTTTACAATATTACGCTGGGCTGTTGGGCCGTTGGGCACAGTTGGGAACAGTTGGGCTTTTACAATATTACGCTGAGAAATTGTCACAATATATGGACTGCTAATATTTTTGTAATATGAGAGCACCGTGACTTAGTTTTTTAGGTTTACTACTATAAATTACAACTCCAAGTACCTACCCAATTATTGTTATTTATTATATAACATTTAAGAGGCCGTGAGTTAAAATCTGGTTGACACAAAAAAAAATGGTGCTGTGTCTCCATCGAAAGAAACATTTATATTAAACCAAAAATTAATCCAATAGAAGGTAGTAGGTTCGCTCCCTGTAACATACAAAGCGAAATGTCGATATATCTAGTATGGTGTTCACTACAACATAAACTGTTGACAGTGCCTCTGACTACTCCATCAGAAATAACAGCGTGACTGTATATTTGTGTATTATTTTTGAGGGATTTTTAAGCTTGATTTTAGGGTAGAATTTGTGGGAAATTCGAGACGGTAAATAGGCAACATTATAAGCTAACATTACCTAGCAAGTTTGTTTCAGTTGAATTTTACTCGCTAGCAAACGTGAGTTCAGTAGTAAAATGAAAATAAATTCTTCTTTTTGACGAAGTTTCAACGTAGTTTATAACGGTAGTCTACTTTATTTCCATTTAAAATCTTCAACTAGAAATATATGAGTAACTATAAATTTTTTATCCGTACCTATAATTTTTTTATACTAAAATCCTATCTCGAAACTTGACTCTCGTGAGACGTACGTAATAAAACATCAATAAATGTTTTTCAGACAATTTCAGCTATGTCAAATAAAGTTGATTTGTTTTTATATTGTATACTAGCTGTTACACACGACTTCGTTTTCACAAACTTTTAATCCCTATTTAACCCGGTGGTAGATTATTTTATGAACTTAAAGATAGCCTATGTTTGATTTCGTAATACAATCTATCTTCATGTCAAATTTCAATTAAATTCGTTCATCCATTTAGCTGAGAAGATGTAGCAAACAAACAGGCTGACCCACTTTCGAATTTTTAATACGTGTAGGTATTAGTTTGGTTAGATATCAGAGTCATAATTTAATACGGCGCAGCAGCAGGAAGGGAATTTTAGTAATGTGTCCTAATGATTGCTATCAATGTACCATGTCAGGTTGACTTCCACGCGGTTCCTCCTGGAAATCTTCCTGGTGAATTTATCACGATTGTCTAACTGATCTGACCTCATGTTCATCTTATCATCCTCGACTGGTGCCCCGTCAGCGTAAACCGTTAACGCAGGCGGCAATAGCATTCCGTTGTCATCCATAAAAAAATACACTCATAGAGAGGATTGCAATACAAATCGCTGTTATAGGGGATATGTAATGTTAATATAAATGTTATGATTTTTTATAAATGCTGTTTATTATACTCCAATAAGCTGTTTTTGCTACCGTTAGAAACTTGATAGCAGCGCCATATTTTCCACACTACTTTTCTAGAATGAATATCGTTGTCTGTGGTTAGTCTACGGCGCCCCATACCACATTATCGATAGATGGTGGAACAATAGCGATTAGTGGGGTGAGAATACATTCTAGAGAACACTTGGATCTTAATCGTTGGGTAGTGAACAATTAACTACCACAATTGTGAGGTAATAAAATATAGATAATACCTTAGTATCATTGGTGATTAGGTGCATCTTGTAGCCAGGTAGAAGAGCTCTGTCGTTGACGTGTGCCACTGCAAGCCTAGCTGCCGCCAGCTCGGATGCACCATCTGCTCGGGGAGCATCGCCTACCGACAGCTCGAATAATCCCAGTATAGAAACTATGCGATTTGATGTCGATTTTGGGAGATCTGTGAACAAAATGGCTGTCATTACTAAGAGATTCGAGAGAAGAGAGAGATAGAATAGGTAATTAAAAAAAAATGACACTCCCGCTACCACATACATACAAAATTGATAGAATCTGTTCTATCCTACCTCATTTTTTAATTATTTATTCAAATAAACTTAAATTTAAACACTTTGAATAGTCATACTTATTCGTTAATCTACCGCTAATTCGGAAATCTGTTTCATCACAAGAATTATGAGAAAGAAATTTGCGAGTCTAAATAATTTCATTTATCTAAATAATTTTGTTAAGTTGAACTTAAAAATATAAAGTTTTGTGAACTAATTCATAGAGTCAAAATATTAAATACATAATCACTTGTTAAGGTTAAGTGTACATAGTATATTATAATACAGAATGTAGATAAAACTAGAAATTTAAATAATGACACTAACGTTACACAGTCACTACTAGCTTTGTCACGTCGAATTAAAGAGATCTCTTTTAGAGATAAGTGCCTTTGCTCACATTTTATCTAATTAATATTAGAGTGCAATAAAGAATATACGTACAATATGTAAATTATTTCGATTTCGGCCACTTCTAACTTATATAAATGTTGTGTTAAACTTTTTGTACCTACCTCTAGGATACGTTATATATATTAATGTTATTATTAAAATTCAAATAAAAATATCAATTGATATTCATTGAAAAAAAAAATGATGTTGGCTATATTCTGTATACCACTACACCATAGCGCTATAATAATTGTTTTGGTAAATCTTCAAATATTAAAAATATGTTTTTGGTTATGTCATACCCAATTACAAGGAATTGTAATCAACTTTCAATATCTGTTTTTATACAGTTAGAATAGCAGATAAGCTGACTCTCCTATTGGTAAGTGGTAACCGTCGTCTGTATATATATATTTATATATATATGTTAACAGTACGACAGACATTAAATTAATTATAATTATTATATGATGCTTGTAACGCTTATGCGTTGTCATTCTGAAAAAGTAAACGTCATGCCTCCTATGAAATCAAATCAAAATCATTTATTCATTCATGTAGGAAATTTTAGCCTTTTCTTGTATTATATTTTTTTTCCTACAGTCCTCTTACAGTTTAAGTAAAGAATACATACATCAGAGTAAGTATGAAAGTGGCACCGATGTCGGAGAAGTTAAAGAGTAGTGCGTAGGAATGAAGATCATATCCTAAGGACGGTGTTACATATGAATGTGGATGGTGAAAAGGGTAGAGGAAGACCGAAAAAGAGATGGATGGACTGTGTGAAAGATGATATGGTGAGAAAGGGAGTAAATAACGGGTTGACTGCGAACAGAGATGAATGGAAGAGAAAAACATATTACGCCGACCCCATATAAATGGGATAAGGAAGAACCAGATGATGATGACGAGTCCAGTTTACTATACAGATTCAATTAAGAAGAAATGACAATATTTACATTGTGTGTCTATCTATGTCTAACATTAAATGAAAATCCTGTGAATTAACAACTATTGCAATGCACGTTTGTTATTTAAGTAATCGTTTAGTGAAATAGGATTTGGCTTAGTAAATATCATTTAACAGATGTTTTGAATTTATTTAAAGGTAATTGCTGTATATTCTTTGGTCCTATCCTGTGATTACACTACCACCGAAACACAGATTATAAAGAAAAGAGCCTGGCAGACATAGGTTAGACTGAGGAGCCTACGCAGATGACTTGTTACATAATTATATCAGGTAGGTAATAACTATTGTTGGATTATATAAATAAGGCATTTATATGATATTATAACTCTCATTGACATTTGTATTCATTCATTCATGAGTATGATTGTTTGTATCGGTCTGGGTGTTTTCTATGTATAATGTATGTATGTATTAACAAAAAAAATCTATGTATATGTATCAGTTATCTAGTACCCATAACACAAGCTGTAGCTAGCTTAACTTGGGTCTAGATAGCGCTGTGTGAATTGTCCTGAGATTCTTATTATTATATTATGTATGTATTTACAAAAAAATATCCATGTATTTATATTAGTTATCTAGTACCAATAACAAGCTCTGCTTAACGTGGGACGATATTAAAAAATTCTAAAGATCTGTACTTCCAATTTTATCTCTGTCATTTTAGTTATGTTTAAATGCGTTGGTGGTACAAAAGATATAAAGGACTTATCAGACTAATTGGCTTTAATTATTAACATGTCCACGAAAGAACAACTATTCTAAGATAGTCATTTAATATTTTTTCTATTAAAAGTATAACACGCAGTTACCGTTGTTAGCTGCAGAATGAAATTCAAAAAGAAAATCGCACAGGGATTTAATTAAATTGCATCTAGAGAGCGAAGCTTTATGTAATTTACTCTCCTAAAAAGATTTAAAAGTCGTCTCTTTTAATATAACTTAAGTCTAAGAGTATTCTAAGGGCTATTATACTGAATATTGTAAAATTTTCACTCAACATTTGGATTAAAAATTAACTGTTGTAGTAATTAATACCTAATCTTTTTATTATTATAAATGCGATAGTTTGTGATGCATGCATAGATGGATGACTGTTTGTTACTTTTTCACGCAAAAGCTACTAAACAATTTTGACAGTAATATCACAGATAATATAATATTACATAGTAATATATATATACTAATAATACGTAATACATACGTATAGGAAGAAGCAGATGATGATGTTGTTGTTCCTAGTACGTATGTATGCAGTATATTGTTAAGCTAGGATGACTAAATGTATGCATACATTTTCATTACTGCGCTTTTAGATGAAGTAGTCAGAGGAATTGTCAACAATAGATATATATGGACAAATCTGTAATGTAAGTGTAATTTTTCTGTTTTCTGTATAATATAAATAAACGTATAGGTACTCTATCTATCTATCTACGCGGACAACATCATTCCCGTCACATAAAAAAGGTACTAAAACATTAGTAATGTAATTCATACTGGTGATAGAAAATGTAAGTTATATTCATAGAATATAAGAAACGATCAGCACATCTGGGCCCAGGGCTGTAACATTACGACATCCCTCTATTTCATTGGAATCGCAAAAGGGACCCGCGAAAGGGCAAAATTCATGCAAACTATATCAAGTCGCTCTCAATTTGCTAGGAATATGTTTACTTTCGTACCTAATACAATAATCATTTCTCGACCCTTATTTTATGCTAGTTTTTCTATGAATCCGCAAAAAAATGGCAAAAGCATCTTATCTTATTAATATTATAAACGCGAAAGTTTGTGAGTATGGTTGGATGTTTGTTACTCTATTACGAAATTATGGCTTATATAATACATCAGAATAACATCATCATCATCTGCTTCTTCCTTATCCCATTTATTTGGGGTCGGCGTTATATAATACATCAGAATAACATATAGATTATAAATTTCACTCAGGTGAAACCACGGCTTCAGCTAGTATATAATTTTCTTTCTCTGATCGTCTGTTGGTATTTTATAACTATATATATATATATATATATATTTTATTTGAACAAACTTTTTACGGCTTCTCGCTATAATTGACTAGCCATCTGACTCTGATTTTGCACGGATATTTCAATCAATTTACCTGTTTATAGATGGAACCACATAAAAATTCGTTCAGTAGTTTTTGAGATTATCACAAAAGTACACGAAAATGCAGCATACAACGCATTGTTGCAAATGTCAGGTGACCCCAGGCAATTAACGACTGGTATATGATACGTCTGCGGGCACCTAAGGGCATTTTCTTATAATAATATATTAATAATCTCAGGACAATTCACACAGCCCCATCTAGACCCAAGTTAAGCTAGCTAAAGCTTGTGTTAAGGGTACTAGACAACTGATACAAATACATAGTTTTTTTTTTCGTAAATATATACATATTATACATAGAAAACACTCAGACCGATACAAACAATCATACTCATGAATACAAATGTTTGTGATGTGCGAGGAATCGAACTCGCGACCATCGGATGTAAAGCGGTGTGCTAAACCACTAGACCACCGAGGTCGTCGTGTCTTATATTATTTATCTATACATATAGCATGTATAGATAAATAGTATAAGAAAATTGTATTCTATTAGTTTTTTCCACTATTCGTTCGATGTATTTTGAATTCCTTGTGGAGGATTTATTGTTTCATGGAAATTCATACAAAATTTAGGCGGGTAGCTAGTATAATTTCTTTGAGTGAGTTTATGAAAAAACTTGAAGCTGTTTCAGCAAGATTTAGTGAAAAGTTTTGTACAAGTGAAATCAATATATTTATTATGAATTTGAAGATTGTGGTGTGACGTATTGGTTTTGAGGCAATGGGATCGCAAAAGAGGCCTAGTAAGGTCACAGAGAAGGTGGAACACTGTCATATACATGGTGTTGCCGATGGCAACCTTTTTGATAGTTTTTATATTTTTTATATATATTTGAATTTTATATTTTGACGTTCTGTTTTTATATACCGTTTGTTTTCTTATGCCATATTGTCTTTATATTTTTGCTAGCGAGCTGATTACACCTATTTTACCTCACCTAGGAACGTGTCTCATTTTTAACCAGCCCTAATACAGTCCTTCCTTCCGCAACACATGGATATCATGCTTTATGCAGTATTGTATAATTACAGTAATCAGTGGTTAACGTAGTAGGTGACACATTTATTAAAATTTATTAGTAAATAGTCTTAAGCCGTATGTATAATGTGTAACTGTTTGTTGACCTAAATAAATGAAAAAAAAAACAATGGCCCAAAATAGAAAAGTAGTTGTACCATCACAAAGTCGGAGAAAAATAGTTGAATAGTAACAAGAATATTGAAATTAAATACTTAAATCGGAAAACGTGAACGGAATATCCACAAGAATCTAAATCAGCGTTTCCCAACCTTTTTATGTAGTGTCTCACATTAGCCTTTCTAAAATTCTTAGTAATAAGAGTGTTAAGAAAAGAGTTATTTGAGAATTTGCTTTTTTTCATTAAATTTGGCAACGAAACCTAGTATTGCAAAAGGCCCGGAGCGGAAGGGTTGAACTCGTGTTTATTCCAGAGAAGACAGTAGACTTGTCCCCTGCCACATTGGATTTATATATACCGAGAGTTCTCTATTAGGCACATTGATTTAAGAAGAAAAAGTATAATCCATCACATTTAAAATAAGTAATGTTGCTAAGTAACAGTTTGTATGTAAAGTGCAATTGTGATCGGAATGAAAGTAAGTTATATTTACTGCTATATATGTAATCCACTCAATATCTCAATAATTCTCTCGGTATATATTTCTATCGGAAAAATCATATTTCAGGGCAATTCATACAGCGTCATCTAGCCCCAAGCTAAGCAGAGCTTGTATTATGAGTACTAGACAACTGATATAAATATATATATATACAGTCCATTTTAGAATTGCCATCCTTAAAAAATATACCGAGAGTTCTCTCGCGTCAGCGTCATCTAGCCCCAAGCTAAGCAGAGCTTGTATTATGAGTACTATACAACTGATATAAATATATACATATATAGTCCATTTTAGAATTGCCATCCTTAAAAATCTAATTGCCCCCTGGATCGTGGGCCCCGCGTTGGGAAACACTGCTTTAAATCATTCGAGTCACTTGCATACTCGTATACATATTTGCCTCAAAATAATTCCGGGGAAAGGCAGCGTCGTAAAATATGATTCGAGTAGAGATTTACAAACACAAAGCGATACCCACATCCATCAAACGCAACGGGAGGTTTAATATCGTGCGTGATTCTTGTATCCATTACGGTAGATTTTCTTGTGATATATTTTATGTCTATTTAATTTGCAGAACATTAGTCGTTATTACAATATTAACTAGTGGCTGGCCCCGGGTTCGGAGGTCTACTTAATAACAATAACTCCCTATAATAGCACGCACAACGGCCCGAATGAGAGGCTAATTGCGGAGACTGGAGTCCAACATACAACATACAATAACTCCCTACGATGCACAGAAAATATTTACAAATAAAAATTCATAAATGTGCTATACAAAAGACGATTATCACTTAAAGCAATATCTTATAGACAAACTGGACAATTACATTAATTATATTATAGTATAAGAGCTTTATTTTGCTCTAAAGCTTTATTTAACCGTAATAATGTAATTTTCTTTAGGCATTTTTTTAAAACTGTTTTATATTTTTTCGTAGATCGTAGTAGATCGTGGAAGGTGGCGGGAGCTCCATCGACAAGAGCTCTTAAATTATGAATGAATGAATGAAAGTATTTTTTGAGCTTATCAGTTATACTACTAGTAGCTACCCGCCGGCGCTACCCATTTGGATACAGCGTATATTATCGCTGGCAATATCATCGATAGGTGATTTTTTTTTCATAAGGATGATAATAGAAGGTACAACCCTGCCTGCCTGCATTAACGGTATACGTTACGGGTAACAGAGGCAGCTGATAAAATGAGCTTGAGGTTAGGTCAGTTAGCCCATCGTAGCAAACTCACCAGGAATTTTACATGATTTCCAGGAGGAACCGCGTGGAGGCCAACCTGACATGGTATAGTGCTAGCAATGCGATTATTAGTCCACATTATTAACAATCTCGTTCCTCCCTACCAATAGATGTTTTTTTTGTGGAATAATAAAAACGGTTTACGCTGGCGGGGCATCCACACATACAATTTTAAGAATCGGTCAAAATTTTTTTGAGTTCCATTACAAATAAAAAAACTAGTATTTTCTCTTTATAATATTTAACTTAGACAGGAGACCCATATCAGCGTGTCACAGCTGAACCTCGCCACGCTACGATACAATAGGGACTTACTTATAATTAAAACAAAGAAGGATATGTGATATATGAATGTATATAATATAAATAAGCTTCACATGTTAAACAGTCAATAAAATTATTTTTTAATAAACTTACTTCAGAAAACAGTTATCATTATTTTTTAATCTAGAACTTATTGGGAAATCTGTCTCATCCCAAGAAGAACGAGCAAGAAACTTGCGTGTTGCTCTTATAAATAATTAACTTTATACTTTTAAGTTGAAATGTGTGAATACAAAGTATCAACTACCACTTATTTAGTGAGATAAAAATAATAATAAAATAATAATAATTTCAGGACAATTCACACATCTAGTCCCAAACTAAGCAGAGCTTGTGTTATGGGTATTAGACAACTGATGAAAAATTCATTTTTTTTGTATATATATAATACACAGAAAGCACTCAGACCAATAAACAATCATAATTATGAATACAAATGTTTAAGCCGAGCTCGGAATCGAACCTGCGGTATGCTACCACCGCCTGCCTACCGCTAGACCATCGAGACCATATATTATACGTTAAACGACTTCTGCTCAGTCCTTACGCTGTGTGGGTCGTAAAAGTTAGCATCGTAATGACCATGAACTTCAACTGCAGGGGATTAATGTCGACGTGATATCCCTTTGGCAAACTTTACGTCCCTGTTAATATCAAGTATTGTTTAAATATTATAAACAATAATTCATTATCTATACATCTATAGATATAAATAAAATTGGAGTGCCTGTTTGTAATATAGAAATAACCGTTTTTTACTACATGCATATGAATATAAATACGGTACATACACCAAAATAACATTTTTTACCATTTTTGTCTATCTGTCTGTCTGTCAGCTAATCTCTGAAATGGCCGGACCGATTTTGACGGGAATTTTATTGGCAGGTAGCTGATGTAATAATGAGTAACTTAGGCTACCTTTATTTTAGAAAAATTCTTTTATTTTATTTTTATTATTCTTTTATTTTAATTTACCTACTTTATTTTAGAAAAATTATGTTAGTAATTATATCAGATCATCTGATGAAATATTACAAATTACTATAAAGCACATATAACAAATATTACAAATTATTGCACTTGTGTAAAGGGACGTATCTCTAGTCTATAGATATGTGTGTATACGGTCCAGGAGTGAGTACAACTGTTACACACACATAAAATTCCTTTGTTTGTTTTGGAGTCATATTTTTATAGCTTCGGCTGCCTAGGGTTGATTAAATTACTTTACGACCCTATGAAGGTGAACTTAACGTCGTTAAGCGACTGTTAAAATGTAATATATATGCTATTTAATTAATTTAATACGTGTGGTGTAAAAATTAAGTTATTGTGGTATTTGAAGGCGTTCATTATTCGTTGTGTTGCGATTTTTTGTTAGTTTTAATTTAAATATCTATGACGAATTATTATACCTATATATAATATAATTATATTTTATATAAGATAATGCATTTAAAAATAGAATTGAATATGTGGAGTAAAATTAAAATTTGAAACTATGTAGGTTATAAATAGGGAACATGCATCAATCTTTCAGACAGAAACCTACACCGTAAACCTAATTCTAAGGCTTTCATCAATCAGAACATATAAGGATAACCAAGCTGCTCTACTAGCACTTTACTTGTACGAAATCCGATCTAAACCCATTAGAAACTGTATCTTGCTACTAAATGAAGTAGGAAGCAGGAATAATATTACATTGAGATGAGTCCCAGTCACTATACATTGAATGAAAATGCTGACTAACTGACAAAGTTAGGATAAAAACCGCCTAACAAGTCACTGTACTCTTCTGTGGCATGCTAAACCGGACCGGTGGTAGCTAAACCGGAAGGGCTAAATCACTGTCAGAAAACGCCAAGATCAGTACATTCAATATCCCCTAATAATGGGCTACTCAAATACTACTTACATTAAATTTATACTTAAATCAATACTTTAATAGATTTTGCTATTGTATAGTATATATACTACGTTGATGATGATGATGACAAAGTATATTATACATGCATCATGACTAGAGTCTTGAGAATTAAATAAACATCCCTCTATAAACTGTAGGAGTAGAGATCATAGACAACGAGATGCGATTTTCTAATTCAGGCTGAATTAGAAAATCGCATCTCGTACATACAGTAGCTACTTTTTATTTAAATTAAACGATAAAACGGTAAAACTGTCGGACATAGCAAATAGTAATTACATGTTAAATGTCGTTACGATTCTAATCACGATCTATCTACGCAGCTTGCTGCTATTTAACTAGCTAACTTTATTGTAACTTATTTAAAATTCTACTTATTATGACATAATTTTCACTGCCAATTAAAAATGAATGGATGTTAATTCTAAACGAGTTGAAAACTGAACAAACACAAAGGAAAGTCAGGGATAATATCCTTTTATAAAGATGTTTTATAACCTTAATGGAAGTTATATTAGATTTTGCTTAAAAATGGCTTATTAAATTTAAGTATGAAAGCAAAACAAGCGTTAAATACGATTAAACGATATCAAATGTCAGATAACTCTTTTATCTATTATTTAATAACTGTCTGAGAACATTCAGGGGTAACATTGTAAAAGAAAGCTAAAAAGAACTATCAATCTTAGTAATATTATAAACGAGGTCTGCAAGTATGTATGGATACATGGATAGATGGATCTTTGTTACTCTTTCACGCAAACTATTGAACGGGTTTTGATGAAACTTTACAGTAATATAGCTTATACACCAAAATAACATATAGACTATAAAAGTGCGAGCATAGCTACCAATCGCTACATCGCAATATTATCTCTTTGCTTAAAAACCAAAACAGGTTAGCTTTAATTTATAAAAATCTATGCTTACTATATAGATATAGATATAAAGATATTCTTTGTAGATATTTGCATATTTAAACTTACAAGTATTCTCCTAAAATGTACACATGTACCGTAGCGTTTCTTGTATAGATCTATGTACAGTTAAATCCGAACTCAAAATCTAGTTACAGTAGTACAATTGCATTTGGTCCCCGAGCAATATCCTCTAGTTAGATTGCATATACATTTCTATTTCCATCAAAAGGGACGCGGATATGTAATATTTGAAAATTGGATTCGTTATTTGAGTTGGCAATGGTACTTTAATGCCTAGTCCCTTACGTCAGAGGGAATGACGTCAGAGAGATATACCTTTCTTCTCACACACATACATAATTTAGTTTCTTAACTCGTATTGTGCACACACTGATGCCACAGACAATATTTTACTACTCTGTGTCTACCGTACACTAATCTATACTAATTATAATAATAATAATATCTTAGAACAATTCACACAACGCCATCTAGTCCTAAGCTAAGCACAGCTTGTGTAATGGATACTAGATAACAGATATATATTTTTTCTATATATATAATAAACATCGCAAACAATTAGGAAAAAACACGGAATCTTATAGCGCTTTACTTATTTTAAATGAGTTCGCGGTATTTTCCTAATAAGATTTCGTGATTTTTATATATATATATATATATATATATAATACCATATATACACACAAATATTATATACAAATACAAAATAGATATAAGTAATGATCGCGTCTTTAAATCAGTATACAGATATATATTTTTTCTATATATATAATAATATATATATATAATAAACATCCAATGGACAAACAATCATACTTATAAATACAATTGTTTGTATTTGCCAGCAATCGAATCCGCAACCATTGAAAGTGAGGTGGGATGTTTAACCTGTTTATCACATACACCGCCTTACTATCGCCGTCAAGCAGTCAGACCGTCAATATTACAAAGCTAAAGAGTTTTGTTTCTTACTTTAATCTCGTTAATTTCTGGAAATACTGCTTCATTTTTCATGAAAATATATAGACTATATCATATACCTATATATCCTATATGTTACGCATATGAGCTAGTCATTTTAACTAGCTACTTATCCTGACCACGTCTGCTTTAAACCAACAAACAGTCCACCAGTCAATTACAACTGGAATGGCCAAAATTTATTGATTTCCTCGAAATTTAATCATTAATAATTTAAATCAATTTGAAATGTATTGATTAATTTAATAAGAGCACGGACTCAGTCTTTGGAGAAAGAAGAAAAAAAGTACACGAATTAAAGAGGTTTTAAGTGTCCCGATTTAAAAAAAAGTGTTTAACTTTGCAATAGAAACTTTTCGTTCCACTTCGAAACGCAAGTTGAGTCGTGACGTTAATTGTACAACTTCTTCCTTTCAACTTACTTTTTGTGGCTGACACTGGAAAGTCGAGTCGTTATACGAAATGTCACCATCATACCTTCAAGCCATTATTACTTTGAGATGGAAGGTCATCTTGGAATAACTTATCGTAGAATTAATATGTTTGAATTTATTTTAGCAATCATAATTCAATTCAATTTTAGCAGTCTATCTAAATATATATAACTCAAATCAACGGTGAGTACCAAACAACTGGACGGATCGGGCTGAAATTTGGCGTGCAGGTAGGTAGATATTATGTAGACGTAGGCTAAGAAAGGATTTTGATTAATTCTACCCCCAAAAGGATAAAATAGGGGATGAAAGTTTATATGAAACTTTGTCAATTTTAAACCGATCGGGCTGAGATTTTGCATGCATAAAGCTACTATGACGTAGGCATCTAAGGGAATAAATTAAGGCGAGCGAAGCCGCGGGCAAAAGCTAGTATAATCTAAAACGAAGTCACTTCCGCTGTCTATTCGCTTAGATCTTTTGAACTACGCAACGGATTTTAATCATTTTAGCAATAGATAGAGTGAATACGAGGTTTATGTGTATCTAATACATGTACACTGGCGAGAAGCCGGGGCGGGTAGCTAGTATCATATATTTCTATATTTGTTCAGAATCACTTTAGGCTCATGCCGCTGTGTCGTTGATTTTCCAGCGGGGACAATGGCAAAACTTCGGGCTCAAAATCTGACTCTGCTGGTGCTGCTTCCACTTGTACGGACGCTCGCGAGCTGCGGGCGGGGGGTGTGGGACGAACTGTTGTACGCGGTGCCACCACATCGGTCGACTGTGAAAACGCTGACTCAATAATCGAAGCGGACAGGCTCTACCTAAGTTCGTTAACAGATATAAGAAACAAAAAAATAATAAAATTACCGCTCAGTAGAAGAACACTTATCAATAACTCCGATATTGTACCTACGTTTGACAAATTAATATATAAGCATACCACCCCGCGACACACCACTATAAGGGTACAAATTTAATTTCGCCAGGCAATGGAGGCTCTTAGCTGACATTAAATATTAAATTGGTGAGTTACTCATTATTCACATCAGATATGGGTATGCATATAAATGACGGTAATAAGCCGCCGTCTTCATGGTGTGAATTGTTCTTAAGATTTTGATGTTCCTTATTTGATTTGGTCAAGTATCTAACAATTGCATGTTTAGTCTGATTTTTAGAATAAAGATTACTAATATTATGTTATCTGTGCTGTATATTAAGTATTTTTTCTAACCTTTGACGCTATGTCTTCAATTTTACTACTTAATGTTTTATATTTTAATTAACTATGCTATGATAATTTCAAAATATTGCGTATCTTTTATTCATTCCATTCCAAAATTAAAATTCAATATTGTCCTAATGTATTTTTACCGCGTTTTTGTATTCGAATTTTGAATTGTGATCTTTCAAAATTTTGGCGCGCAATATGTAGGAATTTAAATAGATTAGGCTGAATAGAATGAAATAAAACTATAGAATGCATTTAAATAAAGGTAATAAAGTTTAATGAAATAATATGGAACGTTTTTATCGTAGTGATTATTTGCTCAGTGCTCTACGGCACGAGTTGCAACTTTGTTATACTAACTTACGAAGTACTACTTCTATTTACGGTTTTACGTATTAATTTAGAAAAATGATTTATTTTAATAAAATAAAGGAGTAATGTTATAAGTATTTCCTGTACTAACATAGAATTTTTTTTAGATTTATATCTAGGTTTATATTTTTCTGCCAATCTGTTCATCCGTTGATCAATGCGACTCGCCGCACTGAGATTGCATTAAGTTCGGTTCAGTGGCGTGAAGTGTAATTATCTTATATCACATTACATTGATATTTTAAATTAAATAAAATACATATATTAAATATAATTTTTTTTATTGGATGGTAATGGTATTGTGTCTGCTCTAACGGTATACGCTGACGGGGCACCAGTGGAGGATGACAGGATATGCCAGGTGATGATTTCTGAAATTTTATGTAAGACTAGCTATATCCGCGACTTCGTTCGCGTGGAATTTAACAAAAAAGTTTATTAGAGATTTTTTCTAAAATAAAGGTTTCTCTAAAATACATCAGCTCCTGCAAATAAAAGTCCCGTCAAAATCGGTCCAGCTATTTCAGAGATTAGCCGGAACAAACAAACCGACAGACAAAAATTATAAAAACTGTTATTTTGGTTTATGTACCGTATTTATATTCATATGCATGTAGTCAAAAACCGTTATTTCAATATTACAAACAGACACTCCAATTTTTTTTATATGTATAGATATATATATAAATTGTATTACAATATTTAATGCTCATGAATAAAATAAATCAGCTACAATAACAGCATCAAGCATTAAAATAAAAAGCTAATTTTAGTTGGTTATTGGTATATAATTTCATAGAAATTGCCAATATAATAGTGCTTATAGGTAACATGTGTTACCAACTATTAATACAATGTATATCGTGATTCGAGACATTAATTACCACATAATGTGTGTGGGAGGGGCAGGAAGACAGAGGGGGAAGGAGTGTAATTAATACCAAAGACGGTGATAGACAATGTTATGCTACGAAACTTAGTTTATGACGAAACTATCTAGAATGTTCGATAGCGATTGCAATGCAATTGCTTTCTGCAGAAATTATATAATAAAGTTCTGCAATATCGATCAATCCTTACTAATAATGAAATGCGGGAGCCTGTCTGTCTGTTGTACTTCCACAAAAGAGTATGTACGCTTGTATGTGTTATATACGACCTCGGTGGTCTAGCGGTCTAGCACACCGCTTTACGACCGATGGCCACGGGTTCGATTCCTCGCACGGTATAAATATTTGTATTCATGAGTATGATTGTTTGTATCGGTCTGGGTGTTTTCTATATATGTATTTACAAAAGAAAAAATATATCTATGTATACTATATGTATCAGTTGCTAGTACCCATAACACAAGCTTTAGCTAGCTTAACTTGGGTCTAGATGGCGCTGTGTGGATTGTCCTGAGATTATTATTATTATTATATACATGGTGGTGTGTGTAATGTATTTTCTATATATAATGTTTTTTTTATTTACGAAATGTATTTTTTATGCATATTAAAAACAAATTGCATTCTGCACTCATTTTTTTTATATATATACTTTTTAATATACAATCGATTTGACTACATAAAAATTTTAAATTAGTATAAAAAGTGAAGTTATATGTATATATAGTAGATATAGAACCTTAGCTAAGTCCATTTTTGTAACTGTTTTTTTTTTTTGCACAATAAACTTATTATTATTTCTTATTATTCTCTATATGTATGAACTATAAGTGTGCAAAATTTCATACTCCTCCGTTCGCAAATTTCGGAAGAAGAGGTATAAAGTATTTATTTTATGTATTTATTACAACAATATAATTAAAATTTGAAGTCTTTACCAATAAGTACACAAAGCTATTTCGGTATAAGATGGGGGAGCTATTTTTGTGCAATCTCAGAAGTTTGCGAACGTCGAATGGAAAGCGCTTAAAGCCATTGTTGTTAGAATAATAAATGCTCCAGGAAAAGCAATTGAAATATAAAAAATGAATTGGACCAGCACCATTCATGAATGGACAGATTTAGAATATTTCTAAAGGGTCGGATCGTTCTTTTTCATTTGTTTCATTGTATGAAAACCAATATCGATATTTATAGTTGCAATAAACGCTTTTTACGCTTTTGTAATAGCGTTCTCTTCTATTTATGGAAGAATTATTAACTAGCTGTGCTCCCGACTTTATCCGCTTGGAATAGTGACCATACAAATTTATTTAAATAAATTTCATGCCACTATTTTTCTAACTCCCTTAGTAGTGAAATTTTTAGACACTTTGAAAGTCATATTTACATTTATTTAAATGCTTAAATTTGAGCTTCTAGCTTTAAAAATTAAGACGCTTACACCCTTTTTTGCATTAAAAAGTAGCCTATGATCTTTCTCAGGGCTATCTGTGCAGCGAATTTCAATTAAATTGGTACAGTACTTTTGGCGTGAAAGCGCCACAGGTACACAGAAAGAGTTATTTTTGCATTGATAATAGTATTAAGGAAATTAAAAGGTAACGATACTAATTTCAATCGAAACGCATTTTACAAGGAAGCCGCTGGGTAGCTCAAATAGGTGATATTGAGTTGAGGCACTCAAGAAGACTTTTTACAAAGTCAATGAGTTATTTTCACATTCACAAAATAAGTCATTTTAGAGCTACAATTTTTATTACTCCTTTTTATCCCACTGGCCTTAATAAAGAAGTAACAAAGGAAGCAACAGAATTATTCTACATGATATAAAAAGAATATGATGGAATAAACAATACAGAACCAAGAAAGAATACAGGTGATATTTGAAAGGGCATAGAGCAGAAAAAAATTACTGCCAAGAATAATAAATAAAGACAAGTAATATCCATTCATTTATAACAATCCGTTAACATTGCATTGTAGAGCACTGGTTCCTCATAGAAGGAAGATATCAGTCCCCTATAAAAAAAATTCATCCTATAGACGTAACAATAAAACAAATTAACTATTTATAAATCCCACAAACTAATTAAATAATATGTAAGCAAAAAGTAACATTTACATAATAATTTTCATAGATTTTTTTTATATACTACAATGGCTGCCGCCACCCTTAACCAATGACGTCACAATACACTCAAAAAGTCTTATTAAATATTATATATATATATATATATATATATATATATATATATATATATATATAAATAAGCCACCCTCTTTAACAAACGCAGTTGGGACCAGATTAATGAAACCTAAACGAGAAAAGGGAAATCACAAGAAAAAATATAAGGGTCTGAAACAAAGACTATGTAACCATCAGTCAACGCCAGAAGTAAGTACAATGGTACACATCTGTAATGGCTTGTGGTCACCTTCTACATGGGCGTACTAACTGTGCCGGCGACTTTGTCCGCGTGTTCAGTGATCTTAAATTAAATAAATAGAAATTATTCAATAATATAACTCAAAAGAGGAAAAGAAAACAGTTTATTTGTTCTAGCTTAAAAAAAAATACGATTTTCTATAAAAACATTCATCCCCTATTTTATTTTACCCCCTCAAGGGTAACTTTTATACAAATTTGAAAGGTATATTCATTTATATTTAATCATTAATCTAATAAATAAGGATCAAGCTTCTAGCTTTAAAAAAGATGATAATTCCATACAATCTTTCATCTTCCGTTTCAACCCCTTATTTCGCATTAAAACGTCTATACCCTTTCTCAGGGTCTAAGACTATATCTGTACCAAATTTAAATAAAATAAAATTCAACACAAAAAGTTTTTTTTTTTCAATTCGAACCAGTACTTACTAAGATTAGCGCGTTCAAACAAACAAACAAACGAACACTCTTCAGCTTTATAATATTATATAGTATAGATAGGCAATGGAAACGAAAGTATCATGCACCTAAAAATAAATTTAATGTTAGTTTCACCCAATCACTTAAATATTGTGTGTCGTGAATAAGTTGTAACTTACTTCAAATCTTAAAAGGTTACAAGGATCTATCTACTTAGGAAGTTGACCAATAACGTTGTTTTTTCTTTCCTTACAAATGTAAGCATTCAATTTGTAATGGCATATTACATTATGCGGACCTTTTAGTTTCACTCCAAGTTTTTCTATTATCTACATAAAGTTTTCTCCTATTTTCTAAGTATTCCTATGGAACTTTATCTCAGGTGTCAATAAAATATTATATATATAAGTTCCGAGGCATGTATCAGTTTTATGACGAAAAATTATATTAATTCATAATTTAAGATCCGCGCTCTTGTTTTTATCGGTCTTAGTGATTTCTATGAATATTCTGCAATACCGTCTTTACCATAAGACCACACGGAGCCCGTGGCCAGGGCCCCCATTCTCAGGGGGCCCCCGAAGGACTGACAATTTTTCTCACACACATTCTCAAAAGATTTTTGTCGGGCACACTACACTTTTTTCACAAATCAGTAATGTTATCAGAAAGTTATCACAAGGCATATACTACGCCATTATACCGATTACTTTGCCTATTCCTATGTTCTTATAGCTAATAAGCTTTTTTTTCTTACTTTCCAAAAGGGCCCCTAATTCTTGTGTGCCCAAGGGCCCCAGCCTAGTTTAAGACAGCTGTGATATTCTGTATTTAAAAAATGTATTTATGTATTTCAATAAATCTAATACCCATAACACAAGCTCTGTTTACCTTGACTAGATTGCGCTATGTGAATCGTCCTAGATTATTATTATTATTTTATAACGGTGCTGTGTGAATTACCCAGGGTTATAACGATTATACATTACAGTGTTGGTTATTCTATATGTAGTATATAATTTGCTTTCAAACTGTACATTTATGTAACTGAAATGGCAAATATGTTTTCAGCACACTTGACACTTAGTTTTATATTACATTGGTGGCAAACAAGTATAAAGCCTATCTGAGTTATCAAACCCCTTAATCAAAATAAGCTGTTTCGCGGCTTAAACAGTTGAAATTGAGATTTTTTTTTTATACCACTTAGGTGGCAAACAAGCATACGGCCCATCTGATGGTAAACGGTTACCGTAGCCTATGGACGCCTGAAACACCAGGGGTGTCACATACGCGTTGCCGACCCTAATGAGATACTCGCACAGATATCTTTACACAAAGTATACCTCGGTAATTTATATCTACTACATTGAGTATTGTCCACATTATAGTATAATTCTGTCTAAGTCATTTTCCATTAATTTTTTATCCATCCAATTTGCTTTGAAAAAGAGGAAAAGGGCGCTTGTACATAGAGCCCGCGTTAATTATTTAGTTTCTTTTTCTTTCGCCGAGTGTTTTTAACGCTAAGGCGGAAAGTTAAATGCATTTATTTACATATTTCTGTAGAGTGTATTTTAGTTTGAATCTTGTTAACATGCCTTTTTATTTTGTTTTGTTATATAATTATACAAATATTGAATTATGAATGGTTTTTTATAATAACAACAAACAAATATAAGACCCATCTGATCATTAGAATATGAACTGTATATGTAATTATATATAATAACAAATATATGTAACTACTAGCTGTCCCGGCAAACAAAAAAAATTAGTGGACTACCCCTAACATTTAAATGAAAAATAGATGTTGGCCGATTCTCAGACCTACTCAATACGCTCAAAAAATTTCATGAGAATCGGTCAAGCCGTTTCGGAAGAATATGGGAACGAAAACTGTGATACATTTTATATATAAGATACAGTTTTTTTTATTAATAAGTATAACGCTCAAAGCTTTGCTTGGTTCATTTATTGTCGGTGTCTCTAATTATATTTATTTCTACTAATATTAATAGCTTATGTTGTTAATCGAAGAAGTTATTAATAACAACAGAGAATTTATATAATTATATCAGTAAGCTTATAGGTGAAAAGAATAACGAAAGAATCAAGTGTAATGTTAGTTTAGAAAGTCATTAGTATTCACGAGTATGATTGTTTGTATCGGTTTTGGTGTTTTATTATGTATATTGGATATGTATTTACAAAAAAGAATTGGGATTAGATGACGTTGTGTGAATTGTCTAGGGGTATTATAATTAATAATATGGCGTTTATAATTATAGATGATAATAATAATAAATAAATAAATATATATCCCTGGACAATTAACACAACGCCATCTAGACCCACGGTAAGCAGAGCTTGTGTTATGGGTACTAGACAACTCATATTAATACATAAATATTTTTTTTGTAAATGCATACCTAATATATACAGAAAACACCCAGACCGATACAATCATACTCATAAATACAAATGTTTGCATCGTGGGAGGAATGGAACCCGCGACCATCGGAAGTGAAGCGGTCTGCTAAACCGCTATACCACCGAGGCCGTCAATTATGATTGACGGCCACGATGATTACCATCACTAGATAGCGAAGTATGAATGTACTTGCGTACGAAGTCGCAAGCTCTGCTAGTTTCACTACATATTAGGTAAGTAACTTATCTATGTATGTATCATTAATTAACTAAGTTCAGAATTCTTGCAATGAAAACAAGGGCCATATTAAATAACTTGCCACGAAACCCCTATTCAGGAGGAATCAAAACTATATCCAAAATTACCCACGCGTTTGTCTGTGAAATTAGATTAAACCTCAAAACACGCTAGCAGAAAGTTAAAACCATTTAAAAGCCATAAAAATTATACCAATAATCACTAGGCATTATTTTAACGGTACGTTTAACGAGAGGACATACGTCGTTCTACCGCATAAGTAAATTCAATAACCCTCAAATGGGTTCAATAAATTTACCCCAAAACCACCGTGTCGTACCCGATTAACGTCTCACTTCGTTAACCCCGCCTATTCATTCTCGATTACCCCTTTTCTTATAGTCCTGAGTCATTCAGGGTATTTCGGGGTAATGGCGTTTATTCGCTTTGCTAAACCTATCAAGTGATTCCATATGAATTATGATTAATTTGGAAGACGGAAAGGTCGGAAGAATTGTTGGTCTAACAATTGTTTGTTGGTGACAGGTTCGATTCCTCGCACGATGCAAACATTCGTATATACACAATTATATTATTGTATGTATGTCAAATAATATTTTTAGTATATGTGGGAAAGAGAAAGAATTATTATGTCATCTCTAGCGCACGCTGTTGGCGTCATGTGGGATTACGAGGTATGAGCGAGAACAGTGATATGGGTCTGAGATCCAATAATTAGGAAAACAAATAGTAATATGTATTATTGCTAAAATTGATGTTATATGTATAAATAATGACGAAAAATTACCACGTAGCTGTGTTTGTTAACTATAATGCACTGCTTGCTAATTTCCCTGTTTGCCTTATGGTAGACTGGTAGAGAATGCCCTTTGGTTTGCTTAAAGTTAAAATAAATAAAGAAATAGTAAACGGAACTCTGTATGGGATTGGTACGATTTTTTTTATAAATACAAGTACAATATAATTGACACCTTAGCTTGAAACATCGTTAGCTTTGTACACGTAATCATTATATTAATACGTGAAACAATAACTTTATACCCCTTTTTTTTGGAGTATGAAATTTGCACACTTATGGATTGTATATAGAAGGAGTTCAGAATGTAATAATATTGTTTTAAATTACATTAAATTAATAAAAAAACAATATATGCACTACCTATGTAATTGATACACACATACACACGCACAGAAATATAAACTTTGACAAAATAGTTCCTAATAATTTAAATGAATTATAGTCATATTTGCACTATTGGGCAACCACTAGTACTATACAAATAAACTATTACTGTGAGCAATTTTAGTATCACCACGCATTACCTTACTCAGGAGGTAGGGCCACCTGCCAATTAATTTTGCTGAGGTCTATTCTAAAGGTCAAGACATGATTATTTAGCGAGGTAAATTAATTTATTTTATGCCTCAAATTTACTTGGGCGTTTGACCGTGTCGTGTCTAATTTTGTAAAACGATTTATTTTGTCTGGAAAATATTTTCTTTTGTTCGGGGAAAGGAATATAAAACGATGCCTGATGTTTAAGGCGGGGTATACATACTATATATAGCCTGGTATAAATATACAATTTATTAAAATTGAAGTGTCTGTTTGTAATTTTAAGATTAACAGATTTTCACAAAATTATTTGAAAGTATATATATAAATATATATACTTTACTTATACTTATATATATATAAGTATATATATAAATATATATACTTTACCTACATTAAATAAATAAAATGTCTTGCTAATATCTGAAACGGAATAGACCGATTTTTATGGGGCTTTCATTGTTAGAAAGCTAATGTTATAAGAATAAACATAGGTTATTTTTATTAAAAATAAATTGAAGTCTACGCGGACAAAGTCGCGGGAAACAGCTAGTTTTTAAATATATTTCGAGAAGACTTTATCGGATCTTGTGAAAAAGTTATGGCATATACGGTAGGTCCAATAGAAGCACTGTATATAATTTAATTATTATATAATTAAATACAACAAGTTATTTATATTATTACTTATTGTATATTTATATTTGACCCAAAAAAAATTGTGCTGGTTGGTAGTTTGTATTCACACGTTTCGACTTGTAAATGAAAACTTACATTATTATATAAAATTATATTATATAAAATTACAGGATTATGTAAAAGAGCAACACACAAGTTTTTTGCACGTTCTTCTTGCGATGAGACAGCTTTCCGAACGAGCGGTAGATAAAAAAAAATGTTAAGACTATTCAAAAGTGCTTAAATTAAGTTTATTTGAATAAATTATTTTCTATTCTATTTTAGCTACAAACACGTTCAGAGTTATAGTTGAATACACACTGACTAGTGTCAAAGTTTGTCAATTTCCACCTAATATCAGTTGCAAATTGCGTTGCCCAGAAACTGATCGTTCACAAAGCTCTGACGATTGTGACCAATGAAGCGGGGTGCATTTACATGCGAGTGAGCATTCATTTGAATCGACGGCCGATAGCTGATAACCGTTGCTAAACTTTTAGTCATGAAAATTAGTACGTACTCAATCAATTGGATTTGGACTTAAATGGTACTATTTATAAACACAAGGCCCACAAGCCTACGAATGATACAGAATATATTGTCATTTGACAGCCTGTGTCTAATATATTCGTCATTTGACAGGCTCGTAATTGGTTTGTTGTACACTTGTAATCATGTTTGTAATTATCTAGTTTTTAAATGATTTTTTATATAACAATTGTGCAAACAAAAATTAATGTAATAATGATATATTATCAAAAGTGTAATTGGTTTGTTGAATGGCTACAATTCTTTGTCTAATCTTCGTTAATCCGAATAACCTTTTTGTTATTTCTGGTTGTTTTCTATGTAAATATGCAATTTACATATAGTGTGTTAGTTAACAGAACTATAAAAACATTGTTTTATGTTGTATATAATAAGAATAAACATCTTCCATCATGGTATTGATAATATATGTTTTTAGTTCGCGCTATATTGAATCGTTTCGCTGGTTGTAAATTGAGATTTTCCTTTGTTTAATATAAATTATAATTAAAAAAAATAATTAAAAAAAAATTACATTTAATAAGAAAATTGTGTTCATGTAATAATCATTATACTGTGTGTGCAAAGAATTTGAACTTTGTTTCTTTGTTACGAAAATTGCCCGGACTAAGCAATAAGAAAATTCACACATTTAGAAGAAGTGCAGACAATTTTTTTTTTAAATATGCATAAAAAATACATATTACCATGTATTTGACACACGCACAATAGAAACTCAATAATGTTCATCACATAAAATGAATTATGATCGAATTTCAATCAATTTCAACCACCATTTATTAGCAATGGTAATGAAATTAATTTATATATTATGCACTGAAATAAAAATAGAAATAATCTTTATACAAATAAACTTAATATAAGCACTTTTGAATAGTCAAGTTTTTTTATTCTACCGCTTATTCGGAATGCAGATTCATCACAAGAAGAACAAACAAGGAACTTGTGTGTTGCTCTTTTAAATAAATATTGATTTACTTATATTTAAACAAGGATTAGGCATACGATAATCAATATAGAAACCGCTACGCACTTAATCTCTGTTCAATCCGATAACATTGTCAGCGCTATGAATTTTAAGTTAGATATTGTCTACAAAAACATTATTATCATGTATACATTTTTCAATTTTATAATAAGGTTTTTTACAAAGAAAATATTTTATGACATATTTGAATTTTTTTTTTGGCAAATTGAGTACAGACTCTGGGAGAACTGATCAACTGATAAATAAATAGTAATAAATAAAATGAAAATGAAATAAAGATAAATGTTTTACTAATAAATAGTATACTAATAAATAAAATGAAAATGAAATGAAGATTTATTGTGTGTTGTTGATTGATTGATGAGTGATGTTGATTGATTGATGAGTGATGTTATTGTTTTTTATTCATCTCTAATTCATTATCCATAATTTTCATACGTTTCCGAACGATAATATTAATTAACTTACTATTGTATTTCAGATACTGAATAGTTGTCAATGATATTAGTGCTGATTGTAATATTGTCCTATTCGTAATATTAGACCTTATAGATATGTATAATATTACCTATATATGTATAAACGAGAACGCATGTCTGTTTCTTCACGTTTTCATGATTAAACGGCTTGTAATTAATTTTATAGATATATAGTCTTATCTATACACCTATACATACAAATAAAATTGGAGCGTCTGTTGGTAATATTGAAATAACCGTTTTTTACTACATGCATATGAATATAAATACGCTACATACACCAAAATAACATTTTTTATAATTTTTGTCTGTCTGTCTGTCGGTCTGTTCCGGCTAATCTCTGAAATGGCTGGACCGATTTTGACGAGACTTTTTAGCAGGCAGGTAACTGATGTAATAAGAAGTAACTTACGCTACTTTTATTTTAGAAAAATAAAGTTAAATTCCAAGCGGACGAAGACGCGAGTAAAGCTAGTCTTAAATAATAATATGAAAAGAGGTGAAACAGGGACGAAGTGTGAGTTTGAGCAGATGAAGTCACGGGTAACGGCAAAAAAAAACATTATTCTAATAATGTGAACGGGTAACAACTCCATCTTGAGTTCTGAGAATAAATTTTAATTTGTCTTCATTTCAAATAAATCAAAATGTATTATTCTAGCAAAAAGTCGAAGATATAGAATATATAGAAGAAGATATAGAATATATGATCCACTCGATCATAAAATAAACTATTATTTCAGCGGGCGGGTATAAGAATCGTTTGCTTCGAGTAATAAATAGAAGAGTACAATTTTGCACCTAACTTACGAGTGGGATGGGAGGCACATCTCCCCTCCTCATCTTGGTTTGATTTGATCAATTGCTATAGTGCGGCGCTATAAAAAGTCAATAGGCTATGAAATGGTTTCTCATAAACCATAGGATGTGATTTTAATTTCCTTCACTTTTGATAACATTACGTAAGTAAATTGTATTTTTTTCATATATTTTTTTAAATATTAAACTATTCACGTAGCTTCCAACGTCAAATCATTTGACTGAAAACTCCAACTGTACATTCAGTGGACTAACAATATCGAAATAAATGAAGTAAGAAATTTAGTTCATATTTATGTTATAGAATTAGGTAGTTTCCGCACTGAATATGTGTGGTTTAATACAAGCTAATTGTAGCGGAATGAAACAAAATAATATAAATCTATTAAGTAATGAAGTTCAGCTGAGTTTTTTGCCAGTAAAACGATTAATGTTAATTGAGTATGCGCTGCGTTCTTGATGATGAACTGATTTTTGGTGAAATATGAAATGTAAAATGTAATGTTAATGTTGCAAAATAATGTACAATGCCAGCTCGTTAATTGTAGTAAGTATTTAGAATTAGCATAACTTACCATCGAAAAAGCTTGCTCGTGGTGTTTGCAATGTTGCAGTTGCAGGAATATGAGAGGAAAAGAGGTCATCAATAGGATATCCTAATGACTCGTTCAAGAATCTTGTCACTATATCTTGATTTGACGTATTTTCTATATTACTTCCAATTAAATAATCTTCTACTATACTTTCATTGAATCTTATTAAATCTACAGATTGATCATTATCATGCACTTCAGATTTAGATTTAACATTTTTGTGTACAGTAGTGAAAAAGTCATGAAATATTTTAGTTCTAGTTGCATCGTCCACTCTTAGTTTTTCCATTGAGTTGCCATCTATTTTTCTTGGTTTTGTTTCTATTTCTCTATACGTTCTGTTAGCTTCTATATCTACAGTATTATTTAATAATTGAAATTCTAAAACTTCATTATCATTTTTTAAAGTTGTGTTATTAATTACACCTTTCCTATTAACTTTTGTTGACGTTTCCAAATTATTGCTTTCATTATGAGGTGTTAAATTTGTATTTGTTACTTTTTTTCTTCTGAACCTATCTAATAGTGTTTGATATTTTTCACTAAATACTATTGTTGTATTATCATCAATATTACTTGATGCATTGGCGTAATTAAAGTTGAAATGTTTTAATGAATTATTATATATAGTGTTTAATTGATTTTGAAACGTTAAATTGTTTGCGTGCATTTGTGTGTTAATTAATGGAAACAGGATTAAGATAAAGGAAAGCGAGAAGGTGAAGGGAATTTTAAAGGATCTTCCGTAGAGGGGTGAACAGTGGAAGTTAAGGGACGAAGTGGATTGCGACGGCCCTCTCATACCAGGCCGGCACTTTAACGCCGACTATTCTGAAAGTAAGAAAACAATAACTGAATAATGTATTTTACTTACGTGTAAATTATGTTTATTATTAAGTAAATTTTTTTTTAAACTGTATAAATTTTCGTTATAATTTATTTCTTCCAAAAATATAACATATCTTGATCGGGGAATCCATGATGCATTGTCGTTCTGAAGGACTAAGGCATCATGGCTTAGTACGCTGTAATTTCAGTCATATCTTATCTTTCCACTGAAATACATCTTACAAAGAAATGGTGGCTATAATAGGCGAGAGAGACTAGAGAGGTATTTGTGTAAAGTCTATCTTATTAAAGTTCTTAATTTGAAAACTAGTAACCAAAGATTATTAAAAAAAAACATACAGATATTGTTTTGAAAAAGGTTGCACTTGGCATTAACTATAATTTAGTATTTTTCTCCGTAGGCTTTATTCTTTTATAGTTAGTGTGAGACTCTGTGAATCGAGTTATTTTGGTCACTCACAACCTCAAAAATAATATTTAATTTTAAATGAAGCTACTGCTACTCAGTGCATGCGGTTGCTGATGTCATATGCAATGTCAGAAACAAAACGTTTACATAGTGTCCATTTGCATTGCGGTCACTGTAAGCACGGGATTTAATTCATAATTTGGCTGAATAATAAATGCTGGCTATTTTAGAAATTATTAGTATGTACTCTTGTATTTTAAACTACGTCAAATGGAATTATTTATATGGATACGAGTCGAGTTGGTACATGTTTTTTAAGTATTATAAATTATAAACTGTATTTTTTTCTTGTGGATGATAATGGATTGGTGCACCCACCTGCGCTAACATCCATCCATCGGATGGCTTGTTACTCTCTCACGCAAAAACCACTCAATGGATTTATAGAAATATAGCTTTTACCTCTGAATAATACATAGACTACAATTTTCATACGGGTAAAACTACGTGCACAGCTAAAGTTATAATATTAGGACCAAATTATAACGGATCTTTAGGTGCAACTGTGTTCGTTCGTCTATCACATACTTCAGAAGCTACTAACTTTATCCGTTTGAAATTTGCAAATTTGTTGCAAAGCCGCGAGAAATACTTGAGTTTCGCAGCTCGAAGTGCGTTCCAATTTGCAATTACACGGCAATAAAGTATAAAATGTGTGTTTATATAAAATCTTACTAATATACATGGAAGTTTGTTGGTGTTGATGGATGGATATAGTTGTTACTTTTTCACGCAAAAACTACTAAATGAAACTTTACAATGATAAAGCCTATGTATCAGAATAATACATAAGCCATAAATTGTGCGCGTATGAGACCGTGGGCACAGTTAGTATAATATAAAATGTTTATATTTAACTGGACAATTATAAAGTGGGGTGACGCTTCAAGTGAGGCTTGTGACTGTGGAGCGCCATCCCAGACTATGGCACACCTGCTGGCTTGTCCTTTGTGCCCAGCAGTCTGCACAAAGGGGGACCTAAGGGATGCGACGGAGTGCGCAAGGGTTGTCGCGGCGTTCTGGGGAAAATATATTTAAATATATGTATTTGGTTGCCGTTGAAACGAAGAAGAAGAAGACTGGACAATTCAATCTGCGCCATCCAGTTCCATGCGTAACCGAGTTTGTGTTATGGGTACTTTACAAATTACACTGATTTACACTTACATACATTAATACGTATAATTAGTAAATCACGGGATCTTACGTTTTATTTTTATTGCGTTCCCGATATTTATTTATAGTAGCAACATACGAAGACGTGTGAAGGTAGACGAATATGTCTGCCCATAAAAGATTTATTTACCATGTACCCGCTGCTCTTCAGTTTACCCATGATCATGGCTGTAGAAACACTACCGAAATATCGGGAACTCGATAAAAATAAAACGTGGTAAGATTCCATGATTTACTAATTATACGTATAAATAATGACCGCGTCAAACTTAAAACTATACATTACATACATTTTTGCGTAAACACATACAATATAGACATGAAAAACACTCAGACCAATACAATTAATCATACCGACTGAGTCAAAGAATCGAACTCGCGACCATGTATATATATCAGTCGTTTTACCCCCATAACATAAGCTCTGCTTAATTTGGGACTAGATGGCGCTGTGCGAGTTATGAGACATATTATAATATTTTACTACACGATTCTTGTCAAAATCCAACAAAATACTAACACCACGGTAAATTAGGGTGGCTAGCCCAGTGGAATCGACCGGGGAACCTAATTTAGCGAATAGATGTTTCCACTTCGCAAGCCATTATCTCGGTATCCCCTAATATTATTGCAATCTCGTCCCACAATTTGACCTCGGTAACTTCTAGAATCCTGAAAGCATTATTAATTCATGTAACGTTAGAATATTATTCGGATTGTCTCGCATGGAACCCGGTTTATTCCAATCCCATGGATTATCCCATGATGAAATCATTATATGGGTTACTTGTATATACATATTATTTATTCATCCTATTTGAGAACCCCAGTGATCTAGCGTTTTAACACACCGTTTTATTTCCAATAATCACGAGTTCAATTCCTCGATGTAGGTATTTTATATCCGTTATATTTAATACTATAGTAACTGTACCCGCGACTATGTCCGCGTGGATAAGTGAATAGTGACCTTGATCAAATAAAGAAAAAAAAATAATCTAAATCAAAAAAGCCAAAGAAATAAGTTTCATCGTTCTAGCTACAAAAATTAAGAATATTCATAAAAAAATCATCAATTATTTTACCCCGTTAGAGGTAATATTTTTAGAAACTTTGAATGTTATATTTATTTATATTTAGTCAGCAGCTTAAAAAATAACTTTATAGCTTCTAGTTTTAAAAATGACGATAGTTCCATATAAAAGTTTCATCTCCACTTTTAACACCTTAGAACTCTTTTTCGCATTAAAAAGTAGCCTATGTCCTTTCTCAGGGTCCAGACATCTCTGAACCCATTTAAATGAAATTTGGTACACAGATAGCACCAAATTTAATTTAAATGGGTTCAGTAGTTTTGGCGTGAAAGCGAGAGAGATAGACAGAGTTACTTTCGCATTTTTAATATTAGTAAGGATTTTTACTATTTTGTTCTTTCTGTTCTGCAAGAAGAACAGTGGCAATTGAGAGAGAGAAAGCCGACTCCCACTTTTATCAGCAGCTAGAATTATCTTCTGGCAACGATGTTTATAGAATAGCTAAACGTAGATATAATGATAGCAAAGACTTCATAACCACAAAATTTATTAAAAATAAAGAAGGCACTTTATTAACGAACGACAAGGATATTTGTGAAAGATGGTATGAGTACTATCAAAACTTATTAAACGAGGAATTTCCTAGGGAACACGTGCTAGAACTTCCGGCAACCAAAGGACCGATTAATGAGATTACTCCGGCACAAGTAAAAAGAGCAATCTCTAAAATGAAAAACCACAAAGCAACGGGTTCAGATGATATACCCGTCGAGCTTTGGAAATCTCTAAAGGCCGATGGAGAAGATTGGCTTTCGAAGCTTTTTAACAGGATCTTGGTCACTGAGGAGATGCCTGATGCTTGGAGAAGAAGTATGTTGGTCCCGTTCTATAAAAACAAGGGAGATGTTAGAGAGTGCGGGAACTTCCGTGGTATTAAACTCACATCACACACCCTGAAGATCTGGGAGCGAGTTATAAGCGAGTGCCTTCGAAGTTCAGTAAATTTATCTGAAAACCAATTTGGGTTTACTACTGGGAAGGGAACTACTGAACCAATACACGCTATAAGGCTATTAATTGAAAAAGCTCGTGAAAACAAACAAGCCATGTGGATGACTTTCATAGATCTCGAAAAAGCTTTTGACCGCGTACCGAGAACTTTAATATGGCAGGCCTTAAGGTCTCAGAACATTCCTGAACAGTATATAAAGCTCATTACGGATATGTATTGTAATGTACAAACCAGTGTCAGAAGTCCAGCGGGTGTATCTAAGAGTTTTAATGTTGAAGTGGGGGTGCATCAGGGCAGTGCTCTTAGCCCCTTACTATTTAATATGGTAATGAACTACCTCACAGAGAACATTCTGAAACCAGTACCGTATAACCTCTTATATGCAGATGATGTGGTTTTGATATCGGAAACCAAACTGGAAACACAGGGCAGTTTAGATATGTGGAGGAAAGCTCTAGAGTCTGGTGGATTGCGCATTAGTAGAACTAAGACGGAGTACATGGTGTTGAACTTCGGCCCCGACAAATCTGGTACAATAAACACTGAACTGAAGCTGGACGGAGAAATCCTACCAAGAGTAAGCAAGTTCAAATACCTGGGTTCTGTTATTGCTGAGGATGGCACTATTACAGCCGACATTACTCATAGAACCACGTCTGGGTGGAGTAAATGGCGCGAACTCACGGGGGTGTTGTGCGACCCAAAAATGCCAATAAAAACAAAAGGCAAGGTTTATAAAACAGCAGTTAGACCAGTTCTACTATACGGTAGTGAAACGTGGGCTACTAAGCAAGTACATGAGCAAAAGCTACACACTACTGAAATGCGTATGCTTCGTTGGGCGGGTTGAGTTACGCTTACAGATAAAGTCCGAAACGAGCATGTAAGGGGCAGCTTCGGAGTGGTACCTATTACTGAAAAACTTAAAGAATGTAGACTTAGGTGGTATGGACATATTCTGCGTAAACCTGAAAACCACATGGTGAGAAAGTGCCTTTCCATGGCTACAACAAAAAGAGGACGAGGCAGGCCACCAACTACCTGGTTGACAAATGTCCATAGGGACATGAAGGAGTTGGGCCTATCAAATGACGATGCTTACCAGCGAAATGTATGGCGCCCCAGGATTAGAAAAGCCGACCCCGAGTAACGGGAAGAGGCGAGGATGAAGAAGAAGAAGAAGAAGAGTTCTTTCACTTTTTTTTTCATCAAACCTTCAATCACCGAGCAGTAAAGCAGTGTTCTAAACCGCTAAACCTCTAGGGGTCGAATGCGATGGACTGACGATATACGATGGTACCTACTTTATTGTGTAACTTAACCAATTAACTGAGTCTCTTACAAACTGCTTACAAAAGTCACAATCAAGAGCGGATTTTACGAACTTTCTTTTGTTGTTGCTATTCGATTTTCTGCCTTTTGTCCAACGATCTAAAGCTCTGATTAGATTAATGGAGCATCCAATGAATGAGGTATTCAAGGAGAATCTGAAATGTTTTATGATTGGTCTATTGTTGAAGGTGCTGTAGAGGAATATTAGTAAACAACTGTTCTGTTATATTTGAAGGTCAGTGATTCAGTAAAATGATCTTTATGAATATACCAATAAATTTGAAATTACAAATAATTATTTGCTAAAAAATAATAAGAAATATTTTGTGAAATGAAGTAATATATAGACGTTCTCATAAACATTATATGTCCTTAAACTAGAACAGCAGTAAGTATTGCGAAGTCTTTTCAGCTGTTCTGATTGCTTGATATATTTTTTACAAAATATATTTTTTCAGATAATATCGCAATATTAATACAAAATGGCATTAAATAAAAAATTACTAATCCAGGAAAATAAAATTAAAGTTAAAAAGATTGAACTAGATTTTTTTTAAGTACTAATTTGGTATAGTTAATTTTTAATATAGTTTAATACTAAGCGTTATATAAGTTCCCATTAAATAAGAGTAAAAATAATATATATGACTATAGCAATAGTAGTTTCTGTAATAGATGGACAAATGGACGAATTTGCATTGTTCGGATTCTTTACATCTTTTTGGTTTGAATACAAATATACACAAAAATATCTATTAACTTAATTATACTTTGTAATTGCTTAGATCCAGTAATAGATTCTTTAAAAGAATAAGTCTGTTATTTCATATCGAAACTCCTGTATTCATTATGTAAATTAAATATAATGAAAATCTTACAACTCAATATAATACTTTTATATAATAATACCCTGTTTGTACTTCTTTACACAGTGTAAAACAAAATAGCCGCTAACTGTTCCCTTATCTTTTAAATTACGCAACGTATTTTGATGTGATCCAAGAGGAAAGCTTATATGTATTTACTAGCTTAGGGGTGGAATTTGTCAAAATCCTTTCTTAGAGGAAACCTACGTTATAGTAGCTTTATGCATGCAAAGTTTCAGCCCGATCGGTTTAAAATTAACAAAGTTTCATACAAACTTTCATCCCCTATTTTATCCCCTTGGGGGTAGAATTAATCAAAATCCTTTCTTAGCGGATGCCTACGTCATAACATCTACTTGCATGCCAAATTTCAGCCCGATCCGTCCAGTGTTTGGGCTGTGCGTTGATAGACCACTATGTCAGTCAGTCACCTTTGAGTTATATATATTTAGATGAACAAGGATTATTAATGCTTCCGTGCGAATCCGTGACGAATTGCTAGTATACATATTATAACCGGTAGGAACTGGAAGTAAAAGAAGTTTCAAAAATTCATTTGGCATCCGAGTCCTATATTCGCGAGAATTTCATTCTATTTTTAAAATAAAGAGAATGTCACGGTTCTAATGTAGATAAATACGGCCATTTTGTGTTCGATAGAGATAAGTTCTCTGACATATTAACCAAAAAAAGGTAAATGGTTTGCAATCTTACTGCTATAACTAATGACTGAGATTTGTATGACTCGGCTGGGCATTTATTATCTTTTACTTATTTCTGTTCTGAAGGAGTAATGTTTACATTGTTATATATTGTATTTGAAGTGTAAAAAACCGGTATAATATTAACAAGCACATTCATATTTAATATAGTAAATGCGAAAGTATCTTTGTCTGTTTGTCACGGTTTCACGACAAAACTACTTAAAAAATGTAAATGAAATTTGGTAGTGTACCAAATATCATTTAAATTGTTTCAGTAGTATTATTGTAGATAGTCTATACCCTGAGAAAGGATATAGGTTTTTTAATGTGAAAAAAGGGTTGTAAGGGGTTGAAACGGTAGATGAAATGTTGTATGGAGTCATTTTTAAAGCTAGAAGCTTAAGACTTATATTTTAGGCTATGTATTAACTATAAATAAATATGACTATCAAAGTTAAAAAAAAACCCTTAATATAAAATATGGGATGAAAGTTAGTATGGAAATTCATTATTTCGATTAATCTGTTCACATAGATTTTATGAGTTACATTTCTAAATGTTTTCCTTATTTGGTCAAGTTCACTATTCCAGCACACCTAGTAAATATATATATCTATAAATATACATATAAATAAAAACATGTAATCAGAGAAGATATAGGAAGAAATACTAGTAGTATTTCCAGTATTTGTCGTATTTCCCGTGATCAAGCGGCACACTTATTGCAGGAAATTAAGAGAGGTGTATCGTTTGAGGTTCGCAATTTGGGTCGATACGTGTTCCCCTATAAGGGCAATGTAAATATTTCGTGTCGGGAATATTTAGTTAAATTTCTAATGAGATTCTATAGTAGCAACAGTTTTTATTTAAAAATAAATGAATATAGAATATAAAATATTCCAAAAAACAGCAATATTCATAATATTAATACAAGATTTAAAGACAAACTTGCTGTCCCCAAGTATCGTTTAGAAAAAGTTAATAGGTCTTTTATGGGAATAGGTATAAAAATTTACAATAAGATACCAAAGGATATGTTGGAATTACCCTTAAATAAATTCAAAACATCTGTTAAATCATATTTACTGAGCAAAGCCTATTACTCACTAAACGAGTACTTGAATGACGAGTGTGCATGGCAATAGTTGTTCATGCACTGAATTTTCATTTAATGTTAGACATAGACACCTATATAATATACATATACATTGTAAATAAACTGGCTTTAAAAAATTCAATTGAGTTTCTTGCCAGTTCTTCTCAATTGGATCTATATACCGAACTGGACGGTAGGGAAAAAATAAAATTATAATGTAAAAATTTGACGTTCATAAGCGGCTAAAATGTCCTACATGAATAAATGATTTTTGAATTTGAATTTGAATAGCTTAACGACTGATAACCCAAATGGAGTGGTTAGAGATATTGCAACTCAGTAATTTGGCGTAGCCATATCGCTGGGTATAATAAATACCACAATAAAAAGAAGTTCCTTTGATCTTTAATAAATACTATGTAGCAAGATTAGATATTCGTATTAATTTTGTTTGTAACATTGCTAACAATGTACCACGTCGAATCGACCCCTTTTAAATAAAACCAATACCAAATCGACCTCCATGCGATCCCCCCTGGAAACCATTGAGGTGAATTCTTGGTGAAATTGTCTCGATGGTCTAACTGGCCAACTTCATGTTCATCCTACCATCCTTCGCTGGCGCCTTGCTAGTGTAGACCGTTAGCTGTTTTCTATATTTCCATAATTTATGTCAGGGAGAAATATTAATTACAAAAATAAAAAGGTACATCTAAACTATAAGATAAACCAATTGAATGCTAATATTTTAAATGCGAAATTGTCTGTCTGTGCATACCTTCGGGTTCTAAAGCTTTCCGGATTATGTTTTTAGATAATGTCATGTCAAATTAAGATCACATAGTTAAGAAAGGTTTCTATAATGTATAATATCAGGACCATATATACAGCGCCATCTAGACCCAAGTTAAACTAGCTAAAGCTTGTATTATAGGTACTCTGTAACAGATACAAATACATAGATATATTGTCTTTTCCGTAAATACATACATATTATACATACAGAACATCCAGACCGATACAAACAATCATATATACTCATGAATATAAATGTGTACACCATGCGAGGAATCGAACCCGTAACCATTGGAAGTAGGGTGGTGTGCTAAACCACTAGACTAAGTCTCGAGTAATAGCTAATAATATTATAATTATAAATACGAATGTACTCTTACCTTTTCACGACTACATGGCAGAACGGATCTTAGTGAAGATTGATTATATCACGAGGATATAAGCCATATTTTATCTCAATAAGATTGAATACTTCATGAAGCAAGATGCAGACGAAGTCGCGAGTAATAGCTACGAAACTATAAATAATCGAGTGAATGTACCTGGAGGTATCTCGATATCACTATTTGTTTAAATATTATTTATCTTTTTTTTACTACGCTTTTACTGTCCATAGGCTTAAGTGAATTCCCTTTTTTGCGTTTTATTTTAAACCTTTTTGCTTCTTCTTTTCATCACTTGCCCCACCAAAAATATTGTGTTAAATGTGTGTGTAATAGTGTAGGTTCTTCTTTCCCTTATGTACTATTCATTGATAGTGTTCTGAGGCTTTGGTATACTCCAATCTGTCCGGGACTGCGTGTCGACACCTACCCTCATGGGGTCAATACTTATGACCCTTAGTGCTATTTTTCCTTCTTTTGCAGCTTGTTGTCCATGTTTCCAGTACTATCATGAGATTTTTAAACGCTGTTTGTTCGGCGCTGTCCAGTTTTATTAAGGTTTTGTTTTTAATATGAATCATTCTGCATTGTACTCCTGTTAACTTGTGTTTTGGCGACTTAAACCTTTTCATTCTCATGGTAGTCTTGGTGTTCGAGCCTATAGGGTTTGCTAATCCAGGTGCTAGGATTAACGATTTGGGGTTTGCGCTGTTGCAGAATATTATGTTGTTTAATTCCATTATCATTAGCATGGTGAGATCACAAATGTGTCTCAGCTTGGTCGCCGCATAGTCAACACTAAACTATAAAGATATATCCGAGCTCTATTCAATGCTTGATGATGCCTCGTTCAGAGGCGAAACAGGTGTCGCAATAAGGGAGTAGACTCTACAACGATCGGAATTTGATCACCAACAGAAAAGGTCGTAACGCTTCCAGTAATCGGTAGTTAAGCTTCCGCACTGAATATTTGTGGTCTCACACATGCAAATAAAGGGAATTGAACGGAATATAAATGCATTAAACAGTGAAATGGAGATCCGCAAAATAACACGTAATTCAATAAAATGTACCACAATATCTCCAGGTACATAACACTAACTTTTATAGGAATAGCATCTACGCCTTTTGGGGATACATGTATACCTTTATAAATGATGAATATAAGGTCCCTTGAAGACTAATCGAAACGAAACGAGCCGGTTTAATTTGGCGTGTAAATATTTTCTTACAGTCCTTAGGGTGTAGATACGTTTTTCGGTTAGTAGTGATAGGTACAAGATATAGGCGTCAGAGGAATGTGAATAATATATTAAATAACTTTGACGTATATTGTATGATATAAGTGAAGGAAAACAAAATATACAGTTAACAAAGATACCTAAGCAACATATAACAAAGAAATACGTTTATAATAGCAATGAATTCTTCATAACATATAACAATCTGGATCGTTAATATAGGATATTCTGTTTTAAATTTCTATGAGAGAAAGAAGGACAAAAGTAATTAAAAATAATATACATAGTTAAACCATGACAAACTATTAAGGTGATATAATTATTATATAGAAATTGAATGTGCCTTTCTATCATGTAAAATCGTATTTATTGCAACTTTATGTTTAGTGTGTACTGGAATGTTATATATATATATATATATATATATGTATGATTTAAAGTATTACAAATTGATTAAAAATATTATGTATTATCTAAATCAAGCGATAATGCATATGGAGCCGTGCCAAATCTATATCAAACGAAATCTTCTTTCTACAACCCTGATGAGAAAACTATTTAAATGAGGCATTTCTTCACGCGAAAACTACTGAACTGATTTAGATGAAACTTCACAGTAAAATAGATTAAACATCAGAATAACACATAGGCTATAATTTAAAAAGATAATATGTAAATGTAGCGAAATATAATGATATGTTAAGTGTGATGCAGATGAAACTGCGCGGGTCAAATAGTATGTTATAATTAAACTAGCTTAACAAAAAATGTGTCATAAAAAATATGAGTTGAAAATCGCTAATGACTTGTACCATAGTACACCCACTAATGAAGGCGAGGGCTGTGCTTACATCGAGATCGTTCATGCGGCCTATCAGAGATCCACTTTCGTTGGTTTCATCAATATAATGTACGATTTCAGCTTATTCTAAAAGAGATTAATATGTATGTTATTTTTAACTCAATTTTATTTAGACTATACAGTGTTTCTATTTTTTATGGATATAATGGAATGGCCCGCCTGCGCTAACGGTTTACGCTGGCGGGGCACCAGTGGAGGATGATGAGATGAGCATGAGGTTAGGTCAGTTTGCCTGTGATTAAATAATCAGGAATTAACCACGATGGTTTTTATGGGGAACTGCGTAAACGTCGATTTAACATGGTACATTGCTAGCAATGGGGACATTAGACCCTATTACCAACAATTCTCTTCCCACCTATATATATATATATATATATATAGTGTATTTAGCGACTTATGTGCGTGTGGTGCGGGTATAGAGTATCTGTAGCATGGAGGTTGTAAAACTTTTTTTTATAGTACAGGGGACAAACGAGCTTGCGGCACACCTGATGGTAAATGACTACGCTGTCCATGAACACCCGCATCACCAGGGAATGAAGTTGCTTGTTTGTACTATATAATCTAAGAAATTTTCCATATGATAGTAATTTTGTGCGGTTTAATAGGTTTGTTGTAATCCCATTTTTTTATACTACGTAAGTGGCTAACAAGCATATGGTCCATCTGATGGTTAACGGTTACCGTAGCCTATGGACGTCTGAAACACCAAAGATGTCACGTGCGCGTAGTTGACCCTTAAGATATCTTGAAAACCCCATGCTCTCTCTCTCGAGTAAACTTCGGCACGTAGTTCATTCACCAATCTAAGTGTACGTGGTAGGAAACGCCTCTGAACCCGCACTGTCCGAGACCATTTAGGTTCCAGCATGTGGGGGATGAATTCTCTATCCACGCCGAACAGTGCAACGGTAAAAAAATCCACACCTCAAAGGATTTATTGCCAGTAGGTTTAAGATCTATTATAATTCGCAACCGTACTTAGCCGCAGTGCGTATGAGACAAACAATCTCCTAAACAAACGGTTTTATTCACAAGCTCGGATTAGCTTGGGACTAGAGTGCGCTGTGTGAATTATCCTGAGATATTATTATTATGTTGGAGGAGGCCTTTACCCAATGGGAGTTCTTTCTAACTAAATAAATATATATATATATATAAAAACAAATTAATAACAAATAGTTATAAAATAATACAAACTTATAGTAAAAAAGTTTATTAACAATAAAGTAAGAAATAGATATAATATATCTATATAAATACACACATATATTTAATATATAAAATTCCCATGTCAGAGGCTTCATGTTTATATGCCGCCGAAACGGCTTGACCGGTTTTGATGAAATTTTATATGTATATTCAGTAGGACTGGCAATTGGTATTAAGGGTGGCTCACTCCAAAAAAAATATTTTCATTATTTCGACAATTTTCTTTAACAACCCTAAATTTTCACCCTTCTACGATTAACCCCTATTTTTAATAGCGATTTTAATTTATATGACGATATATATATATATATATATATATTTGTAATACAATAACTTTGTAATGAGCAAGAAATAAAAATACTTTATTATTATTATATTATGTTTATAAGCGACGGTTCTCACTTACCATTAGGTGGGTTAGATTTCTGTCAGCTTCATTGCCGTTCCCGAGAAATATATTAAAAAAATACGCGCCCATATCCCATGAAATCATAACTTCATAAGATAAATATTTTGTTCAATTAAATTAATGTAAAAACAAAATATAATATTTCATTATTAATGAAATGATGTAGACAATAAATTTACTTAACCTTTATTATATTTTCATTACGTCTATTTCAACAATGTAATGAAAAATCGTTGTATCGATCATTAATTACGAGTGAAACAAAAGCAATAATTGGAAAATTATATTGTATTATTATTGACTAGCTGTGCCAAATAATTTCGTCTGCATCACACTTATTGGACATTTATCATTATATTTCGCCCAATTCATATAGTATCTTTTTAAATTATAATCTATATGTGACCTTAACTAAATAAAGAAAAAATATTTAATAATTCAACCCAAGAACCCAAAGAAAAAGTTTCATCGTTCTAACTACAAAGATGACGAATTTTGATATAAACTTTCATCCCCTAATGTAATCTCTCCTCTTAAAGGTAACATTTTTGCAAACTTTCAATGTCATATTTATTTGTATTTAATTAACAGCCTAATCTAACTTTAAAAATGACGATATTTTCTTATATACTTTTATTTCTCCGTAGAATTCTTTCTCGCATTAAAAAGTAGCCTATGTCCTTTGTCAGCGTGTAAGTACTGTACCAAATTTTATCCCAGACTTAGGGGTGCAATTTAGCAAATTCCTTTCTTAGGGATGCCTACGTCATAATAGCTTTATGCATGCAAAATGTCAGCCCGATCGGTTTAAAATTGACAAAGTTTCATACAAACTTTCATCCCCTATTTTATCCCCTTGGGGGTAGAATTAATCAAAATCCTTTCTTAGCGGATGCCTACGACATAACATCTACTTGCATGCCAAATTTCAGCCCGATCCGTCCAGTGGTTTGGGCTGTGCATTGATAGATCACTATGTCAGTCACCTTTGAGTTATATATATTTAGATTTAACAAATTATAAACATAATGTATATCAGCATAATTTGGCATGAATTATATATTTAGTAAAAAATACTAAGAAGAAAATTTCTTTAAATTTATACTCGATATGGATATCTTACCCATATCCAAATTACACTTAAATCGTAGAATAAAAAGATATGACTATTCAAAAGTGTAATTATATAAGTTTATTTTACAAAGATTTTTCCAATTTGAATTGTTATCATTGTAAACATATATAACATTTATTTGAAATGAATACGAGCTGAGTATCTTGTCAGTTCTTCTCATCTCGAAATCATTCCGAACTGACGGTAGATTTGACATATCATAAGAGTCTGTAATAGACCTACATGAATAAAGACATTTTAAATTTGATTTTCTATTTCCACAACGATTAATAAAAAACACTTACTAACAAATGGAAAAAGAATTTCAATGAAATGGAATTAAGTTGGCGTATTCGTTACCTTTTTGTATGTAAATTACGCCTGTATTTCAGCCAAATAAAAAAGACCATTTGAAATTTTGGACTTTGATGAATGTCCGGTGGAGATAGGTAATAAAAATAAACGACGGCGTGTGGCATTTGTGAGGGGTAAATTAGAGTAATATATTACGACAGTCACCGGCTCAGTTCTAGCGGCTACACATATTGCCCCGTCTTTTATAATAGCACTTATATTCATCATTGCTTCGTACCTTTATTTGGTGCTGTATGTCATCTTTTCCACTGGTCTTTATTAGCCGTCATATCTGAAATTAATCTCCTTTTGTTAATTGTAATTCAGATTGATTAATCTTATATATATAACAATATTGGTCTAGTGGGAAAGGGATTGTTAGTAACGGACTAATGATCACATAAATCCTTTTCTGTCCAGGCTGTCAGGTTATGGAACGCACTCCCCCCTTGCATTCGAAGCATTCAGTCACTTGCTAGTTTCAAAGTCTCTGTCAAATCCCACTTTCTTTCCCTTTAAGTTCATATTGTCCTCTTTGTCTCAGTTCCCTTCATATTTTCTGAAGATATGTGCATTATTAAGTATATGTATGTTTACGTATGTTTATATTTTATTATATATATTAATAGATATATTTATGTACAAATGTATATTTATGTTCATTACGTGCACCACCTACTATTTTCTTATCTTAATGTTACTTTCTCTACTGGTAGTCTGGAAGAGATTTTTAGCGATAAGACCGCCTTTTGTATCAGTTTATGTATTATATCATTTTATGTGTTATATCTTTGTCTGGTGCAATAAAGAGTTTAAATAAATAAATAAATAAATTAGCAATGTACATATGTCAGCTTGACCTCCACGCGGTTCCCCCTGGAAACTATTATTATAAATTCCCTGTGAACTTGTCACAATTGGATAACTGACCTGATATTATGTTTATATAGATGATAATAGAATGATGCACCTGCGCTAACCTTCAAGAAAAGTGCTTATTCCTTTTTAATAGGCCGGCAACGCGCTTTTAATACACCCCTAGTGTTACGGGTGCTCATGGGCAGCGAGGTCGTTTGTCCTCTATGCTAAAACATAAACATGGATTATATGTAAATTAAATAACTGTTATAATCTCGGTGCCTATAGATTTATACGTTCTGATTCAGTCACGAATACATCAGTGTACTGGCACTTATCTTTTCTTTAGCATATTAATTAAGATACTCTGTACAAACAACACAGTTTCATCTAGTCTCAAAGTTTGTGTTATGGGTACTAGATACTTAATAGAGAAACTTAGATACATTTTTTTAAATGTGTTATGGCGAGTACTAAACCCGATACGAAATTAATAGAAATCGCTATACCACCGATAATTTTTTTAAAGTCTACATACATGTGGCTCATGTTATATTATTTGGTACTAACTTCAGCACACCGCAAGTACTAAAAAGTTTGGGCCATGTAATGGACTTTAAGTTTAAAGTCTACATACATGACTGATAGAAATGGTCATGTTATATTATTTGCATTGAGAAAATACGAATATTTTTGTGAACATCCTCTCATCTTGCCTCACCAGCATATACAGTTATTGCAAGCGAAAAAGCAATTGTATTATCGAAAAAAATTAACACAGAACCCTTTTGAATATTTTCTTTTCGTAAATCAAATTCAGCACAAGAAGACAGACAATTGCCTGCTCCTGTAAAAAAAATGATCTATTTTACATTATTAAAATATTCAGGAACGGATGTATGAAAAATGCGTGGCCCAAAATATACTTTTTAATGAGCCAGTGACAAAACGTCAACGGTTACACGTTTAGATTCAAACTTTCGCTAACGATCGCATTACTCATAATTATACGCATAATTGTAATATTTTAAATTAATATAAAAGTCGCCGAGAATATACGTTTTTTTTCACTCAAGATCCTCAACTCACAAAAAAAAGGAATGTATGCTGGGACATAGTAGAAGTGAAACTTCAACGAACTGCCGTTGTCTTCTCTCCGTCGCCACTAGCCTTTCTCTTATCGTCTTCTTCCTCCACGGGACGGTAACGCTTTTTCGTGACTGAAAAATCCTATTACACCCTAATATCTCTATGTAATAATATAATTTAATAATAATCTCAGGACAATTCACACACACTTGTGTTATGGGTGTTAGATAACTGATATAAATACATAGATATATATTTTTTCGTAAATACATTCATATTATACATAGAAAACAACCAGACTGATACAAACAATCATTCTCATGAATACAAATGTTTGTGCCGTGCGAGGAACCGAACCCGCGACGGCTTTATGCTAAACTGCTAGATCATCGAAGGCGTCTATATAGAAGATTCACTTGAAAAATTTCGTGTGAATACAAACAATCATTTATATATCAACATGTCAGCTCAAGGATAGAATATGAAGAAGAAGCAGAAGAAGCAAGAATTTGTTATACTGTAATTATATATATAAAAAAAACATCTATTAAAAAGAGCAACACACGAGTTTCTTGCTCATTCTTCTTGTGATGAATTTGCATTCCGAATGAGTGGTAGAATCAAAATATGACTATTCAAAAGTGCTTGTAATGAGTATATAAAGATTATTTCTATTTCTATTTCTATTTCTATTGATTGTTGTGACTACATATATGTGTTCATTATATAATACTAGCTTTTACACGCGGCTTCGCTCGCATGATTTCATTATTGGCTGCTAGATGGCGCTGAACAAGTAAAATATTTGTTTTTTTTAATAAAAAGTATCCTATGTTCATTCTAATACATCCAGTAATACCTTTGCGTGAAAGCGTAACAAACATTTACACTTATAATATTAGCAAGGATTTTCATTTTATAGCAATCTCTATAACGTACACTGACTACAGTACGCTAAAAAATAACATCCTCCCGAAACATTTTAGCAAAACATATACGCAAGTAACTTAAATTGATTTTTAGACTGAGACTTCATTATATGCGTGACGCGTAAATACTTTGTTTAAAATTTTCATCGTCGATACTTAAGATGGTAATAGATTTGGTTGTTGTAAATTACAACGATAATTATTTATAATAGCGACACCTTTTTAACATGACAGATGGGGTTAGAGATGTTAGAAATATGGACTATTAACCCAATTCCTAGCAATGTACCATGTTAAATCAATATAACGAAATAAGGCGAAATTCTTTAGGACGAAAGTAAACTACGGAATTTCAGCATTAATTTAAAAAATTCTTCCATCATCATCATAATCATTAGCCTACTGCAGTCAACTGTTGGACATAGGCTTCTCTCAAAGCACACCACTGGGCACGTTCCTCAGCCCTTCTCTAGCTGCGAGGCGTCCTACTATACGTTTGCCAAATTTCATTAACATTAGTTCAGCCATGAAAATTAACAGTTTTCTTGTAATGTTTTTTAATAGATAATAATGAAATGGTGTACTCTGCACTAACGATTTACGCTGTCGGGGAACCAGTGGAGGTTGATAAGATGACCAGTTAATCAGTTAGCCTATAGTGGTAAATTTATCAGTTTAACCCATGGTTTCCAGGTAAAACAATGTACCATCCAGGAATTTAACAATCCCCTTACCCCCATTTGTGATGATAAGTTTAAATCGTTTTGACATATAACTATATTAAAAATTTTATAAAAGTAAAGGCTATTAGTCCATATTACTAACAATGATAACATACATTGCCAGCAATTAAAAATTTTATAAAAGGATTATTAGATAAGTTTAAATCGTTTTGACATATAACTATTACTTAAATATTAGAAATTTTATAAAAGTAAAACGCTGTCGCCTGTTTAATGTACCCTTAGCCTTACACGTAGGTGATTGGTAATCTCGACAGAGGACATCGCTACAATTTTTCCCTTTATTGGGTTATGTGAAAGAAAATAACTTCGATAATCTTCCAGGAATCATACTTTTATATTGTTTGAATATCAGATGTAATGGAATAAGTTTCTTACAATAGACGGTAATCTCGACATGACGATGTCGTATGGTCCAAGTAATATTTAGATTGTATACCAGCTGGCTCCTATGCCTAAGGCTGTTTTTTAATAAAAAGAAATAGATAAAGTAACAGGATTACAGGCATGAGTTTATTATTATATATTAATTTAGCATCCGTCATGGTAACGTATTAACTGTATCACGGCTTGATAACTTTATGTTACGGACACATAAATATTATAGAATTACTAACTGTCCCGGCAAACGTTGTTATGCCTTAAAATAAAAAAAAAATTAGGGGTGGACTACCCCTAACATTTAGGGGGATGAAAAATAGATGTTGGCCGATTCTCAGACCTACTCAATACGCTCACAAAATTTCATGAGAATCGGTCAAGCTGTTTCGGAGGAGTATGGGAACGAAAACTGTGACACGAGAATTTTATATATAAGATATACATATATATACCATTTATCATTAGATGGCCCGTATACTTGGTAACCAACATAGTAGTATATAAAAAAGTAGAATTACATGAGTGATAAGACAGGCTTTTGATAGTTCTAATTATAATCTTTTAATGTTCATATTAGTGCACTAAAATTTCCTTATTAACTGAAATAAAAAATACAATTCCATTCAGACAATTAATATCAATATGAGAACCCGCTTGAACTGAGACCACAGCTGAAATCCTAATCCTAAGTTTAAAATATAAAGCTTCCATTTTATCTCTACATGGGTTATGACCGGGACAGAATTTAAGTATTCACGGATTTTCTAATTTATTTAAAGCGAATTACTCTAGATACTTTACGAGTATATCAGATGTATGAAAAAGGATAAAGTGAGCAATCATTATCTCCAAACGACGTTTTTTTTCTTTCATGCAGAAAAAGAGACACTTTTTTTTTTAATTCTTACATTTATTTAGGTACTTGTATCATAATAGAAAAAGAGACTTTAATAAGTCCCTCAGCATTTGCTGAGGGACTATACGACATTTGTCGCTCGCTCCTAAATTCAAATTGAGATATACTAAGATGAAAACCCGCGCGAATTGAGACCACGACCGCAATTTTACCCAGCTATAAACTGCTATAGAGCTTCTATTGTATCTTTAGATGCGTTGCGACTAGGGTTGCCATCTATAAAATTTGGTAAACAGGACAGGAAATTAAAAACTCCGATTTTTAAGTTTAGAACTGGGGCATAATTACAGTTTTTTTCTTAATAATTTTCTATAGTTGTAAACTAAGCATAGGTACTATATATATGATAGATATAGTTAAAGTTATATATAAATCGGAAGTACAAATATATCCTCAGCTGAACACATCCGGGGAAAACCGGAGAGATGAATGATGATGATGATGAAAGAGAGGTTAATTGGTTTCAATTAGCATATATTAACATTTTCTTAATTATAGAGCTTGATTAGCGCAAGGAAAGTAACTTGAAAGTTTTTAAACCCGGCCTACAAATATAAGCTCAGTTAAATATATCCGAAAAAACTATACGGATGACGTAATCATTAGTTTTAATTAGCAGATATTAACTTATGTAGGGAAGGTAATTTGTAAATTTTTAAACCCGGACTAAAATGTAATCTCAATTGAACTCATCCTTGGAAAACCATACGGATGACAACCCTAGTTACGACCAGAACAGTAGACAGGCAACGAGGATAGAAGGATTATCCGATTTATTTAGAGCGAATAAAATTAAATCGACGGTGATGCATTTACGACAATATAAAGTATTAGTATGTAATATTATATTATCTGTGGTATTAGAAACGCTATCTATGTTTTATGGAAAACTAGTTGACCCGCGCAACTTCGTCTACGTCACATTTTCCCCGTTTTTGCAACATTTCCCATTGCAGCTCGGGTCTTATTGGTCGTAGCGTGATGTTATATAATAATAATAATCTCTGGAATACATAATCTAGACCCATCTCTTGTGTTATTCACAAATACATAGATATTTTTTTTGTAAATGTATGTATTTTACATAGAAAACACCCAGACCGATACAAACAATCATATTCATGAATACAAATGTTTGTGCCGTGCGTGAATCCGTCGGATAGTAAAGCGATGCTAAACCACTGATACAAATAATATGCAAGTATTTTTTCTTCTTGTGATGAGTCTACGTTCCGATTGAGTCGTAGAATAAAAAATTGTGACTATTTAAATGTGCTTATAACATGTTTATTTGAATAAAGATTATTTATATTTTTTAAACTTTCTGTTTTCATTCATGATATACAAATGTTTGTGCTAGACCGCTAGACCACCGAGGTCGGCATATAGCCTATAATATTCCACGATTGGAATTTTCAAAATCGGTTCAGTAGTTCCACAGATTACCCTCTACTACCTCACAAAAGTTACTATAATATTAGTAAAGATAAGAGCTACTATTAGAGGGGTATTACGGTATCAAGTGTATTGAATCAATACATATATGTATGACGTAAGACGTGGAAATCAATATACATGCTATATTCTTAGCTCAAAACATTATGTTTATTTTTTAACAGGAGTTTCAGAGATTTTAATAGATTTATTACTGGATTCAAATTCGTCACCATATGAGTTATTGAATTAGAATATTAGAATAAAACAAACATAAAATTTTAAGTTAAAGTTCAGTTAGTAATGTTTTTGTAGAAAAAGAATTCGTCGTTTCTATGTTGATTGTTGCGTGCCTAATAAAAAATTTATTTAAAAGAGCAATATATAATAATATCATACCTCAGTGACTATTTAAATACATGGATACAATTTTTTTTTTTGTAAATAAATACATATTATACATATAAAACATCCAGACCGATACAAACAATTATAACATGTTTATTTGAATAAAGATTATTTATATTTTTTAAACTTTCTGTTTGTTTCACTTCAATAGATATACAAAGAATCATATGTTGACAATAGTTTAGTGAAAACAATTAATTAATCAGATAAACCGTTTTTGAGGTTACACATACAAGTTCATACAACAATCGCACAGACAAAAAACATAACTAAAGCTTTAGATATAAGTTGATATATTCCCTCAACGTTCGACTTATATATCTTTTATGTCATAGCAATCACTTATATTTTTATTATATTATAGATTTAATATCCCTTCTCTCTATCTATAAAAACGTAGATTTAACAACGAATGGATTTTATTCATATATGCCGACGCTATACGGAACTGGTTTATTGTGAGATACATTTTATCGTAAAGAATAAAATGGTTCCCACGGGACAGTCGGAGAAATATATTTCTGAAATGGATCGGATTCTCGTAATCGTAGCTTGCTTGCGGCTGGTTATTAGTATTTACAACCTTTTACTGTCTAAGTCATGTGTGATTTGATGTTGACACACATCAAATTTTTGCATGAAACCTGACGAGTTCGAGATAGTTCTTAGTTATAATTACTCATGATTCGTTCATTCGTTTGAATACTTTCGATTCGTTTTATATTACGAATACTAGCTGACCCCGTGAACTTCGTTCCACCTCAGTATTAATGGAGTTTTGAAGTTTAGTTATACAATAAATTTCTAAACGCATCCTGCTTTGTCAGTTTGTATGGGAAAATTAAAATGTTGTTTTTACTATTATCCATGCAATTTATTTATATTTTATCACCGTTTAAACCTTCCCTGGACTTCCACGAATGTTTCAATACTAAAGTTAGTCAAATCGGTTCAGCCGTTCTCGAGTTTAGCGAGATTAAGTAAGAGCAAATCATTTTTATATATATAGATAAATAATCATTATTCAAATAAACTGAATAGACATAAATATGTCTACTCAGTTTACAATTTTTAAAGAATAATATGTAAATACATATTAATGGTATAAAGTAATTAACAATGAAGAGCACAACAAATCAGTATGTTTGCAGAAGAAGTCTTTTTATAGTAATTTTTAATACAATATAATATATAATATAATTTTCCCGCGCAAAACATAATGCGCCACAGATGAACAATATTGCAACGGCACGGCGCGCAGCCGTAGTAGGATGCTGTGGGCCACAGCTGGCCTTTACAATTTTACCGGATGATAGGAGGCGAGTGCAGATGGCACCGTAAACCCACGGAAGGACTAATGGAGCGCCTGAAGGCCAACTCCCGCCTGACGGATATGAATCTATGAGGGCATCACTATGGGTTCAAACCTCGACTCAGGCCGTCAAAATTTCGATCCCAGTTTGAATTAAATGGGAGATCGATCGGAGAGAAGTAGGATAACGAGCGATATTAACATTAAGTATAAGTTTTAACATAGAGTTATTTAAATATGTATAACTCAAAGGTGACTGACATAGTGATCTATTAATGCACAGCCCAAACCACTGGACGGATCGGGCTGAAATTTGGCATGCTGGTAGATGTTATGACGTAGGCATCCGCTAAGAAAGGATTTTGATTAATTCTACCTCCAGGGGATAAAATATGGGATGAATGTTTGTATGAAACTTTGTCAATATTAAACCGATCGGGCTGAGACTTTGCTTGCATAAAGCTACTATGACGTAGCCATCCCCTAAGAAAGGATTTTAATAAATTCCATCCAATCTAAGGGGATAAATTAACGCGAGCGAAGCCGCAAGCAAAAGGTAGTATTATTATATAGTTTATTTAAATCACTAAATAAAATACTCGTAAACCATATTTTATAACGGCAGCATTTTAAAAATAATCTTTTAACGAGTAATGGATTTAAACATAAAAATAATAATTGAAGGGAAAAAGAAAATGAAGCTTAAAACGTGATTATAATACAGATTTGTTTTTCCCAAAACATTTTCTCAATACGCCGGAATCAACTCGAGTTAATCCCAACTATGCTTCGATAAAAAGCCCACCGAAAATTGGATTCCATTTTATAAATACACATTTCATTTAAAATGTTTTTATTTTCAATCAATATGTAAAATACTTAATTATATTGTATTTTTGGTGTGAAAAATCATTATTTTTTTATTAAAATAAACTTCCTGCTTTTTTTTGTTGACGATATTTACAATTTAAATAGGTGTTGCAACGGAAACGGAAAACTTTGTATAAAGTATGATACTTTATACAAAGTGATTTATATTTTTAATCTTCAATAAATTGCAAATAGATATATATTATACTTGTACATAGAAACACGAATGATACAAACAATCATACTCGTTAATACAAATGTATGTGCCGTGCGAGGAATCGAACCTGCGACCATCGGAAGTAAGGCGGTGTGCTAAACCACTAGACCATCGAGGCCAAATGTTTATTTGGTTAACAAAATTTCAATAACACGTGAGTATGATCATTTCAACTTGATGCCTACAAGCAATATGATACCTAAGCTGTACATCGCTAGAGGTATGAAGTTACGAGTAATTAATCAAGTATAACAGATTATGTGGATATCTTATATTAATATTAATTGTATTATAAATGCGAAAGTTTGTGAGTACGGATGTGTGTTACACTTTCACGCAAAAACTATAGAACGGATTTTGATGAAACTTTACAATAACATAGCTTATGCATCAGAATAACACATAAGTTATGTTTTATATTGAAATTAATATACTGAAATTTACGCGAGTGAAACCGCGGGCACAGATAGTTATTATTATAAACGCGAAAGTTTATGAGTATGGATGGATTTTTGTCACTCTTTCTCGCAAAAACTACTGAACGGATTTTATGAAACTTTACAGTAATATAGCTTACTAGCTTTTGGCCGCGGCTTCGCTCGCGTTAATTTATCCCCTTAGGGGTGGAATTTATCAAAACCCTTTCTTAGGGGGTGCCTACATCATAGTAGCTTTATGCATGCAAAGTCTCAGCCCGATCGGTTTAAAATTGACAAAGTTTCATACAAACTTTCATCCCCTATTTTATCCCCTTGTGGGTAGAATTAATTAAAATCCTTTCTTAGCGGATGCCTACGTCAGTCATCTTTGAGTTATATATATTTAGATATATCTGAATAACATATAGGCTATAAATTTCATGCGAGTGAAATCGCGGGTACATTAAGTGATTAATCTTATATATAAAATTCTCGTGTCACAATTTTCGTTCCCATACTCCTCCGAAACGGCTTGACCGATTCTCATTAAATTTTGTGAGCGTATTGAGTAGGTCTGAGAATCGGCCAACATCTATTTTTCATCCCCCTAAATGTTAGGGGTAGTCCACCCCTAATTTTTTTATTTTTATTTTAAGGCAAAACAACGTTTGCCGGGACAGCTAGTATTATAGAAATTATAGGACACGTTTACTAAAATTATATCTTCACATGCTTTATAATGGTCAGATTGCGACCACCCAATTAGAGTACCTGTTACCGTCAGTATTGCTAAAATAGGAAAACTTTAGATTATCTAGTTGGTGCTCAAAATGCTTTTAAATTTTTATACTACGAAGCTATCAAACAAGCATATGGTCATAACCTCAGACTTTCTAATTGGTGTTCAAAATATTTTTAAATTTTTATACTACGTAAGTGGCAAACATCTATGCTCCCATTGGTCATAGCGTAATGTTATATAGCTTAAAGCCTTCCTCGACAAATGGACTATCCAACACAAAAATAATTTTTCAATTCGAACAATTAGTTCCTGAGATTAGCGCGTTCAAACAAATTCAAAATTCAAATTCAAAAATCATTTATTCATGTAGGACATATTGCCTATGTGATGGTAAATGGTTACCGTAGCTTATGAACGCCTGAAACACCAGGGGTCTTACGTGCGCGTTGCCGACCCTTAAGAAACTTTAATACACCCTTTATGAAAAATCTCGTACACGAGAACATCTCGCCAGCTAGTTTCAGCCATTCCACAATCTATATGAAATAATAATAATAATAATAATGGAATTCACACAATTCACAGAGATTGTATTATCGGTACATGTATTGTATTATAGGTTCTATAGTACCTATAAGGGCTCTGCTTAGTTTGGTCCTAGATGGCGCTGGTTGTCTATAGACAACTGGTATAAATACTTAAATACACTTATTTTGTAAGTGCGTATATAATATTTATTATTTACTTATTTATTTATTTTAGGAAGATTTGTCTTATATTTTGGAGAGAGTTGTCATATTAAATTGTCAATGCCAATTAATATTCTTCGGCAATAGTAACAGTATACATAGAAAACACCTAAACTGATACAGATATTCATACTCATGAACACAAATGTTTGTGGGAGGAATCGAACCCGCGACCATCGGGAGTAAAGCGGTATGCTTAACCGCTAGACTAACGAGGCCGGCAAATCCCGAATGGGTCATAATATTTAATTTTCATAAATTCTATCAGTATAGAATACCAAAAATAAATTCTTACTAATATTATAAATGCGAAAGTAACTCGTCTCTCTGTCTGTCACGCTTTCATTCCAACACTACTGTACCAATTTAAATAAAATTTGGTACACAAATAGTATAGACCCTGAGAAAGGAATAGGCTACTTTTTTATGAAAAAAAGGGTTGTAAGGGGTTGAAAGGGAAGATGAAAGGTTGTATGGAAGTATCGTCATTTTTAAAGCTAGGAGCTTGAAACTAAATTTTAGGCTGTTGATTAAATATAAATAAATATGACATTAAAAGTTTGTAATAATGTTACCCTTAAGGGATTAAATAAAATAGGGGATGAAAGTTTGTATGGAAAACTGACATTTTTGTAACTAGAACGATGAATATTTTTAGGGTCAGATTATTCAATATTTTTCTTTATTTGGTCAAGGTTACTATAACACGCGGACGAAGTCGTGATCATAGCTAGTATAGTATATGACAATGGATGTGCTCGCTGTTGTGTTAAAGTCGTGTTGCATTAGCGGTAACATGTACAATGAATATTTATTACGACCTTGCCCTTTCAGTTTAGGGTTGCCACATATTAAGAGGCGTGAAACTGAATTTTCTTATTCGGTAACGCTATCCAACCTCTAATAACTTCTCTTTTAGAAGACATCTCGCTTAATAATCTATACATATAAATAAAATTGGTGTGTCTGTTTGTAATATTGAAATAACCGGTTTTTACTACATGCATATGAATAAATACGGTACATACACTAAGTATGTATCGCATTTATTCATATGCATAGAAGTAATAACATTTTTTTACAATTTTTGTCTGTCTATCTGTCTGTTTGTTCCGGCTAATCTCTGAAATGGCTGGACCGATTTTGACGGGACTTTTACTGGCAGATAGCTGATGTAATACGGAGTAACTTAGACTACTTTTATTTTAGAAAAATTCTATAATTACAATTTTTTTTGTTAAATTCCACGCGGTCGAGTGTACAGCTAGTTTAATAATACTTATAATAAGTAATTATTGTTCTGTCTCGACCAGAATTAGTCTAATCACTCCTCTAATTCCTAAGGTTGCTTGGAAGAAATCCCTATTTAGCGATACGGCCGCTCATTGTTACCTCTGTATTGTAATTATGTTGTTTTTTTTTTATTTTGTATACGTGAGGAACTATAAAGAGTTTTTCATTCATTCATTCATTCGGCTCGATGATCATCATGCTCCAAATAAAATTAGAATGAACTAAATTCAGCAAAAAAAACATTCATAAACATAATTAATAAAAATGCAGGTCCAGCGGTAGCGGTGGTCTAGTGGTTAGGCACACCTCCTTTACTTTCAAACGTCGCGGGTTCGATTCCTCACACAGTCTAAAAATTTATATTCATGAGTCTGTGTGTCTGTTTCGGTCTGGGTGTTTACTATGTACATTATTTATATATTTATAAAAATATTTATATCAGTTGTCTAGTACCCATATAGGCTTTGCTTACGCTTATGTGACTAGATGGCGCTGTGTAAATTGTCCAGGGATATTTAATATAGCAAGGCAATATAATCTAATTCTGAATTTATTTTCGCTGTCTGGCGTCAAAAGTATAAGTCACATAGAGTATTCCCATATGTAGATTAGGCAATAACATATATGTAACGCTGTACAAATCTGAATATCTCGTTTTTTACCTTAAGAGGACTGTGTCCGTACAATGAAATGAAATGTCGATAAAAATATACAACAAACTACCCGAATATTGGAAAAATATAAAGAAAAACATAATGTTTATAGGTAACTTAAAAAAATTACTTATAAAAAAATGTTATTGTAATGTCCATGAATATTTGACAGATAACTTATGAATTAGAAAAATAACATATAAAAGAATTAAAATCTGTTAAAGCCACTGTATCTCATTTTAGCTTGCTGCGCCCATCAGGGTCCATATCATCATCTGCTTCTTCCTTATCCCATTTATTTGGGGTCGGCGTAATATGTTTTTCTCTTCCATTCATCTCTGTTCGCAGTCATCCCGTTATTTACTCCCTTTCTCACTATATCATCTTTTATACAGTTCATCCATCTCTTTTTCGGTCTTCCTCTACCCTTATAACCATCCACATTCATATGTAACACCTTCTTTAGGATGGGATCTTCATTCCTACGCATTACATCCCCATACCACGATAGACGATTACTCTTTAACCTCTCCGACATCCCATCAGGGTCCATAGTGCTCTTATAATAATATTATGTCAACCTTTATTGTAACACTATGGAATGCAAATGAATAAATAAATAAATAAATGTAGGTAATATTCATGAATTCTTTCTGTCTCTTTCCTGATTTCTAAGGGGATACGATATACCAAGCGTGATGTTTGCGAGGGGATACTTTCAATCGAAAAGTTGTAGTGAATATTTGAAATGAAACTTTCAATCAAAAAGTTGTAGTATATATTTGAAATGAAAAGATATTTATTTGGCAGATGTTAAAATATAAATAAAACACACACCAAACAAAAAAAAAATCAAAACACTGTAACAATTATAAAAAAAAGTCCATTTACCATTTACACATCTCTGGGCGGGAGCACCACAATACCAGCTACTTTCATTTGACCGCATTCAGAACCGAGCAGCCAGATTCATTGGTAATCAACGTCTATGTGACAGACTCGACCCATTGGCTTTGCGGCGAGATATTGCATCTCTGTGCATTTTCTACCGCATATATCACGGGGAGTGTTCTGAGGAATTATTCGGATTAATACCAGCTGCTGAGTTTCACCACCGTACCACCCGCCAGAAACTGTAATACCATCCTGATCATCTGGATGAATGGCGGTCTTCCACAGTACGGTTTTCTAGAAACTTTTTGCCTCGCACAACCACATTGTGGAATCACCTTCCAGCAATGGTATTTCCGAACCGATACGATATTGAAACCTTCAAGAAAAGAGATTATTCCTTTTTAAAAGGCCGACAACGTACTTGCAATTCCCCTGGTGTTGCGGGTGCTCATGGGCGGCGGTAATCACTTACCATCAGGTGAGCCGCATGCTCGTTTGTCCCCTGCGTTATATAAAAAAAAACACCATTACAAAATTACCTGTGTGTGCTTGTCAAAACATTCACCCAATAGGTTCGTGCTCAGCATAATGCTGCAGCGGTTGTATGTATACACATACGTATTTCGACATACTACTCTATTCGGCATACTATATTATTAGAGTGAATATAAAAGTTATTTTGATAATTCATTACAATACCAATATATTGCTCCTCTTTTTAAAATTTTAGACGTATTGGATAGATTATACGAATGATCTCAAGACAGATCTTTTTTTTTGGTATGAAAAAAATGTAATACAAAAAACTTGACGTTCGTAAGTGTCTACAATTGTAATGTATAAATGATTATATTGATTTGGTTTGATTGATTGATTTGGTGAAAAACGAGTTTTGCGAAACTAGTATGAAACGTTGATATTATTTGACTTATCCTACGAACAAAATTTCATCGAGTTTAATTAATTATTGTAGAAAGTTTTCATAATAGCACGCTTTGTATAGAAATGGCTCGGGGACATACAGCCTTAATATATACATATTTTTGGAGATAACGTTCGGATATCAATCATTATTAATATTTAATATAGTCTCCCCACGTTTCTTTAAATCTTTATGAGTCAATATCAGAAAGTGTTGTTGGGACATTGATATATGATGTAGTCTATGTGTTATTATCATAAGCTATATTAGTGAAAAGGTTCATCAAAATCAGTTCAGTAGTTTTTGCGAGAAAGAATAACAAACATCCAAACTTACAAACTTTCGCGTTTATAATTTTGATTAATTCTAAGATATATCCCCAGGGGATAAAATAGGGAATGAAACTTTGTCAATTTTAAACCGATCGGGCTGAGACTTTGCATGCATAAAGCTACAATGACGTAGGCATTCCCTAAGAAAGGATTTGGAGGCTAAGGGGATAAATTAACGCGAGCGAAGCCGCAAGCAAAGGCTAGTAACTATATGTTTGAGAAATTTCATACTCCTTCGCCGGATATTTTTTGTTAAAAGGGTTACAAAGTTACCATCGCCTATATTGTACATAGTAAACCTTATAAACAGCATATCACATTATCACATATCACATTATCACGTAATACGCCCGTGATACCGCTAATGCGTTTCCATTCCGAAGGACTGTGACCATGCCTATAATTCTGTATTTTCACTGCTTTAACATACTATTCTATGAAAATATGGCTTATAAAGTAAACTGCTTGGTGCCTAAAGTAGGTGAGATAACGGTGCCGACTCAAATTCTGATGAGTTTGTACAAAGTTAACCTCTGTCAAGCGTTATCTGTTATATAACATTTACAGACAGACTAGCGTCCGATCAAGGCTCGTACACTATTTTTTTGAAAATATAATCCTATACCACTCTCTGATAATGCACTTATATAGAAATATACAATATATATAGAAACTAGCTTTTGCGCGCAGCATCGCTCGCGTTACTTTGCATGCATAAGCATGCAAAGTCTCAGGACGATCGGTTTAAAATTGACAAAGTTTCATACAAACTTTCATCCCCTATTTTATCCCCTTGATAATATTTGTTTGCGATCGTAAACAGCCATTTAATATATCTAAATATATATAACTCAAAGGTGACATCGGGCTGAGACTTTGCATGCACAAAGCTACTATGACGTAGGCATCCCCTAAGAAAGGATTTTGATAAATTCCACCCCTAAGGGGATAAAATAACACGAGCGAAGCCGCAGGCAAAAGCTAGTCTTTTTATAATTAGGCATAAAAAACTATTACTCACACTACCAAGTCACAACACACACGCATATATACTCTATTTATTGTTAGCAACTGTGGTCAAATTGATAATAGATTAATATTGTTTGTCTTTAATATTAGTCGTTAATAGAACCTTAATAATTACAAACGTATCATTTCAATTAATTATGGTCGAACTTCGACCATTGGGAGACCACTAGTTATCAATTATTTAATTATTTGCAGTTATATATTTGGCTTAGTATTTCTGTTTATCAAAAGCATCTAACTTGCTATTCCCATCGCTAAAAGACTGAGAAAACTCGATTTGCCCAATTACTGGGAAATCGCTCTCCTAGGATTGACCTTTCGATTTCTGATAGTGTGGTGTTTTGAATTTCAAATTAGGTTGATACACAGAGGCTTTGATGTTTGGAAAAAGTTAGGTACATTCACTTGTAGTGAGATTATGTTCATTAGGTATTCGCAAGAAATAATTGCATTTAAATATTGTCATAAAATTACTAGAAAAGATGGCAAAATACAAATCAAAATCGTCTTCATAGGTTGTTTTCTCATTTTAATTTTTGTTTTCATATTTATACTAATACTGGCTGTAATCCGCGACTTCCTAATTAACAAGAACGTAGAATTTCTAAAATAAAATTTGCTTAAGTTCCTTCTTATAACATTAGCTATCTGCGAGTGAAAGTTGTTTAAGAGATTAACAAGAACATACAGATAGATAGACAAAAAAATTAAAATTTTGTTTTGTAGTTAACACCACATGTGCATTTAATGAAATGCTATGAACTTGAAATTATAAACAGACACTTCAATTTTATTTATTTATATAGATTGATTATATTAATCTATATGCTACAGTGCTGCTAGTGTTAACGTTTCCTATGTATAAATACATGATCTATCAGTGCACCAAATTTCATACGAATCATTATAGTAATTTTTGCGATTAACAGACATTGAAACATCCATCTCTTCTCATAGAATTCCAAATTTGTAATATTACAACCCCGATTAATGTTACAAGTCATTAAAAATTTGTTCACATTCATTAAAAAAGAAAATATAGACATAATGTTTCTATATTGTATATATATATCATACAGCGGGTAGTTATTATTTACAATCTCAAAACCTATAACGTCACTGTGAAGAAAAAAAGAAAACGAAATATTTGGAATTGCTTCTGTAACTTTATTGCCCATTTGAAATTGGTCTAGTCTCCAACGGGGGGAGTCAAATCGGTCAATCTGATTGTACTATAGTTATCTTTTCTATCTTAAAGGATAACGGCCTATTCTCACTATTTCCGTGACCCAATTTTGTTGATAGAATACGTCAATAAAACTTTGTTGTTTAGGAAACGTAGTTGTTTATTACAGTTATGCCCTCGGTGATCTAGTGTTTGAGCACACAGTTTTACTTACAGTTGTCGTAGGTTTGATTCGCGAGTATGATTGTTTGTATGGGTGTTTTCTATGTGTATTTACAAAAAATATATATTTAAGTATATATATCCAGGTATATATATTACCAGGGAATAATGTAAAGTGTAAATATTGAATGAAAAATCAAAATGTATATTATTGGCAATAAATAGATTTTTTAATATTTCAGTTGAAAGTACTTATAACAGAAGCTATGTTTAGCTTGACTTGAATTGTCTAGGATAATTATTATTATTAATTATTTTGATATTCAATAATAATAATAATAATATGCCTTCACGACTGTTAGATTAGGATGAAGAGACTCCCAAATAGTTCCGGAGGACTGCACGTGTACCCACACGCTTCCACAATGAGTAGGGCAAAATAGGTCGCCCCAATAACCGAGATGGGGCCCCTTACACCATCTACATGGCGAGCCAACGTCGCAATAACCAGCAATGACTCTCGTACAAGGTTCACCTTGTGTTTTTTTAATTGGTAAGATTCCCGCACACCCCCTCGACCCTCTGGCGGGAAACGGTCTTTCGAAAACTTTACACAAAATGTAAATGATAAAAAAGGGTCAGTAGAGTCTAGTTTTGATAACAATATAATTATTAAATACTACCTCTATCCTACAACACAAACAGGATGCAAGAAGCCTCTATGTGATGAGTTTACAAAAGATAAAAATACATCTTTTTTTTCTTTCTTCTTTTATTACATATAAGAATTTTTAAAACCGATCTGAACTTTTATAGTATATCTGTTACAATCGTTGGAATTTTTATTGTATACAAGCTGACTCGCGCATCTTTGCTGCGACATACTTACTTGACATTTATCATAACATTTTGCCCAATTTATATAGTATATTGTAAATAATAGAATAGAATAGAAAATTATTTATTCAAATAAACTTACATTGAAGCACTTTTGAATAGTCATTACATTTTTTTAATCTACCGCTCATTCGGAAAGCTGTCTCATCACAAGAAGAACGAGCAAGAAACTTGCGTGTTGCTCTTTTAAATAATTTTATTATTACTTTACATTTTTAAGTTTTATCAAAATCCATGCATACACATAAACATTGGCATTTGTAATATTAGTAAGATTCGTTACAATTATAAAAGAAGTCAAATCTTCTTAACAAAGATATATTACATAATACAACTTTTCAATATCGACCGAGGCATTTAAAATAGATTGAATAATGAAATAAAAATGTGAAAGTTTTTGTACTTCTAAGCGCGTAAAATAACACCTGCCACCTGCAATCTCTATGGAAATATTATTCAACTGTAAAATCGATTGATTTATCTCGAGCGCGTCCGCGGAATGATTTCTTCTTTGATTAATAGATCATGATGTAATTTGAACATTAACCCTTTGTAATAACAACCAAATTTCCTTTTTTTCGATGCAAAAGGATTCCTCGAGTTATTGAAGGCGTATAGACGCGAATTAATTTGAATGGATCCTCGGATGTAACGGTTGCGAAAATCTTTTCTAGAACATACGAATTCCATGGTATTCTGATTGATCTTATTCTTTTGATAATATATATCTTATGTTTAAAAGACGCTGGATTTTGTGGGAGAATAAAATGTTATATATTTGGTTATAAATATATAATTGGTAGTATTAATTCAACGCTCGGAGCTACGTCATCCTTTTATTTATTTACTAGTTGTTACCAGTAACTCCGTCTGCTTTTTTGTGACATAAGATAAACATCTACCTTCAAGTCAAATTGAATTGATGGTCTGGATGGTCTAGCACATTGCCTTACGTTCGATGGTCGTGGGTTCGATTACTCTCACAATATTTTGTATGCATGAATACAATTATTTGCATTGATCTCGGTGTCCGCATATTATGTATGTATTTACAAAAAAAAATGTATCTAAGTTTGTAAAATTGTAATAAATTGTTTGTAAAATTTTGGTGCATACACACCAAAATTTTTTAATGCCGAAACATAAATATAAATAAAATACTTCTTTCGATAAGATTACCAGTTCTATAATGATCGCACTTCAGACAAAATGATTCTTTCAGTTCGAGGAAAGTTAAAGTCCATACATTATTTATCTATATTTGCATTGGCGATATTATTCCTAGAAAAAAGTCGAATTTTAAAATAAATCATAAAACATTAAAATATATCAAAAATTATTGCAATTCCCCTAGCATTGCCGCCCATGAGCACCCATGGGCGGCAGTAATCACCATCAGGTGAGCTGAAAGCTCGTTTGTCCCCTATGCTATAAAAAAATATTTACATCTTTACATAGTCTCTGTCGCTGTCCGTTCACTTACATTTTTTAGTAAGACAGACATTCCAATTTTATTTATATGTATTGAACATATAAATAAAATTGGAATGTCTGCATGTAATATTGAAATAACAGTTTTTTTTTCTACATGCATATGAATATAAATACGGTACTTACACCAAAATATCATTTTTTACAATTCTTATCTGTCTGTCAGTCTGTCTGTTTGTTCCGGGTAATCTCTGAAATGGCTAGATATATTTTGACTGGACTTTTTTTGGCAGATAGCTGATGTAATAGTGAGTAACATAGGCTACTTATATTTTAGAAAAAATCTTTTATTTCAGAAATATAAAGTTATATTCCAAGCGGACGAAGTCGCGGGTACAACTAGTAATGAACTAAAATAAGAGAGATGCTTGTAGAGTAAGCGAATATAGAAACTGCCAGTGATTCTCATTGTAGGTCTAACACTTCTAAATTACGCAACAGATTTAAATGCACAGCGATAGATAGAGTGATTCAAGAGTAAGGGTTATATATATATATATAATACCTGTGTGTTATAGTTTATATATAACGAGCCGAGAAATTCAAAGATTTGTAATCCGTGCGGAGCCAGGACGATTCGCTAGTTTGTGATAAAATGGAAAGATATCTGATAATATTGGTATCTAACAACTCAACAACATCAAAGGTATTATTTAACGCTGACAAAGGTCTACAGGGAGTTGAAATCTGTCTCGTCAATTATTTTCCGCATGGTAGACCCTCTGTGGACCCTTGGGAAGTTCTATTCATGTTGTGGTGGGAATTAAATTTTGGCTCCAATAGATACAGGTCAGGTCATACTGTATGAAATCTATTATATGATATACTAGCTACTCGCCCCGGCTTCGCCCGGGTGTACATGTATTATATATATAAACCTTTCTCTTGAATCAGTCTATCTATTAAAAAAACGCGTCAAAATCCGTTGCGTAGTTTTAAAGATTTAAGCATACATAGGGACGGACAGACAGCGACAGTGACTTTGTTTTATACTATGTAATGATGATTAATACTTGAAGCAAAAACTTTGTACCACCTTTTATCAACCACTTTTTAAGAAAGTAGTTCTATTAGAATAGTATGAAATTTCGCACAATTATAATCTATATAGAGGAGTGCAGAATGAAGAAAAAAGATATTTTTTTTTACTAATTCATAAACATATAGGTATTAAGTAAATAAAAAAACATTTTCACACTGCCATGTATTTCACATATAGGCGCATATACTCTATTGTTTAATTGTTATAAGTGGTTTCATGTCATTTCACATTCATTTTAAAATTACATATTTAATTCTATAGAATTTAATTTCCAAAGACACGTCTAAGATTTATAAATAATTAATAACTCTATAATTGTCTTTGCTCCATAGTCAGATGTCCGCCATTTTGGAATGATAATTAATTATTACAAAAAGGCGCTAAAACATACACCACTGAAAGGCGCGTGAATGCGCGAGCTCCCAGCGCGCGCGGGTCATTCGTTCTTTGTCTACATTATATGCTCATTCTTTCCTGCGTGAAAGCCAATTTTCTCGTAAAAGAGCGTACGTGTATATGCAGTTAATGAGCAATAAACGCGAAAGTTTAAATATAACTAAATTATCCTGTTTTGTGACAAAAAAGGCGTCGAGGTCGAAGTCCCATTCGATGGTTCACACAAATACAGTCAGCTGCATGTGACTGTTAACGCCGGACACCAGGGGGGAAGGGGATTGTTAGTAATGTGGATTGATAACCCCATTGCTAGCAATGTACCATGTCAGGTCGACTTCCACGCGGTTCCCTCTGGAAACCATCGTGTTAAATTCCTGGTGAATTAGCCACGATGGGCTAACTGACCTGACCTCATGCTCATCTTGTCATCCTCCACTGGTGCCCCGCCAGCGTAAACCGTTAGCGCAGGCGGGTGCACCATTCCATTATCATCCACAAAAAAAAAAACGCCGGACACCAGCCATTTGAGCGCAACCGATGGCGAAAGAGTACAAGATTGTGTGGAGTCGCGATCCTCAGCAGTGAGGAATCAATTAAGAAGGAAGTAGTGACATAAAATGATATACTTATATGACGATGAACTGAGGAGCAGAGTTTCTTGTCAGTTCTTCTCAGCTCGAAAGCATTCCGAACTAACGGTAGATTTGACATATCATAAGTCTGTAATAGACCTACATGAATAAAGATATTTTGATTAGATTTGATATACTGTTGGTCCCTGTAAATTGGTCATAATTTGTATCAAATATGAATCATATACGATATCATTTGAAAAGAGTTTTAAGAGCTGCTGATCGAGGTTTAATTTTGTAATTGTCAGCTCGAACTACGCTTTAAAGTGATGGTAGATTTGACTTATCATAAATGCTCGTAATAGATGCTACGTGCCCGAGTATGTGTAATAATTTAGTTTCGTTGGTAAAGGTTGACTGAAATGTACGAGATTAGATTTTAAAGTCTTACATAACTATGTCGCCCTAGAAATGCCGCTTTAATTACTCTAGTTAATTATATGTATTTAGAGAAGAGATGTCACTGGTTTATATGTAGGTACTGTAAATATTTACATATATATCTTTACTGGTAATAGACTCCACAATAATACATTTTGACATTTGGAAATGTTTCTGACTTCCTGACCTTTGACTTTTTTGCCATCTAAACATTTATTTATATTACAAATACTAGCTGTACACGCGACTTCGTGCGGGTGGAATTTGTCTTTATTTTTCTAAAATAAAAGTAGCCTAAGTTACTCCTTATTACATCAGAGATTTCAGAGATTAGCCGGAACAAACAGACAGACAGACAAAAATTGTAATAAATGTTATTTTTGTGTATGTATCGTATTTATATTCATATGCATGTAGTAAAAAACGGTTATTTCAAAATTACAAACAGTCACTCCAATTTTATTTATATGTATAGATTATTAATGCAAAAGTAAAGTGTATCACTTTTGTTTTCATAATATTTGTAATTTTGTAATAGCCTGTTTCGGGTTGTAAAATGAGATTCATGTTTGTATTTGCGCCATAATTAGTCTAAATGTACATCTCTTGTAGTAGACAAGGATAGACATACTTCACGATGTCGGGCCGAAAGGAGCCGAGTACACCCGAGCCGCTGCTGAGAAAAAAGATGGCGATTTCTGTACGTTCCCGCTTGTGTCTGAGAAACGCCGCTTGCACATAATTACGTTTTATAATAATTGAATCACTAAGAATTAATATAAACTATAGAATTATCAGGGTTTATGTAGGTGGTGTGTAATGTTCAAGGTGTATACATTAATTCCGCCGCGCGAGTTGTGTGGTGACCAGTTAATCGGTTCCGCCATAGCTGAATCTAGGTACGCTCGTAAATCCTTACTTTGGCCGAATCGAGATCTGTGATGACTAGACTGTCAAGAAGTCGAAGGAAAGTAATATCATTTAAATCCCTAGGGACCTTTAACAGTTGGGCTAGGGGCTTTAACAGTCCGTCGGAGCGGCGGAAGAATGCTCACGCACACCCGGAGCTCCGGCAACAAGCAGTAGAGGTACACCTTGGGGTTTTAGCCGGTAGGCTGTACCCGCTCGTTACCCCTGGAGCGGGCGGGTCTCCATGACGGATTTCCCCAAGAAAAAAAAAGGGGCTTCAACAGTATGTGTAGACGGAAATGCAGATTTTGTAGATATGATAGCTAGTGATTTATAATAGGAACCTACTAATGACTAATTCTGTAATTAAATTAACGTTTTGTATGAAAACCTTCGTCAATACTCGTCGATGAAACTGAAAGCCGTTTTATTACACCCTCATCACCAGAGGCCTATTAAACATGACGAGTTTTACAAAATGAATCCTATTACTCATGGCAAAAGGGTTTTTAATTCCCTGTTGAATTATCCGCATATATATCAAATTGTAGATTAATTAGACTGATTTATTTTCTTACTTCTATTCGGAATCGAATATCTAATTACTAGATATGTACTAATATAATAAATGCAAAAAGTGTCTGTCTGTCAATTTGTTATATTTTCGCAACAAAACTGCTGATTTTTTTTATTACTGACTATAGTGAAACTCGCTAAGAAATACTGAGAAAAGTTATTGAATTAATCGCTTAAATTAGATATTGATGACTGTGACATCAACATCGAAAATAATTTTCTTGGTGTTGCCATATTTGTAATTTAAAAATCACATATAAATAAATTTAATAAAAAGATTTAAAGTTAAAAGTGTGCTCTTTCTATATTCGTGAAAAACTCCGCATCAGATGTTTATTTTGCTGATGTGTACTTTACTAATATATGGAATTATATATTGAGGAAACTCTGTGAATGTTACAGTAGCAATAAGTATTCTATTCTAATGAAAAGGTCTTAATGAAGTTTGACGAATAGATTGATTGTATCAGAAGGTCGAATATAGGCTGTATTTTATGTTAAACTAGCTGTTCGCGTGGAATTTAACTTTATTTTTCTAGATTTTTTTTTCTATTCTGAAATAAAAGTAGCCTAAGTTACTCCTTATTACATTAACTACCTACCAAAAAAAGCCCGTCAAAATCGGTCCAGCTATTTCAGAGATTAGCCGTAACAAACAGACAGACAAAAATTGTAAAAAATGTTATTATGGTGTATGTATCTTATTTATGTTTATATGCATGTAGTAAAAAACGGTTATTTCAATATTACAAACAGACACTCCAATTTTATTTATACATATGTATAGATTAGGTACATGACGACCGTAGTGCTGTTTATGTGTATATATTCATGTGTGCTGTGATGGTTACAATTTAACAACAGCTTGTTTTCAATTCCACAATATAAAAAAAACAGAAGCAGTTATTTTTTTAAAATGCAAGAGATATGTGTAAAAATGTAATATTATAGAATCAGCATGAACATGATTATAGTTCTTATTTCAACGTATTAAGAGTGAATTTGCAAGTACGAATCGTTTTAGGGCCCTATTACAAATCAGCAAAGTAGCTATTCATACCCGCAGACATTACGCTGTAAACCCTCTTAAGATAATGGTCGTATCAGATAACTTTGTAAATGCTGCTAATTTATTGTCTCAAGTTTGTAGAGACTCACTGTTGCGGTGGCAGTTGAAACTGATTACGTCTATGTCACTCAACAATTAAAGTAAATATTATTAAGTGTAGATTGCTGTTATTATTCGTCTAAAGTTATATTGTAATACATTTAATATTTTGAATAAAACCCATACAAAAATCTATTAAATTGTAGATAATATCATTGGAAATCAACATCTTTGTGACAGACTCGACCCATTGGGATCACTGTGCATTTTCAATCGCACACATCACGAAAAGTGTTTTGAGGAATTGTTCGAATGAAAGCTGAATTTCATGAACTAGCAGCTGAATTTCATCTATGGAATCACCTTCCAGCAACGGTATTTCCGAACCGATACGATATTGAAACCTTGCAAGAAAAGTGCTTATTCCTTCTTAAAAGGCCAGCAGCAATTCCCGTGGTACTGCGGGTGCTCATGGGCGGCGGTAATCACTTACCTTTAGGTGCATCAAGCTCGTTTGTTCCCTACTATAAAAAAAAATAAGATCCATCTTAATCTTTTTCGAATATATGATTGAAATTTAGTACAATTGCTTAACGTATGCTACGTTCTTCATTAGCCAACCGTAGTTTTTTTTAGAGGATGATAATGAAGTGGTGCACTCGCCTGTACTAACGGTTTACGCTGGCGGGGCACCAGTGGAGGATGATAGGATGAACATGAAGTCAGATCAGTTAGCCCAACGTGACAAATTCACCGGGAATTTATCACGATGGTTTCCAGGGGGAACCGCGTGGAGGTCGACCTGACATGGTACATTGTTAGCAATTGGATCTTTAGTCCACATTACTAACAATCCCCTTCCCCCCGCTAATCGTGGTTTAGGTATGTAGAGATACTGGAAGACAATAATTTAATGAAATTTTATAAAAAAAAAAAATATAATCAAAAACGGGTGAATTTTCTTTCACTCGAATAAAATGAAAAGGTTTCGCAGACAAAGATACTTATAAAAATCTATGATCGTTGAACTTTTGAGTATGTAACTACTTCTAAAACAGCCTTGTATTTTTCGTCTAATACCTTTATTAGTCAGCTATTATTTGTCGCAAATCTCTCAAGATCGCTGAAGAATCTTCGTTGAATGGAGGTTTTGTGCCTATCTCGACTTTTAGGGTACCGTTCAAAGACTGATAAATGTAAGTGATATTATTTATGTATTATCAGAGGTAGACTGTTAAAATTCGTTTGCTTGGGTATCTCAGTCTCGATTATTTCAGCCGCCAAGCAACTTTGTAAGCTTTTTTTCAGTTGGGTGCAAAATTGACAGGGAAATTATAGGAGAGATATTTTTTTTTATTTATTAATTTATTTCAGGCAACTACCCATATTATAAATACCTTATAGACAAATATATATATAATATAATATTTAAAAACTAATACATTGATATTGTCTGTGTGATCACGGCACTGAAGACGGCAATCTGCCACGGTGTACTAATTTATATTACTAGTAGGTATACTAATTTACTAGCTGGCCCAGCAAACGTTGTTTTGGTATATAAATTTAAATTGCTATTAAAAAATTAGGTTTAAATCATAATAAAACAATGTCGAAAAAATAAAAAAAAATGTAGAAGAACAAACATTATCATTTAGGGGTATGAAAAATAGATAGTAGCCAATTCTCAGACGTACTGAATATACTGAATATATAATATAATATAAAATATCATAAAAATCGGTCAATCGGTTTCAGAGGAGTATGGTACTAACATCGTGATATGGGAATTTTATATATAAGAGGAGACATGATCTCTTAGTTCTCTTGAATGGTAACGAATGAGTGGTATAACGAATATCACATAATGTCTATGGAGTTGTTCATAACGAATCATGACGATATGAAAATATTATGGTTTTACGTAGAAACAGACACGTATTAGGATGTTAAATAATTATAGGATATAGAAAGAAGTTCTATCGTCGTCGTCGATCTCTTAGTGTATTAATGTACTAATAAAGGTATATAACAGAATAGCAGAGAGGGTGGACTCACCCCCTCTCAGTTATACACCGCTTTGTCTCGTACATTACTTTTAAATTATATTATTATATCAGCAACTCGCCCGGCTTCGAACTGGTGTACACTGTACATGTATTATATACAAACCTTCCTCTTGAATCACTCTATCTATTAAAAAAAACCGCTTCAAAATCTGTTGCGTAGGTTTAAATATTTAAGCATACCTAGGGACAGACAGCGACAGCGACTTTGTTTTATACTATGTAATAGGTAAGCAGCAATTGTATTGTTTTTATTTGAGACAAATAAAGATGATTACTATTATTATTTTTATAAATCTAATCAAAAACATCTCAAGGCTATAGTAATTATTAATTTTGTGAATATAATAAATAAATAACCCTGGACAATTAACACAGCGCCATCTAGTCCATAGTAAGCAGAGCTTGTGTTATGGCTACTAGACAACTGATATAAATACTTAGAATTTTTTTAAATACTGAAAATACCCTGACCGATACAAACGATCATACTCATGAATACAAATATTTGTAGCGTGCTAGGAATCGAACCCGCGAACATCGGAAATAAAGCGGTGTGCTAAACCGCTAGACCACTGAGGCCGTCAATACACAATCTATGAATTTTGTGAATATATAAATTGCGAATATATATCAATATATGGTTTTTTATGTACAATATCACTCCACTCCACTACAGGCCTTGTTTCATTAGAGTAAGAAACCGTAAACCCTTTGTATTGTGAGTAGTCATATATAATGGTTGTGTAACATGTGAGCACAGGTCTGAACTTAGGAATGTTTTCTATGGAATTTGTTGGCAACTGACCTCAGTTTTTAGCTCTTTCTTATTTTGAACCATGTTTTATATACAACTTTCGACATTATGTATTTTCTGTATTGCTTTTCTATTGTTGTGTCAAATCCTAATAATATTATAAACGCGAAAGTCTGTAAGTATGGATGTTTGTTACTCCTTCACGCAAAAACTACTGAACGGATTTTGATGAAACTTTACAGTAATATAACTTATGTATATAGCCTATGTGTTATATACATAAGCTATATTACTGTAAACTTTAATTAAAATCACTTCAGCAGTTTTTGCTTGAAAAAGGAACAAACATTCATCCAGCTATCCATCCACATTCACAAACTTACGCGTTTCTAATATTAATAAGATAAAAAATAATAATACCGTTCTCATTGAACAAAACAAACCTCGAAATATATTACTAAATTTATAAATCAACCTTTGAAGCCTTAAGGACGAGACCGGTCAGGTTAATACAATTGAAATAATAAATTTGTAGAAGGGTAGCCAAGGGTTGAGGGCACCACTGAATTAGATTATGCCCAATATACGTATGTATGCCCATTTTTTTATCCACGTCACCCACTTTCTTCTTGCTGACCTGTAACTCTTAGAAATGTCAGTGATAGCAAAGAAAATATTACAATATTCTCCCTAATTGAATTTATAAATGAATCTGTATTTTTGTAATCATGTACAAGCTTGATACATAGAATTTCTTGATAGTTCTTAGCTCGAAAGCACTCATAAGTGACGGTAGATTTGACATATCGTAAGAGTATATACCTATAGGAATAAAGATATTTTGATTTGATTTGATTAGAAGAGAATAGAAAATCATTTTTTCAACTAAACTTAATTTTAGCACTTTTAAACAGTCATAATATTTTTTTTTAATGTACCGCTCATTAGGAGATCTATCTCATCACAAGAAGAACGAGAAAGAAACTTGTATGTTGCTCTTTTAAATAATCCTTGTAAGTTCACATCAAGTCGAAACGTGTGAATACGAACTACCATTCATTCATTCATTTTAAGAGCTACGCTCTTGTCGGTGGAGCTCATGCCACTTTCCGCGATGCTGTTTTATTCTTCATACGACACCCCTCCAATTTTGTCCTCAATTTGTTTGATGTAGCTATTCCTTGGTCTTGACCAACACTTGTTTACGAGTATGAGGGATGAGCCAGTCATCACTTCGCTCGACCATATTTTAGGGAGCCCAATGACCCGGCCCACCACGCCGCCATTTCTACTTTAATTTAAACATGAATATTCGAGGAGTTGTAAAAATTTTAAATACATGTATATAATTGTTATTTCATCTACAACTTTTATACTACGAATAATAATATGTCCAAATAAAATTACAAATTATCAGCTTTTCACTAAATGCATAAGAAAGTATATACGATGCTTCAAAAATACCTATATAGTTTCAGACTATTCTAGTCCGAAAAATGATATAATAGTTCCTAATAGTATGAATAACATAAAAAATCTACAGGAATTTTATATGTACGATCGTTTAAGAGTACCTACTCTAAAAACTTTTTACATTTCTAAGACGTTCCTTTATAAATATTTAAATAAGTTGTATAAACGCCTACTATCTCTACTACTATATGAAACTAAATACTCGAAATATATATATAAACTTCATGAAAACACACAGAATTTCCAATGAAACATTTCGTAAATGCTAAGGGGTCGTCTTAACCTATGAACTTTGAAGTTAACTTTTAGATTTATCTACATACCGCGATAAAATCTTTTTGACGGCACATAACTAAATATGCTTAGTTAATCAATTAATTTACTTAAATTATTATTATTCTATTCCTTTATATATGTATATAGTAATATAAAGTGAGAGAATTTCGCTTACGCTGGTAAAGCCATATCCAAAGACGCAAAGACGACTATGTGCTTAAAAAATACTCAAGATACCAAACCAACCAGAGCTAGAGGCAGTACACCCAATACTTGGTGGAACAATATTAAGAAGCAGATGGACCAGGACAACCTTACTACTCAAACAACGCAGAACAGACTTCTCTAGTCCAGATGTACAGGGAGACAGATATATATATATATATATATATATATATATATATATTTTACCATATCTAGTCATTTGGTTATCTTTGTTACGTAATATGTTTTTCTCTCCTATTCATCTCTGTTCGCAGTCATTTCTTCATTCACTCCCTTTGTAACCGTACTTGAGTCGTTATACATGTAATATTAATAGGTTTTAAAAATAAAGATCGTTTAAATGTACAGGATGTAATTAAATATCAATTTATTTATTTTATATTATATATAGCTGTTGCTCGCTATTTCTTCTACAGTAACTTTATTCTTGACGAAATTGCGGAAAGCGTTTTATCCATGACATATATTACTAGCTTTTCCTGCGGTTTCACCCGTGAAATTTATAGCCTATATGTTATTCTGATGTATAAGCCATATTACCGTAAAGTTTCGTTAAAATCCGTTCAGTAGTTTTTGTATGAAAGACTAACAAATATCCATTCATGCTCGGAAACTTTCGCGTGTATAATATTATTTAGCTGGGCCCGCGGTTTTACCCGTGTTAAATTTCAATATAAAATATAGCCTATGTGTTATTCTGATGCATAAGCCATATTACTGTAATGTTTCATTAAAATCCGTTATATAGTTTTTGCATGAAAGAGTAACAAACATCCGTCCATGCTCATAAACTTTCGCGTTTATCTATAACATATAAATAAAATTGGAGTGTCTGTTTGTAATATTTAAATAATCGTTTTTTACTATATGTATATGAATATAAATACGATATATACACCAAATAATTTAGTTTATAATTTTTTTGTCTGTCTGTTTGTTCCGGGTAATCTCTGAAATGGCTGGACCGAATTTGACGGGAATTTTTGTAGCTGATGTAATATGGAGTAACTTAGGCTACTTTTACTTTAGAAATATTCTTTTATTTTAGAAAATTAAACTTAAATTCCACGCGGACGAAGTCGCGGGAACAGCTAGTAATATGACTGTGGTTAACAGTATTTCATTATTATTTAAATAAATATCCTCTGTCTATGAGAACTGATACTTACCACAAATAGTAAAATTCATTTAGGAGATGAATTTTACCAGCTTTTAAATTAATCAGTTAATTTTATTAATTTATACTATACTGAAGTGGATTTCCCTCGAGACCACGACAGAGGTCTGATCAAATGTATGTGAAAATGGTTGATCGTACATAATTATGTAACACATATGTTTATCCTGCGGAGCTGCCCATTTGGAATGCAACCTATATTTTTGATGACAGGCACACTTTCTGTATTTGAATTATTTTTTTTTAATCTGCCAAATATTGTTCCATTTTTCCTTTATTAACAAAGGAATCCTTACTAATAATTAAATTAAGCATTTAATTATTAGTAAGGATTAATATATCATATCAGGCCAATACTAAACAAAAATGTCTTGATCATAATTAAATAATATCAGTAATTTATTTCAAATTATTTGACACCAAACTCATACACCTGATATCGGGGATTAAATTAGTTTAAAATTTTACAATATATCTGAGAGGCGTGGGGGAGAGGTTAAAGAATGGTACAAAACAAAAAAAATGTATTAATAATAAACATTTCTGCGAACATAGAAGCCGTACTGTCTTCACAAAGCACTCTGTGAAACACTTTACACAAAATGTTTGTGTATCTGCCAAATACAGAATGACTATTGGGACACGTTGTACAAAAATAAAAATACGTTCTTTGTTTGTTGTTCTTTTATAATGGCAAAAGAACATTTGGGTATAAAGAAACAATTGATACAATAGAATTAATATTAGAACTGCTTATGGCATGAACACGTATTGAGGTACATATTTTTTTTATTTAACATTTTTTTATATAAAACACACTATATATTTGTAATACAATTTTGCGCTGAAATTAGTTCAGATCAGATTTACCGTATAGCCGTGGAAAGGTAATGAACAGATTGATACATTTCTTTCGAATTTACATTATTGCTATATATAGCCTTAGATCGTTACAAGTATATCAAGCTAGGTCAGACCAGACTACGCTAGAACATCAAAGTTAAAATCTAAAATAACAGTAATTTTTAATATAAAATTGGGCTCCTAACCGCACTTTTTTTAATGTAATGATTTCTAAATTCTTAATTGCACGGAGCCTTTATTCTTCTCACATAATTTTATAAAAAAAAATCATCCACAGATTCCTTCTGTAATTTAAGGTCATAATCTACTATTTAACCACTACAAATTTCACTCATTTTAAATTTTCTTTAGTTTTTGATCGATATCAATAACAGTAATAGTATTGAAAATATATTTTTTAATCTAAGTTCTTTATTCTACGGAGCCTCTGTTTTTCTCACGGAATATGTAGAACTTTAAGGGTTACCAAAAATTGCAGGAGTTTAAATTACTTTTATTCCTGTTGAGTTTCAGAAATGGATAAAGTTGAAGCACTTAAGAAGTCTGATTGGAGCTAAATTTAATTTATTCCCTATTAAGTGGGCTAATGTAATAAGTGAGTTAAGGAGTAAATATTTAACTAGCTGTTCGCCCCGGCTTTGCACGGGTGTGCTTACTAATCAGTTGGTACGTTCCCAACAGACACTAGTAAGTATGACTAAAACACCGTGAAAAATCTAATATGTAATTCAATTAAATTCAATTTATTTACTGGAACATGTGTACATAATGGTCTTAAGATTATAATAGTTCCAAACATGCCCTGCCGTTTCCGGCGTGTAAAATCTTACAATAATATTTATTACATTTACATTATTATCACATTTTTATATTTAAAACTAGAGGGTGCGTGTGTGCGCGGGCCTCAAGAGGCCCGCGAGGCGTTGTCGTTGATTTTTTTTGTGCAGACGGTTTTCTTTTCGAATAGACTTGGTTGGCAAGTAGAGTTGTCTGTTTTGATACGATTAGGTGACTTCCTATTGTAACAGTGAATTTTTGTTTCACGTGTACCATCCTGTGGCGAAACTTTGTATTGCAATGGTCACAATACAAAACCTCACATTACCTACCTTTCTGTATTAGTATACAGAAATGTATGCTTAGTGTTGCCACCTAATTTTACAAAAAAATCGCATGAAACTATTAAGATGAGATTTATTATAGATCCCCGTCACTCTTATGTTAGAATGTCGAAACAAAAAATTCCCACATTTTGGGTTTGCAAAATTACCTAAAAATCGGGGAAAATTTGTAGCCTAGATAATATTTCAAACCGAAATCTGCCATGGCTCAAGAAAGGTCGACTCGCTGCAGGGAAGCCAGGTACCCCAAAATGTATTCCTAAATTTATCATCAGAGATAAAATACTCGAACTCGGCCGCCATCTTGGATTTTTCCTTTTTGAATACTTTTAACTTATCCACTTTGGCGATTGAAATATTTTGTCCATACATTGTACAGAGCTAAGGTGACTCCTAGTAGTTCCTTAGTACTGTTTACTATGAAAATTAGTTAATACTTCGCACCGAGAGTTTCCATTCCTCAATACAAGTCAATTCGTTGCAGGGATGATGCCACAGAACTGAATTTTAAAAAGTTCTTAAAATTGTCATCATAGATAAAGTATCCTAATTCGGCCGCCATCTTGGATTTTTTATTTTTAAATACTTTTAACATATACACTGGTGATAGAAACATTTCATCCATATATTGTACAGAGCCCAGGTTACATACACCTAAGAGTTCCTTAGTACGGTTTACTATGAAAATCGATGTATGGTGTTGCCAGGAGATTTATACAAAAATCTCCTAGGGCCCTTAGAGGGATAATTTTGGACCAATGCTTATCACTGTTTTGTTCAAATTGACCAAAAAAAATTCCACGTTTTTTTACTTTTCTTCGAAATTACCCCAAAATCGGGAAAATTTTTTGGACCAGGTAATATTTCCCACCGAGAATTTCCATTGCTCTATAGAAGTCAACTATAGCTGCAACGTTTAGTGGTACCCCAAAATTGAATTTTTAAAAGTCCCTAAAAATGTCAACATAAATTAAGTACCCTAACTCGGCCGCCATCTTAGATTTTTACTTTTTAATACTTTTGACGTATTCACCCTAGTGACAGAAACATTTCGTTCATACATTGTATAGAGCCTCAGTGACTCCTTCTAGTACTATTCTCTAAGAAAACTGATGTAAGGTGTTGCCAGATAATTCTGACAAAAACCACCTAAAATCAATAGGGGGATTGTTTTTGACAGATTTTCATCATTCTTTTGTTTGAAATGTCCGAAAATTATTGTCCCACTTTTTAGGACTTATCTCAAAAATTACCCTAAAATTGGGGAAAATTTTTATACCAGGTAATACTTTGTATTGAGACACATCATCTCTCCATAGAAGTCGACTGGCTGTGGGGTTGGCAAGTGTCCTAAAACTACATTTAAAAATATCCCAAATTTTCTCCGAAAAGCAAAACTCCCCTATCTCTGCCGCCATTTTGGATTTTTACTTCTTAATACTTTTGACGTATTCACCTTAGTAACAGAAACATTTCGTCCATACATTATGTAGAGCCTCGGTGACTTCTTCTTGTACTATTCCCTAAGAAAACTGATCTGAGGTGTTGCCAGATAATTTTGACAAAAACCACCAAAAATCCTTAAGGGGATGACTTTTGACAGTTTTGCATCATTCTTTAGTTTGAAATGTCGAAAAAAAATTTTTCCACTTTTTAGGACCTGTCTCAAAAAATACCCCAAAATCGGGGAAAATTTTCATACCAGGTAATACTTTGTGTCAAGAGACATCATCTCTCCGTAGAAGTCGACTCGCTGCGGTGTTGCCATGTGTCCTAAAACAACATTTAAAAATGTCCCAAATTTTATCCGAAAAGCAAAACTCCCCTATCTGTGCCGCCATCTTGGATTTCTAAAATTTCATAATTTTCACTAGATGCCGGGTCCTTCGGCTATCCGACGCCGCACAGTGCGTTGACCTAGCACACTCGTAGGTACCCTATCAATTTCAGTTTTTAAAGCTAGACCTCAATTTCAATATTTGTCCCATGATGTATGGGTGTTGCCAGCGAATTCTGACAAAATTCCCCTAAAACCCTTCAGGGGACGATTTTTGGTAGACCAACAAGACTTTTTCATATGAAATGTCGAAAAAAATTTTTCCCACTTTATGGGACTTTTCTCCAAATTTAACCCAAAATCGGGGAAAATTTTTAGCCCTGGCAAATCTTCTTACTGAGACTTACCCATGTCAGTAGGTGGCGTTTAGCTACGGGGTTGCCATGAGCAGCAAAAACGCGATTGAAAATATCCCAAAATTTTTCCAAAAACTAAATCTCCCATAGCTTGGCCGCCATCTTGGATTTCTGAAATTTCATAATTTTCCCTAGAGGCCGGGTTTTTCAGCCTCCCAATGGCCTACAATAGGGATCGGTAGTATCCCCGCAAGTACCCTAGGAATTTCAGTTTTTGGAGAGACACCCCAATTTCTATTTTGGTCAAACCATGTATGGGTGTTGCCAGCAAATTCCAACAAAACACATCTAAAACCCTTTAGGGGATGTTTCTCGATAGGCCTTGATGCCTCTTTTGTCAAAAATGTCTAAAAAAATTTTTCCCACTTTTTGGACCATTTCTCCCAAATTACCCCAAATTCGGGAATTCTTTTTAGCGCTGGCAATACTTCTTACCGAGACCCATCATCGCCCCATAGAAGCCGACTCGCTGCGGGGTTGCCCTGTACCTAAAAAATGACTTTGAAAATAATCCGGATTTTTAGGACCAATTTCACACGCCCCCAACTCGGCGGCCATCTTGGATTTTCCAAATTTCATAATTTTCCCTAGAGGTCGGGTCCTTCGAGTTTCCTATGCCCCACAACCGGACTCGCCAGCACCCCCGCAACTACCCTGGGAATTTCGGTTTTTGAAACTGTAGAAAATTTTCAACCAGTTTTTGGCAATTTTTTCGCCGCCATCTTGGATTTTAATTTTTGTTTTTACGCCATATTCTGGGTCCCGCCGAGACGTGCCAAATCACTCTTTGAACGGAATCGATCCGAGCGAAACTGTAAAAGTTAGCCGCCATCTTTGTCCGCCATCTTGGATTTTCCCAAATTTCGGAATTTTCTCGTGGTCACCCTAGCCAAAAGAACATTTCCCCCATACATCGTCTCGACCCCCGGACGCTCCTTCTGGGAGAACAACTATGTCAATCAGTGAGTGAGTCACCGTAATGCAGCTTTATATATTATAGACTAGAGGGTGCGTGTGCGCGGGCCTCAAGAGGCCCGCGAGGCGTTGTCGCTGATTTTTTTTGTGAAGACGGTTTTCTTTTCGAATAGACTTGGTTGGCAAGTAGAGTTGTCTGTTTTGATACGATTAGGTGACTTCCTATTGTAACAGTGAATTTTTACTACGAAAATCTATGCATGGTGTTGCCACCTAATTTTACAAAAATTTGCATAAAACTATTAAGATGAGATTTATTATAGATACCCGTCACTTTTATGTTTAAATTTCGAAAAAACATTTCCCACATTTAAGGTTTGCAAAATTACCCAAAAATCGGGGAAAATTTGTAGCCTATATAATACTTCACGTCTTTGCTCCATAGAAGTAACTTGCTGTAAGGAATAAAATAGTACCCCAAAAATGAGTTTTAAAACGTCACTAAACTTATTTTGTGAAGACGGTTTTCTTTTCGAATAGACTTGGTTGGCAAGTAGAGTTGTCTGTTTTGATACGATCAGGTGACTTCCTATTGTAACAGTGAATTTTTGTTTCACGTGTACTATCCTGTGACGAAACTTTGTATTGTAATGGTCACAATACAAAACCTAACCTAACCTACCTTTCTGTATACTATATTAGTCTGGGGTCAAAGTTTTTAATGTAGAGATCATAATACGAAACCTAACCTAACCTACCTTTTTGTTTACTATATTATTCTGAGGCCATAATTTCTACTGTAAGAGTCGCAATACCATACCTAACTTAACCTACCTTTCTGTATACCATTTCGACCTGTGGCTTTAATTTATTTTTATTTTATTTTATTGCAATGGTCACAATACAAAACCTCACAATACCTACCTTTCTGTATTAGTATACAGAAATGTATGCTTGGTGTTGCCACCTAATTTTACAAAGTAATCGCATGAAACTATTAAGATGAGATTTATTATAGATCCCCGTCACTCTTATGTTGGTGTATGGTGTTGCCAGAAGATTTTGACAAAAACCACCTAGGACCCTTTGGGGGATGATTTTGACCAACGCTCATAACTGTTTTGTTCAACTTAAGGAAAAAAAAAATTCCCACGTATTTTAATTTTTCTCCGAAACTACCCCAAAATTTTTTTAGACCAGGTTATATTCCCCATCGAGAGTTCCCACTGCTCCATAAAAGTCCACTCGCTGCAAGGATTAATGGTACCCCAAAATTGAATTTTAAAAAGTCCCTAAAATTGTCAACATATATTAAGTACCCTAACTCGGCCTAAAATCAATAGGGGGATTGTTTTTGACAGATTTTCATCATTCTTTTGTTTGAAATGTCCAAAAAATATTTTTCCACTTTTTAGGACCTATCTCAAAAATTACCCTAAAATCGGGGAAAATTTTTATACCAGGTAATACTTTGTGTTGAGACACATCATCTCTCCACAGAAGTCGACTGGCTGTAGGGTTGCCAAGTGTCCTAAAACTACATTTAAAAATATCCCAAATTTTCTCCGAAAAGCAAAACTCCCCTATCTCTGCCGCCATTTTGGATTTTTACTTCTTAATACTTTTGACGTATTCACCCTAGTAACAGAAACATTTCGTCCATACACTATGTAGAGCCTCGGTGACTTCTTCTTGTACTATTCCCTAAGAAAACTGATCTGAGGTGTTGCCAAATAATTGTGACAAAAACCATGAAAAACCCATAAGGGGATGATTTTTGACAGATATCCATCATTATTTTGTTTGAAATATCGAAAATCGTATCGTATCGTCCATATATTGTACAGAGACACGGTCCTTCTAGTGGGTCCTTAGTAATATTACTTTTTACGAAAATCGATGCATGGTGTTGCCACCTAATTTTACAAAAAATCGCATAAAACTATTAAGATGATATTTATTATAGATCTCCGTTGCTCTTATATATAGCTTGTCGAAAAAAAAATCCCACATTTTGGGTTTGCAAAATTACCCAAAAATCGGGGAACATTTGTAACCTAGGTAATATTTCGAACCGAAATCTACCACGGCTCAATAAAGGTCGACTCGCTGCAGGGAAACCAGGTAAATTTATCATCAGAAATAAAATACTCAAACTCGGCCGCCACCTTGGATTTTTCCCTTTTTAAATACTTTTAACTTATCCACTTTGGCGACAGAAACATTTTATCCATACATTGTACAGATGTAAGGTGACTCCTTCTAGTAGTTCCTTAGTACTGTTTACTATGAAAATTAGTTAATACTTCGCACCGAGAGTTTCTATTCCTCAATAGAAGTCAGTTCGCTGTAGGGTTGATAGGTGCCACAAAACTGAATTTACTAAAAATACCTTAAAATTGTCATAATAAATAAAGTATCCTAATTCGGCCGCCATCTTGGATTTTTCCTTTTTAAATACTTTTAACACATACTTTTTGGTGACAGAAACACTTCATATATACATTGTACAGAGCCCAGGTTACACCTCTAGTTCCTTAGTACGGTTTACTATGAAAATCGATGTATGGTGCTGCCAGATGATTTTGACAAAAACCACCTAGGATCCTTTGGGGGATGATTTTGGACCCATGGTCATAACTGTTTTGTTCAACTTAATGAAAAAAAAATTTCCCACGTTTTTTTACTTTTCTCCGAAATTACATCAAAATCGCGGAAAATTTTTAGACCAGGTAAAATTTTCCACCGAGAGTTTCCATTGCTCTATAGAAGTCAACTCGCTGCAGGGATAAATGGTACCCCAAAATTGAATTTTAAAAAGTCCCTAAAAATGTCAACATAAATTAAGTACCCCAACTCGGCCCCCATCTTAGATTTTTACTTTTTAATACTTTTGACATATTCACCCTAGTGACAGAAACATTTCGTTCATACATTGTATAGAGCCTCGGTGACTCCTTCTAGTACTATTCTCTAAGAAAACTGATGTAAGGTGTTGCCAGATAATTCTGACAAAAACCACCTAAAATCAATAGGGGGATTGTTTTTGACAGATTTTCATCATTCTTTTGTTTGAAATGTCCAAAAAATATTTTCCCACTTTTTAGGACCTATCTCAAAAATTACCCTAAAATCGGGGAAAATTTTTATACCAGGTAATACTTTGTGTTGAGACACATCATCTCTCCATAGTAGTCGACTGGCTGTGGGGTTGGCAAGTGTCCTAAAACTACATTTAAAAATATCCCAAATTTTCTCCGAAAAGCAAAACTCCCCTATCTCTGCCGCCATTTTGGATTTTTACTTCTTAATACTTTTGACGTATTCACCCTAGTAGCAGAAACATTTCGTCCATACATTATGTAGAGCTTCGGTGACTTCTTCTTGTACTATTCCCTAAGAAAACTGATCTGAGGTGTTGCCAGATAATTCTGACAAAAACCACTAAAAACCCTTAAGGGGATGACTTTTGACAGATTTTCATCATTCTTTTGTTTGAAATGTCGAAAAAAAATTTTCTCACTTTTTAGGACCTGTCTCAAAAAATACCCCAAAATCAGGGAAAATTTTCATACCAGGTAATACTTTGTGTCAAGAGACATCATCTCTCCATAGAAGTCGACTCGCTGCGGGGTTGCCATGTGTCCTAAAACAACATTTAAAAATGTCCCAAATTTTATCCGAAAAGCAAAACTCTCCTATCTGTGCCGCCATCTTGGATTTCTAAAATTTCATAATTTTCCCTATATGCCGGGTCCTTCGGCTATCCGACGCCGCACAGTGCGTTGAGCTAGCACACTCGTAGGTACCCTATCAATTTCAGTTTTTGAAGCTAGACCTCAATTTCAAAATTTGTCCCATGATGTATGGGTGTTGCCAGCAAATTCTGACAAAATCCACCTAAACCCCTTCAGGGACGATTTTTGGTAGACCAACAAGACTTTTTCATTTAAAATGTCGAAAAAAATTTTTCCCACTTTATGGGACTTTTCTCCAAATTTAACCCAAAATCGGGGAAAATTTTTAGCCCTGGCAAATCTTCTTACTGAGACTTACCCATGTCAGTAGGTGGCGTTTAGCTACGGGGTTGCCATGTGCAGCAAAAACGCGATTGAAAATATCCTAAAATTTTTCCAAAAACTAAATCTCCCATAGCTTGGCCGCCATCTTGGATTTCTGAAATTTCATAATTTTCCCTAGAGGCCGAGTCTTTCAGCCTCCCAATGCCCTACAATAGGGATCGGTAGCATCCCCGCAAGTACCCTAGGAATTTCAGTTTTTGGAGAGACACCCCAATTTCTATTTTGGTCATACCATGTATGGGTGTTGCCAGCAAATTCCAACAAAACCCACCTAAAACCCTTTAGGGGATGTTTCTCGATAGGCCTTGATGCTTCTTTTGTCAAAAATGTCGAAAAAATTTTTTCCCACTTTTTGGACCATTTCTCCCAAATTACCCCAAATTCGGGAATTCTTTTTAGCGCTGGCAATACTTTATACCGAGACCCATCATCGCCCCATAGAAGCCGACTCGCTGCGGGGTTGCCCTGTACCTAAAAAATGACTTTGAAAATAATCCGGATTTTTAGGACCAATTTCACACGCCCCCAACTCGGCGGCCATCTTGGATTTTCGAAATTTCATAATTTTCCCTAGAGGTCGGATCCTTCGAGTTTCCTATGCCCTACAACCGGTGTCGCCAGCACCCCCGCAACTACCCTGGGAATTTCGGTTTTTGAAACCCTAGAAAATTTTCAACCAGTTTTTGGCAATTTTTTCGCCGCCATCTTGGATTTTAATTTTTTGTTTTTACGCCATATTCTGGGTCCCGCCGAGACGTGCCAAATCACTCTTTGAACGGAATCGATCCGAACGAAACTGTAAAAGTTAGCCGCCATCTTTGTCCGCCATCTTGGATTTTCCCAAATTTCGGAATTTTCTCGTGGTCACCCTAGCCAAAGGAACATTTCCCCCATACATCGTCTCGACCCCCGGACGCTCCTTCTGGGAGAACAACTATGTCAATCAGTGAGTGAGTCACCGTAATGCAGCTTTATATATTATAGAAAATTATTAATACAATCCATTATTATCATTTAAATAATCATTTGTGGAATAATATCATTTATTTAATAATTCTTTAAATAATTTACTTTTAAATTGTTTATTCTTCAAATTTCTATAATTGTCTGGAAGATGATTAAAAATTTTTATGGCCATACAATATACGTTATTTGATTTTGATTAATTATGTAATAATAATTCTAATATAATTATTTTGTTTTTTCTTTTTATATTTGATGTACATATTACTATAATTTTTCTTTCTGTGAGAGGAACAATAAAGTGTTTTCATTATGTAAAAGTTATAATTCTAAATGTTTGATTCACGGTTTCCTGTATAAATCCCTTATTTTGCATTTTTTCCTTCCCTTTTGTATAGCTTAAATACAGCAACTAGCAATATCAAATTTTTAACGTTTGTAGTTAAACTGTGTTTTGAAGAATCAGTCAGGACAAATTATTTCATATAATATATAGATATATGTAAATTATTTACTTTCCGCGTGACGCTGTTTTGACTAAATGTCAAGTCGTTAAGGGAAATTCTAACTAAAATTATAACCAAAAGTTAATGTTTCTATTCTGTTTCAAAGTCACTTGATTGAGGTTTAAAATAAAGGCTATATTTTCCCGAGAATAAATGGGACGTAAACTTTAACTAAAGCCTTTTAATTATAAACTGCTTTTATGTGCCGCTTTAGTTTCGTTCATATGCTATTATTATAGCGGTTTTTGAATTTTTTAGAAGAAACCATAGTGCATATTACATGCTTAAAGCTATGTATGTATGTAGAAAAAGTATGTATGTAGCTTTCAGTAAGTAAAAATAATGTAATAATGTCACTTATAATGTAGCTTTTGATAGTTTAAATAATCTATTTTTTGGTATCCGACGGTAGTTTTATGCAATTTGTTCATTGAAATTATATTTCAGTACAATTTTTATTGCACGCCTTTGCATGCCATGTTCGACTATAAATAATTGTATATTTAGTTCATAAACTTACTTGTAAATAAATAATTTATTTTATTACATATTACATATAAATAAATAAGTTTAAATGATAGCAACAATTGTTGGTGATCCAAATTAAATAAAAAAAGATGCATTACATTGTATTCTATAGTTTCCAGTTTTTAAAATTAGATTACGTTAGTGACCTTACAAATGGGATAATGAAGAAGCAGATGGTGATGATGATGATGAAGGCGTTGGTAAACATTTTAAAAGGCTCTATTAAGAGTTTCTAGGAGTATGTATTTTTATATAGGCAAACGCAATATTTGTATTTTTTTTGTTCTGATAAAGAATACACAAAGCACCTGTTAACAATTATTGTATCTTTCATTGAACCAAACTTTACACAAATTAAATAGATGCGCTAACTGTTCATCCACTTTTGGAATTTTTATAAAAACACATGTATCCTAAATACGGCCCTGTGTCATATATTTTGTAATTCCCGTACCCTCTCGTACTACGCGGTCCTTCTTTGCCACATATCGTCCAAATAACACGTAGTCAAGGTCAGCACTTACACGTCTCTACACTCACGTATCTAATATAAAAACAGCCCTTCTGTCTGCCTGTATGTACAGAGTGAGAACTAATATCGCTGCGGTAACGCAGTATTACGTTGGGGGCTTGGTTTCCAGTGTCAATAAATGAAAACCTTTGGATGGAAGGGTTATGTAATCTTAGGCTATTGGAGAACTCACTATAATATGTGCGCTGTACAGATAAACCGACTGAAAAATTATACAAAGAACAAATACGGGAATACATAAAAAAGACATCCTGTAGACATTAAGAATACTGGAATAAATTTAAATATCATTTATCGTTATCATTACATAGTATAAAACAGAGTCGCTGTCGCTGTCTGTCGCTATGTACATATGCTTAAATCTTTAAAACTACGAAACGGATTTTCGGCAAATGTTTCTCACACTTTCACACAAAAACTACTGAACGGATTTTAATGAAACTTTACCAATAATATAGCCTATAAATGAAACTAAATATATAGCCCATACATCAGAGTAATACATAGGCTATGAAACTTTACAGTAATATAGCTTATGCATCAGAATAACACAGGCTATAAATTTCAGGCAGGTAAAACCGCGGGTCCAGCTGTAATATTATAAACGCAGAAACTTGTGTGTTTTAATGGATGGGTATTTGTTACACTTTTATGCAAAAACTACTGAATGGATTTTAATGAAACTTTACCAATAATATAACATATACATGAGAGTAATACATAGGCTATAAATTTCACGCGTCTGAAACCTGTAATATTTGAGAAGTTAAATATTAAGGCCTTTTGTTTTATTCAAGGAGCATTGCTTGTGATAACTGCATGCCACTTAGCTAATGGTACATGAGTACTATGGTTTGGTGAACGTGTTCCTCACCATAAAATTCCGCTCAATTGCCCGAGGGAAAAGGGGTGTTTTACTGAGCTGAAATCACAGACGCTATTGGAATAAATGCGTAAGATAAGTCTGACGATATTTCAAGTATTATTTTTTACTCACGCAGTATGACTAACGGTGTGTTCCGACTTCGCTTGTGTGAATGAATACTTTACTTAAATGACAAACGTGCATGGCAGTTATGTTAAAGATAGACACTTATATAAGTAAGCAAAGTAAATAAACTGGCTTGTAGGGCCCTAAACTAAGGACTTTTAAATTAAAGGTTTTTGTTATGGACTGTAGATTAGATGTAATTATTTAAATATGAAATACAAAGAATGGTAGAATATTGAGTGCGCGTGTCGTAATCGGTTTTTAAAAGAAGAAAATCAATTGAATCTCTTGCCAGTTCTGTTCAATCGAATATGTATACTAAAAACTTGTCGTTCATAAGCGTCTAAAATGTCCTACCTACCTATGAATAAGTGATTTCTGAATTTGAAAAAATTGTAGCGCGATGGTTATCTTCATCACTGTAGCGTTATATATGTTGTGATGAGGTGGCGCTATATAATATATTATTTATTGTAGTATGCAGGTAGTGAGTATACCTGTAAAATGATTGTACTATTTATTGTACATTATTAAGTTTATTGGTAGTTGCCACATGGTTTATTAATAACGCGTCCACTGATTTTACTGACGTCGACTGATTTTACAATTAACTTATATGTTACCACTAACAGACAAAGACAGACGTAAGCTAATGGAAGGGTCTCAAGTGTCGACAGAAATATTACAAGTGTAGGCACAATAATTAAAATATACTAATACTACAGATAAAATAATATTGCATATACTATAAGTTCAGATGGGGCGATGCGACATTTAGTCTATGTTCACAAGTGTTTTTTAAATATCCTTATAATTTCTACTGGATATACGTATTAACAGCTGTTCAGTATATTGCCATCTTATGCTTCTATCGCCGGAGATCAATCAATATTTTTTTTTTGTTGCCCAAATTCGAATGCGTTATCTTTGTGGTCTATAAATCGGGGTAGCATATCTTGTGCTACTGCCAGTACAGTAATAAACTCATTATATATATGATTTAACTAAATAATATACATAACAATGTTATGAATGATATTGAAATATATTATAAGAATATTCTGAAAAACATTGAATGAAAATGAAACCATTCTATTTTATTTTATTGTCAGAGACTGTATTTGCAGTTATCTTAATAACTCAGCTTTTCTCAAACGTTAAACCAACTGAAGGTTTCACCAATTAATGAATCGTCCAGTCGATTCGAATTTAATAGCACGCATTGTATTCTGAAATTAATAATTTTTAATTAAAGTCTTTGTAGATTACAATCCATTTTTATTTCATTCCCGTGCATGGTCCTTGTTTGCGCCACAATTAGTTTAAATGCACATCTCGTGAAATAGACAAGGACAGACATACTTCACGATCTAGGGCCGAAAGGAGCCGAGTACACCCGCGCCGCTGCTGGGAAAAAAGATGGCGATTTCTGTTCGTTCCGCTCGAATCTGAGAAACGCCGCTTGCACATAATTACGTTTTTATAATAATTGAATCACTATAACTTAAACTATCGAATTATCAAGGTGTATGTAGTGGTGGTGTGTAGCGTTCAAGGTGTATATACACTAATTCCGCCGCGCGTGTTATGTGGTGACCAGTTCATCGGTTCCTGCAGCAGCCACCATAGCAGAATCCAGGTACGATCGTAACTCCTTACTTTGCCCGAATCTGTGATGACAGTCTAGTCGAAGGAAAATATCTCTCGGGATACAAGTCCCCAGGGAACTGCTTTTCACAGCCCTAGTACGAGGAATTGAACCCGCGACAATCTGAAGTAAGGCGGTGTTCTAAACCACAAGACTACCGAGGCCGTCAATTTATAATGTTAAGAAAATGTTATATATTATTCTTGCAGACTGCAAGAAAAGGTTGGAAATCACTGGTATAACAACACTATACTTAGCTAATGTTTGTATACAAAAGAAATGTCTACAGCGGTTTCTCTGAATACACTCCATAACATAATACCTGGCTCAATTGCGTGAGCCAAAACGAGTTATTTTACTAAGGCGTCTCATAAAAAGAAAAACAGTAGTATGCGTCATTATGCATACATACAACCGTCACCATGTTATTTTGTTTTCTTTCGAACTACTCTAATGCTGTTGGCCGCAGATGGCCTTTATAGTTTCACCGGACGATACGATACAACGATAGGAGGCAAGTGCAGACGGCATTCCAAACCAGCGGACGCACTTATAGAGCGGCTAAAGGCCAACTCCCGCCTGACGGATACGACTTTAGTCTAAGGGCAAGAGTTTTTAACCTCGACTCAGGTAATTTTAATTTTGATCCCGTTTGAATTGGACGGGAGATCGATCGGAGGAAAAATATTTTGACTGTTACCATTTGCGCTAATGGTTTATCCTATGGGGGCTAGTACTCACTACCTACATTCTACAATAAATAATATATTATGTAGCCACTTCATCACAACATATATAATGCTACAGTGATGAGGATAACCATCGCGCTACAATTTTTTCAAATTCAGAAATCACTTATTCATAGGTAGGTAGGATATTTTAGACGCTTATGAAAGACAAGTTTTTCAGTATTCAGATTCAATTGAATAGAAATGGCAAGAATCTCAATTATTTTCTTTTTTTTTAAAAAACCAGTTTATTTACATTGCTTTGCATATAGGTGTCTATCTTTAACGTAAAATGAAAATCCCGTGCGTGAACAACAATTGCCATGCACGTTTGTCATTTAAGTAAAGTATTTATTCTCATGCACCAATGGAGGATGATAAGATGAACATGAGTACGAGTCAGTCATCGTTACAAATTTACCAAGAATTTAACGCCATGGTTTCTAGGGACACCGCGTAGTGGCCAACTTGATATTGTATGTTATTAGTAATGGAGTCAGCAGTCCACATTATTAACAGTCACCTTTCTCCGGAATCTGAGTTCGATATACCTTTGTATCTATGATTGTAATAAAAAAAAATTGTTAGCATTTTTTGTAGAAAATATGGGGTGTAATGATTGTGTACAAATAAAACAAACATATTACGTAAAGAAAAAACGTGTATATAATACATCCAATCCTATATGTTTACATTTCTACCTCCAACCCCTATTTTTTTAATAGAAATTTTAATTTATATGACAAAACAACGTTTGCGGAGTCAGCTAGTAATAATTATATTAGAAGAGAGTCAGCTTTTGTTAAGTGGCCTTATATTCAGACATATAGAAAATCCTATGAAAGTAGAAATGGGTTAAGTTTTTCTACCTCAAACGGATAACCGGGAAATCTAAGCACGAACACTCGAATGCCTTTGATCTGGAGGCCGCACTTGTTAGCGTATGTGAACTAAATTGGGAACTGAGACATGCTTTTGTGTACGCTTATATATCACTGATCTTTTTGAGTCCAATGGGATTGGATTTCCTTTGAGGTGAAGTACATATTATGCAAGAAAATTATTAATGCATATTCGCACATTTTTATTTACTGAATTAATTTTGTCAGCTTTGAAATTAATCACCGGATTTGTGAAATTACACCCGTGCAGATTTTGTACAAAATATACATCGGTAAAGATTTCTTATAGTGTCGATATTCTTATAATAATCGCCCAATGGTCGAAATTCGAACGTAATTAATTTCAATTATAAGTTTGAACTTTATTAAGGTTCTATTGTTAGAAACTATACCTCTATGCGGGTGTGTGTCAAGTACATGGTAGTGTTATTTACTGTATACTATAAACAAAATCATACCGTATACTGCTTTATATGAACTGTAAATGTGCAAAAATTAATACTGCTCTGTCGGCGCAATTTTCGTAGAATGGGGTACAGTTTTTGCTTCGCGTATATATAGATACATTATTTGTAAAATATATAATGAGATAAAAAAATATATATATTTATAAAATATCTGTATTTGGTGTTGTTTAATAATATCCTCTATGAATTTAAATGATTTGCATCAGATAAGTTTCAGTCACGCAGAATGCAAGCCGATACTATTCACCATGAACGATTTTACAATATTCTGTGCTGTTTCCAGCTGAAAGGAACTAACATGTGCCGACATGTTCAAACGATATGTTATAAAATATACACATTCGTTTTAACAGGCTTTGTGAGTGACGGTTTGATATTTTCCTCGTATTTTTTTAACCGTTTAATTTCTGTTGCACGCGATTTAAAACGTCGCCGCGTCGATAGGGTTCGTTGGGATTTTCAATATGTTATATCTATGCACCCAAACACCATCACTAGGGCTGCCACGAAGCTATTTTAATGTCATAAAATTACTGTATGCATTGTAAAACTATTTTCTTATGGAAGTTAATGGAATGGTGCGCTCTTCGCTAACGGTTCACGCTGCTACCAGTGGAGGATGATAAGATGAGAATGAAGTCAGGTCAGTTACCCATCGTGGTAAATTCACGATGAATTTATCACGACGATTTCCAGGGGGAACCACGTGGAGGTCAATCCGACATCATACATTGCTAGCAATGAAGTTATTAGTCTTCAATTCTAAAAATACCCTCCTTTACTGCATTGTAAAACTTTATGTTTACACGTGAAACTGTTTATAAAACTTTTATAATGTAAATACGTTTTTAAAGTATCATATCATATCATAAGACCTTTAGTATTTGTATGTATATGTATTTTGCATTCATCATCATATATTTCTATATCTTTTATAGTGCACCACCTACCTTTCCTTTACTCATAGCTTCGATCTCCAAGGTTGTAAGAGATTGCCTTGATCGATAAGGCCGCCTTTTCATACTATTTACCCCATTAACATACTAGCTACTCGCCCTGACTTCGCACGGGTGTACATGTATTATATATATAAACCTTCCTCTTGAATCACTCTATCTATTAAAAGAATCGCTTCGAAATCCGTTGCGTAGTTTTAAAGATTTAAGGTATACATAGGGACGGACAGACAGCGACAGCGACTTTGTTTCATACTATGTAATGATGATGATTTATATTCAGTTCTTTTGGTAATTTTCATTTCATTAATTAATTTATTTTTATATTTATTATTTTTTTTCTATTTTTAAAATTTATTTTTAGTTAATTAATTTCAAGAGTTATATTATTATTATATATTTCTTTACTTTGTTTAATTCTTCGATTATTGTAGAGTTACGTGTCATACTGACCAGGCAATTCCAAATGTCTTTAGTTAAATGTTTACTATATGTCCCTGTAAAAACTTACGCAGGATACGACAGCTATTTAATATTACTGCTTTTTGCATTATGAATATTATTATTATTATCATAGGCAGTGAAATTACAAGTTAAGAGTGTGAGAGTGAGAGTGTTACAAGAGAGTGGTATCACATGATAGCGTGATGTACAGCAGTTCATGTATATATATATATATATATATATATATATATATATAAATATCCCCTTGGGCACTTTGTGGCTCAGACGTGCCGTATAGGTAGTTTTTTGTTGATCCTTTTTCACTTGTTGATCCGGAGGCCTTTTGTTGATCTAATGCCAGATGACCATATGTAAATGTTGCTCCGTTTTGAGCCACAACTGTCACGACGAGTAATAATAATAATTAAGTGATTTATACACGATTTTATACAAATCCACCTTTTTGGCATACGAGCACTTCTTGATCCAATTCAAACGGGCCAATCAGGGTGCAGCATTTGCCAAGGGCTTCCTCATTGGCACGTTTGGGCTACTACATTATGGCTACAGTAACTTAATAATGTCTAGCTAGTATTTCAAGAATAATAGTCTATCTAATCTAAATATTTATAGAAATCAGTCTGGAGTAACGTGACTCCAGATCGAACCTCAATACTTGTTATTTTTTGGACGGGAATCTTTTCTTTTGTAACAACGTTACTGAGCGAATAAAGAGAAGACGCAACGGCGGATCCAGGGGGGAGCGTCATGGAGGTCATGGGAGTCATGGGGGCGTCATGACTCTCCCCCCCCCCCCCTAGCCCAGAACTTAGGTAGACCACTAATTGAACTAAAAAATAATAAAACAGCAAATTTTTTTGCACGATCGGAGTGTTGGTGCAGTAGTATTAATTATAATTAAACATTGTTACTTAAAACATAACAGTTAAAGTACTATAACACTAAAAGCAAAATAGGTATTTTCAAAATACTTTTTCAAAATAAATTACCCTTTGAGTTTTTGTCCAAACCTCAGATATTTTATTTATTTTAGGTATATCAATCAATACATAGTATAGCATAGTACAGTCTGTCTGTCTGTCTGTTTGTTCCGGCTAATCTCTGAAATAGCTGGACCGATTTTGACGGGACTTTTTTTGGCAAGTAGCTGATGTAATAAGGAGTAACTTACGCTACTGTTATTTTAGAAAAATAAAATAAAATTTCACGCGGACGAAGTCGCTGGGGCCAGCTAGTCTATAGATATACCGAGATTTAATGTTTAAGTTGCTATTATGTTATTGACAAAATTTTACTGTAATGTTTACTACATGCATATGAATATATATAAGGTACATATACCAAAATAACTATTTTTATAATTTTAGTCTGTCTGTCTGTCGGTCTGTTTGTTCCGGCTAATCTCTGAAATGGCTGGACCGATTTTGACGGTACTTTTTTTTGGCAGGTAGCTGATTTATAAGGAGTAACTTAGGTTACTTTTATTTTAGAAAAATAAAGTTAAATTCCACGCGGACGAAGTCGCGGGAACACCTTGTTTTTAATAAAAACATCTTTTTTGTGGTACTTGAGAATGTTGAAGCCTGTTGTTTGTAATATTGAAATAACCGTTTTTTACTACTTGCATATGAATATAAATACGGTACATACACCAAAATAACATATTTTACAATTTTTGTCTGTCTGTCTGTTTGTTCCAGCTAATCTCTGAAATGGCTGGACTGATTTTGACGGGACTTTTCTTGGCAGGTAGCTGATGTAATAAGGAGTAACTTAGGCTACTTTTATTTTAGAAAAATAAAGTTAAAAACCACGTGGACGAAGTCGCGGGAACAGCTAGTGTATAATATATTAGAGATACCTACGTGTTTTTTTATTGATGACTAGCTGTACACGGGATTTTGTCCGTGTTGAATTTAACTTTATTTTTCTAAAATATAAGAAGTTAAATTCCACGCGGACGAAGTCGCGTGTACAGCTAGTTGTCGGTAGTCTAGCGATTTAGCTAGCACACTGCTTTGATTCCTGCTTGGTGGTCGAGGGTTCGATTCCTCGCACGCTGCAAACATTTGTATTCATGAGTATGATTGTTTGTAACGGTCTGGGTGTTTTCTATGTATAGATAATATATATGTATTTACGAAAAAAAATCTTTGTATTTATATCAGTACCCATAACATAATCTTCAGCTAGCTTAACTTGGGTCTAGATGAAGCTGTGTGAATTGTCCTGAGATTACTATTATTACTATAATAAATCTTTTCAAATCAGCCGATGTTTATTTTTGCCATAATACGTGCTGTTACCATGTGATAATATTACGTACGTACTTATTAAACTATTAACTTATTATTAAATTATTAACTATTTATACTGTTTTAAATGTGATGCGTTCATTATTTATATTTCCTTTGAATTAAAGACAAATGTATATATATATATATATATATTTATTTATATACACTTGCACACTTAGTTGATCCAGCCACGATCCGTAGATATTGCTGATCCACTGTCTCTCTCTTTCTATCACTATCTTTGTATTCTAATATGCGATGTTGCCGTTCCGGCCGAGACCATGCGTTGTTGCCAAATGTATTCGTCGATAGTAGTAGATACTTATACTCGATATATATTTTTTCAACAATTTCCTGCAATAGTGAATCCGTATCGGCATTTTTTTTAAATGCACAAAGATTTTTTGGCTCTGAATATATTTAAAAATCATTTACTTGTGTGTTGATGAATTTATATACTAGTACATGAAGTACCTAATACTTGTTTTGATTTGAATAGGTAGCGATATTATGAATTTATTATACGTAATCTAAAGATTTTGACGAAATAAAAGTAATTAGTTATCTGTTAACCTTGACTTCATGCTGGCACCAGTATTATCAGATGATGAACATACTCTTCGAAAACTTACAGCAGAAATATCGTGTTAGGACTCATTAGATAGGTCTCGATGAATAGAGTTTAAAAAACTTAAAATAAATGGTAAATTAGAAATAATGTATAAAAACCCCTTACGTAAAATTCAACCACTTTAAACTTAATAATAATAATAATTAGGAAAAGAGAAAAGCTATACATGCACTGAAAGTAATTGATGCCTTCCACACAATATTTTCAGTATTAAACAACTCTGTTTGTTCAGTAAAAGTGTAAATACACTGGTAACCTTTAATCATATTTTATATGCAAACATTACATATACAAACACTAAAGTTTTATTTCAGAATAGCCAGTAGTTTTCAAGAAATAAGTCTTTGAAATTGTACGTGTAACTTATATATATACCTACTAGTTTTTTCACCATAACAAACAACACCAATATGGCCTAGTTAGTAGTTTACCTGTGTACCAATTAATAATAATAGTAATCTCAGGACAATTCATACAGCTTCATCTAGACCCAAGTTAAGCTAGCTGAAGATTATGTTATGGGTACTGATATAAATACAAAGATTTTTTTCGTAAATACATATATATTATCTATACATAGAAAACACCCAGACCGTTACAAACAATTTAATAATAAGTTAATAGTTTAATAAGTACGTACGTAATATTATCACATGGTAACAGCACGTATTATGGCAAAAATAAACATCGGCTGATTTGAAAAGATTTATTATAGTAATAATAGTAATCTCAGGACAATTCACACAGCTTCATCTAGACCCAAGTTAAGCTAGCTGAAGATTATGTTATGGGTACTGATATAAATACAAAGATTTTTTTTTCGTAAATACATATATATTATCTATACATAGAAAACACCCAGACCGTTACAAACAATCATACTCATGAATACAAATGTTTGCAGCGTGCGAGGAATCGAACCCTCGACCACCAAGCAGGAATCAAAGCGGTGTGCTAGATAAATCGCTAGACTACCGACAACTAGCTGTACACGCGACTTCGTCCGCGTGGAATTTAACTTCTTATATTTTAGAAAAATAAAGTTAAATTCAACACGGACGAAATCCCGTGTACAGCTAGTCATCAATAAAAAAACACGTAGGTATCTCTAATATATTATACACTAGCTGTTCCCGCGACTTCGTCCACGTGGTTTTTAACTTTATTTTTCTAAAATAAAAGTAGCCTAAGTTACTCCTTATTACATCAGCTACCTGCCAAAAAAAAAGTCCCGTCAAAATCGGTCCAGCCATTTCAGAGATTAGCCGGAACAAACAGACAGACAGACAAAAATTGTAAAATATTTTATTTTGGTATATGTACCGTATTTATATTCATATGCATGTAGTAAAAAACGGTTTTTTCTATATTACAAACAGACACTCCAATTTTTATTAAATGTATAGATGTATAGATTATTATTTATTTATTTATTTATTCATCCAAAATAATACAAATTGTGTAGGATAACGTAATAGTAACATTACAGTAAAATTTTGTCAACAACATAATAGCAACTTAAACATTAAATCTCGGTATATCTATAGACTAGCTGGCCCCAGCGACTTCGTCCGCGTGAAATTTTATTTTATTTTTCTAAAATAACAGTAGCGTAAGTTACTCCTTATTACATCAGCTACTTGCCAAAAAAAGTCCCGTCAAAATCGGTCCAGCTATTTCAGAGATTAGCCGGAACAAACAGACAGACAGGCAGACAAAACTTGTAAAATGTTATTTTGGTGTATGTACCGTATTTATATTCATATGCAAGTAGTAAAAAACGGTTATTTCAATATTACAAACAGAAACTCCAATTTTATTTACATGTATAGATGTATAGATTAAAAAAAAGTAACAGTCATAAGGCTAGTCGTATGCCTAATATATATAATAATGTAATAAATTCATTTAAACAGAAATTGCGGGAACATTATTTAAATTTGTAACTTTTTTACTGTCCTTCTCCTTTTTTCACATCTTTCTGTTATATCCATATAGTTCTCTCTATATTTTCTGTTTTTCTTACTTTCAATTTGAGACTGTACTTATAATTTGATTATCGGATCATTATGTATTTACTTATATATAATATTTATACATTTATGGGTTATATTTACATATATATTTATGTATGTATACTGTTATTTTTTTATAGAAATGTATATTTTGCTTATCTTTATTATCTTTATAAATCTTTTTTTGACATTTCTTATTTATATTAGTGCACCGCCAATAATCTTTCTCTGCACCACTCATGGTTGCCTGGTAAATAACGCGGCAAAATATTAAGTCCGCCACATGTACAAATTTTTTTGTGCATTAAAGTTAAAGAAATAAAAAAATACAATACTGTTTAATGAAAATGCGTGTTGTCTACTGCTTTGAGATGTATCAAAATAAGGTCAACAAAAAAGTCCGTGATGGTATATGTCTATCTCTTAAGGATAACCAACAATAACCATTTTTTATCTTTTACATTTTACGGGATTTTTTTTTATCGTATGTTTCCCTTAAAATCATGTAAACTATGTTATTATGTCATAATCTAAAGAAATAATAATATTTTATAGTGACATATCCACTATAAAATACCAAAAAGTAGCAATGTAATTCGTTACGCGCGAATCAGGTGTTATAAGGTCAAAGGTCGGTGCACCCCGCGTATTTGATAAATAGTACTTCTCTGGATGTCTTTAAGAGAAAATGGCAGTATGTACGTGTATATGTACAAGTCCTTAAGTGTTAAGTTTTTCAAATGTACAATAAAGAATAAATATTTTTAAGTACAGTACTTACGTACATTAATATAATACCTACTTTTTACTTGTATCTATTGTTATCAAAATTAAATTATAAGTTCTTAACTTGACCACGACTATGTGACCCTCTCTTGGCGCCAAAACGAGTGAAAAAATGAACAGCATACGACGACGACGCAGTACCTATAGAGTGGAGCAACTGCTTATTCAGTTTTATTCAACTATTTAGTCCCTCCACCGTTACAATGAATGGAGGCGGATATTACAATGTACGTAGCATTGCGAATATAAAATATCTAGATTAGGTATAATAAATTCATAATTCATAGGCCGTTACGGTATCAGAGCCAAAGTCTTCTTTCTTTGTTTATGTACTGTTAGATGCGACAGCGACTTTGTTTTTATATTACTATGTAATGATTGATATACCTAAAATAAATAAAATATCTGAGGTTTGGACAAAAATTCAAAAGGTACTTAATTTTTAAAAAGTATTTTGAAAATACCTATTTTGCATTTAGTATTTGAAATACAAAACACAAAACTATTTTTGTTTTTAGAGTGACATTTCTATGAATTCACTGTCGATAGCGAGCGGTGCGATGGAAAAAGATAACCGTTTATAAAAATATAATAAATAACCCTGGACAATTAACACAGACTGATACTGAACTGATATAAATAGATATTTTTATTTTGTAAATACATATATAATATACATATAAAACACCCAGACCGATGAAAACAATCGATGACCGATGAGTACAAATGTTTGCATCGTGCGAGAAATCGAACCCGCGACCATCGGATGTAAAGCGGTGTGACCACCGAGGCAGTCGAAATATATAAATAATCTTATGAATTTAATTTATTCTAATTTGTTTATGTGCGCGGGGTGCGGTGTACGGTGCTCCCCCTGCCTCCACCGTTGCTGGAGCTTGCATGTATGGAGCATTGCGAATATAAAATATCTAGATTAGTAAATTCATAATTGATAGACCGTTACGGTATCTATATATATTCGGATTAAAATAAGTATCGCAGTAAGGACCAGTATATAAAGTGATCAACACAATTAACTGATTTTTGAAATATATATACAGAGCCAAAAAGTCTTTGTGTATTCAAAAAATATCTAATTTGTTTGTGTGCGCGGGGTGCGGTGTACGGTGCAGGGGGGACCCTGCCTCCACCGTTGCTGGAGCTTGCATGTATGGAGCATTGCGAATATAAAATATCTACATTAGTAAATTAATAAATTCATAATTGATAGACCGTTACGGTATCTATATATATTCGGATGAAAGTAAGTATCGCAGTAAGGACGAGTATATAAAGTGATCAACATAATTAATTGATTTTTGGAATATATTCAGAGCCAAAAAGTCTTTGTGTATACCAAAAATTTAGCCGTTCGGAGCCATTCAGTCACGAATTATTAGTAAAAAAAGTGTCGAGTATATCGTACTATCGACGAATATATATGGCCACATCGCAAAATAGAATGCGACGTTGCCATACCGCCTGAGATATACGCGATAGGAGTCAAGTTATTCAGTGCAAAAGGTGGAATCGGCAAGTGTGTAGGTTGTGGCGTGATCAACAAAGTGCCCAAAGAGGTGTTTATATATATATATATATATATATATAAACACCTCTTACATGCAAGCTCCAGCAACGGTGGAGGCAGGGTCCCCCCTGCACCGTACACCGCACCCCGCGCACACAAACAAATTAAATATTTTTTGAATACACAAAGACTTTTTGGCTCTGTATATATATTTCAAAAATCAATTAATTATGTTGATCACTTTATATACTGGTCCTTACTGCGATACTTATTTTAATCCGAATATATATAGATACCGTAACGGTCTATCAATTATGAATTTACTAATCTAGATATTTTATATTCGCAATGCTCCATACATGCAAGCTCCAGCAACGGTGGAGGCAAGGGGGAGCACCGTACACCGCACCCCGCGCACACAAACAAATTAGAATAAATTAAATTCATAAGATTATTTATATATTTCGACTGCCTCGGTGGTCACACCGCTTTACATCCGATGGTCGCGGGTTCGATTTCTCGCACGGTGCAAACAATTGTACTCATCGGTCATCGATTGTTTTCATCGGTCTGGGTGTTTTATATGTATATTATATATGTATTTACAAAATAAAAATATCTACATCAGTTCAGTATCAGTCTGTGTTAATTGTCCAGGGCTATTTATTATATATTTATAAACGGTTATCTTTTTCCATCCCACCGCTCGCTATTGACAGTGAATTCATAGAAATGTCACTCTAAAAACAATAATAGTTTTGTTTTTGTATTTCAAATACTAAATGCAAAATAGGTATTTTCAAAATACTTTTTCAAAATAAAGTACCTTTTGAATTTTTGTCCAAACCTCAGATATTTTATTTATTTTAGGTATATCAATCATTACATAGTAATATAAAAACAAAGTCGCTGTCGCATCTAACAGTACATAAACAAAGAAAGAAGACTTTTTGGCTCTGATACCGTAACGGCCTATGAATTATGAATTTATTATACCTAATCTAGATATTTTATATTCGCAATGCTACGTACATTGTAATATCCGCCTCCATTCATTGTAACGGTGGAGGGACTAAATAGTTGAATAAAACTGAATAAGCAGTTGCTCCACTCTATAGGTACTGCGTCGTCGTCGTATGCTGTTCATTTTTTCACTCGTTTTGGCGCCAAGAGAGGGTCACATAGTCGTGGTCAAGTTAAGAACTTATAATTTAATTTTGATAACAATAGATACAAGTAAAAAGTAGGTATTATATTAATGTACGTAAGTACTGTACTTAAAAATATTTATTCTATATTGTACATTTGAAAAACTTATCACTTAAGGACTTGTGTGACATATACACGTACATACTGCCATTTTCTCTTAAAGACATCCAGAGAAGCTTTAGATTTATCAAATACGCGGGGTGCACCGACCTTTGACCTTATAACACCTGATTCGCGCGTAACGAATTACATTGTTATTTTTTGGTATTTTATAGTGGATATTTCACTATAAAATATTATTATTTCTTTAGATTATGACATAATAGCATAGTTTACATGATTTTAAGGGAAACATACGATAAAAAAAATTCCCGTAAAATGTAAAAGATAAAAAATGGTTATTGTTGGTTATCCTTGAGAGATAGACATATACCATCACGGACTTTTTTGTTGACCTTATTTTGATACATCTCAAAGCACTAGACAATACGCATTTTCATTAAACAGTATTGTATTTTTTTTATTTATTTAACTTTAATGCACAAAAAAATTTGTACATGTGGCGGACTTAATATCTTGCCGCGTTATTTACCAGGCAACCATGAGTGGTGCAGCGAAAGATTATTGGCGGTGCACTAATATAAATAAGAAATGTCAAAAAAAGATTTATAAAGATAATAAAGATAAGCAAAATATACATTTCTATAAAAAAATAACAATATACATACATAAATATATAACCCATAAATGTATAAATATATACATAATGATCCGATAATCAAATTATAAGTACAGTCTCAAATTGAAAGTAAGAAAAACAGAAAATATAGAGAGAACTATAGGGATATAACAGAAAGATGTGAAAAAAGGAGGACAGTAAAAAAGTTACAAATTTAAATAATGTTCCCGCAATTTCTGTTTAAATGAATTTATTACATTATTATATATATTAGGCATACGACTAGCCTTATGCTGTTACTTTTTTTTTAATCTATACATCTATACATGTAAATAAAATTGGAGTGTCTGTTTGTAATATTGAAATAACCGTTTTTTACTACCTGCATATGAATATAAATACGGTACATACACCAAAATAACATATTTTACAAGTTTTGTCTGTCCGTCTGTTTGTTCCGGCTAATCTCTGAAATAGCTGGACCGATTTTGACGGGACTTTTTTTGGCAAGTAGCTGATGTAATAAGGAGTAACTTACGCTACTGTTATTTTAGAAAAATAAAATAAAATTTCACGCGGACGAAGTCGCTGGGGCCAGCTAGTCTATAGATATACCGAGATTTAATATTTAAGTTGCTATTATGTTGTTGACAAAATTTTACTGTAATGTTACTATTACGTTATCCTACACAATTTGTATTATTTTGGATGAATAAATAAATAAATAAATAATAATCTATACATCTATACATATAAATAAAATTGGAGTGTCTGTTTGTAATACTGAAATAACCGTTTTTTACTACATGCATATGAATATATATAAGGTACATATACCAAAATAACAATTTTTATAATTTTTGTCTGTCTGTCTGTCGGTCTGTTTGTTCCGGCTAATCTCTGAAATGGCTGGACCGATTTTGACGGTACTTTTTTTGGCAGGTAGCTGATTTATAAGGAGTAACTTAGGTTACTTTTATTTTAGAAAAATAAAGTTAAATTCCACGCGGACGAAGTCGCAAGCTTGTTTTTAATAAAAACGGTTTATTTGATAGAAAAAACATCTTTTTTGTGGTACTTGAGAATGTTGAAGCCTGTTGTTTGTAATATTGAAATAACCGTTTTTTACTACTTGCATATGAATATAAATACGGTACATACACCAAAATAACATATTTTACAATTTTTGTCCGTCTGTCTGTTTGTTCCAGCTAATCTCTGTAATGGCTGGACCGATTTTGACGGGACTTTTTTTGGCAGGTAGCTGATGTAATAAGGAGTAACTTAGGCTACTTTTATTTTAGAAAAATAAAGTTAAAAACCACGTGGACGAAGTCGCGGGAACAGCTACTGTATAATATATTAGAGATACCAACGTGTTTTTTTATTGATGACTAGCTGTACACGGGATTTCGTCCGTGTGGAATTTCACTTTATTTTTCTAAAATATAAGAAGTTAAATTCCACGCGGACGAAGTCGCGTGTACAGCTAGTTGTCGGTAGTCTAGCGATTTAGCACACTGCTTTGATTCCTGCTTGGTGGTCGAGGGTTCGATTCCTCGCACGCTGCAAACATTTGTATTCATGAGTAGGATTGTTTGTAACGGTCTGGGTGTTTTCTATGTATAGATAATATATATGTATTTACGAAAAAAATCTTTGTATTTATATCAGTTGTCTGGTACCCATAACATAATCTTCAGCTAGCTTAACTTGGGTCTAGATGAAGCTGTGTGAATTGTCCTGAGATTACTATTATTATTAATTGGTACACAGGTAAACTACTAACTAGGCCATATTGGTGTTGTTTGTTATGGTGAAAAAACTAGTATATATATAAGTTACACTTACAATTTCAAAGACTTATTTCTTGAAAACTGCTGGCTATTCTGAAATAAAACTTTAGGGTTTGTATATGTAATGTTTGCATATAAAATATGATTAAAGGTTACCAGTGTATTTACACTTTTACTGAACAAACAGAGTTGTTTAATACTGAAAATATTGTGTGGAAGGCATCAATTACTTTCAGTGCATGTATAGCTTTTCTCTTTTCCTAATTATTATTATTATTAAGTTTAAAGTGGTTGAATTTTACGTAAGTGGTATTTATACATTATTTCTAATTTACCATTTATTTTAAGTTTTTTAAACTCTATTCATCGAGACCTATCTAATGAGTCCAAACACGATATTTCTGCTGTAAGTTTTCGAAGAGTATGTTCATCATCTGATAATACTGGTGCCAGCATGAAGTCAAGGTTAACAGATAACTAATTACTTTTATTTCGTCAAAATCTTTAGATTACGTATAATAAATTCATAATATCGCTACCTATTCAAATCAAAACAAGTATTAGGTACTTCATTTACTAGTATATAAATTCATCAACACACAAGTAAATGTTTTTAAATATATTCAGAGCCAAAAAATCTTTGTGCATTTAAAAAATTTTGCCGATACGGATTCACTATTGCAAGAAATTGTTGAAAAAATATATATCGAGTATCTACTACTATCGACGAATACATTTGGCAACAACGCATGGTCTCGGCCGGAACGGCAACATCGCATACTAGAATACAAAGATAGTGGTAGAACGCGGAACGGCAACATGTTGCCGTTCCGCCACGCTACCGTTATAGTGGTAGAACGAGAGAGACAGTGGAATCAGCAATATCTACGGATCGTGGCTGGATCAACTAAGTGTGCAAGTTTATATAAATGTATATATATATATATATACATTTGTCTTTAATTCAAAGGAAATACAAATAATGAACGCATCACATTTAAAACAGTAATAAGTACGTAATATTATCACATGGTAACAGCACGTATTATGGCAAAAATAAACATCGGCTGATTTGAAAAGATTTATTATAGTAATAATAGTAATCTCAAGACAATTCACACAGCTTCGTCTAGACCCAAGTTAAGCTAGCTGAAGATTATGTTATGGGTACTAGACAACTGATATAAATACAAAGATTTTTTGTCGTAAATACATATATATTATCTATACATAGAAAACACCCAGACCGTTACAAACAATCATACTCATGAATACAAATGTTTGCAGCGTGCGAGGAATCGAACCCTCGACCACCAAGCAGGAATCAAAGCGGTGTGCTAGCTAAATCGCTAGACTACCGACAACTAGCTGTACACGCGACTTCGTCCGCGTGGAATTTAACTTCTTATATTTTATAAAAATAAAGTGAAATTCCACACGGACGAAATCCCGTGTACAGCTAGTCATCAATAAAAAAACACGTTGGTATCTCTAATATATTATACAGTAGCTGTTCCCGCGACTTCGTCCACGTGGTTTTTAACTTTATTTTTCTAAAATAAAAGTAACCTAAGTTACTCCTTATTACATCGGCTACCTGCCAAAAAAAGTCCCGTCAAAATCGGTCCAGCCATTTCAGAGATTAGCTGGAACAAACAGACAGACGGACAAAAATTGTAAAATATGTTATTTTGGTGTATGTACCGTATTTATATTCATATGCAAGTAGTAAAAAACGGTTATTTCAATAATACAAACAACAGGCTTCAACATTCTCAAGTACCACAAAAAAGATGTTTTTTCTATGAAATAAACCGTTTTTATTAAAAACAAGCTGTTCCCGCGACTTCGTCCGCGTGGAATTTAACTTTATTTTTCTAAAATAAAAGTAACCTAAGTTACTCCTTATAAATCAGCTACCTGCCAAAAAAAGTACCGTCAAAATCGGTCCAGCCATTTCAGAGATTAGCCGGAACAAACAGACCGACAGACAGACAGACAAAAATTATAAAAATTGTTATTTTGGTATATGTACCTTATATATATTCATATGCATGTAGTAAAAAACGGTTATTTCAATATTACAAACAGACACTCCAATTTTATTTATATGTATAGATTATTATTTATTTATTTATTTTTTCATCCAAAATAATACAAATTGTGTAGGATAACGTAATAGTAACATTACAGTAAAATTTTGTCAACAACATAATAGCAACTTAAATATTAAATCTCGGTATATCTATAGACTAGCTGGCCCCAGCGACTTCGTCCGCGTGAAATTTTATTTTATTTTTCTAAAATAACAGTAGCGTAAGTTAATCCTTATTACATCAGCTACTTGCCAAAAAAAGTCCCGTCAAAATCGGTCCAGCTATTTCAGAGATTAGCCGGAACAAACAGACAGACAGACAGACAAAACTTGTAAAATATGTTATTTTGGTGTATGTACCGTATTTATATTCATATGCAAGTAGTAAAAACGGTTATTTCAATATTGCAAACAGACACTACAATTTTATTTACATGTATAGATGTATAGATTAAAAAAAAAGTAACAGTCATAAGGCTAGTCGTATGCCTAATATATATAATAATGTAATAAATTCATTTAAACAGAAATTGCGGCAACATTATTTAAATTTGTAACTTTTTTACTGTCCTTCTCCATTTTTCACATCTTTCTGTTATATCCCTATAGTTCTCTCTATATTTTCTGTTTTTCTTACTTTCAATTTGAGACTGTACTTATAATTTGATTATCAGATCATTATGTATTTATTTATATATAATATTTATACATTTATGGGTTATATTTAAATGAATTTAATCGATAAAATCGTTGTTAAGTATTAAATTAATTGTAAGTGATATTAACTATTATATTATGCATAAAAAATATTTGTAATAATAAAGAAAATACATTTAAAATATTTTACTTGTTGTGTTAGTTATTTATAAGATCTTACTATAATTGTTAGCTGCTTTACAATTTAGAAAGTACAATAGGTAATGTAAATTAAAATTAATTGAATACTTAACAACGTTTTGTTCGATTAAATTCATTTAATTATTAAAATAGTTAATTTAAAATTAGAATAAAGACAAAAAAAAATAACAAAAAAAATCGGTGGCGGGAATCGAACCTTGAGCGTCCGTTTGGTAAGTTGATTCAAAGGCTTATTAAAATCAAAATTCAAAATTCAAAGTTACTGGTCATTTTGAAATAATACTTAGGGTTCGCATACCCTTATCGGATACTACTACTACACGGAGTTTCGTCAAAATAGAATATCTAGGTTAGGTATAATAAATTCATAATTAATAGACCGTTACGGTATCTGTATATACTCGGATCAAAACAAGTACTATGAAATAAGAAAGAGTATATAAATTGATTAACACAAGTAATTGATTTTTGAAATATATTCAGAGCCAAAAAGTCTTCTTTCTTTATTTATGTACTTGTTAGATGCGACAGCGACTTTGTTTTATACTATACTATACTATGTAATGATTGATATACCTAAAATAAATAAAATATCTGAGGTTTGGACAAAAACTCAAAGGGTAATTTATTTTGAAAAAGTATTTTGAAAATACCTATTTTGCTTTTAGTGTTATAGTACTTTAACTGTTATATTTTAAGTAACAATGTTTAATTATAATTAATACTACTGCACCAACACTCCGATCGTGCAGCAAAAAAATTTGCTGTTTCATTATTTTTTAGTTCAATTAGTGGTCTACCTAAGTCCTGGGGTAAGGGGGGGGAGAGTCATGACGCCCCCATGACTCCCAAGACCTCCATGACGCTCCCCCCTAGATCCGCCGTTACGTCTTCTCTTCATTCGCTCAGTAACGTTGTTACTAAAGGAAAAATTCCCGTCCAAAAAATAACAAGTATTGAGGTTTGATCTGGAGTCACGTTCCTCTAGACTGATTTCTATAAATATTTAGATTAGATAGACTATTATTCTTGAAATACTAGCTAGACATTATTAAGTTACTGTAGCCATAATGTAGTAGTCCAAACGTGCCAATGAGGAAGCCCTTGGCAAATGCTGCACCCTGATTGGCCCGTTTGAATTGGATCAAGAAGTGGTCGAATGCCAAAAAGGTGGATTTGTATAAAATCGTGTATAAATCGCTTAATTATTATTATTACTCGTCGTGACAGTTGTGGCTCAAAAAGGATCAACATTTATATATCGTCAGCTGGCATTAGATCAACAAAAGGCCTCCGGATCAACAAGTGAAAAAGGATCAACAAAAAACTACCTATACGGCACGTCTGAGCCACAAAGTGCCCAAGGGGATATTTATATATATATATATATATATACATGAACTGCTGTACATTTGCCATTCCAACAACAATAAAAGAAACAAAGTCAAAACAGTTCCAAAGCTAAATGGATCTTATAAGATGTTTGAAGTGTTTAAGAATAAGGGGATAGGTCCATATGTATCTTCTAAGCGAGTATTTTCTATGTCAAAGGCAATCTGCTCAGTCACTTCCTTTTCAAGAATGTTTCTAGAATTTTCCTCGTGTCCGATTTACTTTTAACACGTGTACTTACTTTACTAAGCTGCCCACGGTTTCAATTATTTTATATTTAAGCCAATATTTACCAGCCACTTTGTCGCCTTATTTGTTTGAGATAAAATAAAATCTATTAATTTTATTTATTTATTAATAGCACAATACAATGTTACCATTTTATCCTTAAAAATAAGGTGAAACCCGAGTAGGGTTCCCTAAATAGGAAGAGGTTTATGGGTAAATTTATATATTAATATGTGATATTTAAAAAAAGACCTTATTATTAATTCTGTTTTGGTTACTTTGATACTAAAAAAAAATTAGGAAAAAAGCTCGACCCGACAACCTAGGACAGATTGTCCTGGCGCCGAAAAATTAGGAGAACCGACCCCGCATAGAGTGGGACAGAAATAAGAGGAAGAAGAAGAAGGTTACTTTGATACTAAATAAAAGATCACTTTTATATTTGAGTTGTGTAAATCCATTAAAAAAAGTACCATTTACTTCTTTATACATGTGTAATCTAGAACTAAAGACTGCCATTGCCACCATCGTAGTATAAAAAAAAACTAAAATTGTCGATCACATGATACAATATGCACTTCGGAATAGCTTTAATTGCGTCAGTGAGTGTTTGTGATAATTAAAAGGTCCTTATCGGTGGCAAAGGATTGTTGACTCTCTTTAAGTAGCTCCACACGCTAACTGACCTGATCTCATGGTCATCTTATCGTCCTCCACTGGTGCCCCGCCAGCGTAAACCGTTAGCACAGGCGGGTGCACCATTCCATTATCATCCTTAAAAAAAAGCTACTATGACCTAGGCATCTCCTAAGAAAGGAGTTTGTTAAATTCCACCTCCAAATTAACGCGAGCGAAGGCGCCGGCAAAAGCTAGTCTTATATATAAAATTCTCGTGTCACAGTTTTTGTTCCCATACTCCTCCGAAACGGCTTGACTGATTCTCATGAAATTTTGTGAGCGTATTGAATAGATCTTAGAATCGGCCAACATCTATTTTTCATCCCCCTAAATGTTAGGGGTAGTCCAACCCTAATTTTTTTTTTTATTTTAAGCCAAAACAACGTTTGCCGGGACAGCTAGTTATTATATAAAAATGTATCTAAGTATTTATATCAGTTCATCAAGTATTTGTATCGTCTTAGGTCTAGATGATGCTTTATGAATTATCTTGAGTTATTGTTATATTAATTGCCATGGAAACTAATACCTATAGGTACTAATAGAAAGTTGTCATTTGGACGACCGCGGTGGTCTAGCGGTCTAGCACAACGCTTTACGTCCGGTGGTCGCGGGTTCGATTCCTCGCACGGCAAACATTTGTATTCATAAGTATGAATGTTTCTATCGGTCTGGGTATTTTGTATATAATATGTATGTATTTACTAAAAAAAAATTATCTATGTATTTGTATCAGTTATCTAGTACTCATAACACAAGCTTTAGCTAGCTTAACTTGGGTCTTGATGGCGCTGTGTGAATTGTCCTGAGATTATTATTATTATTATTATTTGGGCTGACATGTCAACACAGGAAAACATCTTAAGAAAACAAACGTCTCTTTATTGAATGAAATCTTAAAATATTTTCTTGTACCTAATGTGTTTTTAGTAGAATCTAGAGATAAAGCAAAAGAAACAGATAAGTCTGGTCTGTAGTGGCCATGTTGCGTGACAGAGATAGACAAACTCCGCATTTCCGTAGCGTGTATCATTGCGATTTTTTTATTCTTCTGTGAAAAGTGTATTAACTGTACATAGTACGAAACTAGTTGCTATCCGTGACTTCGTCTGTATATATATCTATACATATAAATGAGATTGGAATCTCTGTTTGTAATATTGAAGTAACCGTTTTTTACTACATGCATGAATTTTTGTCTGTATGTTTATTCCGGCTAATCTTTGAAATAGCTGGAACGATTTTGTCGGGACTTTTATTATAGCTATTGTAATAAGAAGTAACTTAGGCTACTTTTATTTTTGAAAAATTCTATAATTAACTTTTTTTTTGTTAAATTCCACGCGGACGAAGTCCTATAAAATAAATAAAATTTCTTGAATAAAACAAGCCAAAGTAACTTTTTATAACATTAACTATCTGCGAGTGAAAGTCAACGTTCATCGGATGGTTGCGGGATCGATTCCTCGCACGGTACAAATGATTTTGATGACATTTGTATTCATGAGTATGATTGCTTATTCTGGTCGGGGTGTTTTCTATATATATGTTATGTATATATTTAAGTGTAGCTGTTGTCTAGTGTCCATACCACAAGTTCTGCTTAGTTTGGGAATAGATGGCACTGTGTCAATTGACCAGATATACTACGTAATAATATATATACACACAATAATATATATATATTATATAATATGTATTATTGATAATACGAGTACAGACGTCTTTGTCTGGTAACTCCTCCTAATTCTACTAACTTCTTTTTCAATCCTTCATTGTCCAGGCTATTCGTCTTTGGAACTCTTTGCCACTCTCTATTAGATCTGCTCAATCTCATTCCATTTTCAAAAAACTAGACAAATCTCACTTTCTCTATAATTAAAAATCGTGTATTATTTTTTTATATATTTTATTTATGTATGTGTATATTATTTACGTATATATATATTTAGTACATATAATATATACATATACACCTTTAGTATTTGTATGTATATGTATTTAGTATTCATACAATATTAAACTCTCTTTTTATAGTGCGTCACCAAACCCTTCCCTCACCCAATACTTTTATCTCCCTGGTTGTCTGTAAGAGATCGCTTTGAACGATAAGACCGCCTTTTGTTCGCATATTTTTCTTTCTTTCTTTTTTGTAATTATTTGTTCTTTTTTTTATGCACAATAAAAAGCTTTTATTATTATTATAAGGGTACGAAAAAAACATGGTAAGTTCCCGTAAATCTTACTGATCTAATACTATAAATGCAAAAGTTTGAAACGATGGATGGATGTTTGTTACTCTTTCAGACAAAAACTATTGAACGGGTTTTATATGAAACTTTACAGTAATATAGCTTATACGTCAGAATAATACTATAATTAAAAAGTTAAAATATCAAGTAAATGTGATGCAGACGAAGTTGCGCAGGCCAGCTAGTTATTAAATACTAGCTGTTCCCGCGACTTCGTCCGCGTGGAATTGAACTTTATTTTTCTAACATAAAAGATTTTTCTAAAATAAAAGTAGCCTAAGTTACTCCTTATTACATCAGCTACCTTCCAAGAAAAGTATCGTCAAAATCGGTCCAACCATTTCATAGATTAGCCGGAACAAACAGACCGACAGACAGATAGACAAAAAGTGTTAAAAATGTTATTTTGGTGCATGTATTTATATTCATATGCATGTAGTAAAAAACGATTATTTCAATATTACAAACAGACACTCCAATTTTATTTATATGTATAGATGTATGGATTACTTGTAAATACTAGTAATAAAATAGATTATACCTACAGAATAGACTGTCTTTATTAAACACCCTATTCTATTGTTTCCATGAATAGAAAGTACTAAGGATTTCATAGAATACTTGTTGAAAATGATTTTATTACTGAAGTAAATCGAAAGGATTTTAAAGCGAATTAATCTAGCTAATACTTTTTGTTTTATTGCTAACACCCTGTTGATATCTTAAGATGACAATAGAGATGATTGAAGTATATTGTAGCCTTGTAATTAAGTGATTCGACGGTACTGGTCGTAAAATTTAATCTATGTCTTAACTTAGTTAAGGCACTTGGTATCGATCCCCCGTGCAATTCAAATGGGGAACGAAATTACGACGGCTTGAGGCGAGGTTCGAACCCCTAGCGGTGCCCTCAGACTAAAGTCGTATCCGTCAGGCGGGAGCTGGCCTTCAGCCGTTCCATAAGTCCTTACGCGAATTTGGAGTCCCATCTGAATTCGCCCCCTATCGTCAGGTGAATCTGTAAAGGCCAGCTGCGACCGACAGCATTAGAGTAGTCCGAAAAAAAAAGTAATTAAAATCTATAATCTAGACTCATTTTATTAAAAGAGGGGAGGGGATACTTAGTAAAGCGGACTAGTGGGCCTTACTGCTAGTAATGAACTATGTCAGATTGACCTCCACACGGTCTCTATTGATACCGATAAGTTATACTTAGATACATTTTTTATAAATACAAAATAATATACATAACAAATAGCCAGACCAGTACAAACAATTATACTCATGAATACAAATGTTTGTACAGTGCGAGGAATCGAACTCACAATCATCGGAAGTAAAACGGTATGCTAAACCTCTCGACCGCCGAGGCCGTATAAATAATGTACTTATAATAATAAGATTGATAGTAATATACTTATTTGAAAGCCTGTGTTCATGTAAATGTGTGTATACATATGTGTATATAGACACATGTACCTATATACACGTGGTCCCATATTTTGATAAAGATCTAACCATTTTAAATACAAAAAATTACTGCAATCGCATCATTAATGACAACTTAGAAAGTATCTTTTTAAGTTGTCCTTAATGATGCGATTGCACAAATTTTTTTCGTCTATTTGTAGACTGTTAAACGAACTTTCGAGAAGCAAGAAAAGAATGATACAAGAGCTCGTTACAACTTATAATTGATGACAAAACTATCTTGGAACAAGAAGTAGAATGCATAGAGTTACAGACGAGCCGTCACGGTTAGGTAGGAATTTCATTTCGTCGTAACTATTTGTACTTTATCTACTTTTCTACAAGTTTATGTACTCTTTATTCATTAGGTACTCATACTATGCTAGTTATTATTAATCTTTCGTGTTTAATATACATTAGAATAGAATAAAAAATCATTTATTCAAATAAACTTAATTTAAGCACTTTTGAATAATCATAATATTTTTTTTATCTACCGCTCGTTCGGAAAGCTGTCTCATCACAAGAAGAAGGAGCAAGAAACTTGTGTGTTGCTCTTTTAAATAATCCTTGTAAGTTTACATTTATAAGTCGAAACGTGTGAGTACAAACTATCAACCAGCATTAATGTATTAGGGTCAAATATAAATATACAATAAGATTAAATCAGTCGTAGTGATAAGAGCAGACCAGTCCCTACAAGCAGCACTCGTTCACGAGTATGACGTATGAGTCAGCCATCATTGCGGTCGACCATATTTTAGGGAGCTCACTGACCCGACCCATTATTTGTATTATTAACCTGTTAACTGAGCGGCACGTATAAATACATCAAACGTAAACACTAGCATGTCCGTGTAGGACTTATGTGTACATCTATGAAATTTATGTTGCACCCTGAAACCTGGAACGGGTGGGGCATATAGTTTCGTACAACAAAGTATATATATGTATATATAGTACAAGGGAAAACACAAAAACTTACATGTATATATAAAGGAAAACATATATATCGTATCAAAAATATATATATGAAATAATGTTGTAGTGTGACGTGTTAGTAACGCGTTCTAGTGAAAGAGTTCGCGTCCGTTATATGCGGTGTAATTAGAAAAAGACTTTAATAGGTTAATAGGTTAACCGGGCCTTAACACGAATATTTTTATGACAAATAAAAAAGGTATTTGATGAAAAGATCAAAAGACTGCTGTTACCTATCTACATTAACATCGTTGTTAGGGGGCAAGTAGATTGTTAGTAATGTGGACTTATGATAGAAATAGAAATAATCTTCATTCAAACAAACTCATTACAAGCACTTTTGAATAGTCATATTTTGATTCTACCACTCATTCGGAATGCAGATTCATCACAAGAAGAATGAGCAAGAAACTTGTGTGTTGCTATTTTTAATAGATGTTTTTTATATAAATAATTATAACAAGTAAGAAGCATGCGATAGTGAACATGGAAATTGGTTGGTTGACCTCCACGCGGTTTCCCCTGGAAACCATCGTGATGAACTCCTCCACTGGTGCGCCGGCAGCGTAAACCGTTAGCGCAGGCGGGTGCACCATTCCATTATCTCTTATCATTAAAAAAAAGCCACTATATCACAGCCGTAGGCATATCAAGAGGCTACCTATATAGGTTATCTTTTATCCAGTCAGAGCCGCGAGTATACTGTAAGTTTACATAAAAAAAAAAAACAATAAATCAACTGTTTTACATTAACATTCCACGTTGATACCTAAATTGAAATAAAACTTTTAATTTGAGATACAGCGATGAGACGGAAGTTCCCTAGTTATTCCGTTGTAGGTTGTTATACGTGAAGTAATTGGATTATATTGGAGTTTGCAACAAAGAAACATTTTTTTCTCAGTCTTTTACGGCCCCTGTTGTTTTTAATCGTAAAAAATCTAAAGTAATGGAAACTCCAGTTGTAAACATTTGGGTATTAAGAATTCTTTGTTTTATTGTAGTGTTTGAATGACTTGAAGGAAATACGTTTGTACCGAAGTTTTGCAACTTCTGCGTTGACTGTTAATTTTGCCTTACCTTCGATGGTTCTATTCCTCGCACGGTACAGATATTTGTATTTATGACTAGCTGTACCTGCGACTATGTCCACGTGGAATTTAAGTTTATTTGTCTAAAATAAAAGAATTTTTCTAAAATAAAAGTAGCCTAAGTTACTCCTTATTACATCAGCTATCTTCCAAAAAAAGTATCGTCAAAATCGGTCCAACCATTTCATAGATTAGCCGGAACAAACAGACCGACAGATAGACAGACAAAAAGTGTTAAAAATGTTATTTTGGTGCATGTACCGTATTTATATTCATATGCATGTAGTAAAAAACGATTATTTCAATATTACAAACAAACACTCCAATTTTATTTATATGTATAGATGTATAGATTATGATCATTTGTATCGGTCTGGGTGTCTTCTATGTACGAGTATACTATGTATGTATTATACTTAGAAAAATGAATGTCTATGTAATTATATCAGTGGTCTGGTACCTATAACACAAGCTCTGCTTAGCTTAGGACTGGATGACGCTGTGTGATTTGTTCAGATGTATAATAATTTTATGATATGTATGTATTATAGTATTCTAAGATAGAGTAATAGATAATATGCGTCTCGTGTTAGTACTGTAATTTATTTTATATTACTATCTGTTTTTTCTATCCGTGAAAATCTGTAAGTAGCCGTTCTAATTTAATTATGTTTATTAACTATTTTTTTAAATAGCTTTGATTGTCCGAAAAAAAAAATCATTATCCCCCTCCCCCTTGCAATGACCATAGTCAAAACCGTGTGAGATTAGTAGTAATAATTTCTTTAGTCTTTAATACTTGAAGCGGCTAAGTTATAATTGATATTAATACACTCTTGGTAGCTGTCTGAACGTCACACTGGATATTAAAACAATATATACACGTATGTAGAGTGAATTGAGAGTGACAGAGTAATAACTGTCAGGTGTGTATATATAGAGCGTTTAGAATATTTATTGTGTCTGTAGATGTATTTATATCTAATGTATAAAATTCTTGTGTCACAGTGTTTGTGACAAAACTCTCTGAAACGGCTCGAACGATTCTTATCAAATTTTGTGAGTATATTCAGTATGTCTGAGAATAGGATGTAAATTATTTTTCATACCCCTAAGTGATAATGGTGGTCCACCCTAAAGATTTTAATTTTTGGACATAATATTTTTTTTTGTGTTTATTTTTTTATTATTTATTTTATTACCTCTTTATCGCATCAGATATAAATTATAAATAACGTAACTTAAAGTAAAAAGGTAAGGTAAAAGGAGGTTATACTACATAAGCAATTTTTCTTACAACTTTTAAGTAGAGGAAAGACAGAAAGAGATCGGTGGAACAAGAATGGAGGACAGATGTTTTTGCATTAGAAAATACATACAACCCTTCTACCAGCAACCTTATTTTTTAATATATATAAATATATACGGGATGAGAGAGATTTCACACACGGGTATAGTCTCGACTATATATGGGACAGAATTACTATATAAGCACCAATGATATAAGCATGTACTAAACATTAGTACAAAAGTTATTAAAATAAATATTTTTAATATAGAACAGACGTAAGAGAGAGCTATAAACTTTGTCGAATAGTGTAGTACTAATGCAATATATTTGACGTTCATAACCGATAAAATCCTACTTGAATAAATAATTTACGATTTGATTTATTTACTATCGGTACTGTTTTAATAAACATATAATCTACATATGCTGATATTAAATAATACTGTAATTTGTTTGAACAAAATTCAATTCTGTACGACATTGATCTGATACTTGAAAGATAAAATGACAGCAAAGCTGAAAAATCCGTGAGTAAGCAAGGAGCACTCAAAACCTCTTTAAATGACGCTAGGTCCCACTTATAACTGCACAAGTGTTCTTTAGCTCCTGGCCTATATTGCTGAAGACAAATTTGACTCGAACAAAACTCGACTCTATTGTAAGTATATATGATTCGTTTTAGAGTGGAAGGTTATTAGAGCTTGTTAATTTTCAGCTCGAAATCTAAAGAACCGAGAAATGGGTGACTCGGCATCTGATCCGAGATTTCGAGTTTATTTTTTTTAGGATTAACGTTTAGATTTTGTTTAACATGTCAATGTATACTTAAAATTTGAGCAATTTCTGAGCTGATATTGATTTTATAACGAAATATTAAGTCTTTTGATTAATTATTATTATAGCTATTGTATGTTTGTTATGTTCATATATGTAGACTATATATCACTTTCCATCGAGTAGCAGTTTTTTTAAGTAACAAGAATGGAAAGTAAACTAGGGTTGACAAGCCCAAATTTGAACAACCAGTATTGAAAGTTCAAAAAACCAGAACTATACAATTTAAAAATATAAGCATTCCTTATCTATATACATATATACTGTATAACTATAGACGGAGATATAAATGGATATAAATAGCGTGGAGTGGTGAAATATTCAGTAATGAAAAACGATAGAAGTTTACAGCTGTCCGTGTCGCTTGCGCATATATACATAGCGTGAGGGTAGTGGACGCGTTCGCCTGCGGTGCGAGGGAAGTGCTAACTGCTATAGGTGTCGCTATTTACGCACAAGCGGTGGGATCAATTTAATTACCAAATAAGTAGGTATACAGGTATGTAACATTAAGTTTTACAGATACACCCTACAAATGAACAATATATTTTAACAGTGAAGCATCAATTTATACATATATATAGTAAAAGTTAAGTATGGATTTATATATACATTATGGTTATTTCTATATGGTTTATGTGTTTTTATTTTTATTAGTTTATTAGCATACAACGTTATAATTTGTTTATCTCATTGCTTTCTTGATTCAATTATTTTAGAAATATGAAAGCGTAGCGGGTTTTGTATTAATTGCCGCATGCATTCTTATGTGAAATGTGAATACTATAAACATCAGATGGCAATTGTGAGTAGCTATGACGTGGTCTGGTGTTTTGAGTAGTCATGCTCACTAAAATGTCCAGACTTGTGGCGGCGTGGTGGGCCGGGTCATTGGGCTCCCTAAAATATGGTCGAGCGCAGTGATGGCTGGCTCATCCGTCATACTCGTGAACGGGTGCTGCTTGTAGGGACTGGTCTGCTCTAATCACTATGACTGATTTCCTCTTATTAATTGTTTAACCAGTTGGTTATGTATTCAATATTTTTTTTCTTTTTGAGTATTTAATTGAATTAGTGCTAATCGGTGGTTTGTATTCACACACTTGAACTTAAATTGTAAGTAAGAATAAATTATTTAAAAGAGCAACACACAAGTTTCTTGCTTGTTCTTCTTGTGATGAGACAGCATTCCGAATGAGCGGTAGATTAAAAAAAAAAATGTTATGACTATTCAAAAGTGCTTCAATGTAAGTTTATTTGAATAAATGATTTTCTATTCTATTCTATTCTATTAATATTTTAGTTTTATTTTACAGGTCCGGTTTGCAGTCGCGAGGCACGTCGGCTACAGTATCCAAATTTCATACTCTCCTCCGTCCGCGCAATTTTCCTAAATAGGTATACAAAATTTTTGCTCAAACACCTCCTATATTAATATAATGATCATTACATAGTATAAAACAAAATAACTGTTGCTGTTCGTCCCTATGTATGCTTAAATCTTTAAAATTACGCAACGGATTTTGAACCTTTTTTTTAAATATATAGAGTGATTCAAGAAGATTTGAGTTAATTTATCCCCTTAGGGGTGGCATTTATCAAAATCCTTTCTTAGGGGTTGCCTACGTCATAGTAGCTTTATGCATGCAAAGTCTCAGCCCGATCGGTTTAAAATTGACAAAGTTTCATACAAACTTTCATCCCCTATTTTATCCTGTTGAGGACAGAATTTATCAAAATCCTTTCTTAGCGGATGCCTACGTAATAATATCTACTTGCATGCCAAATTTCAGCCCGATCCATCTAGTGGTTTGGGCTGTGCGTTGATAGATCACTACGTCAGTCACCTTTGAGTTATATATATTTAGATGTACATACGTGCGAATCCATGACGAGTAGCTAGTTATTAAATAATTATACATTTAATAATATATATACTTAAACGTTCGTTTGCTATGTCTATTTATCCCACAAACATAGAAGTGTTCCATGAAATATTGCCAGAGTCAGCTTCCTATGCCGCCAAGTTATTGTTCTGTATGGTATATTAGTTTAAGTTTTTTAAGTTGATTTTTATTTTTTAGTAACAGTTCAGACATGTGGCGGAGTTATGGGCCTTGTCATTGGGCTCCTTAAAATATGGCAATGGCAGTGATGGCTGGCTCATACGTCATACTCGTGAACGAGTGCTGTTTGTAGGGACTGGTCTACTCTAATCACTATGACTGTTTTAATCCTATTATGTATGTAATATCTAAAGGTAATAAATTAGTGCTAACTGGTGGTTTGTATTCACACGTTTCAAATTGAAAATGTAAAATTACAATGATTATTTAAAAGAGCAATACGCAAGTTTCTTGCTCGTTCTTCTTGTGATGAGACAGCTTTCCGAATGAGCGGTAGATTAAAAGAATGATAACTATGACTATTCAAAAGTACTTAAATTAAGTTTATTTGAATAAATGACTTTCTATTCTATTCTATTCTAGTTAAAAATAAAAGATTTTTTCCAAAATAAAGGTAGCCTAAGTTACTCCTTATTACATTACCTACCTGCCAATAAAAGTCCCGTCAAAATCGGTCCAGCCATTTCAGAGATTAGCCGGAACAAACTAACCGACAGACAGACAGACAAAAATTGTAAAAAATGTTATTTTGGTGTATGTATTTATATTCATATGCATTTAGTAAAAAACGGTTATTTCAATATTCCAAACAGACACTCCAATTTTATTTATATGTATAGATAGGTACGATGGAATTGTCATCATCACATTATATGTACAAAAATCCATATGTATATATAAAAAAATATATGAAATGTGAAATTTATCCCGCAAGCAAACTGCTTGAATGTAAAATACACGTAAATATTAAGATATAATTCTTGTAAGCGAAACGAATTACGTTCGTATTTGCATATGTCATACGAAACCCACACGAGTTTCATTTGCAGACTTGTTCATTTCAATTCAGTAACGGAACGTAGAATGGAAGCTCGGATTGCTGTGTTATCGTTTAGCCCTTTGTGGTTTGGACATAATACATAGACCCACCATATCTTTACATACATATAAAAGGGTGATGAGACGAAAATTGTCTGTTTATCCATTTGTTTTAAACTTTCACATAAAAATGGCTGATGGAATTAGGATTAGTTTTTCACAGAATGTTTCTTTAACTATGTGCTGCATTTTATTTTCGCAATATTAATATCAATTTAATAATTACAATATATTCTCGAAATATCTTCATAAGTATGAAGACTTGATGGGTTTATTAGAAACTGCACTTACCTACGCTGTCAAAAGTTATAGTTATTTCAATCAACACAGCAAAAGAAAGACTATGAGGCAAAGGGGAAAGTTTATAATTTTACTATGTGTCGGTTCGTCCATCACGCGGTCAGTTACAGACGATTTTATTAAAATTCTGCAACCGAGTATTGGAAGAAAAACGTTATTTATTCTGTTCTCGTAGGCATATCCTGAATAAGCATACGTTACATCGCTTAATTTTGGAAATTCGACTATTAAGCTTTTCATTATGATTAAGTTTTCAAAAATTGTATCTTTTTAGTTAATGCACTTTATTATTAAACCCACAATAAAACAATTAAATTCTAAATTACATGTTTATTGTAAGTTCTAAATTTAAAAACTGACAACTGAAAATTTACCGCTATTGCATCGACAATTACCAAAAACGAAAGGACGCCAACTTTTTGCACCGACAAACAACGAACTCACTACAGACGTGCCTAGCCATAAAGAAGAAGAAAGAAAAAAAACAAACTTACTAATTCCTTTCTTTATATAAGTGGCAATGTTGCCAACTTACAAAAAAGAAATTACGATTAAGAATGAATAATGGGATAATCAGAGACGAATTGTAGACGTTATGATGAATGCAACACTGATACACAGTTTGCTGGGTATATTTGAATCCAAAATGGCGGAGGGCGTACCTGCCACCGCCTCTCGGATATTTGGTTTTTTGTTGAGTTTCCTTCAACCAAGTGTCAGATGTAAATGAAAATTGGCAGTCAGATTAGAACTCGCGAGCTTTTGTGTGTAAGTCGAAGTAGTTACCATCCAAAACACGACCCTTTCTAAGAAAAAAATACAGCATCTTAGTACATTTTCTTCGTAATATGTCTATATTTTGCTGGGTATATTTAAATTCAAAATGTATCTGATATTTCATTTGTTGTTGAGTTCCCATCAACAAAGAGTCAGTTATAAATTGACAAACCAAGTTTCTTTTATTATGGCGAGATTCTAACTCGCGACCTTTTATGTATAAATCGAAGTAGTAATCGTCTATACCATGGTATAATCAAAATGATGGTTTTTGGAAAGCCTCATGAGGCTTTCCAAAAAAATACATCATTTTGATACATTTCCTTGCAACTCTTCCAAAAAAAAAAATTATAAATCGATTAGAAATAAATACATTTATCAACCAATCAATCATCAATTTCCAATATACTGAGTTACTGAAAACCATTCAAAAGATATAAGCAAAAAGTGATCAGCGATCTAATGGGTCGTTTCCGTGGGGGAATGTAATTTTTTTTTAGTTTACGCTCATATCTCCTTCCGCATCATTGACGGATGTGATCATAAGAAATATCAGAGCGCGCTGACTTTATAAGGTTATTTTACACTAGTTACTCACTCAATTTGGGTGTATATGATTTTTAAAATGTTATATATACATATAGTAGTTGTCCCGGCATATGTTGCTTTGCAATATAAATTAATATAGCTATAAAAAACAGGGGTTGATGTTAGAACGGTGAAAATTTAGAAAGGAAAAGGAATTTAAATAAATTTCCGCTTTTATAAATTATTACGATCTAAATATACTTATACAACACTATATACAATATATACTTTACAATATAAAATTCATAAAAAATGTTAAAAGTATAATGTCCTCAAAAGTTAGTTCAAATCTTAAAATTAAAATAAAAAGTTTAGTCTAAATATCTAATTATATGTAACTCAAAGGTGACTGACATAGTGATCTATCAACGCACAGCCCAAACCACTGGACGGATCGGGCTGACATTTGACATGTTATGGCTAAATCCCCCCAAGGGGATAAAATATATAGGGATGAAAGTTTGTATGAAACTTTGTCAATTTTAAACCGATCGGGCTGAGACTTTGCATGCATAAAGCTACTATGACGTAGGCATCCCCTAAGAAAGGATTTTGATAAATTCCACCCCTCAGGGGATAAAATAGGGGATGAAATTTTGTATGAAACTTTGTCAATTTTAAACCGATCGGGCACAGACTTTGCATGCATAAAGCTACTATGACGTAGGCATCCCCTAAGAGGGGATTTTAATACATTCCACCTCTAAGGGGATAAATTAACGCGAGCGAAGCCGCGGGCAAAAGCTAATATTATATATAATTTACAATGTAATATGAAGTATATATTTAGGAGTAAAATATGAAATGTATATAACAAAAGATGTCCCAAATACAATATTATTGGAGGTAAAATTTCTAAATGTAGGTATTTGCGTACTAACATCGGGGCTAGGTTTCAGTCTCAGAAACGAATTAATTTTTGATGTCCATACCTACATAGTGCGTGCATGTATACTTTCATATGCATTTAATTCAAAACTATTAATTTAAAATTACAAACAAACAGAAAATTCAATTTTATTTATTTTTGTAGAATATATGTAAATCTGAATACATATATATGTTTTTAATAAAAAATTCATAAAAGGTGTTGAAAGTATAATTTACTTAAATGCCATTTCATTTCAAAAAAGATTATCTAAGGTTAAAATATAATTTACGATTAATTAAATTAATAATTTAAATGTTGTAATATAAAATATATATTTATGAGTAAAATATAAAATGTACATAACACAACGTGTCCCAAATACAATATTATCGGAGGTAAAATTTCTAAATGTAGGTATCTACGTCGGGGCGAGGTATCAGTCCCTTATTAAATTACACCCTGCCATATTAATGTTCAATGAAGGTGTTTCTTAATATTAATTTTCAATGAGAATATTGTATCAGAAAAGACTTTTTAGGTCGGTTTATTTTTAAGAGAATTGCCTTAGAATAATTAAGTTTTTAAGGTTTCCTTTTAAATCGACTTTTATTTCGGCGAAATATTTTAAGATAAAAAATTTTCATTGACAAATAATTAGATCCCAATCTCTCAAATGCTATCGAACCACTTAGCTCGAGGCGAGACTGCATCTCTTTGTTCTATCGAATTGTGAGGCACAGCTAATTTTGGTTCAATTCTCATAGAAGTGATGCCATGCCAACTCTTATAAAACTTAGAATGAAATGAATAAAAATTAAATGGTTTTAAAAAAAATCAGTTTAGTTTTTAGCCAGTTCTTCTCAATTGAATGTGTATACTGAATTGGATGGAAAACTTAACTTTCAGAAGCGGCAACAATGTCCTACATGAATAAATTATTTTTTATTTAATTTGATTTGATATCTAATAGCACAGATTGGAATAGTTTAGATCAGAGGTTCCCAAACGTTTGTGTCGTAGACCCTTTGCCATATTTTTCGGTTTTGGGTAGACCCCCATTCTTACCTGGTATTGATTTTTTTGTAAATTTCTAACTGTAGTAAAGTTTAGTATTAAACATAAAGTAAAAACAAGATGACCGCTGTGGTAGACCCCTGGGGGTCGATATAGACCACTTTGAGAATCACTGGTCTAGATAATTACTAGATAAAGAGTACAAATATTTTACATTTATAAAAAAGGAATTCTGACTTACTACGAATTTTGAATTTGGAATGATACTAGAATTGATCAATCGACGAATTATTACGTCACGCAATTGATTGATCAATTACGTGACGTAATAATTCGTCGAGACATTAGCATTTTTAGTATTATTCCAAATTCAAAATTCGTCACCATTCGAATATAGTCGTAAATTTTATATCATCATAAGCTAAACTGCGCTCAATTTATTTACAATCCTCGTAAATAAGGTTTAAGTTAGATTGAAAACTTTAGAGATTTAGATCGTTTTTCTTTTGAGTAGTAAGTATAGGATGATGATAATATTTGAGTTATGGTTTTATTTGTAATAAAACGTAATAATAATCCAGGACAATTCACACTGCGCTATTTTTTCCCAAACTAAGCAGTTACTAAATAATTGATAGAAGTACTTAAATACATTTTTATAAATACTCATACAATATAAAATGGATATAATTAATTTTAATTGCTAATATCTAAATTGTACATGGATTGAACCCGCGACCTTCAAAAGTCACGCAGTGTGAAAAACCTAGAAAACAATTATAAAAGAATAATCGATTCCAAATTTAAATGTAATATTTTGTTTATTTCTATTTTAACGGTATTTATGGTATACCTATATACACTAGTTGAGACCCGCGAATTTGACCGTATGGAATTTAACTTCTAAAGATGGAATTAATATAAAAAAATCCAACCATTTCAGAGATTAGCAAGAACAACAGGCAATTTTTTTTTACATAGTACAAGTAAAAACCGTTATTTTGAAATAACAAAAAAATCACTACACTTTTATTATAATTATTTGTAAAAATTAGTATGGATATAAAACTATTCCGGATTCATAACTAAGAAATGATTTTCGAAATCCTCTAGGAAGCGACAAGTAAATATGCCGAACAAGTAAACTCATGGAAATCCAAATAACTAATAAATACAGATAACATAGAGACATCAATAAACCATAATACAAGTTTTCCTATCACGTTCTTTATCAAACAGCGACTAATATGTGTCGACAATGAAATAATCTTAATTTCGGCTTTACTGAAGCAAAACATCACAATGTTTGTATTGGCAAGAGTTTTATTGTGTCGCCATGTTGGCACAAACAAAACAAAATGGCGGCCACTCGAGTCGTATTACAACGTTTACTTTTTACGACGTAGCTTTCTTGCACGTTTGCTTAACCCTTCATAAATGGTATTATTTTGTGAGCAATAAAACGAAATATATATACTTATAATAAAATCTCAATTGAATAGCCAATACTTATATAAAATTTATTTGGTGAGGTGGGGATTTCTGTTGAGGGTGTTGAGCTATTGTCAGACCTGTAACAGTGCGACCTGCATAGACCTATTGTACTCGCCTTTCTCTAAGTTCGCTACCTAGACCCGTCAGGGACAAGAATTGAAGGAATTTCTTAGAAGCGATGGTTTTTATCTCCTCAGGATAAAGTGTATACTTTCCAAAGGAAATATTTCGTTAATGCCTGAGTGGACTACAACCACATAGGATGTGTTCTTCAGTTTGGTAAAATTTGTTTATTTTAGGTGGGGTGGGGATAATTAGTAATCATTATTGGTGTTTTTTGTCTCATCTAAGAAAATATTACATCCTTAAATGAGAAAAAAGCGCGGCAAAAACTTATTAGTTATAAATTAGCAGTTATTTCATTTATTTCAGACTACTAATGACCAATATTATATATACCTTATATCCTAACATATATATGCAATAATAATATAAATAAATATCATATGCATCGTGAGAATAAAGGCGCGAAAATAAACCGCAATCCGTCAGACAACAAAACGCTTATTCATAAAATTCACTTTAACAAAATAAAAATAGACTTATCTTGAACCTAATGAAATTACTAAGTATGCATTCGTTGCATATTATTATAAACAATGTTGCAACTTGTGTTACCCACAAATCTTGATAGTTCCATTATATATTCTGTGCTTTAGACAATAAGGTACATATTTCAATATGAATATGAATATCAACAATAAGGCGTGAGTCACAAAAACGTATACGAGCGGTGACGGCATCGTTGTATTTAATTCTGTTTATCGCCACGTGCATCAGGGTTGTCGACTTTAAAACTTTTTTCTATAAAGAAGTTTTTTTTATGTCATTGGTTGGTAAATAATAATGACAATGGCCTACGTGACGGTAAGTGGTAACTGTTGACTATATACTTGAACAGTACTATACACATCATGTTATCACAGATTCTTGATATCATTCAAATGTCTGACATCTTAGTCATGTAGAATTTATAGAACTTACACATTTTATTATATATTTTCAATACTGATTTCATTTTCGCACTACGTAGTAAAATGCACAGTACTACTATGTAAATTTTTTTTTTCGGACTACTCTAATGCTGCTGGCTGCAGCTGACCTTTACAGCTTCACCGCACGTTAGCGTCGAGTGCAGATGGCACTCCAAACCCGCGGAAGGACTTATGGAGCGGCTGAAGGCCAACTCCTGCCTGACGGATACGACTTTAGTCTGAGGGCACCACTAGAGCTTCGAACCTCGGCTCAGGTCGTCATAATTTCGATCCCCGTTTGTATTGGACGGGGGATCGATCGGAGGGGACTCAGGTGGTACTACATAATGACATATTGGATTTTGGTTTAATCTAGCTATCTATCTGTGGGGTACACAATTAAAAGGTCTTCGATTTTCTAAATGTGTGGACTGTATTTCAATTTGTTTCTTATTCTATGGGTCGGCCGGCCGGAGTGGGGTTTTCTTGCTTCGTTGCGCCGGCGGTGGTTCTTCGTCGGTGGCGTATGCGTAAGAGAGCGCGATCGAGAACCAACCCGCCTTTTACGGGCGCCCGAGCGCGTCCTTCCCCACCCCCGCCGAGCCGTGCGCGTCGGCCGTCCCACCCTCCCGACAATTCCTGCACATGTCGGTGACCGACGGGCCGGAACAGCGAATACGCACACATTTAAAATTAAATACAATAGTAACAACACAAAAAACTACAAAAAACCACGTGCGACTAAATGCCACATGTTCAGGCTACACTAAAGCTGTGATCCCTAAGAATTTACACAATGGGCGGACATAGAATTCACAGTATCTATGCCGCTACAAAGGGTATATGGTACAAACAATAGTCTAACCTAAACAATAGTCAAAACACTGGAAAAATACAAATTTATACACAAATTTATTTACATATTTTCGATGCCGACTCGTGGTCCGCAACAGCCTCCCCCCGGAGCAGATCTTCGCAGCCCTTATCCCTAGGGAGGACCACCAGCCTTCGGGTCGGCCTTCGAAAAATTCCCTCGCGTTCGTCCGTCCGTCCGCGTTCACCGCAACGCCACTTGACCCATTTCCCCGCTTCAGCGGGGCGCTCCCGGCCCAGCTTCCATGCCCGTCGCCTGTATTCTTCTGCGAGCAGCAGCACCTGTGCCGGGGTCCTCCTCACTCGGTCATATGAGGAGAACCGCATTCTGTCCATTACGGGCTTTGCCTTCGCCCGGGCACGGGCTACTGTCTCTGCAGGGACGGGCTTGCTTTCCTTGGGTCGTTCTTTCTCTGGAGCGTATACAAGCGCCGGCCCGACGGATCTGTCGGCGGCGGTCCGTATTGTATATCTCGCGCGGGTCGCGTCGTTAGTTACGTCGTGGGCGGTCGGTACCCAGCGCCACTGTGTTGGTTCTGTATGTTCGGCGCTTTCTGCCATCCGGCGGGCCGCGTGTGGATTGTATCGAGCGGTGTCGTTCCTAGTCCAATGTAGCGTCTTCTTCGAGACCGTCCATAGGAAGACTTCGGCCGCGCGACGACGTCCTTTCAGGACGTCAGCGGCCAGTCGGGGTCCTACCAGTGAAGCTCCATCCGGGGTATAAGGCGCTATCGCTTTGGCTGCTACCAGGACGACGTTAACGCTACGATCCTCGCGTTCCGTCCTCCAATACGCGGCTGTGGCATATGCCTGTTCGCTTGCGTCCGTGAATACGTGCAGTTGCGACCGTTGGCTGTCGTTCGTGCCATACCATCGCGGCAATCTCAGTTCCTTCGGCGTCCTCGCTCGCTGGTCCTCACACACATTCTCTAGCAGGCTCGGTCGGTTTGTATTCCAACCCGCCAGCGTGAATCCTATCCCGCCATGAACCTCTACTACCTCTCGTATGGCGCGGGCTGCTTCCTCTTCGGAGTCAAAGCTGTCGACCCAGTCGTCCATGTAGTGGTTCCTTGTTATGGCGGTGTACGCTGACGGGTGCGACTCTCGGCGCTCTGCCGCGTTCCTGTCTCGAACGCTGTGTGCGATGAACGGTCGCGGAAACGGTATAACACACCGTTAAGCGACCGTAGCATATCTGGCCCATCCAGCAGTATAAATTTCGAACGCCGCGGCGTCGAATATCGCAGTTTTCCGGGTTTATTCGGATTCGTCACTCCGAAATGGGGAAGGTACCACGCGCGGTCGTTGTTGAACCGGTCGTCGGTTACTTTCTCGGCGTAACCCTTGTAACAACTTGTTTATCTCCGCGGTATACGCCAGCCGGAATTCCGTAGAGCGATCCATCCGCCGCTCTATTCCCCTCAGTCGGCTATTATATATAGAACGACGTTATCTCTCTCCCACGGCAATCCTAACGTATCGCCCATATATGTGGCGACGGCGCGCTCCTCCTTAGCGATGGGTAATCTCTTCGACGATATACCCAACGCGTCGATGTCGTAATGCGCTTTTATTATGCCCTCTATATGCAACCGCACGTGGAGACATGTTCCTCGTCTTCCACGACAAAACTGGGTACTTCCGTGGATGACCCATCCCATAAACGCTGCGGGTTGATTGTGCCTTCCTATGAGCAGCTTCCGCGTAACAATCAGATGCCAGTTGTCTGACCCGAAAGACCTTGGGTCTTCTTCGTGCACACTTGGTCGCAAGTGAAACGCGAGTTTTCCGGGTTCACTCGCTGCGTTCCTAGGGTGAGATCAATCGTACGCGCCCTCACCGAGTATGGTGTCGCCCTCTGATGATGACATCAGCCACTCGGCTTGATTCGTGCCAGCTGAGGCTGCTGTGAATTCTCAGAATCGCGTCGGACCTTCGGCTCCGATCTGTTCTGCGATCTCCGCATCGATGAGTGTAACCGTCGATTCATCTAGCATCGCGTACGTCTCTACTTCGCGTCCCGTCTTGCCTTTCACGATGATGGGACACACCTTTAACAACACTAAGCGTGCTGCGGCTGTAATCGCGGTGTCCTCTTGCCGCTTCGGCGGCTCTTCTGGGGGTGCAGCAGGGCGTGGTGTGGCACGACACTCTCTCACACCACATTTGCGTGCCTTACACTTGAACCTTCTGTGCGTGCTGTTCATGCATTGGAAGCACATCTTATTTGTTTTCGCCCACTCCCATCTGTCCGATAACGACATGTCGTTCAGCTTCTTACACTTCGGCGTTACGTGTGCGGCGCCGCAACAGAGACATTCGGTACTCTGTTCGCTCTTTTCTACGGCGGCGTATACGGCCGCGCCACGATCCGTCATCTGTCGCCGAGGTGCCGACATCGTTGCTTTCGGTATGGGTTGACTAGTGGGTTGATTCGGGGGCTGCTTCGTGGGTATCGCGCTCGTTCGTCTCGTTGGTGATGCTATTCGTAGATGTCGGGTCATGAGATCGGCTTCGCTCATTAAAAACTCTGCCATCTTGATGATCGTAGGTCTAGTGTCCTCCTTGTTTTTTTCAGCGTAGTGACACCAGTGGACCTGTAAGTGAGGGGTCAGCTTCTCTGACACTTCACTCTCAAGCGCGGGACAATCTCGCCCCCCTGTCGATATCCGCGACGATGGTGGTGATGTTCTGTAGTTTAATGGCGAAGTCAATCACCTCTGTTGTCGATGTTCCTATTACCGGCATCCTTCTCAGATCTTTGAGGGCGCGGTCGATGATGGCCTCTGTCCGGCCGTACCGCTGCTCCAACGTCCTCATGATCTGCGACGGTTCTGTAGCGGATACGAGTAACGCTGCGACTGTCTCTCTCGAAAGCAGGCCCTCAGCCTGGCCAGGTTCTCCGCTGGTGTGATCCTGTTCGTCTTTGTAGACTGGTCTACGGCCGCCTTAAACGCTAGCCATGCACTTGCTTCGCCGCTGTAGAGCGGGAGATCTTGGGCTTGCCTCGGCGCTATATCCGCTCGTTCGTCCACAGCTCGTTCAATAGCTTTGGCCAGCCGGGTGAATCCTTCTTGCATCCCGGCTTCATCCGTCTTTGCTTCGGCGTCCTCGGCGGTGAAGCTTGCCTAGGCGGTGGGGAATTAATTCTCTGCTCCCCCGTACTTCGGTACGTTGAAACCAATCCGTTATACGTTGCAGGCATTCCTTATCTCTATATGTACCGCGGCGACATCGGCTGCCAACTTCTTTCTAATTAAATCAGCCTGTAATTTCGCCATCTGTAGCGCTGCCTCGTACTCCAGCCTCTTTAATTTAGCTATACCGCTAGCGGTAGAGCGGCGCGATCGCACCGACGCGGCCCGGGCCGGACGTACATCTGTCGTCGGCGGCTGCGACGGTGGCGCCGGTGCGGAGTCCGAGGTAAACGCGGCGCGGGCGGCTACGGCGCGGCGGACGCGGACATCTGCGTGGTTTCTGAAGGGGACGCTTCTGTCTGTTCATTTTCCCGCGTGGTCTTTTTCTCTGCTCCCGGGGCTTGGCTTCTCGTAGTCGGCATCGTGTTCTGGCACTTGCAAGCCCCTAACCTACCGGTCCCTACCTACCTAACCGTCCCTAACAATCCCTCAGGATAACACCCGAGGGGATGGACTATGGGGATAGGAGGGTAGGAATTACCCCGCAGTGGTGCGTATGTACAGACGGGGCGCTCAGGGCCGGTTCGGACTTTCCGACCCCTTTGGCAGTGCCTACAGTCCGGCCCCCGCTATACGATACACACGTACAGGCGTAATAGTGCTATTCGGTTGCGCCACGGTAACAAGCAACAACCGGCAGTGACACACCACCCACTGCACCGCTCAATGGCGTTAACCCACACTCCGACCGTTTGACACCGTTAGGTGGTAAGAGATGTGAGCCGCGGACACACCGCTTAGACGTTATCTATCCTATATGGCGTAGACGTTATTTATCCTATCCTCGCTGCACCCTCAAGTTTCACCTTACGACGGCAGCTAAATTCGGTAAGCTGCTAGCGTCGCACCGTTGGGTGATCTTCCTCGGCGAGGTACGTCGCACCGTTGGGTGATCTTCCGCGGCGATTCGTCGCACCGTTGGGTGATCTTCCACGGCGATTCGTCGCACCGTTGGGTGATCTTCGGTCTTGATATGCGGCTGCGATGGACCACAAAATTGTGGGGTACACAATTAAAAGGTCTTCGATTTTCTAAATGTGTGGACTGTATTTCAATTTGTTTCTTATTCTATGGGTCGGCCGGCCGGAGTGGGGTTTTCTTGCTTCGTTGCGCCGGCGGTGGTTCTTCGTCGGTGGCGTATGCGTAAGAGAGCGCGATCGAGAACCAACCCGCCTTTTACGGGCGCCCGAGCGCGTCCTTCCCCACCCCCGCCGAGCCGTGCGCGTCGGCCGTCCCACCCTCCCGACAATTCCTGCACATGTCGGTGACCGACGGGCCGGAACAGCGAATACGCACACATTTAAAATTAAATACAATAGTAACAACACAAAAAACTACAAAAAACCACGTGCGACTAAATGCCACATGTTCAGGCTACACTAAAGCTGTGATCCCTAAGAATTTACACAATGGGCGGACATAGAATTCACAGTATCTATGCCGCTACAAAGGGTATATGGTACAAACAATAGTCTAACCTAAACAATAGTCAAAACACTGGAAAAATACAAATTTATACACAAATTTATTTACATATTTTCGATGCCGACTCGTGGTCCGCAACACTATCTATCTAATCTTTGACCGAAGAGGATGAGAATGAGGAAAGGCGTATACAGCTTAAGTTTGTTCCTTGTGTGGCTGTTTACATTAACCAAATCACTCAGGTTTAAATCTTATAAATAAAATTCCCGTATTACAATGTTAGTTACCATACTCCTCTGAAACAGCTTGACCGATTTTTATGAAATTCATATTCAGTAGTGCTGAGAATCGGCTACTATCTATTTTTATACCCCTTAGTGATAAGGTTTTTCCAACATTTAACTTTTTTTTATGTTATGGACAACTATTTTTTCACAACGTGGCATTAAAATGTATATACAACCCTAAATTTTCACCCTTCTACCATCAACCGCTATTTTTTAATAGCGATTTTAATTTATATGACACAACAATATTTGCGGAGTCAACTAGTCCCGTATAAATTTGTTTTCAGAATGATAATGTCTTCATAACAAAAATCTCTTAAATGTACATCTTGACTTCATACGATTGACACCCCTAAGCATCAAATGCAATGGGTCTGATGAATCAGTAGTTCAATGCCAGGCCAAGTTAGTAACTCACCTTACGCCATGGGAACGGCACGCGCGTTTTTTGTTCAGTTGTACAATTAATTTTGTTTATTTAAAGGAAAATTACACTGATAAATATATTTGAGGCATAATGGAAACTTAAAGAAACAGTTTTTGATTGTTTTTATATTAATAAAAGGTATTTTTGAGCAATAAAACAATTTACGTCCGACTCGACGTAAATACTGCTTGGTGTTTTGAACGCTACACGCGTTCTATTGAGTGTAGCTATTCTTTATCATCGATTTGTGAATGTGAGATAAGACGTGACGTTTCGTGTGTTTGTGTGGTTACTATATTGTGAAATAGGATAAGCCGATAAATAACACAATTACAAATAGTCGTTGCCGTCTGATAAAGTACTATTATCACGCCGGTAACCGTTATAGAAGGAAATAGTGTTGAAAAAATTATAATATTCAAAATGGGAATACATTGCGAAATCAATTTACATAAACGATCTGATGGTGTCTTCGTCCCTGGAAGTGTAGTGTCAGGTACTATAAAGTATGGAATTGATGCTGAAACAGAGTTTGAAAGGATAACCGTATCCTTAAAAGGCCACGGATTTGTGATAATACGTGATCAGCAAGCCAAGAACAGAGGTCGAGCTGTGGACACTTACAGAAAAAGTGAGGATTATGTAGATATTGATAATGTCGTATACACAAATGAGGATAAAGATGCTGCATTACCTATAGGTATGTATGAGACGCAATTTAGCTTCAGATTGCCGGAAGAAATACCATCCTCCTTGAAATATTGTAATCGAACAGCCAGATATAGTGTGCGGTGTAAAATTGAATATTACGTACGGATCAAGTTTGAAAGACAGGGCATGTTTAACTTCAATAAGAGATTCAAAAAAGAAATAACAGTAGCATCAGGTATTAAACCCAGATTACCAACAACGCCGGTCATACACGGAAAGCAAAAGAAAATTTTCCAGATGTTCTCCAAAAGCAACACAGTCAACATAAAAGCGAATATACAAAATTCCGTGATACCAATAGGTGGTAAGATTGAATTCACTTACGAAATTTGCAACAATACTAAGCATACAATTAAAGGAGTAGAAACTAAATTGATTGAAATACATGGTTTTACGACTGGAAAGGTAAGGGAAGTAGAAATTACCAGAGATATAGATGGCACAGATACCAAAACAGGATCTTTAGCAAGCGGAGAGACTATGAACTTGGATGGCTTGATTAATGTACCTTCAGAAAGAACATCGCTTGAATTTTCCAATGTTGTAGCTAGGGAATATTTCCTACAGATAAAAGCTATTATACCATTTCCACATTTTAATGCGGTATTAAAAGTTCCAGTTCAGATTGGTGATATAATTGGCGGTGATCAACAAAGCTTAGAGTGTGATGAACCACCTCCATCATATTGGGAAGTTATGGGAGACGAAAAAGAGAAAGGTGATGATGATTTTGACTAATTTGGACTACAATAAAAACTGAATAAAACTATTATTAAGTTTATAAATAGTATTTAAGAAGAATCTGGATTATATTTCTTACATTACAACTTGTTAATTTATAACAGAATAATATTAAAAGAAGCCTTGTGTGTTAATTCAGCGTTAAGAAAATTGGTCAATTACTCTTACGAACATATATGTATGTTTTCTTTTTAAAAGGTTCCACGGTATTTTACGGTATTGCAAACGATTTTATTAGAAATTCCACAGATCTAGTATATATAGAATTTGAAACTGTGTATATATAGTACATGTACATACAGAGTTTCAAGCATATATAAAAACATTCGTTTGGATGATCAAGAGAGTAGTGATTAGTACTAGATTTTATTTTAGATTTATGTTATTTAAATTACATTAGGTTATATTAGAAATTGTATCTACCTCTTTAGAGTATATCATTAGTATAGTATTAATTATTATTTTTAGACGTTGTTTTTTCTGTCGCTCTTATTTGTTAGGTACTAAGCATCTGTAATAGAGTTTTGGCAATGAGTGCAGTGGTTTTGGAGATTATCTCCATATGCAAAAAAACTCACAAAATCTCATCTTTTTCATAGATATTAAAAGCCATATATTTAATGCAATTAATGATTTTGTACGAACCATCACTTTTGTATATTTTATTGAATAACTGACTCGATTATAATTTCATATTGTATGTTATATGTTACTTTATTTTTAAATATGTACATTTATATTTGAATTTATATACCTACATTCGTGTAACTGTAACTAGAACCCATTCTTATTGATTATGTTTTAAACACCTATCTTTTTATTTTTTTTTTACTCATTAGTCATTACCAAATATGGATATAAGTAACAAGTTAGTATTGATATCGTAGTAATTGTAAAGATTTAAATACTTTTATTTGTTAAATTAAAGTATCTTGTGATATTTGATGTACCTAATAAATTCTATTTTGTTCGTCCATCTTTCTTTTATTAAATAGGCATTAAGGAATACAAAATTTCATGAAATTCCTAAAAAATAGGTCATACGGGTGACGTGAATAGATACTCCATCTTTACAAAGTATAAAATAAATCTGTTCTGTCTGTTCGCTTAGATCTTTTAAATTACCTAACGGATTTTAATACAGTTTTTAGCAATAAATAGAGAGATTCAAGAGGGATTCGGTCACATGGTTGGCCGAATATCCGGTATCCGGTATCCGGCCAAACTGCTATCCGTTTCATCTCTAGTTTGTAGTATATATAATACCATATATGTATGTATATACATACTCGAAGCCAGGGTTGGTAGCTAGTTATTTATTAAACACAAAAACGAAATAAACTCATTTTAGTTACTCAATCATTTGGTGCTTTTTTGAGTTATATTTATTATTGGTCAGACAGAGACAACATACGATAGGATTGTAGTGGTTTTAATTTTTATTAACAACAATATTGTAATAGCCTTGGACGCTTCAAACATCGTCACCTAGTCCCAAGCCTAGTAGAACTGATAGAAAGAAGTATTTTTTTTAAATACATACATATACACCCAGATCAATACTAACAATCCACTCATAAATACAAATATTTGTATTGTGCGAGAAATCGAACTCGCTACCATCGGAAATAAAGCAGTCTGGTAACATGCTACCACCGAGGTAGTTTGTAATAAAAAAATCCTTTCTGGCAATATATATCCTATTTTTATATCAAACGTTAAAATTCGTTCAGTCGTTTTAGTTGTAAAAAAACTTGCAATTAGCCAGACAGACTCACTTCCATATTAATAATATTAGTTTTGATGGAAATCGATGGGTTTCCGATTTTGACGGCCTCTATGGTAGCGATTTAGTACACCACTTTACTTCCAATGGTCGCGGGTTTGATTCCGCGCACGGTCCAAACATTTGTATTCATGAATATGATTGTTTCTATTGGTCTAGGTGTTTTCTATATTTACAAAAATATATATATATCTGTATTTATATCAATTGTCTAGTACCCGTAAGGCAAACGCTGCTTACCGTGGGTCTACATGGCGCTGTGTTAATTGTTCAAGGTTATTTATTTATTTTACGTAGTCATTGAAAGTTTCAAAATGCAGCGTAAATTTATATGATTGCAATTATGAATAGCAAAAATTCTTGAGGATTACCCTCAAGTATTTTATTTACCTGTTTACTAAGTAGTGGGGTTTTTACATCTCACACCTGTGGGCTGCTCTAGTTTTGTCCTTGATACTTCCGTTTTCCTTATAAATATGACTAATAGTTGTAATATTATGACTGAATATCTATATAGTTTCTATATTATAAACAATAACAATATAGTTGACTCATTTACTACTATTATATAGGTTGTTACCAAATTATCTACCTTCCTAATAATAATAATATCTCAGGATAATTCACTCAGCGCCATCTAGTCCCAAGCTAAGTAGAGCTTGTGTTATGGGTACTAGAAAACTGTAGAATATTTATATCATAGATATATATATATATCTATGATATAAATATTACACATATATATAACATAAACATATGTTTATGTAAATACATTCATAATATATACAGAAAACAACCAAAACGATACAAACTGTAATACTCAAGAAAACAAGTGTTAGTACCGTACGAGGAATGGAACCCGCAATCATCGGAAGTAAACCGACCAATTCAAACGGGGATCGAAATTATAATAGTTTGAGCCGGGGTTCGAACCCCCTAGCGGTGGCCTCAGACTAAAGTCGTATCCATTAGTCAGGAATTGGTGTTTAGCCGTTCCATAAGTGCTTCCGCGGGTTAGAAGTGTCATCTATAATCGCCTCCTATCGTTCGGTGAAGCTATAAAGGCCAGCTGCGGTCAACAGCTTTCGATAAAAAATGCCTTCTATTTAGCAGCACTCTGTATATGATACTGATAGAGATAGTAAGTAGATACAATAGCTAAAACTCTATTATCTTGCGTAGTTACATATATCACATATATATACATTCCATCACATCATAATCTTATTCTATTGTGGTTGTTAAGGAACTGTACCAAGTTATACATTATACTTTTTTTTTCAATTCGCTTATTAATCTATACATATAAATAAAATTGGAGTGTCTGTTTGTAATATTGAAATAACCGTTTTTACTACATGCGGTTCCCCCTGGAAATCATCATGTCAAATTCCTTGTAACGATGGGCTAGCTCATCTGACCTCATGCTCCATTATCACCACTTTAAGCACCGTTGGGTGCACCATTCCATTATGATCCATTATAAAAAATATATTATTGTATTGTATAGGAGACAAACGAGAACGTGGTTCTCCTGATGTTAAGTGATTACCGCCGCCTATGAGCATCCGCAACACCAGGGGAATTGCAAGTGCTTTTCCCTGAAGGTTTCAATATCGTATGCCGGGGGGTGCACCATTACATATCATCCATTATAGAAAAAATATTTTAATTTATAGCCTAGGAGACAAAAGCGCTTATGCCTCACCTGCTGTTAACTGATTACCGCCGCCAATAAGCGCCCTCAACACCAGGGGAATCGCAAGTGACTTGCCGGCCTTTTAAGAAGAAGGGCCTCAAGTCCCTCAAGCAAAGAGTCCTTGAGGGATTGGAAATACTATTGCTGGAAAGTGAGCATGTTATCTCCTTCCTGGCTTCTAAATTCATTATGTACATATACTTGTATAAACTTGTTACATAGTTTTTTTAATGGATGATAATGGAATGCACACGCCCTCCCAGCGTACTCCCACACCTTATATTATATTACATACCATGTTATGCCATTAGTGAGGCATAAGTATTGGCTGATAAGATAAGCATAAGGTCGCAGGTCCGCTCTGGAATCTAATCTAATTGGATTTTAGATTCATAAAATTTTTTACTGTTCTTTTGACATGTCATCAAGGTATATGCTAAATTTATAAAACTACCGTCAGACCGGCTATGATGTAGGCAGTGTTGGTCACTAAGAAGCAACAATCAGATAAATTACATGTGACCGAAAATGCTTTTGCTCAGGCGGTCCGCTGGAGTTAGACATGATGACAAGGTGCCTATCCTTGCATGGAAGGTTTAAAATAAGACCTATTCAAGGTAGACAAAATAAGACCTATTTAACTAGACGAAAAGACCATATTATGACTAGAAAATGATACCCTAAGTATAATACCCCTAGATAATTCATACAAGGTTACCTATTCCTAAGGTAAGCAGATCTTGTGTTATGAGTATTGGACAACTGATATAAATATCTATTTTTTTTTTCTAAATATGTATTATGTATATTATATATATAATATACATAGAGAACACCCAGACTGATACAAACAATGATCCTCATGAATACAAATGTTTGTACCTTGTGTACGAGACATTAAAACTCGTTTGTAATTATTTTGAACTTCGAATTCGCTGTGCATTCATTTGTTTTATGAATAAAAATATTAGAGAGATGTGAAAATACCATCATGCCGTTTTTATTTATACACCGTACGAGGAATCGCACCAGCGACCCTCGGAAGTAAAGCGGTGTGCTTAACCCCTTCACCACCGAGGCCGTCAATCCTGAGGAGAAATGTATACGTCAATCATAAATAAAAGAAACAAGGAAGACCTCGACTTACATGGATAGCCGTGATTTAAAAAAAGATCTTTCATTTATAGATATAGACCCAATGACGATCCAGATAAGAAGCCTCTGGAGACGGATGATTAGGAGATCCCAATTAAGATGGGATACGGTATAAAAAATTGTAGTTGTTTTGACATGGACCAAGAACAAAATAAATACAAAAGAGCATGTGGTTCACCTAACGTTAAGTGATCACCGCCGCCCATGAGCAGACACAGAACGGATCGTCGTGGAGATCTTTGGGGGAGACCTTTGTTCAGCAGTGGACGTCTTCCAGGCTGAGATGATGATGATGATGATGAGCACACGCAACACCAGGGGAATTGCAAGTGCGTTGCCGATTAAGAAGGAATAAGCTCTTTTCTTAATAAGGCCGCAATAGTAGTAGTCGTTTTGACATGGACCAAGATAAAGTTAATCAATAACAGGCAAGTCAATTGGAATAAATAATTTAATACAAATATATGATCAAAATTAGATGCATGTAATTATTTTAACAAACAACATCAGCATCGAATTCTATTATCCACTGAGTTCCATAATACGATTAATTAATTGAAAACAGCACCTACCACAGATTAATTATTTGTATCACATCTGTATTAAAGTGATCAGTATACACTGCAGGGTTGCCAGCTTTTAAACTTAGTATCCTATAAAATCTCGTATAGTCTAGGAAGAGGCAAGAGAAAGGTTTCAGATATACCTAATATTTTATCTATCTATTATGCATGCATAATAGGTCTCTGCAGGTTGCGGTGCTACACTAAGCACCAAGTAATAACTCAAACTCCGTAAGGAAAAAAAGGAGAAACCAAAACTTTTTTAGAGTATCTATTCATATGATAACCAGTGGCTTAATAGCTAGCAATGTACCATGTCAGGTCGACATCAAAAAAGTCCTGTTTGGAAACCATCGAAGTTGAATTCTGGTAAATTCCTGACCTGACTTCCTTCTTATTCTATCATCCTCCACTGAACGTCTATTTAAGAAAAAGAAAATAAAAACCAATGTATATTCTAGAATCTCCAACCTATAATATATAATTATATACCTACTATTACTACTAAAATGTAAATGTCTGACAAGATTATACGAATTTTCTAAAATTCGAAACTGCTTGTTACTATTTTGTAACTAAACTAATTATTTTATTCAAATACAGATTGCATTAAAAGGACTGAAAAAACTTCTGAAGCTTATATGTATTCAGAACAAAAGCAGATGATATTATGGTAGCAGTTAGTACAATAATAATTTTTTTTTACAGTGTCCAAGAATATTTAAGTGACACAAACATCTTCACGTAATTTGCATGCCTATATGGTAAATATTGCTGATCAATCAATTTTGATGTAACATCATATTAATTATAGTACTGTACCAATGTTTCGCAAATAAATTATTTCATTTCATTTCATTTCAAAATAAAAATTCGTTTGCATTATTTATTTTCAACAACTCTACAGTGATTAATGTGCTCTTGTGCATGTATTGTGTTATTCTAAAACAACAATATAGAATCAAAATTCTTCATAAAAAAAACTTAGATCAAAGCACTTTTGAATAGTCATATGTACTTATTTTCATAATACACCGCTCATTCTGAAAGCTGTCGCATCGCAATAAGAACGAGCAAGAAACTTGTGTATTTATAATGCGCGAATACATACTAGTCTAGTACTAATTCATTAAAGTCAAAATATTAAATGCCCAACTAACTGGTTGAGTAACTAAATAAAAGTTTTATATATATATACCTATATATCTTTTTGTAATAGTGCACCTGCTCTCGTAACGGTTTATGCTGGTGGGGTACCGATGGAGGGTGATAAGGTTAGCTAAATAAGACTAAATCAGTCGTCGTGATTAGAGCAGACCAGACCCTACAAGTAGCACTCGTTCATGAATACATTCAATAATTATTATTTCACTTCAGGACTATGGGCATAGACTTAATTTTTATTTCCTGATATACTACAAAATTAGAAAACTGTATTTACTAAAGATCATAATGCGTCGTACAAAAATTTACAAGAATGATGATGTTCTCTTACCTACCGGCTACATGAATATAAATTTCATATCCGTACAAGGATTCTCGTACATTACCAACCCTAGACTATAGATGTTTAATAAGTAAATTATTGATATTCAATATTATCTGGATATTCTAGTTGTTACTCGTTACATAATTAGATAATTAATTATTTATACTGCATGTGAAAATCATGCTATTAAAATCACCGACATCGTTTGGTGACGGCTATTAAAGCTAAAGAAGAATATCACAGTATTACATTAAGACATGATAGAAAATATATACAATGTACATGATGGTTACAAAAAAACATGTCGTTAAACCTTGTTGAAATATTTGAAATTTAAATATGCACCATGTATGTTTTGAATGAAATAGAAAAATGAGAACGTTTCAAACTAGTCTAAATCTTAGTATGAATGGTGTTTTAAAACACGATTTATATTTATATATATCTATATATTTATTACTAATATATGTAGTCCCACTGCCCAGTAAAGGCCTTTCCCAATTGTTTCCATTTTTCTCTCTATTGCGCCATCTCGAACCAGCCCTGATAAATTGAGTTTAGGTCACCGCACCATCGATTTCTAGTTCGATAGATACAATAACACAAAACTTTTTTAAGCAAAATGTCGTTGTTTTTATTATACCTGACAAAGAATCATACGAAAATGTACCCACGAATATCGATATAACATACTGATAAATAATAATAGTAGTTTTGTACTTTGGTTAATTGTTGCTCAGAAATTTTGAAACGGCGTTAACAGTTTTGTGTAAATTGAGAAGAATGTAATTTGTTATTTGTAATACTACTAATCGTTTTCTGCAGCTTCGTCTGCTTTTTGTAAATACAAAGTAGCCTGTATTCGTCCTTATATATACTTATACAATATATCTTCAATCTACCTGAAATTTAATTAAGATCCACTCAAACGTTTAGCCGTAAAAAGGTAATAAACAACAGATACACTTTCCTAATTATAATATTAATGTGTTTAAATAATATTATTTTATGGTTTTGTGTCATTAATTTATACGCAGTCAAAGTGGGAGCGAGAGCTGTACCAGCGAATCTCTTTACAATTTTCTAAAAAATCTTGGCCTGTCTAGAACTGCAGTAGGTTCTATACTAGACCGTGTATCTAAAGCTACATTAGTAGATTTGGCTGGACAGGGAGAGAAACACAAGCGGTGATGTTGAATGTTGACGCACGTTGGCAAGGGGCTTCTTAAATCTACACCCGGGTCACAAGTCCCGTGCTCTGTGTTTCTCTCACTGCCAGGTGAGGAGCCGGATTCCCGCAAGGTGAATTTATGAAATGAGAGAAAGGAAATTATTAGTAATGTGGATTATAAACTCCATTGCTAGCAATGTAGCAGTTTGGTTGATCTCCACGTGGTTGCTGATTACCATCGTTACAGGTAGATCGTCAGCATTTTTACCATTCAAATTACATTAAAATAATCAATCAGTACAATATGAACTTAGAACACAAATTAAGTAGATATTACAATATTTGACGGCCTCGATAGTCTAGTGGTATAGTACACCGCTTTACTTCCGACGGTCGCGGGTTCAATTCCTCGCTCGGTACGAACATTTGTGTTTATGAATATGATTGTTTGTATCGGTGTGGGTGTTTTCTATGTATAATATATACGTATGTGTTTACAAAAAAGTGTCCATGTAGGTAAGTATAATGTCTAGTACCCATAAAACAAGTTCTTATTAGCTTGGGACTAGATGGCGTTATGTGAATTGCCCTCATATTATTATTATTTACACATTAAAATCCTTAGGTACCAATGCTTGATATATTCTGTTCGATGATTCAATCTGATATTAGCGTATGTAAAACAATAAATAAATAAATATTATTCCAATGAGGTGATAATATAATTCATAGAATATTTTAATGTTAGAGAAAAAAATGTATAACAGAAATTGGTATATGAATGTTTCATCGAATCTGAATTTCGTCAAAATTATTAATGCCCTAATAACTTTAACAATATTCGGAGTATAGGACGGAGAACTAAGATGTCATATCTCTATATCTATGTATATGTAATATGACTGCCATATCTTAACTTTAAACTAATATCTTACTAAGTAAGCTGCTTGAAATAGGTGCGACAGAGGTATCCATGTAAACAACTTTATACAAAGTCTGCCTCGGTAGTAGAATCATTACATAGTATAAAACAAAGTCGCTGTCGCTGTCTTTCTGACCCTATGTATACTTAAATCTTTAAAACTAAGCAACGGATTTTAAAGCGGTTTCTTTTAATAGATAGAGTGATTCAAGAGGAAGGTTTATATATATAATACATGTACACCCGTGCGTAGCCCGGGCGAGTAGCTAGTAGAATATAAAATACACTTACAATAACAAACTTTTGAATAGTCATCACATATTTATTTTAGTCTATCGCTCATTTGAAATGCTGTCACCACAAATAGAATAGATTAGAATAGAAAATAATTTATTCAAATAAACTTAATTAAATCACTTTTGAATAGTCGTAACAATTGTTTTTTATCTACCACTCATTCGGAAAGCTGTCTCATCACAAGAAATTTGTGTGTTGCTCTTTTAAATAATCCTTGTAAGTTCACATTTACACATCGAAACGTGTGAATACAAACTACCAACCAGCACTAATTTTTTTGGGTCAAATATAAATATACAATAAGATTAAATCAGTCGTAGTGATAAGAGCAGACCAGTCCCTACAAGCAGCACTCGTTCACAAGTATGACGAATGAGCCAGCCATCACAGCGCTGGACAAAAAGAATATATGTACAAAAATTCCCATTAAGAGCCATCAACACATCCTTTCTCAAACAACATATTCAATTTGGCTCAAGATAAATAAAGCTGCATACATAAAAAACATGATAAAAGGCATTTTCATGGATTAGTGGAGATTACCTACTGAAATTGTGTTTTTTGGTATAGTTCCTCCATCATGGTAAACACAGTCTAAATCCACGTATCTAGTGTGATTGTGATATACAATAATTAAATAAATATACAGCGGAATATTTACTTCATGAAAAATATAAAAATAGTTCAGTAAAATATAGGTTTACTAGTAGTAAGAATAAGACAATAATACTCCTGGACAATTTACACAACGCCACCAATTATATTATCGATCCCCCGTCCAATTTAAATGGGGATCAAATTACGACGGTCTGGGCATAGGTTCGAAAACCTAGCGGTACCCTCAGACTAAAGTCATATCTGTCAGGCGGGTGTTAGCCTTCAGCCGCTCCATAAGTCCTCCGCAGATTTAGAGTGCCATCTGCACTCGCTCCCTATCTTCCGGTGAAGCTGTAAAGGCGGCTGCATCAACAGCATTAGAGTAGTCCGAAGAAAAAATCAAGTCCCAAGCTAAGGGGAGCTTGTGTTATGGGTACTAGACTACTGTCTTGGGGCAACTGTAGTTTGCTGTATGTTCCGACTTCTGAAGTACCTCATAAGTCGTACCGTAATTTTTGTTCGTACCATCTGGTCAACCATTAGGTAGAGCGAAAGTTTTAAGTCTGAATCTTGAATAATGCTGAAGCGTTCCAGCGACTATACTTTTAAGGAGTCAGGTTTAGCTGTTGTCGATAGTACATTCGTTTTAGCATCGAACAGAGAATATTTATTTTAGTTAGTTACTAAAAATGTAATATTTTATTAATAAATTAAATTTAAGTTAAATATAATTTGGTATACCCGCTGGATGCGACTACCGTAATTCATATATATTCCAATATTTACTAAATAGAAAATAAATTTAAAATAAACATATTATTAAATTACCTTGTTTTGTTCCTATGTAGTAAAAATACTCCAGATAGCGTTTGATTGATTATTTCTGTCTAAAAAAATACTAAAATAAAAGTACATCTCTAAAAATTTAACAGTCATCTATTTTGTAAGTCAAGTTAATACGTAGTTGGGCTGAAAATAGATTTATCTATAGTCAAATCCGTGCTTTCTACATCAGAGACTGGTGTCTTGTTTTATCTAGTAGATAAGATAGAATTGAGAATGATAATTTCGTAAATATACAACCAATGTCATTTCTGTAATTATTCTCAGAGCTAAGAAACACCACATACTCGTAAAACGACTGGATTGTGAAATGGGTGTTTTCAGTGAAATTAATATATTTCCATCGCCCAATGTGATCCAAGAAGCTGGAAGTGATTTATTTGGAGTTATAAAATACACAGTTGATGAAGATACTATATTTAATGAAATTAACATCTCGTTAAATGGAAGTGGTTCGTTAATTGTGATTGAAAGTGTAAGATCAGGTGATAGACAAACTGAAAATGTTTTTAGATATGCTGAAAACTACATTAAAATGAACAATTTAATTGTTAGTCATGATACAATTACTCCAATCGGCGTGTACGAGATTCCATTCCATTTTAAACTACCATCTAATATACCATCGTCATTGAAATATAACACGGTTAATGGTAACTACAGAATAGACTGCACTATTGCTTATAACGTAACTGTTGTATTTAAAAGAAGTTGTTCTTCAAATTTTAACAACACAGTTATAAAAGCTGTCCATATTGAATCAGGGATCACACCAAGATTACGTATGACGCCAATAACGTATGGTCATCAGAAGAAAATATTACAACTGTTCAGTAAGAAGAATGGAGTAGTGAATATAAAAGCTGATATACAAACATGCATCGTTGAACCAAATGGAAAAGTAAAACTGTCTTACATAATAAATAATGACACAAACGTAACCGTAAAATCGGTTCAAATAAAACTAGTCGAACAGTATACATTTTCTGATAAAGTGACGAGTAAATTAGTAGACTATAATGATATAATAGATACGAAATCAAAAACTGGCAGAATCAAAAGTGGCAATACTCAGTGTATGGATATAGAAATAGATTTACCTTCAGGGTTGACTACAATTGAATTTTCTAAATTAGTAATGAGAAATTATTTCATTTATGTCACAGTTGTGCTTCCATTTCCTCATTCAAATATAATAATGAAAATCCCAATACAGATAGGATATGAGACTGTAAATGATAATATGTACGATGGACCACCAGCGTATTATGACGCAATAAAAACAGATGCTGTTAAGTCATAACACTTACAGAATTAGACAATTTAAACAATTTCAGATAAAATTAGGTGTAATTAAGAATTCTATTTTTGGAGCACATGCTTAAAATAAACAAAACATGTGAATTCTTTATAAAGGAAACACTACATCTCATGTATTTTGTACATTGTGTATATTAAATTATACAGACAATTTAAAAATTAAATGTAAATAATTACTATGTATGTAAAAGTATTTAAAATAAATATGTCTTTATAAATTAATGTTAATTAAATAGTATACGAGCCTGTATATCTTGATATACTACCTATTTATGAATTTTTAAGTTAATTGAATTTGTATCTCCATTATTATATAATAATACTTAAATAATTTATAAATCAAGATATTTGTTTAATTTCTATTAATGGTCTAAGTTACAACGTATTTTCTCTTGGTTTTCTTTCATAAATTCGACATATACTATTAAGTACGTTGCAAATAAAGTATATTCTATATATCTATCTATCTATCTAAGAAATTAAAATACCGTGGTAGATTCGTAGGTAATTCGCTACCTACTACTATTTGCCATATGGGTCAAAGGCAATATATGACATTATAATAAGTGAATAATCACTTAATTTCTTCCAAATTTCGTTACCAAAGCTGATTACTTAACATATACTTTGATATCGATAATACGGTTAGCGACGTTAAAATATATATATTTTTATGATGAATTAAATAACTAACTCATCAAACCTTTGGAGTACAAAACAGTAGAAATAAACTAGATATAATATACAAAATTGTATAAATTTATGGTTCAAAAGAAGAAGAAGGAGATTCTGTTTTCTCTATGTCTATAAAGGTTTCATATAACGGCTGGAGGGACTAGTATGATTTTCATAGAGTTGTTAAATATAACCTCTGTATGTTGTAATAAAACAATATCCATCTTAAATAAATACTTTTAGTGTATACTTTGTAATATGCTACCAATTACATTATAAAATTTATTATCTAAAAAATAATAGATGTATATATATATACATATATATATATCTAACCGATCGTGTTTATGTGTGTACTAATAGTATACACAAATAATATACATATATATATACACAATATATACAAAATTAGTACAACTCCTGGAACATGATTTTGTAACCATCGGTTGTGGTACAGACTTTAGAAAATAGAGATTTGTTATCGCATTTAGACACATGTCGTTTTACAAAGTTGCCTGGAAGAGTTCGTTATTTAGTGATAAGGCCGCCCAGTGTTATCTCTTTGTCTTGCTTATGGTAATAATATGTGTTTATCTTATCTACATCATTATTCATATAACTGTATGCTCTTTGACAGAAAGAATGATTTTAATTTTAATTCATAAACCACGTGCTAAAAACGTTTGACAGCAGCGGGCTTGATATAAAATTGCAATACTAAAAATACAGTAACATTTTTTTATTACTATTTTATTTTTATTCTTTCTGTTGTATAAATACAAAACTTTTATTGAAATAAAATAACTGATTTTAACAGATAAAATGAGAAATGTGTATGTTGTTAGTTGTTTAAATGCCAGAATTTCTATATACTATATAAACAAGTACAGGTAAATAAGTAAACAATTTTGGCAGACAAATTTTTGTCTGCTAATATTGTTTACGGTGTTTACTTCTTTGGAGAATCAGTCATAATCTGTTTTTTCTTTATATCATATATTTGGAGTCGGCGTTATATGTTTTTCTCTTCAATTATCCCTGTATCGCAGTCATCTTGTTATTCACACCATTTCTTGCCATCTTTTACATAGTCCATCTACCTCTTTTCAGTTTTCTCTGACCCATATCCACAGTCAGTGTTATAAGATAACACTCTCTTTAAGATATTATCTTCATTCCTATGCATTACTTGCCCATACCAAGACTGATGATGCTCTACAACTTCTCCTATACTAGCGCTACTTTCATACTTTTTATCATACATTCATTCTTAATCTTATCATTAATTGTCAAGTCACACATCCATCTCAACATTCACATATCAGTTGTATGCACTTAATCCTTCGCCATCTTTAGAGAGTCAGCAATAAATATAAATTGACACATGACGATTTTTTTCGTTTTAACTAGATTAGAACTCACAGCCTCTCGAGTCTAGATCAGGTAGTAAACCATTGGACCTTTATGTTCAAAAGTAGTATTAAAAAAATACGTAAATATCCATGAATAAACGCTTTTGAGTTTTTAATGCCCATCAAACGGCATCGATTAAGTAGCGATAGCATATTTGTTTATTATTCAACGATAAATAAAGCAGTTATCTGTTTTACGTAACCAAAAGATTATAATCATATAAATAATTTACTTGATAATCATATTATAGCTATATGTAGTTCTTACGTCTTTCGCTATTATTTTTTCTGAAATTATAAAATTAGGTGTGCAATTTTGTTACATTTAATGCAATATCTTTGAAATTATTTCAATCAATAAATTCTAAAGTATGTACATATTAATATTATTGGGCATCGATAAATTGGATCAATCTATGGGGTGTACATTAATTTCCCATAAACAACTTTCCATTCAATCGCCAAATGAATAGTACCATAGTCACTCTACAGTCTACACCGAAGTCAAGTTATCTATTCGGCCTATTCATAAGTAAGCCGGAATTGCGGTGTATGAGGGTTAAATTGGACCGGTAGATACATTCAAAATCTATCTTGATTTCGCTACACACGAGACAACTCAGTCAACTCATTTGATCGTATCATCCGTAGTCATAGTGTCCACGGATTATATGATTAAATATTGATTAAATTAAGCTAAGTTTATTTCATTTCACCGTCATGATATTGGCAGGTAAAGAATAGCTTTTCCGTCATAATAAAAAAAGAGAATTTATTTTTATACGTACCTGTGCTTCGTAGAGAGATAACTAATCTATCTCATCATTTAAAAGCCACGCTCTTGTCGGCGGAGCTCTTGCTATTTCTCACGTCCTTACATCGTCCTTAAATCATCACGTATTTACATCATCCTCTTTAAATGTTGATTATGAAGTAATCTAACCATAGGTATAAAAATAAATCCCTATTTCCCTTGGTCAGGAAATCACGCGTGAATGATGGGACCCATTTCGCTAATTCTTTCTTGTGTTTATTAACATTCTTATGATAGAAAATTGCGAATTCAATATTGATAGTTAACACAAGACAACGTCTATAAAATCAGCTAGTAAGCAGTAATTCCCTATAAGAGGATCCGTAAAATAATTAATTTCCTCTCTATTTTTTCTATTAATATTCACAGATATTTAAGTTAAGTCGCATAATTGATTTCACGATGACATGAACAAAGAACCAGATAGACAAATATTTCCATGACGTACAGACAGCCGATATTTTTGTTACATTTATAAGCATTTATATAATTCAATATATATATGTATGTATTTATAGTCACTGTTTATTACTTTTATCATAATAAATAACAGTATTTAACAACCAATAGTAGATAACTCGCGTGTTTTTGACGATCGATCAACTCAGTAGGACTGTTTTCGCGCTAAAGTTTAGTATAAAATGGGTGTTATATGTGAAATAAACGTGTTTAAATCTGACAATGAAGAATTCAGACCAGGAGATGAAGTATCAGGATTAATCAGATACGCGGTTGATGATACAACTGTATTTCATAAAATAACAGTTTCTTTGAAAGGACACGGCCGTTTACGTATAGTAAACACAGAAAGGAAACATAATCGTGAATACACTAATAAAGAAGAATATGTAGATATTGATAATGTTATAGTTGGCAATGAAAATTTATTGTTGGTGTCCAAAGGAAACGGAACTAAGGAATACGAAACAAAGTTTAGTTTCAAACTTCCAGAAGATATACCACCTTCGTATGTGTACTGCAGTAACAAAGGTGGCTACTACATAAAATGTAAGATATTATATTATATTAGAATTAAATTTAAAAAATGTGGTGTGTTACCGTTGCCTAAAAGGTTCAAGAAAGAGATTACAGTAGGAACAGCGTTTAAACCTACTTTACCAAAATCTCCAGTTATTTACGGCGAGCAAAGGAAAATAGTGAAATTGTTCCCCAGTAACAATACAATAAGTATAAAAGCCGATATCGAAAACTCAGTGATTAAATGCGGTGAAATTGTGACTTTTGGTTATGAAATATTAAATAACACACACGTGGAATTGAAAGGTGTTAAAGTGAAATTAGTGGAAGTACACTCGTTTAAGGCAAAAGGTTTGCATCGTGTGAAAAAAGTTACAAATATTGAAGAATCAACTTCTAGGACACCTGCAATACAACGTGGTGGTACTCAGAAGCTTGACTTTGCGATTGTTGTACCTGTTGACAGAAAAACAATGCAACATTCTTCAATAGCATCTATAGATTATTTTATTAGAATTAAAGTATTGTTACCAATGTTTAGACAGAATTTTACACTTGATATACCTATTGAAGTTGGTGATGAAATGTTAGATGAAGCTGTATGTCTTGATGCGCCACCACCATCGTATTGGGAAGTGATGGGAGAATGTGAAAAGAGAAAAATATTCGGTGATGATGATTATGAAACTGACGATGATATATAAGACATTTTTAGATATTAAATATTTATTTTAACTATGTGTTTTTGTATCGCAAATTATCAGAAAATAATCAAATGCAATAATCTAAGAAAACCAATTAATGATTTGGGTTATCTGGTGCAGACTGGATATAACTAGGTATTTATATATATATATATATATATATATATATATATATATATATATATATATAAATCTAATTTCAAATTTGATACAAACAGTTGCAGTTGTTTGATAAATGAAAAGGTTTATCCTATTGAAATAATAAATGGAATATATATAACATATTTGAAAGTTATATTTATTTACTAGCTAGTCCGACTCGACTTTATACCCGTCCAACTATTTTGTTTTTTAATCAATTGGAATAAAACAACAACTGCATTTTAATAGAATTGTGTTCACGCAACGAAATTGTAATGTAGGTATTCTTCATTATTTAATTTTGTTCTGTCTCTATTCAGAGATCTTGCATCTTTCCTCACACAAGCGCGATAGCAATTGTTTCAATCTAGATTTTGCCGTGAATATTTATGTTCCACTCTATTCGGCTTGCTCTACTATTACAGTAAATATAAACCTATTTTTTCCCTTATTATTTATATATATAGTTTCAATAATTGGATATTTTTTTTAAATTCCATATTGTATTGGATTGTGTTTAAAAAACAGGTTGTCATTAAATACTTGAACGTATAACATATGTACGTACTTACATAAATCTTTTTTGTCCATCTGTTTGTTTCTTCTTACGGATCTCTGAAATGGCTGGACCGATTTTGATGAAACATTCACATGTAGATAGCTAATGTTAACGAACTCAGACTACTTTTATTTTAGATTTTTTTAAATTTTATTTCTTAAGACGTAGTCGCGGTTATGTGCTATATCAGGTTGACCGGTTCACATTGGAAACCATAGTAATAATATGTTTCATGTTTATTTATAAGTAGTACAGTTGCAATAAATAAATATATTACGATTTAACCAATCTAAACTAACCTGAACTCATGCTCATCTTAACATCCTCTACTGATTGTACTTAAACTCAAGTTTATACTAACATATAGTTAGCATGATAGATCCATCATGTCAACTAGTCTAAAGTTGATTTTTTATTTTAATAATTTAGCAATAAACAGAAAAGCAGAGAGGGTGGACTCATTGCTCCCACTGAGTTAACAAACCATAAACCGTTTTGTCTCGCTTAATATCTTAAATTTTGTTATAAGCAGCAATTGTAACACTTCATTATTTGAGACGAATTAAGATGATTATATTATTATTATTATTAAAGTTTAATTTTAGAAAGCTTAGACTTAAGCTTTTGACTTCATTCTCTGACACAGAAATTATTTGGAAAACTTCTTGAGATCGTCAGAAATTTGTTTATTTTATTTCTTCTCCTTTTTATTATTATTATCTATATTGAATAGAGATAGTGAAATAAACATTTCGCATCATTGAGTGGACCAATGAAGTGTCGATTGTAAGAAAGGACGCTCAGATATACGTGCCTTCCTTATACACTCGTTCTGTAAGCCGATTGAACGCTACAAGTGAAATTGAATTCACTTGTATTTGCAGGGAATGTGATAGAACTTTATCTATGACATTCACTGCAAATACAATTTTAACAGCTCTGTAAATCTAATAATAATAATAAGATGCACACGCCTCATACTTATTAACACACATACACAAATACATACACACACACACACACACAAACCACTACATGAACTTGATTTCGGCCCGTAAGTGCGGTATACGCCACGAAGCATAACAAACTAACAAAAGCTTAAATCTTATTCTTAATACTATAAAAGCGAAAGTTTATAAATATGGATGGACATTTGTTACTCTTTCACGTAAAAACTACTGAACGGATTTTGATCAAATTTTTCAGAAATAAAGCTTATGTATCACACAAGCTAGCAACAAACCACACAGCTAGCATGATATATAATTTAAACCTAAGTATTAAAATTAAGTAGAATAGAATAGAATAGGAAATCATTTATTCAAATAAACTTAATTTAAGCACTTTTGAACAGTCATAACAATTTGTTTTTTATTTACCACTCGTTCGAAAAGCTGTCTCATCACAAGAAGAACGTGCAAGAAACTTGTGTGTTACTCTTTTAAATAAGTCTTGTAAGTTTACATTTACAAGTCGAAACGTGTGAATACAAACTACCAATCAGCACTAATTTTTTTGGGTCCAATATAAATATACAATAAGATTAAATCAGTCACGAGTATGACGGATGAGCCAGCCATCACTGCGCTCGACCATATTTTAGGGAGCCCAATGACGCGGCCCATTACGCCGCCACATGTCTGGACATTTTAGTGAGCATGACTACTCATTCCACTCGACGACGTCACAGCTACAATAATTACTATATGGTAGTTATATATAATTCCTAGCCTGTTATTAAGTATACCAAGTGTTGTTCTTACTAGAAATTTAGAATTAGATAGCAAATTCTTACAGCAGGATGTGATCAGTATCTGTAGATAAAAGAAGTTGCGTGCACGATAATGATGGTAATGATACATCATTATTTTAAAGAACAACCCGTATATTTTATTATACATCCATATGGGAGTGGTCTACCTAGGCCAAGGGTCACTTCACACAAATAACATTAATTTTGTATATCTGATTGAATATGCGTCTCGTGATAAGGGCACGATAATAACGGCCTAGTGTCATATTGTCGACAAATCATATGATATCCTACCATGATTCATAGAAAACAGGTGTCTAATCTCTATGGTCAAATAACGTACAAACAAAACCTATAATTATACTATTGTTTTGGTTTTTGAGTCATACAGAACATAATATAGATTATATTGATAATATTTTTATCGTACCTAACTTCAGTGTTTCAGAAACGATAATAGATAGTGCTCGCGTCTATTTATTTGTAATATTACAATTTTAGTGCTGAATTTTGCTATCAAATGGGCATTTTCTGTTTAATAAACGTGTCTAAAGATGGCAATGATGAATTCGTTGCTGAAGATATAGTGTCAGGATTAATTAAGTACGCAGTCGATGAAAACACTACATTTAAAAAAATTACAGTTTCACTGAAAGGAATTGGTCGCATACGCATAATAAATAGACAAACTAAAGAATGCCCTGAATTCACTACTAAAGAAGAATATGTGGACATAGATAATGTGATAGTTGACAATGAAGTTACCCTACCTATAGGAGAGTATGAAACAAAATTTAGTTTTGAACTTCCAAAAGACATACCTTCGTCATTTGCTTACTGTAGTAGTGAATCTGATTATTACATAAAATGTAAAATATATTATTATATACGAATAAAATTTGATAGACCCGGTATACTGAAGTTACCTGTACGATACAAGAAAGTGTTTACAGTACGTCCATATTTGACTCCAAGCTTACCAAAAGAATTAACAATGTATGGCAAACACAAAAAAATAGTGAAATTGTTCTCAGGCAATAATACAATAAGCATAAAAGCTGGTATTGAAAATTCAGTAATCAGTGGTGGTGAAACTGTAAAATTTTGTTATGAAATATTGAACGATACAAATGTGACAATAAAAGGGGTTCAAGTAAAATTGGTAGAAGCGCATAAGTTCAAAGCCAAAGGATTACATTCTGTGAAAAGATTGAATAAGGTGGAAGGAACACAATCTAAGACAGCACAAATAAAAGGCGGCAACTCTCAAGAAATGGATTTTCAGATTACTATACCTACTGATAAGGCAACATTGCAGCATTCTAAAATAGCCGTTAGATACTACTATATTAACGTTAAGGTCCTGCTGCCATTATTACGACAAAATTTTACACTTCAAATTCCAATTGAAGTAGGAAACACAGTTGTTCCAGAAGTACCAGAAACTGAAGATTTTGAACCACCTCCATCATATTGGAAAACAATGGATGAGTGTAAGAACAGTAAATTGTTTGATGATGACTGGACAGATGACGAATTGTAAAGTAGTAATTTTATTTGACAAATTTACACTCAATTATCTTTATTTGCCTTTATCTATATGATATATATTATAATGATTATAAATATGGAAGTGACTTGTTATTTTTATTTATACATTTGTTTGTACTTTATTTTACTTTTTGGCATTTGTAATACTCGATTGGTATTATTCCATTTAATTAATATGATTTCATTGTAGCAGTTGAAATTCAGAATATAAAATTATATAGGTATTAAAGTAGTAAAATAACTTGAGAGTTTTATTATATTAATGTATAATTTTAATGGTAACAATAAAATAAATACAAAATTATTTTTATATTTAAAATACTAACAAACATCTGTTTACGATGTAAGTAGTAAATTTAATTAATTTGAAATTATTTTCAAGTGCATGCCAGACCCTTCGTCAGTAAAATGTTATCTGCGCCTGGGCCGTATTAAAAATTTTATCATTCGTGACATCGAAGCAATAATGTATTTTATCAAACTTTGATAAAAAAACAACAATCATGTAATGATTGTACTCCACTTTGTGTCTCTCCTTTTGTATGCCTTACAATAAACATCACGATTTGCATAAAAAAGCCTGTTATTGGTTTTTATTTTAACGGGTTACTAGCTTCTAATTTTGTACAGTTTCTGTCTGTTTGTTTAAGTAATATACTGAAATATTTACATATTCATTATAAATTAATAATTTTATGAACGATCAGCTGTGATATTTTATTTCGGTATATGACAGCATCTTTATGTATAGTGATGGAATAGTGCTCCCTAAAGGAACAGTGTAAGTTGCCGTGACACCAGTAATATTTTAGGACTATTATTCTCATCCAAACATTCTCCTGTAGTGTAAATTTTAGTTTAGTTAGCGCACACGTAGTCAAAGAAAGTACGTACTATAATTTCTAGGGGAACCAGCAAAATGTCCATCAGATATGGTATTTATAATAAAATTTCCTTCCGGAAATTATGAATATTTTTTTATAGCTTTATATTTTTTTAATTGCATATTATATTTTATAATTTTTATTGTCTTAGAGATTGAGTGATGTTTTATCAGTTCATATAGATGAAATGGCAATGACAAACCAAATGCCCATGATAAACACATGCTGAAAAGTTACAGTAGCATTAATGAAAGCAATATTTTCAAGGCAATGGATGTTAAATTATTTTAACCTTTGGATGTTACTGTAGGTACTTATAGATATGTACATTTGTAGATTGCATTTTTTGGTTTATCATGATAAACGTCAGTACAAAATCAGCAATAAGTGATAGTGTATGTGTCCTTTATTTGTGACATCACAAATTATACTGTGTTGTAAATAATATTTGATTAAAAATTGCATATTCCTTTACATATAAATGAGTATTTTTTGTGAAATAAAAGTGACTAAACCAGAGAATGAAGAATTCATGCCTGGAGATCCTGTATCGGGCTTAATTAGGTATGAAGTAGATGAAAAAATTGTATTTAATAAAATAATTATTTCTTTGAAAGGATGTGGACGTTTACGTGTATTAGATAAACAAAATAATGAGCAACATGTGCACACGAATAAAGAAGAATACGTTTCTATTGATAACGTTGTAGTCGATGAAGAAGTTTCACTAGGCATAGGAGAATATGAAGCCAAATTTAGCTTTAAACTCCCAGAAAATATACCACCTACATTTATGTACCAAAATAATACAATTTATTGCCACATAAAATGCAAAATTTATTATTATATAAGAATTAAATTTTTTACCCCAGATTTATTACAACTGCCTATAAGTTTCAAGAAAGGGATTATAGTTGGAACAGCATTTGTACCAAGTTTACCAGGAAAACCAGCTAAATATTATAAAAAGAAGAAAATAGCGAAATTGACCAGAGGAAAGAATACGATAAGAATAAAAGCTGCTATTGAAAACTCGGTAATTGGTGATTGTGAGATAGTAAGATTTTGGTATGAAATTATTAATGATACACATGTGGAAATAAAAAGGGTCAAATTGAAATTAGTAGAAGCTTATGCTTTTAATGCAACAAGATTACAACGCGTCAAAAGGTTCAATAATATTAAAGGAATAGTATCTAGAACAGTAGCTGTTAAGAGCGGTGGTACAAGAAAGATATTTGAAATCATCATGCCATTTGATAAGAAAACATTACAATACTCCAAAATAGTTACAAGATATTACTTTGTAAAAATAAAAGTTATCCTACCATTGTTTCGTCAAAATTTTGCACTTAATATTCCAATTGAAGTCTTTAATGATATTAAAGAATCTGATCGTTTTGAGTTACCACGAGCATATTGGGAGGTGATGAGTGACTGCGCAAAGAGTAAAGATAAAGTGTTTAGTCGTGATGAAAAATGGACAACAGATGATGAACAATATATTTACTGTGATGATATTTGTAAAATAAAATTTTAAAATTAAAAAGTGTTTTGTACTCGTTTCTGTTTTTGTGTACTTTGTTTCTATTATACTTTACTGTGTTTTGTACTTTTTTCTAACAACTGTGTTTCAAATACAAATCTAAACTAACTTAGAACGACACATAAATACTTAATTTATATGAAATAAAAATCAGCCACAGCTCGCAGCTCTAAAACTTTACAACTAATTGCCTGAGGCTAAATTAAGTTTTATCTATTTAGTTCACGGAAATCTAATTAAGGCAGTCGGTTTGATATTATTAAGGAAGAGGGTTTATGACACAGCATAAAATTGTCTGCATTATTTTTCTATTTATAAAAAAAAATGGAAATAAAAAAAAATATAATAAAAAATTAATTAATAATTAATATTTGGAAATAATATAAAAATGTTTTTGTAATTAATTAAAACGTTAATGATATAATAAAGTTTCTCTTTAAATTACATTGATCATTTTGAGTTTCCATTTTTTTTATTGAATAAGATTTAATATATGAATAACTTATGAAGCCAAAACGGGGTAAGTTATTGATTATTAGAATAAGTTTCAAACATTAATTTTACGTTAATTAACATATATAACCCAATTTAGAAGTCTTCGTAAATGTTGCCGCTTCGGTTACAAATAAATTACTATAGAAATAACAGAAATAATCTTTATTCAAATAAATTTCATTACAAGCACTTCTGAATAGTCATATTTTTTTATTCTACCACTCATTCGGAACGCGGACTCACCACAGAGCAATTCATGTCATTTATTTTCAGTATATTTTATAAAAGTTTACTACCACTATGAGAATTGAATCAAAATTTATTTCACGTAAAATTATTTTAAAAATGAAAAGGTCACACAAATAATGTTTTGTTTTAATTGATGCGGATTTGAACATGTGCAGAACATTAAAAATAAGTCTATGCAAACAATAATTTGCAAATATGCTATAAAAAATTTAACACAGATTTATAAAAACATTGATTTCTACCTAGTGACGCAAGTTTATCATTAAAATATTAGGTTCGCGCCATAAATCGCCGCCATATTATCATCGCGCACAGAGTAGTATCCCCGCGGTGCAGAGTAGTTTAATGTTGTGTAACGTTTCCTGACAGCAGTAAGCTCATCTGTCATGAGTCCTGGGAAGACTCAGATATGGCCCGTCGGCTTATATGCTATTCCCTAAAGTACAAATACCCATAGCTGAATTTTTCACCTTTATTCATTGTTGTAATAAAATTTTATTTAAACGTAAATTGTATATTAATCAAGTACAATAAATTTACATATTTTTTTACTTCTTTATTAAATACTTAGCTGTATAATTTAGGCTGCCCTCTGCTTGTCTCATCGTTGTTACTAAATTCCAAAATATGGTTTAAGGCATTTTCATTATTTTCTGATTGTAGTCCTATTCTAATAGGAATTTTCCGCATTTTTGTTTATAGTTATATATATTTTTATAAAAGCACATAAGTATAGAATAGAATAGTCTCTCTAATCTCTCAATCACTAGATACTCATCCTCTATAAATATCAAAAATAGTCATCAAAATAGGTAAATATACTATTTTGACCGTTGATGTAAACTATAAATATAATTTAATTTTAATATAACATAATTAAGTACTTCTATTCATGACTAAAGTAGTTACTAAACACCGAATATTCTGGAAACGCATTACCACACCCTCAAAGTTGGGAGCGAGTAAAATTGCGCCAAAACTTCTGACATTATCACTTCATTCCTGTATCGCAAAAACATTTAGCGTACAATTTCGGTCTGCAATCTGCATTAACCAAGCCCAGCCAGTGTAATAAAACGTAACCGTTGCTTTTAGGTATCTAATAATCTTCATGACGCAGTGGATGATGAAATTCCGTATTCACATCTCGGTTGTAACAATTAAAGAAATATATCTTACTAGCTGTCCCGGCAAACTTTGTTTTGCCATATAAATTAATAATAAAAATGTTGGTGATAGAAAGGTGAAAATTTAGGGTAGTATATATTTTTTAATAACACATAATAAAAAATATAAATAAAAAAATTGCCAAAAAATAAAAAAAATATGTTAGGGGTGGACAACCCTTATCACTTAGGGGTGTAAAAAATTGATAGTGTAATGACCGATTTTTATGAAATTTTATATGCTTATTCAGAAGGTCTGAGAATCGACTATCATCTATTTTTCATAATAAATATTTTTTGCCACATATTTCATAGCTGCTCTGCTCATACAGATCGTACCTTTATATTATATAGCCTATAGGATGTAGGTATAATATAACTTTCCAAGTGTGAAAGAATTTTTAAAATCGGATTAGCAGAACTGGAGGTTACCCCGAAGATACATACATGCAAATACCTACCCAAACCTCTTTATAGAAATAATAAAGTGACTATGGATTAAGTGCATTAAAGTTAAATAAATTAATAAAAAAAATAAGTAAACTACTCGTCTACACAGATGCGCTGAAAACGATTTCGTCTATTTCCGCGAAATTTAACCAATATTTTGAATTAAACTAATGATACAAAAAATAGCCGATAAAATCCGTATCCATTTAAAATCTATTGCGCCACATAGATTATAAATTCTATAGATCTATAGAAACAAAGACTTCAAATAGAAACTATTTGCATTGATATTAAAAAAAAATAATCGTTCAGTATTGGGCAGTGAGTTATCAAATCGTTTGTGCGCTGGTGCAGTGCACTTTGATGGTATTAATAGCCATGATGCTTTGTGAATCTCTATGGCAGCTTTAGGGCTTTAGATACTGCAATATCAAACCAATCAAGGTCGGATAAGAGAAATATACACTACTACTTTATAAAAAGTATAGAGTGCCTTTATTAGAGAGTTTAAGAAAAACTTAAGCTGTATAAATATAAGGTCATTTCTATATAAGCTCTTTTCTATATATATATTGTAAAAAATCATCCCTGTATTTGATCAGTTGTCTAGTACGCATAACACAGGTTCGTTCGTTTAGTTCTACTTAGCTTGGGACTAGATGGCGTCGTTGTATTATACTATAATTTAGTTTTTGTTACTTTTTAATCTTACTCTTGTTCCATTATTCAGGATATTCGCAGAAAGTCTTCATTCACTCCCTGTGACCGATATATCTGGTCTTGATCTCCTTTTATACATATCATCTTTCACACATTCCACGCATCTTTTGTTCGTTCGTCTTTCCTTTTAATTTTATTCATGTCAATGCCGGATTAGCCTAGTTGTAAGCGTAGCAATTGGGGTACGCGCTTTGAGGGCCACCTAATACTTCTGGCTGAACATTGACAATAAAAAAATCTAGAAATATATGTTCACGCCTCTTAGTGAGAAGAGGGTCTTGATGGTGTAATCAAAATCGGAGATTCCAGGCTAGTTTTTTAATTTGAAAATAGTTTACAATGGTTGCGTATGATAATGCGTATATGATCGTTGACAGATTTTGAATATGAACTGTAATGGTTTGGTCTATGGCCCACTGAAATACCGACATTCCAGAGTTGCTATATTAAAATAATATATTGGGCCAAATATAGCACAACCGCACCTGAACATATATATATATATATATATTTAATTAACACAAAGTAAAAACTGTAATAATTTACTTTAATTATCATTTGTAAGTACTGTTTATAAAACCAAACTTGTGAACCGAAGCGATATTGGAGTGTCTTGAAAAATTTGCTACAGCACTCCGCTGAATATATACTCGTATATAGCACTGTAAAATTTTTAATATCATCGTCAAAACTATGTTCCATTACTTGTAACATATTATTTTGTTTAATTCCGCTACCATTAGTATGTGTGAGAGCACAAATATTCAGTGCGGAAACCTGACTACCGCTACTGGACTGGAAGCGTTACGGTAATCTCTATTGGTGATCAAATTCCGACCGATAAATTCTACACACATTGCAACACGTGTTTTGCTTCTGAACAAGGACAAAGAATAGATCTAGTGTACAGCACAGTAGCCTAAAGACATTATTAAACAAAGAATAGAGCTAGTATACAGCATAGTAGCATATTGTTGACTGGAGACTGTTTGGCGACTAAACTACGAGTACACTGCAAAATACTACCTAATTCGATAAAATATTGCACTTAACTACATTTTCTTAGATATAGTAATTAGAAATAATGTTAACAAATGAGGACTTATCTATAAAAGAGATCTCTTCCAGTCAACCCAATACAGCGTGGCATAGGAAGTGTTGAGTGGGTGAAATTGTGCAAATAATAATAAATACTACAAAGATAAATTTACAATGATGACACTAATCACATAGCAGTAGAAGGATAGTACGATTTTAACTTAAATATATGAATTACAATACGTTAACATTTTCAGCTTTGCCCAACTAGTTTCGCACTCGACATCAGCCGTTATTTATGAGCACGTCACGCGGTATCCCGCAGGCAGTTCGACACGCAACTGATATAAATCACTACAATTTAGCATTACTCATGACAGTTAATACCTACCTTCTAAATTCATAATTATAATTTATCACCGGCCAGACCCTTTTTTATGTAAGTCATTATAATAATAAGTTTTTATTTCATCTGCACAAATTATATTAGATTAAATTGATTCTAGTAGAAATAGAAATAATGTTTATTAAAATAAATCTAAGACAAGCGAACTTTTAATTAATTTTTTTACTTTTTTTATTCTACCACTCATTCGGAACGCAAACGATGAGTCTGAATGATAAGAAGAATGAGCTAGAAACTTGCGTCTTGCTCGTTTAAATATATGTAGATCAGAATTAGATATTTAAGATTTTTTTTTGTGAATATACCAATAGCACTAATTTATTACAATCAATAATAAAGACACAACCAACTGGTTGAGTAAATAAATAAGAATAAACGTAGACGATAGATATAAGACGTAGTGATTGGAGCAGACCAGAGCCTACAGCCGGACCCGTTCACTGTATAAATGCCAATGACAAAAATTGTAAATAGAGCTAATCAAATCATTCATGAATACACATGTTTGTACCAAGAATGCAAGAATCGAACCCGCGATTATCGAACGTAAAGCGACGTTTAAATAAATTTTATATCTATGTCTATAATGGATTACCACTTTCCTTGTGGAGGATCATCAGCATGTTTACCATTACGTTTACACGAACAAAATACTCTAAACTGCATATACGGTTAAGGCTACAATACCTTAAGGTAATTAAGGGATTAGCATCCATAATGCAACGTATTACGTGTCTAGATGGCGTGTACTTTAGGGATTGTTGTAGATTATCTGTGAGCACCTAAACTGAGCTTACCTTTATGACCGTCGTTAATTTATCGGATCGTTTTATCGATATCGGATAATTATAGATCCGTATGATTACTGATATATTAAGTTTTAAATTTTCCCACTTTCTTCCAGTCACGTAATAAAATTTAAGAACTATTAATAAAAATACATTCCAATGTACCCACAATAAACTTCTTCTGATAAAAGGAGAAAACTTTAGTCTTTAGGCATAATAAAAAAATGTTCAAATTGAGTTTCTTGCCAGTTTTTCACATTAGTCTTCGTCATTAGACGTAGCTAGCTGAACTGGTAGGAAGGATAGCGATAAAAGTTTTGACACATAAGAAATAATTATTTTGACTGCCAAATTTAACAGTTTTTTAATTATTCCTATTACTGAACACCGCATTGAAAAATCTTATTACTTACATAGAGACCGGCATTTTTTTAAATTGTTGAATACGTATATTATTTTTTAAATATGTTTTTAGTGCACAATAATTTGAGGTAGACATTATTTAACCCATAGATTTATTTCAATTAAAGTGCTCACGAGTGATCACCTGGTCCCAAAGTGTAAATTTACTTTCATTGCGAAGTGACGCACCGGTGGGCATGCGGTCTATAACGCGTTAAGATATGGTATTATACTTATGATGCGTCATAACTTATATGTTGTAATTTTACTACCTAATTCACTATACAAAGAATAACCAGCTTACTAAGCGGCTGTTTAGCGGCTGAAACAGGTGAGTGCCAAAGTCTCACAGTTTCGTTGAATAGAATAGAAAATCATTTATTCAAATAAACTTACATTGAAGCACTTTTGAATAGTCATCACATTTTTTTTTCAATCTACCGCTCATTCGAAAAGCTGTCTCATCACAAGAAGAACGAGCAAGAAACTTGTGTGTTGCTCTTTTAAATAATTTTATTCTTACTTACAATTTAAGTTTAAGTGTGTGAATACAAACTATTGATTAGCACTAATTCAATTAAATAATAAAATAGAAACAAAAAGTTGAGAAAAGTAAATTCCGTAACCACTGCACCAAATTAATTCACTGTTTCAAAGGAAAGTACATTTGTTCCATAGTAAGATATGCTTATATTATAATATAAGTGACATTATATTAATTGTGTGTATATGCTAAATTTATGGGCACCAAGGTCAAGTTTAGTTCGGTCAGCACCTCTCTTATGAGAATTGAACCAATAATGGTTCTAAAAAAAGAATAGTTTGATGAAAAACTATTTTGTTTTGTAATGAGGGCTTGCATATGCGGACAAAACCTAAACAAATATGCTTGCTAATATACGTGCTGAAAAAAATTGTTACATTGTATAAAAAAAAACATCTGAACGCTGTATTCTGCATTCAAATAAATGAATGAATGAAGACCCTGTTGTGACGAAAATCTGGCTTGGTTGGTTGTCTGTTACCTTTTAGTGAATGTACATGGTTGACTATTTTTTTTTGTACTCTTCATCCTTTTAGGCGAAAGGCAAAAGCGTAAGCCGTACAGCCGTATATGTGCAAATTGTACGTGGATTATCATAGACCTTTTTTGTTTTTACAAAGGCTAAGAAATGGACACCCTTTCGCCCGTTCCTTTGTTCTCATGTGACCTAAAAATGTTAAATCGCTATATTGTTAACTCCCTGATAACGGTTTTTATGTAGTTGAAATAACAAAACACGCTGACGGCCCATTGATGGTAAGTGGTAACTGTAGTCTATATACATGAACAGCACTACGGTTATCACGTTATCATGTTTCCGTAATACCCATACGTTGCCATTCCAGAGGACTAAGATCTCATGCTTCTTATCCTGTCTGTATCACTGCTTAATCGCATCCTACAATTTAACATAGATTACAAACCAAGCTGCTTGGTACTGAGGTACCCAAATGCCTTTTTTACAGTCCATCTCTGTATATTTTTTCTAATGGATGATAATGGAATGGGGTATATATACCATTACATTATCATTGTTTGCGCTAACGGTTTACATACGCTGGCGGGACACCAGTGGAGGATGATAAGATGAGCAAGAGGTCAGGTCAGTTTGCCTGTGATTAAACAGCCATAATTAGCCATAATTGCTTCCAGGAGGAACCGTGTGATGGTCGATCTAATATAGTACTCACTACCGAATTCGGTCTATGTCCTTATTGTGACTCAAACATCATATAATAGCTATAACAGCGGAAAATCATATAAAAACAATATAAAGTGCCACAGAGACGTCGAGCAGAGAAATAGTAATGTAATTAACTATATTAAATAAGGCCATTCATCAAAATAGCCTGAAGTCTGCGCTACTACACAAGTTTGTTTGAGTTTCTATTCTGTGCAGGGTTGTCAACCCTTAGACGTTTACAGAAGTAAATTTTCTCATATATTAACTCAATTACGAGAAATTTGATTTGAATTTGACGGCTTTAGTGGTCTAGTGGTTTAGCATACCGTCTTACTTCCGATGGTCGCGGGTTCGATTCCTGGCACGGCACAAAAATTTGTATGATTGTTTGTATTGATCTGGATGCTTTCTATGCATAATATGTATGTATTTATGAGAAAATAAATATCTAACCCATAACATAAATTTTAGGTAACTTAACTTGGGTCTACATAGATGGCGCTGTGTGAATTGTTCTAAGATTATTATAATAAAAATATAATTGCAACCTCGTACTTGTAAACGTGTTTTGATATTCGTAGGTTAAAATCTCGTACACTCCTAGTAAGAAGAAAGCATCGTCCTGCCTAAGGTTTTTTTTATTGCACAGGGGATAAACGACCACGTCTAACCACGGCCCGTAAGTACCCGCAACAATTGCAAGTGCATTGTCTGTCTTGTACGAAGGAATAAACTCTTTGTTTGAAGGTCAATATCGTAGAGGTCGAAGATCTTGTACCTGTACTAGGATTCTCTTACTCTCTTTGGCATCCTTAGTAGTGTTGATTTTCTTGTCTATTCAGAACAAAAATAGGCTTTATTAAGATCAACAAGAACTGAGGTTTGTACAACTATTGGAAGTGTTCTTTGTTTGCTTTGTATTATTTGGACAACCTATAATCGGTTCAACTTGATTTAGAGTAAAACTCAAACTATAGCTGGAATATGTTTTATAGCTAGACATAGTAGAGGTAGTATATATATATCGCAGTGGGTACCTATTTACCTACGCCTATTTTAACTGTCAAACAGCTTGCTTTTTCAGTTATAGGTTGAGATATGTCAGTCAATTTAGAAAGAAAGACAGAAATTATTAGAAACATATTTTTATTTAGCACATACTGTCTACAAATTAAACATCTTATGACTGTATGTATGTATACACAAGTTATTTATTTTTATGAATGAGATATATAATTAATATAATAATATAATATTTCAGGACAATTTACACAGCGTCATCTAGTCCCAAGCTAAGCAGACCTTGTGTTATGGGTACTAGAAAACTGATACTAATACATAGATGTTTTTTGTTAATACATACATAATATATCATACGAAACACTCAGATCGAAAAAACAATGATTATATATATAACTCAGGTGACAAACTGTTTGTACATCCATTTTTTTAAATAATAAAACTAGACAATTCACTGCGCTATTTATTCCCAAGCTTAGTTTGTGTAATAGGTATGAGATAACGGATAAAAACACCTAAATATAATAAAAAACACATAGATCGGATATACTCATGAATATAAATATTTGTATAGCTTCAGCAAATGCCAGAATCGTTGTGCAAAACCGATAAACCATTGAAGTCGTCTTAAGTACATGAAAATATATAATTCTTACATCACATTTTTAGCATACTGCCTTCCATAATATATGTATATATGAGTATGTTTATTGACAAATGAGATATAATGTAATTTTACGAATGTAAAATATTTGATGAAAATTACATTGTTTTTTGAACGTATTACGTAATTATATAATGTCGTGGGTAGAATGACAATGCGACCACATAACTCCGGCATGCACAGCATCTTGAAGCATACCGTGGGAATTTCAAGAGGGTTAAAATTCTATACTCGCTAACCTGCCTCCCCAGACGGGCGAAAATCTTTGTAACATTTTTCATAACTTCAAAAAGGAGGTACATATAATCTAAGTGTAAATAATTTGCATTATTAAAAATGTTCTTATTATTTTCCGTGAACTTGGGATTAATAAATAAATAACCCTGGACAATTAACACAGCGCCATATAGTTTCACGGGAAGCAGAGCTTGTATAATGGATACTAAGCAACTGATATAAATACTTAAATATTGTTTTTAATACATACATATCATACATATAATACACTCAATACACTGATACAACAATCATACTCATGAATATAAAAGTTTTCACCGCGCAAGGAATCAAACCCGCAACCATCGGGAGTAAAGGGCTGTGCTAAACCGCTAGATCACCGAGACCGTCAAATATAATCAAATAAATATAAATATAGTCAATAGGATTATTTTAATATTTATAACACTTACGATGGAATTATGGAAGTAAAGAATGTAAACGTAAAATCGATTAATGGATGTAGAGAAAAAGGCGCGAACTCTCTAGGGAAAGTTAGAATAGAATGTCTTTGCCTCCTTTTTTCTGTTCATATTTTGTGCCTTTTAAAAAATAAAAGAGGACGTATTAAATATTTATTATCGTATCGTCGTAAATTTTAAACATAGAATATTTAATATCAAATTCGAATTTTCAATCAATTTGAATTTGGAATTGTGTATAATAAATTTCCAACCAGGATCCAGTGTCATATCACTTAGTACAAAAAAACATTTTAGGAAACTGTGTACTGCAATCGTTTAATAACTCTATTGGAAACTATTTTATAAACTTTTTTTATTGTCTATATTTTTTATAAACACTATATTGTTTTTATATTACATAAGTCATTATTACATAATATTTTACGATTATACCGGTGCCGTTTCCTTTGCGTGTCGTCTTGGTCTCCATCCTTCACAACTACCATTAAAAGACTATGTACTGATTCAAAGTTACTTACGTTACCGTAAGGGTGATGTTAAATCTTTTAAAATGCAGTTTTATTTGCTTTGTAGAAAGAATGAGAATGCTAAGTTTGAAACATATTCAATAGAATATGTAGATTATCTGTTGCACAGAGCAATTAACACTACTTTATAGAAGAGTTGTTACCTGTTACTACAATTTAACCTATATTATTATAATAATATTAGGCATAGACAATTCACACAGCGTTATATAACAATATATATTTAATTACAGTTTTTTGTATGTATATACGCATATATATATAAATATCGAAAACAATCAGATTGATACAATGATACTCATGAATACAAATGCTTGAACCGTGCGCGTAATCGAACCCGCTACTATCAGATGTAAAGCGATGTGCTGAACTGCTAGACCACCGAGGCCGTCGAATTTTATAACAAATTATGCCTCTAAAAAAGAAAAGTTTGCACATAAAAATGTTTTCTATTAATTGATCTTGCATATGAGAACAATAGCGTTAAAATGAATCTACAAAAACAATTGCTTATAAATATGAATTGCTGAATACAGATTCATATAAAATTTATTTTGTTTGTAGTTGCAGCCCTGGTCTGTTGTTATATATATACAAACAGTTTATAATTGGTAGATCACAGACAATACCTGTGCAATTAACTCGCGACGATATTTACATTTCGTTTAATTAACGATACTGTAACTAGTCTTTGTATATCATTGTGTTTGTTTTGTTTCCCCTAATTTAGGCTCCGAACATGTTCCTGAGTAGAGCAGCTAATTTTGTTAAGATTAGTAGCCTAATTTGGGACTAGACGTGATATAAATATGTAAGTCTAAGTCTGCCTGAAAATAGATTTACACGTCCTATAAAACACATTCTCTGTAAAAGCGCTTATTATACATAAAATTGGCGAGTTTTTAAATGATAGTAATATTTTTCTAGAAACACACTTAAAATTCAAAGCGCTGACAATATTCTCTGATTGGACTGGGAATGAGTACGTAGCGGTTTCTATGTTGATTATCCCATGCCACTTACTTGTTATTATTATAAACAACGTTATATGTTATGTTAAAGAATATGTATAATATAGAATTAGATACACTATTGTATTGGGCTTAGACCTGTAATAATAGTTGTGTAAATAAATAAATAAATATTTCATTTATAACTTTAAAATAATACTTAAAAGAACAACACACAAGTTTTTTGCTTATTCTTCTTGTGATGTGTCTTCGTTCCGAATGAGTGATAGGATAAAAAATATCACTATAAAGTGCTTGTATTGTGTTTATTTGAATAAAGAATATTTTTATTTCTATTTCTAAGAGGTTAAATATTACTAATTTTAAAATCTCATGTTATTTTAAATGTATACTGTAAGTACGTATAATAAGATGAGTCTAATAAATAAATATAGAGTCAATACACAAAAATTTAAAGTAGCAACTCGAAAGTTTCTTGCTCCTTCTTGAGATGAGTTTGCTTTCCAAATGAAAAATGTGAATAATTCAAAACTGCTTATATTAAGTTTATGAATGAATGAAGATTTATGTCGTTTCTATTCTATTTCTTTATTCATTTATGTTTTTATGTTCATGTTTCTCTATTCATATATAAACATATCTTAATAAAAAGTGATGTAAACTAGTTTGTATCCCAAGGATATCTTTAATATCAAAAAAAGTATTCAGGGTCGCGGGTCTTAGCTAGTATAGCTATATGTAGCTTGTGAAAATGCCAAGGTTTCAGTGTTATGCAATTTTTTATATAAATTATATAATATACTACATTTTGGTGAGTATATTGTAAACGGTTTTAAAAAAGGATTTTTTACTGATCCATCAACTTTGGCTAAATGATTGGAGCCAGAATATAAAGCCTGAAATATTGAATATGCTTCTTTAATAACGCAAGCATTCACTAAGAATAGAATAATCAGCTGAAGGATGTAATATGTTAAACACAAAGTGAAGCATAGGTCTAACAAAATGTACTGTGACGTCAGGTTTATAACTCTTACTTAAGGTGTTAACACAAATAAGGTGTCTAAGGCCTAGTTAAAGAAAAAAAAATCAAATAAAAGGCAAGTACCAAGTACTTATATATTTATATTTGCATAAATATTATAAAATCAGTTTACCCGTGATCATGGTGGTTGAAACACTGCCGAAATATCGGGAAGTCAGCAAATAAATATAAAACGTGGTAAGATCTGGTGATTTTTACTAATTATACGTATAAATAATGACCGCGTCAAATTTAAAACAGTATATTATAAAATAACATTGAAAACTATTCTACAAGTATTTATTTAATATTATAGAGCGGAATTTTTTTATTTATATTGAAATGTATAACATACATTATAAATAAAAAAATTAGGACTTTTTAATTATATAATCAGTTTATATAATTATTAATTAAATAATATTGATAAACAAACTCACCTTCATAATCCCTCTGCACTCGAGCAAGTACACTCGACCACATTATTACAACTATTTCACATTTAGTATATAATAATTAAATGTTATACACATCATTGTTCACATAAATTATATTCTATTAACAACACCACTGTAATATAAATTAAAGTAAATATGTAAATAATATAAATAAATTTATCTAATTTATTTTTTAAAAACCTAATATGTTTACACCTAAATATAAAGATACCTGTTTTGATAATTCAGAAAATTATACACGAAACTAGTTACTAAAATTAAAAGTTTTTGTTAAATTCACTATTCACGATTTAGATTTTTTTCTTATTTCATAATTTACCGAATTATATCTGGTAATAACTATATTGTATAATTTTGTAATATAATGTCATGAAAACATGTTTACAGGTCATGAAAATCTTTTTCATAATTATACTCAGACTCTTATGTCTTATTGTATATTAAGTTTTTCCTAAGACATTAAAAACGACTGGAAATAAATATACAATTACAAAATATATTATTTGAAATTAGAATTATAAATTAATATTCCTGTTTATATATTTTTAATAATAATAAATAAATAAAACTTTATTAAAGTATTAGTTTATAATTAAACCACATAATAATTATGTAATTGAGTTTCGTAATAAATTAATGCAATTAAAACTGTAATCGGATCGCACTCATAATTAAAACGAAACAAAGATTAATTGTTGTCACTTCTTAACCAATTTTATATAAATTACACGAAATCTGTTTTGATTATAAAATTGTATTGAATGACTAAGTAAAATATAAATGGAAGATTGATAAAAGATATTAATATTAAATTATATTTATATAAATAAATATAAATTATAAATAACTATTATACATCACTATAATATAAGTAACTGTTATACTAAGTTCGTGATAGAATACCTAAATATTTCGTATTATACAATAATTTTCGGGCGTAGAAACTTTGACACGTAGCGCTCGGAACGTAGCTGGCGTAGCAACCGCTCTACGCCGTAGCACGGGCGAAACTGCCTTAGTAATCTTATTTAAGACAGGTACTGAGTATCGGAGATGGCTTGAAGCGCCGATGCGATGATCTAAGGCTTTACGTTTGTGTACTAGACCATTTATAAGGCTTACAACAAAATTAGGTCGCGCTGTAAATTTGTGTTCATATAAAATTCCATTACTCATTCTTTTATATCACACATAAAAATTAAATGAATGAGTAAAGTCCCAGAATAGAGTATTATTTTTGTAGTAGACCTTTTTCTATTTTAGAGACCGCGATATTTTTGGATAGGTTGGAATACGAATACAGACAGTGTAAATGACTCGTATTTGTATCAATTTATATCTGCAATGCTTGCTCTGATAATTGAAAATATATCAATCTAACAGTCCTGGGAAATGTACGGAATAATTAAAAAAATATTTTTTTATAGGTTGGTCACCATCATTCATGGGTATATAAATAGATAATAGCCTATGTACAGACCAAGCATACATATAAAAATTCATCAAAATCAGTAGTTTAGGATTCCATCGCGGACAAACAACGGGACTCGAAATTTTTATATATGTAGATATATACATATATATATAATTCAATACCGAGGTATACTTTAATAAAAAGAAGTCTTTCGTATGCCTCCAAGTTTATATTTGAAGGATGGAACAATACTGAGGGGAGCAAAACTCAGCATGAAGAGGATCTTCAAATGGGTTGAAGCGGAAAATCAGTGTTTTGTTCTCTGAACAAACTCCCACACTGTGATTACGACCTCGTTGTGTTACCATTGCCACTCACGTATAATGACACAAAATTGTTATTATTATGTATTATCCTTGTATATACAAGTATAATTAAGTATGATTGGTAATAATGAAATAACGATTTATCTATCTATCTACAATGAGAGTCATGTGATGATGTGGTAGTGGTAATCCTGATTATACCTAAACATGAACTGGAAGGTAGGGAAATAATTATAATATTAAAAATATGTTTTATAAGCGGCTAACATGTGCCCATGAATAAATGATTTTTGCAGTTGATGTTGAGTTATTTGTAGACAGTTTTCATCATGTGGGCAGTCAGATTGTTTCATACAGTCAGATCATTTCTATTATATAAAAATGTATACTTTTCTATTCGATATGGTTACACTTGGTTGACAGCCTCAGTGGTCCAGTAGGTTAGTACGCTGCCTTACTTCCTATGGTCGCAGTTTCGATTATGATTGTTTGTATTAGTCATATATTTAAGTATTTCTAATAGTTATTTAATATCTTTAACAAAAGCTCATTTTATCTTTGGACTAGATAACACTGTATGGCTTGTACTGAGATTTTATTATTATTATTTTGAACACGCAAATTGTGTTTATTAATTTTCATTAATGCAATAAATAACAGTACAACTAAGTATTAAATTTTCATTTATAATATATATTTAATACAGAAACACAGTTATGACAGAATTATGTTGCTAATAAAAGTAAAACGTCTTACATTTACTGTAAAAGTATTCCCAACAGTATCGTATGCTCAGTTTGAGTTATATAACAGATATAAGAGGGCCAATTGCTTATTTATATAATACAAGGTTTACCCGCGTCTTCTCTCGCCTTAATTTACCCCCTTAGAGGTGGAATTTATTAAAATTCTTTCTTAGGGGATGCCTACGTCATAATATCTTTATGCATGCAAAGTCTCAGCCCGATCGGTTTAAAATTGACAAAGCTTCATACAAACTTTCATACCCTATTTTATCCCGTTGGGGGTAGAATTAGTTAAAATCCTACGTCATAACATCTACCTGCAAATCTAATTTCAGCCCGATCTGTCCAGTGGTTTGGGCTGTGCGTTGATAGATCACTAAGTCAGTCACCTTTGAGTTATATATATTTAGACTAGTTGACTCGCGCAACTTCGTCTGCGTTACATTTCAGATGTCTAGCCATAAACAAGCTCTGCTTAGCTAGGGACTAGATGGCGTTGTGTAAATTGTCTAAGGATATTATTATAATTATCCCCATTATATAACCCGTACTCTTCCTCAATCTATCTAAAACAAATTTTTTTTTTTAAATCGACACAGTAGTTCAAGAGATATAAGGAACATCCAAACTCACTATAAAATCTCTTTTTAATATTAGTATAGATTGAAAGAGGATTTATAGTTACGGTTTTTCACGTTGCCATGTATACTGGATCTGGTATAGTGCTTGTTTGAACATTATCTTCTCGTCTATGCGTTTTTGATTTGTTCTCAAAAGATGAAATGGAGTAATAATAAATTATATTCATATTCTGTCTATATGCAGAATTTGGTGGTCACACTCGTCTCTCTGCCTATTATACCCTATGAGATTTGGCTTTTTTTTTCCGGATGAGTAATCCGAAAAAAAAAAGCCAAATCTTAATGCTGCAATAATGCTGTTGTCCGCAGCTGGCCTTTACAGCTTCACCGGACGATAGCGGGCGAGTGCAGATGGCACTCCAAACCCGCGGAGGTACTTAACTCCCGGCTGACGCATACGACTTTAGTTTGAGGGCACCGCTAGGGGTTCGAACCTCGGCTCATCCCGTAATTTAGATCACCGTTTGAATTGAACGAGAAATCGATCCGAAAGTACAGTATCTGCTCTTTTCATCATAATGAGTTTTGGCGTCCAGATATACAGTTAGAAGATAATGTTTAATTTGTATGTACTACACAATGCTAATGCTCAGCGTTTTCGATATGAATACCGGGGTGCATGTTCAACCGAGGTGCCTCCTGACCTATTTCGTTAACCCAATCTACGCCAGAAGCGTTAGCTATTGGTGGTTTAATATCTGAAAATTGCACTATGTTCCATTTAAACTAATTATAATTTCAGATACAGACGGATGTTATACAGTTATGGACTTCTAATGTACCTAGAAATTTATATTAAGAATAATAATATATCAGGAGCGTTCATACAGCGCCATCTAATCTGAAGCCAATTAGAGCTTGTATTGTGGGTACTAGACAACTCATTTAAATACATAGATTTTTTTGATAATACATATGTAATATACATAGAAATCATCTTGACTGATACAAACAAACATACTAATGAATATAAATTTTTGTATCGTGTGAGGAATCGAACCCGTAATGATGAGAATTAAGGACGGTACACTTTTATAAGGAACACCAAATAACACAGCACCGACTGGGCCTAACTTCATGTTGCGTGCCATAACGCCGAACATGGCAATATACCGGTCTTGCCTGTACTACATCATCAAGGAACAGGACATCGTCGACTATATCTGGAACAAAAGTAACTTGATATTGAGGGTGACGCAGCTGGAATTGAGTCACAACGCGACAGCGTTCGTAGCCCGGGTCTCCACCAACACGCTTCATGAAGTAAGACTGCTGACCGAAAGGGGTGGTGTATAGACGCTACCGTGGCAGATTACCATCGTCAGTGCCGTGACCATAGAGACAATTGGAATTTATATCTTATTATTGTTTCTTATGTATGTTAATTTATAAAGTATTTAAAATATAAGCCATGTAGTCTGAATTAAATAAAAAATAAACTCTAACATCAAATGGTATGATCAAAACTAAAAATTAGTTTCTTATTTCACTTATAATTACTGATTCAGAATATGTATATCAAATTTCAAAAAACATATCATGCTGGGCAATTCATAAATCAATTTCATTTTTACCTTTGATGATGGAATAAAAATGCAAGTACCATCCACTAAATGCTACTTGATGATCTGTATTGGATCTCGTTTTGATTCCGTCAAACGGTTCGAGTCTGATGATTTTATTGGACAACTACAAAGAGAATTGGCAATTGCCATAACCACAGTCGACTCTTAGTCCGCGAGCCAGGAACAGATCAATGTGACTAATTTCCTCACAGACCATTTTGTACAACGTCATTATTAATCAGTAGATGTCCTGTTAAAATAAATTTCAGAAACAAGAATTGAAATGTAGTTTAAAATTAAGTGGGTAAAGTCTATTTTCATAAACAACTAATTTTAAAATCTTGTGAGCTTCCTCAAACCAGCTAACTAATGTTCACTTGGCTTCATAATATAATATAACTACCTTAACCATCATATAAATTATCGGTCGAAAGGAAGTGATTAACGAAATTAAACTTTGGCTCGCGGACTATTGAATACATGGCACTGCATCACAGATATAATTGGATAGAATGGCTCAATAAGCAATATTGAACATTCTATAATCTATTCAAAACCGTATTAGTTACTAATATTAAAGTATGTATTAATGTAGTTCATTTTAGTACATAATTTTTATAGTTAATTTTAAACTGTGTTTAATATACATTATTTAAATTATTAACCGGGTCTTAACACGAATAATTTTATGGCAAATAAAGGTATTGATCTCTCGACGTTTCGACAAACACGATCTCAGCGTGTTAAGACCCGGTTAATAATTTAAATAATTTTTTAAGTACAAGAATTTTTATGTAATTTGATAGACAAACAATCTCACGTCCTACTTGATGGTAAGTGGTACCGTGTGTACCTGTGGTTAGAGCTAACAACAGGTACCTACTAGAGATAAACTATAATATAAAGAACCGGCTTATGATGGCGGAGCACCAGTGGTGAATGGGGTTTTTTTTAACGATTGATAATGGAATAGTGTATTTGCACTAATCTTGGCGGGGCACCAGTAGAATGATATAATGAACATGAGGACAGGTCAGTTAGTCCATCATGACAAATCACCAAGAGCATATCACCATGGCTTCCAGGTGGAAACATGGAAGTCAATCTTGTCAATACATACATTGAAACTATACATTGCTAGCAATCGAGTCATCTGTCCACATTACTAACAATCTCTTTTCATCCATCTAGTTCTAAGTTAAGCAAAGCTTGAGTTATGGGTACTAGAGAATTAATAGATACATAGATATTTTTTTGTAAATACAGACATAATTTACACAGACAACATACTGATCGATACAAATAACCATACTCAGGAATATAAATAATAACTAACTCGAACTCTCTTCTAACCTCTCCCCCAGTAGAAGATATTTAAAGTAAGCCTACAAATAAAATTCAGAGGCAGTAAACAAAAAAAAATCCACAGAGTTCTGATCTTTTCGAGATCACTTTTCCTGCAACAACTAATTTTAACATTTGCCTACAAAATTCGAGAAAAAAAGCAAAAATAAAACACATTTTGTGTAATATATTTAAATTTCATTCCGTCTCTGTGGTCGGGTACAGTACAGGGTATCACATTTAAATTCACTTGTAAATTTGCACCGGAACATTTTGACGAGAAAGGATTTTTTTTTCCGTGTTCTTGTATACCCAAATTTATGATGTGACAACTAATTAATGAATATAGACACAGTTATGTAAATATATATAATAAATTGTATATTTTAAATACAACCCGTATAAAAAAAAATCTAATAAATTGTAGATAATATCATTGGTAATCATCTTTGTGACAGACTCGACCCGTTGGTTCTGCGGAAGACATTGCATCTCTGTGTATTTACTACCTCATATATCACGGTAACTGCTATGAGGAATTGTCCCAATTAATACCATCAACTGATTTCACACCATCATTTCACTACCCGCCAGAAACTAAAATACCATCCTGATCATCTAGGACGAATGGCGGTCCTCCTGTCCTGCATTTTTCTAGAAACTTTTTGACACGAATAATCACATTGTGGAATCACTATCTTACAATGGTATTTCCGAACCGATACGACATTGAAACCTTTAAGATAAGTGTTACTGGAGCGGGAACACAACTACTATTTTAATAGAAACCAAATACTAGTAAAAATGTGTATTCTTCCCAAAAGGGCTCACAGCGAGAAGTAACAAAACAATATAGTGGTCAAAAGTGACATATAAAAAATAGATATAAAAAATATAAAGTTTATAAAAAGAATGGTAGACAAGCTGCCAGTAACAATAAGCTTATTCCTTCTTAAAAAGGCGGCAACGTACTTGTCATTCTCCTGGTATTGCGGATCAGGTGAGCCTCAAACTCGTTTGTCTCCTATGATATAAAAAAATGATAAGAAATAACAGAATAACAATGCAGTCGTTTGCTTATAACTAAACTACACACATATACACCTCATTTTACAGAGACAGATTTTAACTTCTTGTGTATCTGTGTTTGGCACTGTAGCTTTTAAACGACTAAACCGATTATAATGCGGCTTTTCTGTTCGAAAGCTTGAGCATCCGAAATGGTTCTTAGCTACAATTTATAAAGATCTGTTTAGGCGTTTCAAGGACCTCAGCTATTTTTCTTGATGGCAGTAGGTATCTTACACGCATATGTAATGTTTACTTATTGGAGTTTTTTTTAGTCTGGGACATCTTTTTCTACTGATCCTAAAGGGTTGCCTAACAAGCACCACCCTTATATGGCGACCCTGCCACCCTTATAAGAGTATGTTTTTTATTTGTATACCATAATAATATTAAAACTGGTGTTACATATTATACAGAACACTTTATAACAAACCATTCAAATTTCCATGCAAAATACTAACTCTTGCTCTGCCTACTGAGTTTGTGGGCTTTTTACTTTATTTCTATTAACTTTACTACGGAATTAACGCCATTCTATGTATTTCTGACATGTTTGACATGACAAAATAGAAAGCGCTTTTAAAATATATATATATTTTACATAGAAAACACCCAGACCGATACAAACAATCATACTCATGTTTGTACTGTCCAAGGAATAGAAACCGCAACCATCGGAAGTAAGGCGTGCTAGATCGCTAGACTATTGGTGCCGTCGTTTTACTGGATATATCTGAATACAACATAATATGGGGAGAGCTTACCGCCGTCTCCTGGATATACTTTTAGATTATTAACGGTGTTTCCTTCGCCAGAGAGTCAGTCAAAAAGGTAAAATAACGCTAAAGTTGTTTTTCCGGTCAAATTTGATTTAGTGACCTTCTGGGTGATAAGGCTGGGCCTAGGCCATTACGCTCTATTTATCACGTTATTATTATAGAGTAGTATTTATATATATTTTTTTTTAAACTTGCTTATTTTTTTCTAACGAATCGCCATTTCGTTTATAAGTTAGGTAATCCATCTCCCAAATCCGCCTGAGCGCGGCCCGATGTGAGATTTCGAGTTGTTCTTGTGAAAAATGTTTTGTTGATATTTGTATTATATGTTTACCAACATTTTTAGTTATTCATTGCAGTATCACATAAATATAAAACACATACATACAGAATGCGGGTTTTTTTTTGTGGATGATAATCGAATGGTGCACCCGCCTGGGCAAATGGTTTACGGCAGGGGTTTTAATGATTAATGGCGGGGCACCAGTGGAGGCTGATAAGATGAGTGTGGTTAGGTCAGTTAGCCAAGTGTGAAGCCCAATTTACACTCAGCCCGAGTGGGCAGGGAAGTGAACACGGAAGTGAGCAGCCAGAGTGTAAACAGGATACTTCCCATGCCATTGCCGCTGCCACTCGCGTTTCCCGGCGCTCGGTTTTTCGTGCGCGAGTCAAAGGACTGGCAGCGCGAGTGGCAGGGTGTGTTTACATTCAGCCCTCTCGCTCAGTTGTCGCCCGGCAATATTCCCGGCAGTGCAGGCAGAAGAAGCGGCTGACGGCGGCTGGCCCCTTTTATATATATTTTTGGTGCCACTGAAAACCAGCTGTATGTTCACCTAGGACATACATTAAAGCTGAGTGGAGCCATTTCAGTGCATTTTTGGATGTAAAAAATGATTATTTTATGTTTATTTTTAATTATGGTAAATTAAGTTTAATTATATGTACATTTTAATTGCTCTTTTTTTTTGGTTTGTTGTTTATATTGTATTTTTTACATTGCACTGAATAAAATATTTTTCTTTCTTTCTTTGAATGTAAACGTAGCATGGGAGATTCACTAAGAATTATCACGATGGTTTCGAGGGGGATCCTCGTGGAGGTCAGCCTGACATGGTACATTTCTAGCAATAAGACACTACTAACAATCCCTTTTCCCCTGCATATTGTGGTTAAATTTTTACAATTTTTTGTAACGCTTAGAAAGGGCTACATTGGCAAATACAATATTATAATTCAAATGTCAAAATGTCGTATACTATAAATAATAAATGTACCTTACAAAACTTCATTAAAATTAAAACCTTCCTATTCAAAATGAATCATTATAATAACAATGTATGTGTTAGCTGTATGATTAGGGGCTATATTTATATGCCTGTTTTGGTTGTATATAAGGGATGAAAATAAAAGATATTGCGTAGTTTAAAACTAGGACGTGCAACAAGCCGCGTTCGCGTCGGTTGGTGGGAAGCTACTAAGCAATTAGGTGGGGAGACTTGCATACGGAGAGTACGGCGGGTCATTGCACATACCTGTACCTTTAATAAAAATCATACGTAGGTGCGTAATACAGGCATACATACAATTCTAAACAATATAGCCCAAAGCCAAAATAAGCCAATATAGTCAAAATAAGAGCCCACGACTGCCAGACATACGTCATTTTAGTAAACGTGAAAGTTCTTGTATGTGTGTCCCCAACACAGGTAAGAACGATCCCCAAACATGAAACCTGGATCGTGGTTCCTTTGGCAGGTACCAGGTAACAAAGGTGTAAAAAATTTCATATCAAATCCGTTATTTTAAGAAACTCCATATTTTCATATATTGTTCGTAGCATTATTATAACTTGCGCTGCTCATTGCCAGACACGTAGTGTGGTTCCAACCCCCCTCCGGACCCCCCTAAACTATACTATTTTATAAATAAACTTACGTCATTTTAATAAAGCATATATATTATTGAGAGAACATTAAACTGAGTTTCCTAAATTGCCAGACAGTTTTCTTGGTTCGACAACGAGCAGAGCAAGTTATATTACTGTTACAAGCAATATGTGAAAAAATGAAGCATCTTAAAATAACGAATTTGATATGAAATTGTATACACCGTTGTTACCCAATATACGGTTTCAATGAGTCTGGTAGGATAAGGAACAAAGAAAACTAATTTAGGAACTCAGTTTAATAGTTCTCTCAATTATATATATAAAGTTAATAATGCTACGAACAATATATAAAAATATGGAGTTTCTTAAAATAACGAATTTGATATGAAATTTTTTACACCATTGTTACCTGGTATCTGCCAAAGGAACCACGATCCAGGTTTCAGGTTTGGGGATCGTTCTTACCTGTGTTGGGGATACACATACAAGAACTTTCACGTTTACTAAAATGACGTATGTCTGGCAGTCGTGGGCTCTTGCTCTAATAGGGCAAACAAGAACATCTCAAGAGGAACATGATATAAAAATATACAAAAAATTATATATAAGTAGTGCGTCGCTTAAGTTGTATATGAGTAGTTTATTAAAATAAAAGTAAATTTCGAACATATATAGTTGTATAGAAACTGTATAAAAATTTGTGATCAGAAGTACAATGGTTGAAGAATGTCTGTAGAAGAAGTTATTTTTGCAGTTAGGTTTTCCCGCGCAAACGCAACGCGCCACAGATTCAAAATATACGGACGGCGCGCAGCCGCAGTAGGATGATCAGTCCATTATGGCAGTATGCGCGATATTAATACTATGAGTATTAATAGTATGTATTAAACCCAACATATTATTTGTAGGTTTAGGATTGCTACGTGAATGTATCAATCGCTACACGCAGTCTCCTGAAAATCTGTGTTTTTTTTCTATCTGATTGTTCCTAATATATATTATTTATTATTACTTAATAATATCTAATTTTTGATCTACAAGAAATTGACAATTCTAATTATTTTATAACTAGCTATCCCCGCGGTTTCACCCGTATATATCATATTGGGTGGTCCAGCGGTTTAGCACACCTGACTTTTGATGGTTGCGGGTTCGATTCCTCGCACGGCACAATCATTTGTATTCATGAGTATGATTATTTGTACGGGTCTGGGTATTTTCTATGTATAATATGTATACAATGTATTATATAACACAAGCTTTGGCTGGCTTGACGTGGGTCTAGATGGCGCTGTATGAATTGTCGTGAGATGCTTATTATTATTATCACTTAGATAAGTATCCATATGTGGATGGATAGATATCCATACTTACAATTTTTTATTCAAAAGTTTGTTAGTACGGATTATTACGATAGATAGATATGATGAAGATGGTCAGAACCACAAAGATCATCAGAAATAAAAGACCTTGAGTAACTTAGATATTGTTAAATTCATAGTATCTTTCATACGTTACAGACCACCTGTTGCAATACCACGCACAAACGTATATCACACACATAATTCTAAACTGCATTAATTTTCAAAATAAAATTTTGAAAAATCAACTTTAACAATTATAAATTTAAAGTCGATTATCGAAATATTGTAAATTTTCAGTTACAATAGTATATTCTAACGACACAGATGGTATGGCTACCAACACATATGCAGTAATTTCAACGGCATTATCTCTAACACGGGAAGCAAACAGCTTGCAAAACAAGCAGTTTACGGCAGAAATACGTTTGACAGAAGTAATATATAACTTAAATGATATATATAATACGTTTTTTTTACGTGTAATACAGCAGTTTTTTTTATGTTGTACAGCAATAATTAATTTCAGTATATATATAATAGCCATGTTTTTTATATGTAACATTTCTATTTTTTTTTCGGTATCGGTGGTATAGTGGTTTAGCACCGCTTTCCAATGATAGTGGGGTCGATTTGTTGTACGGTACAAACTTTTGAATTCACGAATATGATTGCTTGTATCGATCTGAGTGTTTTCTATGTATATTATGTATGTATTTCCAAAAAATATATAATAATAATAATAATAAAAATCTTTATTTGTCTCAAACAAAAACTTTTCACACAATACAACTGTTTTTGTCATCCATACAATAATATAAAAATCTGAACAAACACCTAGACACGTGAATGAGACAAAAAAAAGGTCTATAAACACATCAATAGTGAACGAAAATGATCTTCATCACATAACTCTCTGCTATTCTGTTATAGCCTTTTGAATAATAATACAATATGAAAAAGGACGATACGATAAATATATATAATAATAATACAACTAACAAAGTAAACAAAAAATTTTTCACACAATATAAACTAATAAGATTGGACAATAACAAACTTAAATATATATAATCTAAACATTATTCAGGATTAGTTACAACATCAAATAAAAACTAAGAATTATTCAGGATTATTTTATAATATATACCAACAGACGCAGACTTGCGCGTACACACACATATCGACACAACTTAGTAGATTACAATACTACGAAACGAAACATAAAAATTGACAATAGCAACATTTGCAAAGCCTAAATATTGGACAATAACAAACTTAAATATATATAATCTAAACATTATTCAAATTAGTTACATCATTAAATAAAAACTATAGAATTATTCATGGATTATTTTATAATATATAGAACAGACTGATGACATCTGTCTCGTACACACACATATTTATAAACACTAGTTTTTACATATAAACATGAAGGTAATTTTGTATTCCTTATGAAGTGCAAAAGACAAGCATACTTTAAAATACAACCATTGTGTGAATTTAATATATTATTTCTGATTAAATGAGGTGTAATATTATGATCTCCGCGGTATATTGTAACAAAAAGTCATACAAGCATTCTGTACTCTTTGTTTCATTTTGGCAGCTTTTGCAATCACACAAGGAATATAAACAATATCACAATAGTTTATTAGTGATAATACTAGACTATTGCATAATAACAGTCTTATGTCTCGTTTGAGAAACGTACGAAACTTATAAAGCATTTTTAATACCCCATAACATTTAGCTACTTTACTTCGGATATGCTGTTCAAATTTAAGATGCTCATCCATGAGGAGATCCAGATTACGTACACTATCTTGATATGGTATAATAATATAAGTTTAATTGCCGGTTTACATTTTTATTGATATTTTTAACTTGTTGTTTAGTTCCAAATAGTACTACTTTTATTGGGATTAAGTGTAAGATCATATTTTACAGACCACTCTGTTATTGATGTCAGATCTATATTTTATTTGTTAACAGCAGTACTAACATCATGTTGACCTGGTAAAGTGTGAACATACAACTGACTATTATCTGCATAATATAAGGGTATTTGTGAGTGAGTTACTGCTTTAACAATACTAGCGGTGTATATGGAAAAAAGTATTTATATCAGTTGTCTGTTATCTATGTAACATATTATTATTATTCCTGCCAATACGATATATGTATATGTAGCTTACTGTACCTACCTTACGTTTAACCAGGTACCTAATAAAATTATTCAAATCAGCGTCGGTCTGTCATTTAATGCTAACAAAGGTCGTGTATTCATTAGAACGGGATACTGTAACTCATTCTAATGAGAGCTAGCTATATTTAGACTACCCTCATTCTGATCAAATTATCATATTTTTGTTTAGATTTTAATCATCATCATCATTATCATTACATAGAATAAAATAAAGTCGCTGTCGCTGTCTGTCCGTCCCTATGTATTTTTAAAATTACACAACGGATTTTGTTGTTTTTTTTTAAATATATAAAGTGATTCAAGAGGAAGATTTATATTATATATATAATACATGTACACCCGGGCGAAATCGGAGCGAGTTACTATTAATATTATAAACGCGAAAGTTTGTGAGTATGGATGGATGTTTGTTACTCTTTCACGCAAAAACTACTGAACGGATTTTGATGAAACTTTTCCGTAATATAGCTTATACATCTGAGTAATATACAGGCTATAAATTTCATGCGGAGGAAACCGCGAGCATGGATAGTTTAAAATAATTGTGGTCAAATTTCGACGCCTGGTCGACAACTTAATAGAAATAGAAATAGAGTATAATAGAGTAGAAATAGATATGTACATAACTACATACATAATAAATAAGCATTTCCTTATTTAAATCTAAGTATCGCTTTTAAGATAAAATGAATTCATATGCTCATCCCTTCTTGTGAATAAATAATACATAGGGTACAAAAGCTTCCCAACTTGAGCACTTCAAATAGGGATCCAGGAAACCTTATTGTAAACATATATTTTGGGTTAAAGAGGCTTTTAATGGAGGTACAACCACTACAATCAATATGTCATATAGGGCCTCGCTGGTCTAGCGATTTAGCACACCGTGTTACTTCCGATGGTCGTAAGTTCGATTCCTCGCACGGTTTGTATTCATGAGTATGACTGTTTGTATTGATTTGGGTGTTTTCTATCTATAAGATATACATCTTGTTGATTGATTAAATACATACATATTTAATCAATAATATAAATAATATAATTTGTCTAGTACCCATAACACAAGCTCTGTTTATCGTGGGGCTCGATGGCGCTTGTTAATTGTCCAAGGCATTTTTTAAAGATTTATTCATTCTTGAAAGCATTGTAGCCTAGTAGGTTACTACTCTGAATTACTCCCAAAAGTTGTGAGTTCAAATCTAGTCAATATAAAAAACATATTTTGTATGTCAATTTATATTTCTGAATGACTCCGAAAGGTTTTGCATGTTGATAATCGAATGCCTCTTACTTGTTATTGCGTAATTATTTATTTAAAATAACATTTATTCAAAAAAGCAACACACAAGCTTCTTACTCATTCTTCTTGTGATGAGTCTGCGTTCCGAATCAGTGGTACAATAAAAAAAATGACTATTCAAAAGTGCTTGTGTTGTTTATCTGAATAAAGATTCAAATTAAAATTCAAAATGTCTTTATTCATATAGGTCAATTACAGACTCTTATGATATGACAAATCTATCGTTCGGAATAATTTCGTGATGAGAAGAACTGACATGAAACTCAGCTCGTATTCTTTTCAAATAAATGTTGTACATATTTACAATAAAACGGATTCATTTTTAAAATCAAATTTGGGAGAATGGAGTGACCACCAGCACATGCTATTGCAAAAGCAAATAGTCTACTAACCAGTGCTCGTAACCCAAACAGACCAGTCCCCAGCAGCACTCGTTCACGAGTATGACGGATTATTTTAGATTATTTCTATTTCAAGACGGACGATGTTAACTAACAGAGTCATATGGTATCGCAAACCGTTCACGATACAACGGAGTTCATCCATTTTCGCTAATAGCATCTGGCAAACGCTACCAACCCACGCTCAATATCGTATCGGTGGAATAACTACGGCGTCGCGGCGTGAGACGGTCTGATTCTGTACTGAAATTAGGTGACGTGTTTACCCGACTACCAAAGATTATATTGTGTTTTTTTCTTATATAAGTACCAAATGTAAATAAACTAAATTATAAAAAAAAGAAATTCGGTTGAGTTTCTTGTTAGTTCATCTTTCTTCATTGACTATACTCAACGAAGACTGACGGTAGGGAAAAAAATATTAATACAAATAAAAGAGTAGTTTTTTTTGTTCTATGGAAACAAGCTAACGGCCCATCTAACGATGAATGGTAATTGTCCCATATACAAATGAATAACACTATAGATATAATATGACGCTCGTGGTACTACTTATGAATTGTTATTCCGAAGGATTAAGGTATTTTTTACGTTAGCCTGTAGTTTCTTCGCCTCAGATCCAATTTAATTATATGTACAGGTATAAAAATAATTATGTATATATAAATAGAATCGACACTTACACAATAAATTTATGTGCACAAACGCCTGTGCGTTTGTTTGTTTGTGTATCTGTATAACCTTTACAACAACGGGTTTTATTACGATGACAAAATCCCTCAATAATAGTTTTTGTTATAGATGTTCTGTATACAGACATCAGTCAATTATATTTTAATATATGTAGATATAGAATATATATTTTGAATGCAATTACAATGTTAATTCACATTGTTAAACCACCTTCTAGTAATGGTATCTCCGAACATATACAATATTGAAATCTTCAAGAAAAGAGCTTATTCCTTCTTAAAGTCGATGCCCTTGCAATTCCCCTGATGTTACGGGTACTAATGGGCGGCGGTAATCACTCACCATCAAGTGAACCGTAAACTCGTTTGTACTCTACGCTATAAAAGACAGAAACATATTCGCGAGCTCAACTAGTAGCGTAATAAGCTATTTACTCAGAATAGGTCGGCGATCTGAACATTGGCTGTCTGAATAGACGAAGGTCTGACGTACGAGGATATATAGATGTAATTACTACGTTTTCTAAACGTTTATAAAACAATATACCAAACGAATGTACGTCAAATTATGGTAGAATCTTCGATTGTTAAGTTTAACAACATTTATTTGATAATAATACGAGCTGAGTTTCTTGTCAGTTCTTCTCATCTCGAAATCATTCTGAACTGACGGTAGATTTGACATATCATAAGTCTGTAATATACCTACATGAATAAAGATATTTTCATTTTGAATTTGAATTTAAAAAATATAATTTCCATTACTTTACATAATATCGAAATTATTGTTCACAAAAGAAAAAAAGAAAATATTTTTAGATATATAAGTTATATAATTTGGAATAATAAAATCATTAAAATTAATGATGTAGTATTTACGAGATAAAGACTAACTCAATTAATATTTTTTTAATTATCTTTAATACAATAACTTACGTAATTAATACAAAATGAAACCAATTATAATCTTTATTTTTTCTAAGAAATCCTATTTAACAATACATACCGCAAAATAGTTTGCTCTGTAACACGCGTTGTGGTTAGGGGAAATAAGTGGTAAAAAGTGTTAGTAATGGAGAATAATGGCTTCATTGCTATCAATGGTGCGTGACGGCCTGACTGATCTTACTTCTTACTTATCATATTTTACTCTACTGCGGCCCCGTCAGCGTATATAGTTAGGGGAGGCTAGTGCACCATATAAATAAAATTGAAGTGTCTGTTTGTAATATTGAAATAACCCTTTTTTTACTACATGCATACGAATATAAATACGGTACACACCAGAATAACATTTTTTACAATTTTTGTCTGTCTGTATGTCGGTCAGTTTGTTCCGGCTAATCATTAAAATGGCTGGACCGATTTTGACGGGACTTTTATTGGCAGGTAGCTGATGTAATAAGGAGTAACTTAGGCTACTTTTATTTTAGAAAAATAAAGTTAAATTCCACGCGGACGAAGTCGCGAGTACAGCTAGTTCATTAATAAAGACTAAAAAAACTCAAACTCAAATTTATTTCTCTCGAAATAAATTCAATGCTACGGTAAGCCCTGTGAGTTAGTAATAGTATAATTTTGAAGAGTATATTTGAATTCAACGTGGTATAGGATTTGATATCGGCGTTTCCATAACTGGGGAATCAATCAGCAATTTACATTAAGACACCGTTTCTTAGTGGCATTCAGGTTCGAACACACTACCTTTGAAGTATAAATCAGGTAGTAAACTGGGAGCCAGTAGCTACCCTGTTTTCATTATAATAAAGAGGAAGGGAATTATTAATAATGTGGACTGATGACCCCATTGCTAGCAATATACCAAATCCTGGTAAATTTATCGCGATGGGCTAACTGACCTAACCTCATGCTGATCCTATCATCCAGGAGGTGGATACCATACCATTATCATCCTTTATAAAGATACTAGAATAGGTGTAATCCAGATATTGTGCTATTTCTCAATGATAATAACGAATATGTACATAAAAAGATTTAATCGTTCCAAACAAAGCATCGCGCTCTTTATGTAGTATATTAATAAATTACATTTACTTGAATTAACTTTGATTTATAGTAGGTAGTTAATAATTTGTTGGGAAATTATGCGAAATGCGATTAAGAGGCGCAACTCTGCGAGTTATCATCACAAAAACTGTTGTAACTCATCTTAATATAGTCCTAGAGATAAACAATACATTCATAGTTTAATTATGATTATTATTTAATAATTGATTATAATATTAACTAGATTGATATTTTTACAAACACGGTCTTAAATCATAATTATAATTATGATACGTTTGCTCTTTTTATGAATAAGTAAGGAAATCGTCATTGGTTTGAATTATTCCTTAATCATTTTTTATCATATAAGCAGCTTTCTCTGCTATCATTATCATTGGTTCATTTATGTTGCCACTTGGAAGTGTTAGTATGATACTTGCATCCACAACTCTGACTCCTTGCACTCCCCAGACTTTTAAAGTATCATTTACTACACCTGTGTCTTTTGGACCCATAGCACAAGTTCCTGCAGGATTAGACATTGTAGGAACGGTATTAACTATATAACATTTCCAATACATCTAGCTATTGAATTTGTATTCTTTACATTGCTTTATATTAAGATCGGCAAAATTGGCATTCGTGCTTTTAAAACAAGTGGTATTAGTGACAGTTAAGATGTCTTCTAAATACGCATCAAAATTCTCCAAGTCCTCGTCAACTGATAAATATTCAAGGTATATGAGAACCTTATCAGCTGGATTATTATTGCTCAATTTAATTTCACTCCTAGATTCAGGGTGTAATAATATAATGTTTACAAAGACGCGCTTTAGCTATGGATGCGCATATATGATTATTTAATTTTAAAACTTGAGAAGACATCGTCGTAGTTACTAAAGAAGCCTTTGGTAATGGCATAGCAAGAATTTGATAATCTGGATGGTGTTGGTATTTATTTACTGCTACAAAACCTGTTATGATAAGAAATTGTATTTTATCCAAATTTGTCAACATTTCAATATTTTGTGTAATTGGCATTAATTTTTTCTTTCCTGTAACAACTAAGGATACTGATAAATGATCTTGATAATTTCTTCCAACATTAGGGGAATCTGAAACTACAGATATATTCATTTACTTTAAATGATATTTTGGGCCTACTCCAGAGTGCATTAGTAATTAAGGACTATTTATCGATCCTGCTGACAAAATGACTTCTTATCTAGCTTTCAAAATTATCACTTCTTTATTAGGTACTTTAACTTCTACGCCAGTTGCTTTTTTGTCGTCATCAAATACAATTTTTCTAGCTAATGTTTTCTTCAAAATATAAAGATTGTAACGATTCTTTATAGGCCTCCAAAAAGATATAACAGGTCTTGTAATACCTAAATAGCCTTTAGTGTCAAGCAAATATCCAGACTTGCTTTTTAAAATAGCGTAATCGTTTAACCGTTCACTTTTCTTGAAATAATATGTGACGTTATTCCAATCCCAGCCTGAGTTACCCTGTTCTGCCCAGCTGTCATAGTCGACCTTATTTCCTCTGTGACTGTGCTTCATTGCATCCTATTACATATTACCTACCTACCCGATCTTGAATTATAGTCTTAAGGATACAATTTTATACATATTATATTAGAGAAACTTTCAGTCTCCTGTACTAACATAATATTTGGTAAAGAAGGTAATTAATCATTACTTATCATTGTTCGGACTACGTGACCACCGCGACTGAAACAAAACAGACCTATGTACATAAATATTATTGTAATAATACCACGGTGGTCGAGTGATTTAGCATACCGAGTTATGTACTTCCTATGGTCGCGGGTTCAATTCCTCGCACGGTGCAAACATATATTCATGAGTATGATTGTTTGTATTGATCTGGGTGTTTTCTATGTATATTATGTATGTATTTACAAAAAAAAATATCTAAGTATTTATATCTGTTGTCTGTTACCCATAACACAAGCATCCCACAACCGTGGGACTAGATGGCGCTGTGTTAATTGTCCAGGATATAACAATATTAGAGGTATAACGATGGTGTAACCTAATTTTATTTATTTATTTAATTAATTCAGGTTACATGGCCTATATTATAAATACCTTATAGACTAACATATGAAATAATAATAATAAAATATATATAATTAATTTAAATACAATAGCTAATTGGAGGCGGCAAAAAATTGGAACTGAGCAAAACACTGAACTAAACAAAATCTTTTATCTTTTTAACCGACCCAAAAAAAGACGATGAAATCTCTAAAGTGTATTTTTTTAATGTTTGTTACTTCATAACACCGTTATTTATAAATTAATATCAAAAAACTTTATTCATGAAGAGTATAGTTTCAGATTTGTCCCATTTTTTGATCCCAAGTGTTTGGAGTTTTTTTAATAATAAATGATTCTAATGAATATATCAGAAAATACGATGAATAATTTTAAATATACATAGAACACCGAAAACAATATAAACAATCAAACTCAAGAATACAAATATTTATACCATGCGAGAATCGAACCCGCAAAATACGGAAATACGCCAGCATACTCAACTAGAATATCAAGCGCGACAATTTTTACTCCAATTCTATGAAATATCCAAATCATTTCTGTAAAGAGTCGAAACAGCAGATGATAAATATTACGAGGACGCTATTCATCAAAGAGGAGACAAAATAAAACCCACACGAAATTTATGACCGCACTAAACTGTCAACGGGATTTTTCATTGAGAACCGAATTTACTACCTCAGCGAGGCTTTCGTCGGAGAATATGTTTATCCACGCACACATTACATCTTCGGAAATGCTGTTAATATATTCGCGGCTCGATTGTAATATAAAAAATAAATTACTTGTAAATTAAAATGTTTCGTGTGCTAACACTGGTGATCGAGATGATGATGGCTTCGTCGTGGTAGAGAAGAAGAGGCACCAACTGGAATCATTGTGTCCCTGCTCCCACTGGGCTCTACTTCTTGTTTCGTGCTGCTACACCGACCACAACAATCAGGTTGCCGTGCTCCAGCCTACACTATGTCATCTAGGAACAAGACATACTACATATATACCACGAGTATTGAGGGTGGCGCAGCTGGAGTTCCAGCACGAGCTTCAAGGCGTTTGTGGCCCGGATCCCCACTAACTTGCTGCCCATCTTCATGAAGGAGGACTACTAGACGAAAAGGGTTATGTATTGACGCTACCGTAGCAGATTGCCATCACCTGAGCGGTGACCATAGAGCGCCATTTAATCCCAAATTAATCAGATCTTGTACTGTAGATACTAAATAATTAGGACATACATTTTTTTTTGTAAATGACTATGTTCGCGCGTCTTCTAAATCCATAAAAAAAAAAAAAAAATAATAATAATAGGTTGGTAAGCCGCCACACTGCTTTTTCCCGCCCCCCTTTCCCCGGCACAATATGGACAATTCATTATTCGCCGCCATCTAACAAGTGAAACAACCACCGCATGCATCAATTTTTAATTAATCAAGGAGCTCCTTAAAATATTATAACAAACTGTATTTGTGTCGCGAGTGTGGTGTATTGTAATTGAAAACTTCAAGTGCTTCAAGTCGCCGACGCAGATCATCAATATTATAATTTGTGCAATTTGGGTGAGTTCCTTAATTCCCTTTTCCTACGATCACTGCAGTGTGGCTAAAAAATACATCATTTTATGGTACCAATCGAACCGGATTCCTGTAAAACTGATCCAGAACGCGTTTTTCTATATATATATTCCGTCATCGCATTGTATTAGCATTAAAAACCTACAAACGCGTTCAAAACAATTGTCGTCGCTAGCGCACGGCATTCGCCATTTTGAAACCTATCGCTAATTGCACGTGATCGTGATATTCTATTTTTTTCTATTCGCTTCCGCTATAATAATACATTTCTACTGCTATTCGTATAATCGCTTAATACGAAACATCGTAATATCAAACCGCTTAAAATACACAAACTTCGTACAACCGCGTAAATATAATTAATTATTTACAAACCTATTTCATGTCTACATTCGCATTATTTTTTAAAACGATACTTATTTAACTTAAATAACGTGTTATTTGTGTAATACGAATAGATATCGATGTTCTATATTGCATAGTAACAAGCCGCACCTGTGTACCTATTATTTACAGGTAATTTAGTTATTGAGTACTTATAACTGCCCTTCAATTAATTTATAATTAAATAAAGCTATTCGCCATCTTTAAAAATGAGTTCTAAGGTCACTGTTTTAGTTGCTAAAATTAATTGCACTTTTCAACGTATAAATAGGCTGCATGATTGCGCAAAAAAGATAAATATTTCTAGTCCCGAACTTCGTTCTACGGAGGCGTTCATGGCGGATACGGAGACATTGTCAGTAATTCGTGATGAATTTATTGCTAATTTAGATATGATAAATCAATACAAAATTGATGATGATTCTTCGTATGTACCCAACTATTCCCAACTTAATGCGTTTGAAGATATTTACACACGCATTCAGAGAGTTCGTTCTCAGTTAATGCAATCGCAGTCGCAGAGTTCTCGTATGCAAACCCAGAATGTCAGGTCTACTATACCCCTTCCACCTATTGATCTTAAATCATTTGATGGCCGATTGGATTCCTGGCCAAGCTTCTATGAATGTTTTAAAGCTAATATCCATGATAACAAAAGTTTATCTGATTCCCAAAAGATACATTATCTGATAGGTAAATTGTCAGGCCCCGCTTTAAGACTAACGACTGGGATAGTACCAGCCGGAGAAAACTACGCCAGCATTTGGCAAAGTTTAGTTGATAAGTACCAAGACCAACGAGCATTAGGCTCTCATTATATGTCCATTTTATTGAATATTAAACCCGCTATTAATAATTCTGTTGCGCTTAATTCCTTTATCGAATCCTTCAACGCCGCAGTGTCAGCCTTAGAACAATTAAAAATTGGTGATCTTAAAGATTTCATATTATTAACGATTGCCTTAAGAAAAATAGATTCTGTAACAGCACACGCATTCGAAATGTCAATTAGAGATAAAGATATTCCTACTTATTCGGAGTTTGTAGATTTTATTAAAAGTCAAGTAAAAATATTAGATCGTACCAGCACCCGTCCTACGGTTTTTCCTATCGTAGCTAGCCCGCGTAATAATACAGTCCACAACTCGAAAGCTTTGCTATCCCACGACAATAATGAATGTTGTTCAATGTGCAATAGTGGTGATCACTTGCAATTATATCAATGTTCCTTTTTCAAATCGCTTCCAACCGAACAACGTTTCGATTTTATTAAAAATAAACGTGCATGTATAAATTGCTTGAGCATGTCACATACTGTATCGCGTTGTAATTCATCGCAGCATTGTAAAATGTGTAATAAACAACATCACACATTATTACATAATAATAATATTGTAAACAATAAATTTAATAATAATCGAAAATCCTCCGCGCCGCCGTCCTGCTCGCACGCATTAGTCACCGCGTCAACCGTCAATTCTGTTGACGTGCCTGCTCTAACCTCATGCAATTGCCCGACGCCGCCGCCACCGCCGGCGGCGGGGGAGGGGGCGAGGGCACAAACCGCTCAAGTCGCGGCACAGCTGACCCCAGCGAGTCAGGTATCATTGTGTGCTCGCGCGCATGTTATTAATAACAACAATACAATATTGCTTAGCACGGCGCAAGTAACTGTCTTAAATTACTATAAACAAAGATCGAATATTAGATGCCTTATTGATAACGCGTCACAAAATCATATAGTGACAACTGCTTGTTGTAAACGGCTTAATTTAAAACCAATTGCACTTAACACGCATTCTACTATTAAAGGTATAGGGTCCGCTTCGCAAACCGTTCGCGGTTGGGTTCCGCTCTGTATTTCTTCGAGAGATAATTTATATACATATACTATTGATGCGCTTGTCGTCGATGTCATAACGGATAACATGCCTTCCGGTTTAGTAGATATGACGATTATTGATAATTTATTAAATATACCGCTTGCTGATCCACTCTGGCATACGCCTGGACAGATTGAGCTTGTAATTGGGGCTCAATTATTCCCATATTTACTATTAGGTGGTAAAATTATTGCACCTCCCGCGCCAGCCGCTCTGGAAACCGTATTTGGATACATTTTAATGGGAGACACACCTTCAGTCGTTGACTCCAATACGAAACCCGCTTCTTCAACATTTCTTGTATATTCCGAACATGATAACGAAAATGATTACTTAGATAAAACATTATGCAAATTCTGGGAACTTGAAGAAATTCCTTCAAATAAATTCATGAGTCCGGAAGAAAAAGAGTGTGAACAGATATACTGTGACACAGTGTCACGTGATTCCTCAGGTAAATATTGTACCGCGCTCCCATTTTCTAGGGATCCAGCTATATTGGGTGATTCCCGTTCTGTAGCTACTCGCCGCTTATTCTCACTGGAACGTAAATTAAAAGATCCAAGTCTTCGTGTCAGTTATAATGAAATCATACAAGATTATCTCGGTAACGATTACCTGTCCGAGGTTCCACCCACCAGTAACGAATACGGTAAAGGGTATTACATACCACATCACCTCGTCATTAGGAACGATAAAACTACCACGAAAGTACGCGTAGTTCTCGACGCAAGCGCTAAATGTCATAATAATATATCCTTAAATGACGTATTACATACGGGACCCAATTTACAGGCAGATATATTCATTCTCTTATTAAATTTTCGCTTATTTCCCATTGCACTAACAGCAGACATTAAACAAATGTATTTAAGAATTGAGGTAAAACAAGAACATAGAAAATATCAAAAAATATTGTACCGTTTTAATTCTACAGAACCCATTCGCGAGTTTCAATTTAATCGAGTCGCATTCGGTCTCAGATGCAGCCCGTTCCTAGCCATGCGTACTGTCAGGCAGTTGGCAGAGGACGAGAAGGGAGTGCATCCGCGAGCAGCAGATATAGCTACTCATGAACTGTATACTGATGATTTAGCTACCTCCGTTCCGACGCTCGAGGAGGGGGTGGCGTTGTCACGTGAACTCATTGACTTATTTAAAAAAAGGGGTTTCCATCTTACTAAATGGGCTAGTAACTCTGTAGAACTACTATCTACGGTACCTGAATGTAAACGCGCCGCTATTAATTTTGTAAATGATGATAATTTAAAAATACTCGGGTTGAAATGGCTTCCCTTAGAAGACGAATTTACTTTTTCAACATGTCCCTTGGACAATAAATGTACTAAACGTACTATCCTTTCCGCTATTGCTCGCTTATGGGACGTTCTGGGATTCGCAGCGCCCGTTATCCTTTTTGCTAAACTTTTAATAAAGGACCTGTGGGTCCAACGGATTGGATGGGATGACTCACCACCAATAGACATACAAAACCATTTTCTTAATTTTAAACAGCAATTACCTCATCTCTCTTCTTTAAAAATTCCTAGACATGTAAAGGTAGAAAATGGTTGTAGTACTAATATAGTCGCTTTCGCGGACGCCAGTATGAAGGCGTACGGTTGCGTAGTATACCTACACGTCACAGATGCTGCAGGCATTGTGCACGTTGCTTTAGTATGCGCTAAATCTAAAGTCGCGCCAATCAAAATTGTAACTCTTGCTAGGCTGGAATTATGTGCCGCTGTATTAATGTCAAAATTGGTAAAATTAGTGTCAGAAACGTATCGTACCCGCATTAATATTAATAATACGTATGCATTTTCCGATTCAAAAATAGCACTTTCGTGGATTAATTCATCACCACACAGATGGAACATTTTTGTAAGTAACCGCATCGCTAAATGTCAAGAAAATCTAGACCCTTGTCATTTCTATTACGTAAATACGACAGAGAATCCTAGTGATTGCCTGTCTAGAGGTTTATTACCTGATCAATTGATATGTCACTCATTATGGTGGCATGGCCCCGCTTGGTTACAGCGACCCGTCGCCGAATGGCCAGTATCACCATTCAAATCTGTAGCATGTGAACAGTTACCTGAAATAAAAAATAAAACACTTACCTGTACGACGTCTACTCCCGCTTCTATAATATACCAAATGGCGCTGAAGTTCTCCTCCTGGAATAAAATATTACGTATTATTTCGTATATTCTTAAATTTGTAAAATTAATACCAAGTAGCCCCCGCGTCATGTCTTCCCATATTAATGTATCAGAAATGTATCTTATTCGTGAAGTGCAAAAGTTATATTTTCAATCGCTTTTTTATGATTTAAAGAAAAACAATTTACCTTCTTCTCAATTTCGTAAACTGGATCCATTTATTGATGATAATGGACTTATAAGAGTAGGAGGAAGATTATCTAATAGTAACTTACCCTTTGAAGCTCAACATCCTGCATTGTTACCTAAACACGATCATATTACTCATTTGATTATAGATTATTATCACCACGTGCACTGTCACACTGGTGCGTCATTATTAACTTCATTGTTACGCCAAAAATATTGGATTTTATCAGCTAGAAGTGTAATTAAACAAAGAGTTCACTCTTGTAACAAATGCTTTAAAGCTTCTCCATCTAGTAAGACGCCAAAAATGGCAGATTTACCTTCGTACCGCGTGCGTGAAACGAAAGCTTTTGTGCATACCGGTGTGGATTACGCTGGACCTATAAGTATAACTCTATGTAGGCGTCGCGGCCAAAGATCTCAAAAGGCATACATTTGTTTATTCATTTGTCTAGTAACAAAGGCTGTACACATTGAGTTAGCCACAGACCTATCGTCCGATATCTTTATTTCTGCTTTTAAACGCTTCATATCTCGACGCGGACCTGTTTCATATCTTTATTCCGATAATGGAACAAATTTTGTTGGAGCAAAGGCTCAACTTCAAACTTTAGTACTTAGCCATCGTATCGAATGGCATATGATCCCTCCCCGCGCACCTCACTTTGGAGGTGCGTGGGAATCAAATATTAAAAATATAAAGAATCATCTATTTCGTACTATCGGTTCTCAATTACTCACGTACGAAGAACTATTAACAGTATTAACGCAAATTGAGACAATTTTAAATTCAAGGCCTCTTTGTGTACTCACTGAGGAGCCATTTCCAGAACCACTAACTCCTGCACATTTCATTATGGCATCTCCTCTTTCGTACTTGCCAATTGAACGCGTATCCGAAGATACTCGAAGTATTAGACAACGTAAACAGCTACTTGATCACATGGTTAGAAGCTATTGGAAAAGGTGGCGTTTAGAATATCTTAATAATTTACAAGTGCGACAGAAGTGGCTTGTTAATAATGAGAATGTAAAACCCGGTACTGTAGTATTAGTGCATCAAGATGATGTACCTTCGTTACGTTGGCCCTTGGGCGTTATTACTGAAACATATCCTGGATCAGACGGCAAAGTACGTGTCGCGCTAGTAAAAACATGTAGTGGTTCGTACAAACGTCCCGTTGTAAAACTTTGTTCTTTACCGTCTCAATAACCCAACTTAACAAAAATTCCATAGTTAATAAAGAACATATAAATATTAGTATAGTATCATTTAATTTCATTCCGTTATTTCTCTAACTCTTATTGAAAATACTACGTATTCTCAAGGCCGGGAGAATGTTCGCGCGTCTTCTAAATCCATAAAAAAAAAAAAAATAATAATAATAGGTTGGTAAGCCGCCACACTGCTTTTTCCCGCCCCCCTTTCCCCGGCACAATATGGACAATTCATTATTCGCCGCCATCTAACAAGTGAAACAACCACCGCATGCATCAATTTTTAATTAATCAAGGAGCTCCTTAAAATATTTTAACAAACTGTATTTGTGTCGCGAGTGTGGTGTATTGTAATTGAAAACTTCAAGTGCTTCAAGTCGCCGACGCAGATCATCAATATTATAATTTGTGCAATTTGGGTGAGTTCCTTAATTCCCTTTTCCTACGATCACTGCAGTGTGGCTAAAAAATACATCAGACTACATAGTATACTTTTATAAAAAAAGCCAATAGAATACCAGCATGGTTCTATTTTTGTAAAGGTTTTTTAATGAACCATTCTTATATCCGTCAAAGAACAAGTATTAAAAAAGTATAATGCCATATCTGTAAGGAATTTATTATAAAATACTTTGTAAAAAATGATATTATAGTATTAAATAAGTTGCAAAAAAATTGTACCTAAACGGTATATAAAAAAATACATATATATATATACGTACAGAATCTCCTTTGTTCCGCCGGAGAATAAGAAAATTTTTAGATTAGAACTTCACAAGAGGTAAAAAAATTTAAAAAGCAAAATCTTTATCAAGAAATTGTATATCACCTTCACTTTAAGCTCTATGCTAATAGGACTAAAGTGAACTTTCCTTCGTAGTTTATATAAAGCTTCTCGAAGCAGACATTTTAAGATCCTTTCTGTGTCAGGTTCAAGATATAAAATTAAGAATATCATACTTTATACGGGCCTCCTCCCCGGGCCTAGATTTTTAGTTTACCTGATGTTATATGAAAAAATTCATCTGCCTTTGAATATTATTAGACACATGACACCAATCTAAAGATATAACATAGAGGCTCAACAAATATAAGTAAATGGATTTCTAGTCTAATAATGAAATTATATAATTTGAAAACCTTGGAGGTCTAGCGCTTTAACACACCTTTTCACATTCGATGGTCCCAAGATCAATTCTCGCACGATACAAATATTTTTTATTGAGTACAGTTACAGGTATTGAGTAAAAAATATTGACACACACGTGATATAATCTATCCTGATTTTCTTTTAGTCCTGAAAAGATAAAAGACAGGTTTACATACATAATAATATTAATAATATCACTGAAAAATTCACACAGCGCCATCTAGTGTCAATTAAAGCAGAGCTTGTGTTATGGGTACTAGACAACTGATACAAATATTTTGATACATTTTTCTGTATTAATATGTATTTAAACAAAAATCTCCTCGACTGCTACAAATAAGCATATCTATAAATACAAATATTACACATATATTATTACTATCGATTAATATATACTAGTTGACCCACACAACTTCGTCCATATTACGAGATAACCGTTTACGTAGCGAACAAAGAACATATTTGTAACATTTTTTACTAATGTTCCGCTCCTATTGGTCGTAGCGTGATACTATACAACCTGTACTCTTCCTAGATAAATAGGATATGACTTAATCAATAGTTTATGAGTTTACGATCAAACAGACGAACTAATCTTTAGCTTTATAATATTAGTACATAAAGATATGCTAAGTTTATCATTTCGGGTTCATTGAAATATTCGTAGATAACGATTTTATTGACTATTGACAGATCTTATGTAACAGTCATTTTGCACGTAATATCTGTGATTGAATTGTTTGAATTGAGTTTAAATATTTAATTTTGTAGTTATATTTTAATAATATACTAGTAGTCGCCCAATGTTCGAATATCGACCATAAATAATTTAAATTATAAGTTTGAACTTTATTAATTCTATTGTCAAAGACCATTTTGTATTTATGTGTGTTAAAAACATGGCAGTGTGTGTAATTAAAAAAATTACATGAATTTGTATGAATAATTAAAAAAAAATATATTAGCATTCTACAGACCTTCTCTATATAAACTATAAGTGTACGTTTCATAATTCTCTATCTGCGCAATTTTCATAAAAAGTAGCACAAAGTTTTTGCATCACGTATTCATATAATAATGATATCGAAGTGTATATTGTTTGTTTGTATTATTGTTGGTACCTTCGCCGGTGATGTAACTAGTAATGAAGACACTAAAGCTCTGATTTCAGACGTTTATGATGATTACGTTGTCAAGTTTATTGAAAACGGTGGACAAGAAGACGGTAATTTTTTATATATATATTAATACAGAACTGAAGTGACTATCAAATGGTAAAAGAACAATTGTTAGTTAGAAAACAATTGTCGCAAAACATGAATACATGCTTAGTTTATTAAATTTCCTTCCTATTTATTGATACCTAAGAATAAAAATATAAAGAATACTAAAAAGTACTAATACTAAATAGTAAAAGAAACTAAGCAATGAAATGTAAATCTAAAAAATCTGTATATTTTTTGTTATTTTTAGTATTTTATACCTAACTTTTTATACAATTATTATCTTTTTTATTCACCTTACTTATTAATATTATAAAAGCGAAAGTTTGTGAATATGTATAGATAGATGTTTGTTAATCTTTCACGCAAAAACTACTATACTTGTTTTAATATAACTTTACAGTAATATAGTTTAAGCGTCAGAATAACAATTAGGATATAAACAAAGGGCACCGCAGTAAATAAATAAACGGAACGTAAATATTTACGGCAAAATCTCGATTGAAAAATTGTGCTTGGGTGAAAGGTGACGAAAGATCTTTAAAATAATCTAAATAAATACTGGAGAGTACCTATAACGTAATTTTATTGCGTAGACACCCTCCTCTTAAAATCCATTCAGCCATATAGTGAAAAGGTAGACACATTTTTGCATTTATAATATTTGTATGGATTGTGGCTATTTCGTTTTAGAAGACACCCCTATTCTGACTGGAGGGATCTGGAAGTGTGGTGACTGTGAAAACATCAACGAATCCCAGCTCATTTATAGCGAAAGCAATGACATAGATAAGGGAATGTCTAAGGAGAATATGGATATACAGGTATTTCCATTAATTAATATATAACAACACATATTACACCTGATTATAGAATAATTCCAATTGCAATTAATTATTGGTATTTAACAGATTCAATTTTGGATATTCATTTTGCTACTATTGTTTACTCTTCTGTGTATTGTTTTATATTATGTATGTTATTTAAATGTAGAGTGTCTTAAATGTAATGGATTAAGAGATCGTATTAGGCACATTGATTGAAGAAGAAAAATTATAATCCATCACATTTAAAATTAGTATTCATGTTGCTAAGTAACAGATATATGTAACTTGCAACTGTGATCAAAACATTAAATTATATTTGCTGCTATAATCCACTGAATATCTCTCTCTGGTAGATTAAAAAGTCACATTTTTTATTCTACCAGTCATTCGAACCGTAGACTCATCACAAGAAGAATGAGCAAGATGTTATTGCTTATGCAATATATATGCAAATTAATATTTTATTTCAGTTTGAGTTTACAAATATGCGATGTGTGACCGTACGGGCAGATGTCGCCGGTGTGGTTAGACGGATGGAGGGATCGTGCAAGGGTGACAGTGTTACCCTGACTGTTGCGTATGCGCAGTACATCACTATTAATATCTATGGAAATTAGACGTTAAGAGCATGCCAAACCATAGACAGTTGACAACCTAGGTACACGGTTCACAACCGCACATATCAACAGCAAGCACATATACAAGCACATGTCCGACTGGATATTCCATCCTTTGGACTACGCAAACAATTGTATTCATGAGTATGATTGTTCATAATGTTGTGGGTGTTTTATGTATAACTAGCTGACCCCTCGAACTCTGTTCCGCCTCAAAATAATAAATATGTCAAAGGTTTTTTTGAAGTTAATTACGCAATAAATTTCTGAATTCTGTTTGACATGTATCAGCAGTTTGTATGGGAAAATAAAATTGTTGTTTTTACTATTAAAAATGCAATTTCATCATATTTTATCACCGTTTAAACCTTCCCTGGACTTCCACGAATATTTGAAGACTAAAATTAGCCAAATCGATTCAGCCGTTCTCGAGTTTAGCGAGACTAACGAACAGCAATTCATTCATCATTTGTATATATAGATAGATGTAAAAAAATATATCTCTTGTATTTGTATCAGTTATCTAGTACCCACAATACAAACTAAAACTTGGGTCTAGATGGCGCGATGTGAGTTCTCCTAATATAATTATTATTAGATATTAAGTATTTCTATCAGTTGTCTAGTACCAATAACTCTGCCCTACATACTGAGACTACATGATGCTATGCTGAATTGTCCAAAATTATTATTATTAATATATTAGTCATATTGTTCATGACATTAAAGAAATAACAATGAAAATTGCAAAAAATAAATTATCATTTTATAAATAAATATTCACAAATTGGTCTCGTAAACAAACAATCAACTTGTGTCACATAATCAAGTTGGTAAAAAAAGTTCAGTTTCTAATGTGATATAATAAATAATTAATGATGAATTGATTTATGCTGTGCGTTGCGCGTCGTGGCCTTTTTATTACTTGGTAAAGTCCTCATGGGGCCCGTTCATCACATATTCGATATTGTTTTCTATTTGAGTATTTAATTGGATTAGTGCTAATTGGTGGTTTGTATTCACACACTTAAACTTAAAAATGTAAAGTAAAAATAAAATATGAAAAATAAAATTTCTCTATGGTCTTATCACTGACGACTGATTTAATCTTATTGCATATTTATATTGAAAAAATTAGTGCTAATTGGTAGTTTGTATTCACACACTTTGGACTTAAAAATGTAAACTAAGAATAAAATTATTTAAAAGAGCAACACGCAAAAGTCTTGCTCGTTCTTCTTGTGATGAGACAGCTTTCCAAATGAGCGGTAGATTAAAAAAATGTAATGACTATTCAAAAGTGCTTCAATGTAAGTTGATTTGAATAAATGATTTTCTATTCTATTCTAATCATACTATGACTTCTATTTACTAAAATCTCTAAGAAGACCTTAAGACCATCAAAGGCCATACATCACAGTTGCGTGATTGAATGGCAGTCCACCGCGACTCTGACGGCTGTGACCCATTCCATAAAGGGCCTCATCTCTGCGGGTTCCCATTGGTACTCACTTTTTCCCTATTGCCGTTTGTCATGACGTAATAGAAATAAAAATAATCTTTATTCAAATAAATTCAAAGTAAGCACTTTTGAATGGTCATATTTTTTCTATTCTACCACTCTTTCGGAATGTAGACTCATCAGCAGAAAAAGCAGTAAGAAACTTGCGTGTTGGTGTTATGAATGAATGTTATTTTCAATAAATAAATGCATAGTAATAAGTATTAATAATAGTAATAAAGTACTAATATATTCATTGCGCAATCTGATAATATTTTCAAAACTATGATTTTTAAGTTTGTTCTACAAAAACATTATTATAAGAAAAGTAAGAAAAATATATTTATTTGGCCCATACAAAACATTCATACAAGATATTAAAAATATAATAATTATTTATTTAAAAAATTACAGCTGCGACCAAATTGGTTTCCATTCAGCTTTGATGTGGTGTCTAGGTTACATTATAATTTATAACTCTTCAATATTAAAAAAAGCTTTTTTACAAAGAAAATAGTGATCTATTTCCTCGTTTAAAACCTTAAGGCTCATGAATTCAAACCTAGTCAAGACCGTAAACTGTTGTCATATTACATTATTAAAAAGAACAGGAAAATTCATATCATAATTTATAGAATTATATTGATAATTACAGTTAAATGTATATAATTAATATTGGAACCACATAAAATGGAGTTTTGTGCTTCAAATTTCCTTGATATTGTTAATTGAGTTTTAACTGGAATTTATCAATAATTAAAATTTAATTATAAATTATTGTTATATTTATATAGTGAAATAAATTATTATTTTATATTGGAACAAGTTTTTATTTCAATATTCCTTAAATTGTTTAACTTAGTACGTACTGGTACTAAATTATATTTAACACTAGTTATGACCGCAACTTCGTATGCGTTGTATTCAAAATCTTATTAATATTTTAAACGAGGAAGTTAGTCAGTGTGAATGAACGGATTCGTGAATGTTTGTTACTCTTTCACGCAAAAACTATTGACTGGATTTGACTGATACTTTATAACAATACAAGTTCATTACTTAGTATAAAACAAAGTCGCTATCGCTGTCTGTCCGCCCCTATGTATGCTTAAATCATTAAAACTCCGCAACGTATTTTGAAGCGGTTTTTTTTAATAGATAGAGTGTTTCAAGAGGAAGGTTTATATATATAATAATACATATACGAAGCCGGGGCGAGTAGTTAGTTAAATTATTAATTAGAATAACACATAGGCTATAAATTATACATTGGTGAAACTCTAGTTTGAGTATAAATGCATTAATATAAATTTTTATATGCCATTTAACAATAATTATAGTAATAATAATTTGTCAGGCCAATTCATACACCGCCATCTAGTCCCATGGTACTAGAGAAATGACTCTCTGTTAAATACATTACTACCTACACAATTTCAATAAAATCTGTTAAATAATTTTTGAGTGAGATCATCCATCCATCTATAGAATCCAAACTCACATATTTTCGCGTTTATATTATACTAGCTACTTGCCCCGGCTATATATATATATATATATATATATATATATATATAATACATGTACACCCTTCTTCTTGAATCACTATATCTATTAAAAAAACGCTTCGAAATCCGTTGCGTAGTTCTAAAGATTTATGCATACATAGGGGCGGACAGACAGCGACAGCGACTTTGTTTTATACTATGTAATGAAGTAAGGTATTATTGAAAATGATTACGTTGTACAATATTCCATTCCTCTTTTAATTAACTAAGTTTATATCTTATTTTATTTTAATGAGGTAACTTTTAACGCGCTCTCTCAAAAATAAAACTAAAAAGTTCATCGCTAATGATTCTCGTTTATTTTCCTCTCTAATACAAATTTAATGGTATTTTGTTACGTTTGTATTCTTAAAAAGGAAATCACGTTACACGTTCAAATAATTAATATTTTTTATATGCCAATTTTAATAAACAATTCCCTCATATTTATAGATCTAATGAAAATACTTTCTAAGACGAATGCAAAAATATATAATAATGATGTCTAAATATGCTTTTTTTATGAAACCATATCTACTAATATTGCTCATAGATGCTAAAGAAAATGTTTTTTAAAAGGAATGCATAACTAAATTTAATAAATTTAATTTGTTATCCTATTTTTTTTTAAAACAATCCTAATAATTCTAATGCGAAAGTATGTCTGTCTGTCTGTTTGTTAATTTTAAACCAAACGATAGAACAGATCGTAATGAAATTTGTCGTGAAAATAGATGTTATCACGTGGACAGACATATGGTGCCTTATATCTTAAAGCAGACGGATATGCCGGTAAGAACTAGTTTTTTTAAATGAAATATGAAATAATTGAAGAAGATATTGTGTGACATATAATACAAATTTGCGTAAGTACTTTATACATATAAATATATATTTATTGTTCATATTTGGTTAGGTTTCATTTATTACAAAATAATACTTAGAAGTACCCCATTATCTATTTTACAGCATAGGGAACAAACGAGCTTATCTGATGGTAAATGATTACCGGCACAAACGAGCATCCGCGACACTAGTAGAATTTTAAGTATGTCGCCAGTTTATTAAGAAAGAATAAGATCTTTTCTTGAAGGTTTCAATATCGCATAGGTTCGGTACCATTGCTGGAAGGTGATTCCACAATGTGTACGTGGTAAAAAGTTTCTGAAAAAACGGACGTTGGAAGACTGCATCATTTATTCAGATAATCAGGATGATGATAAATCTATGTATAGATCTCCTTCACCCCAAATGTCAAGTTTCATATTGAAGTAAACCCAAATGTGGCAAGAGTCAATAAAAACGAACAAATTCTCGTTAGTTTATGAGTAACAAATTTCTTTAAATATGTATACATAATATCAGTATATAGTAGTAGTATATAATTGAATTGAAATTTAAGATGAAAGCCTCGGTGGTACAGCGGTTTAGTACACCGCCTTACTTCCGATGGTCGCGGGTTCGATTCCTCGCACGGCGCAAACACGTAAGTGTATTAACGAGTATAATTGTTTGTTTCGGTCTGGGTGTTTTCTATGGATAATAGGATATTTATAAAAAAAATATCTACACGTATGTATTGGTATCAGTTATCTATTACCCATAACACAAACTTTAGCTAGCTTAACTTGGGTCTAGATGGCGCTATGTGAATTGTTCTCAGATTATTATTATTATTTATATTTAGATGTTTAGCGAAAATGGCTGGATTTTCGACCAAGTATAAAAAAAGACGTTAACCTATAGAGGTTGACTGCATAGGCAGTCTTTTAAAATCCATTGATTTTTATCCCCAGAAGGTACTATATGTAATATTATGTTATCTGTGGTACTAGGATCATAGTAATGATAGCAAGATATATAACAACAATGTAGGGGCATCAAAGAAGGGATTTTCGATATTTTACTATAAATATTTCTAATATCGAACTCTATTTGAACGCTATGTTGTAGTTATAAACATTGAAACTGATTAAAAAAATGTACCAGTTGAGGTTTTTTCTATTTCTTATGAATAACAAGAGCTGTATCGTCTAAGATCTACAATTATCCTTGTCACATAAAGCATATATACTCCGTAACTAGCACTGCATTTTCATATATCTAGTGACTACGCAACAGAGACGAATTGTACTCTCGAAGGTGACAAATACATAAATCTGTTTTAAAGAAACATAAATATATTTTGGAATCGTAAGAATAACAAAATAATTATACTAATACTAAATTATTCATTAATCTAATAAAGTATATAAAATTGATATTAATACATTTATATTAATGAATATTAACATTTGTTAAAATCGGTAAATTAAAAGTGAAAAGAGTGTGAAAACAGTGATGAATTATAATAATAAAAAAAAATTTACTAAATCATTCATTCATCTAATTAATGAATTTAATATTTTTAATAAGCGTTGAACTACAATGATTTTTTATTCATTCATCTAAAAATTTATGTGTGAATATATTAACATTGTTTATTAATATATGCCTATACTGAAGTTAGATTATAAAATAGATTAAATTAATAAAAACATATTTATATCAATAAATATTAATATTTTTAATAAGCCAGTATTAAATAAGTGAAAAGAGTGTAATAATCTAGTAAAACTTAGAAGAATCATTTTAAAAATATTATAACAATATATTTTTTTGTTGTATTTTCTCTACCTAAATGTTGTCTAGAAGAGATTGCTTCCTTTTGTACATCCATATCTTTTTTCTATATAATTCTTCTGTATTAATTCTACTGGTGCAATAAAGAGTTTATAAATAAAATAAGTAAACATAACACTAGCTGATCCGGCGAACATTATTATAAATATATTATTCATTCATCTAAAAATTTACACGATACAATTTTGATTATGTGAATATATTAATGCGTCCACCTTGCCTCCAGCAAGGTGGACCGACGATCTGGTCAAGATCGCTAGAAGGCATTGGATGCGAGCAGCGCAGGACCGATCGTCGTAGAGATCTTTGGGGGAGGCCTATGTCCAGCAGTGGACGTCTTCCGGGCTGCGATGATGAATATAATAATAATGTTTGTTTATATATCCCTATAATGAAGTGTTGTCTACAAAAATGATCTAAAAAATATATTAAATTAATAATAACATATTTACATTAATGAATATTGATATTTTTGTTGAATACCGATAAATTAATTAAGGGAAAAGAGTATAATAATAGAGTGAAACTTACAAGAAGCATATTAAAAATATTATAACATATTTTAACAATATATACACAGTTAAAACTAAAATAAAACTATTTTTTTAGCAAAAATGACGACTTTCAACGATATTTCGTCTACATTGAAACCGGTCGCGGACTATTATTCTGGAAAGTCATTGTTCATAACCGGCGGTACAGGATTTCTTGGCAAGGTATGTTTATATATATAAAAGAATACATAAACATATATATTATAGTAATGTTTGGAGAGCTTATTACACTATCAGTATAGATTATGTACAACAATATCCAACTTAATCCACGAAATGACGCATGGCATCACGCCGCTTGCAAAGTTTATATTTAATTATATAGTTATAAATCAATCGAATTGTTTACATTTTAAGGTTATGGTTCACTATGTAATCTATACTAAACAATACCTCTGACTACCCCATCTTAGAAGATAGTCATGAAGATATATTTTATTTTTTAATTTGAATCTAAATAATATTATAAAGATGAAGAGTTTGTTTGATTGTTTGTTTGAACACGCTAATCTCAGGAACTACTGGTTCGAATTGAAAAATTCTTTTTGTGTTGGATTATCCTTTTGTTGAGCTTTAAGCTAAATAATTACGCAATGATCAATAGAAATGAAGCTTTAATGAAAAATATTGCAAAAACGGGGAAAATTATTCATTTAAGAGGTTTTTTTATAGATGACAGTGGAATGGTGCACCCGTCTGCGCTAACGGTTTTACACTGGCGGGGCCCCAGTGGAGGATGATAAGATGAACATAAGGTCAGGTCAGTTAGCGCATCGTGACAAATTCACCAGGAATTTATCACTATGGTTTCCAGGGAGAACCGCGTGGAGGTCAACCTGACCTGAATGTACCATACATTGCTAGTGATATGGTCATGGGTTATGAGTCCATATAACAAACAATCCCCTTTCCACCTCATTTAAGGGGTTTCCTTGAGTGCGCTGCGCGAACGAATTCGCGGGCACAGCTAGTATAAATATATATACCAATATTATAAAGATACCTATAGGACAGGTGTGTACTTAGGTCCTTATTTTATATTGCGCAACTTTCTGTCATTTGATTACCTACCTAACTAACTAATTTCAACTATTATATATTGCTCCTTTTTAATGTTGTAATCTTATGGTTTGTTTGTTTGTAATACTTTATTGTACAATAAAATTATAAATAAAAGGACACAATTGACTTAAAAAAAATCGTACAATGGGGGACTTATACCAATGAGTTTCTTCCAGTCAATCTTTGAGCTAGTGAGAGGAATTGTGGAATGGTGGAAATAGTGGTTGTACAATAAAGCATTATTAAAGATAAAGACTGTATCTTGTTATGAGAAAACTACTGCACCAATCTGATATTTTTTTTTCTCTGTACGATCGATCCCCCGTCAAATTTAAACGGGGATCAAAATTACGATGGCCTGAGCCGTAGTTCGGACCATAGCACCTAAGGGCAGCCTCAGACTATAGACGTATCCCTCAGGTGGGAAGTGGCCTTCAGGTACTCCATAAGTCCTTCCGCGGGTTTGGAGTACCATCTGTACTCGGCCCCTGTGGTCCGGTGGAGCTTTAAAGGCCAACTGCTGGCTGCATCTGGCCTACGATGTTATTTCCACAATATTTATCCACCATTCATTTACTCTACTTCAAGATAATAATTTCAACCAATGCTATGTACCTACCATTAAACATAAATAATTATTGTTCTACATAAATCTCTAAACATTGTCTTCCCATTGGCGCAAAATACAAATTATAGTAGATATTTACTCAAACCACCTCAAACGTAGAAGGCTGTATGGGTGCATGGTCGTTGCTCATGTTAGTAAAAGGAAAAAAAATGTTTCGGCGGGAAATAGAAGATAAAGTTTTTTTTTCTTTACGCATAACATTAATGAGCGGTTGAATAGCAAATATTTACTGTCTATTGCACGCGATTCACAAGTTATCAGCACGCAATATGACTGCACACAGTAACGCGTATCATTGTAGTTTTACGGAGAAAACTTAGACAAACAAAATTTATGTACTTTTTAAACAAACAATAATAATCGTGGACAATTCACACAACACTAGTCCTTAACTAATCTTGTGTTATCGGTAGACAACTGATGCAAATACTTTTTTTTGTAAATAGATACATAATATGTATAGAAAATACCCAGAGCAATACAAAAATCACATATACTCGTGAATACAGATGTTTGCATCGTGCTAGGAATTGAACCTACGAGCAACGAAAGTAAGGCTGTATGCTAAGTAAACCGCTAAAGCATAAAGAGGCTATAACTTTTCAGTAATATGTTAATATGAATACTATATTTTTAAGGATTCAAAAGAATGTTCTGGCATTTGCTTAATAATGAAAGATAACAGATAGTAGTAGGTATATACTCCAGAGTGATATAGTTAATATCATCATCTGCTTCTTCCTTATTCCGTTAATTTGGGGTCGGCGTAATATGCTTTTGTCTTCCATTCATCTCTGTTCGCAGTATAGTTAACATAAAAAAAACTGTTTCTGTCGGCTAACTCGAGTTAACTCGAGTTACCGGAGTTTCAACTCGAGTTATGTATATTACGATAATATTACGGTATATTATAGATGCCACGTTAACATCAGAATGTTTAATTATAATCTTAATCTAATAGTAAGTTTTATCATTTTAATAGAATTATTTTTAATCATTTTAGGTTTTAATAGAGAAATTATTGTATAGCTGTGAAGAAATTGACAAGATTTACGTGTTGGTACGAAATAAAAACGATCAAGATGCCAATAAAAGAATTGATGAGATGTTATCCAATACAGTGAGTATAATTTACACTAACGGCCTCGGTGGTCTAGCGGTTTAGCATACCGCCTTACATCCGATGGTCGCGGGTTCGATTCCTCGCACGACACAAACATTTGTATTCATGAGTATGATTGTTGGTATCGGCTGGGTGTTTTCTATTTATAATATGTATTTATGAAAAAATATATATATGTATTTGTATCGTGCGAGGAATCGACCCCGCGACCATAGGAAGTAAAGCGGTGTACTACACCACTACACCGCCGAGGCCGTCATTATTATTTTTATTATTTTACATTAAATATTTTATAGAATGTGGTGTTATTTTGCGGAAGTCCGTTTCAATAATCCGTTTAATAGATTATTTTGTTTAATTTCGCTATCATTAGTATGTGTGAGATCATAAATATTTAGTGCGAACACTTGATCACCTCGACCGGAAGCGCTATGACCTTCTCCATTAGTGATCACCTCCGATCGTTATCGTATCTTCACCCATATTGAGACACGTGTTTCACCTCTAAATGTGGTAATATCATTATTTATTTTGTTATATTTCTAAACAAGAATAATTTTGTCTTACTAATATAATAATCGCAAAAGTTTGTCAGTATGTATAAATGTTTGTTACTATTTCACGCAAAAACTACTGAATGGATTTTCATGAAACTTAACAGTAATCTTATGCATCAGAATAATATATAGGCTATAATTTAAGATATATCGCCATAAAGAATCCTAAATTTTCACTCTTTTGCCATTATCCTCTATTTTTTAATGGCGCTATTAATTTATATGGCAAAGGGAAAGGGAAAATATTTAGGAGCTTGGCTGTACTACTAGAGTATAGTGGCCGAGACTACTAGAGTATAGTAGTCTCGGCTCTACACGCACAAAGGTCCAGATTAGAGGCTAATTGCGGAAAGTATAGTCTAATTTTATATGGCAAAACAATGTTTGTCGGATGCAGTAGTAATTAAAAATAATGTATGTAATAATCACAAAATAATAATCACAGGACAATTTACACAGCGCCATCTAGACCCAAGTTAAGTTAGTTAAAGCTTGTGTTATGGGTTAGATAACTGATACATATACATAGATATTTTTTTTGTAAATACATACATATTATACATAGAAAACACCCAGACCGATACAAACAATCATACTCATGAATACAAATGTTTGTGCCGTGCAAGGAATCGAACCCGCGACCATCGGTCGTAAAGCGGTGTGCCAGACCGCTAGACTACCGAGGTCGTCGGTAATGTAATATTTTATTTATTGTTATTTATCTAAATAGACTGTTAATTTCAAACCAGACTAGATATGCAGTCTGCATTTGACGGAGTATGCAAATCATTACTGCAGACAATACAATCCAATTAAAGTTATGATAACTGGACATATTGTATGCACAATTGTATTAGTTACAATTAACATGTTTCTAGTAACTAGTAGTCGCTGAACTTTGAACATTATTTAAGGTAAAATTTTTAAAGAGTTACACAGTTCTACTAGCTACACGCCTCTGCTTCGCACGGGTGTACGTGTAGTATATAACATAAACCTTCCTCTTTAATCACTCTATCTATTAAATAATCGGGTTCAAAATCCGTTGCATTGTTTTAAAGATTTAAGCATACATAGGGACAGACGGCGACAGCGACGTTGTTTTATACTATGTAATGAAATTATGATGCATGCGTGTCAAATACGTGGTAATGTGTGTAATATTTTTTTATTGATTTAATGTACTTTTTATGCATAATTTAAAAAAATATTAGCATTCTAAACTTATTTATTTATTTATTTATTATAGTTTTGCATTCCATAATTTTATAGTAGATAGATCTTCTTCTTCTTCTTTCAGCATATATTTGTCCACTGCTGGACGTATGATAGCATATAGATAGATAGGTATATTTCAAAGTAGGTTAATTATGGACCCTGTTGGGCAGCAAGCGGAAGAAAAGAGAGGAGGAGTTATTTTTTTATATAATATATAATAACAATAATAATAGTAATAATGAATAAATTGTAACTGTATATATTTAATTATTAAAATTGTATAATATTAAATTCAATATGTCATTTTTGTATTCTAAAATTGTATACATTTTTTAATCAACGATGTCTTGAAATTTCTTATAAATATTTTATCATTTTTTTCCTCTTTTAAAGAAACTTATTCTCTGTTTAAAGCATAAGTCTGCGAAATTTCATACTGCTTAGTTCGCGCAATATTCGTAAAAAGGGGTACAAAGTTTTTGTTTGATGTATTAATATAATGATTGTATATTCAAACAAAGGCTTTATTAATGTATATTGTATACAAAGTCGTCTTCATGGACATCTATTTCAGCTGCTAAGCATAAGATGATTCGTAATGTTTGTGAAGTAGATTTTTTTATTTAATACAATTCACACAGTGCTGTCCAATCTCAATCTAAGCAGAGCTTACGTTATGGGTCCTACAATTTATCTATTTTGACGAGCCATCAACTTATTTGTCAATCCAGTTACATTATCACATCCTTAAATATCGTGAGTTCGATTCTCGCCGACATCAAAAACATTATCTACGGTTGAATAACCGATTATATAACACATTTTACGACTAACTCCGTGTATTCATAACTGCAATTATGTAGGATTATTAATTTGCAAAATTACAATTAATAATGTTACTTGGATACAATGAATGAATAAAAAAAAAACAATTGACCGCATCGTATCATATAATTAACATTCCACTAATGTGTACCGATCCTCGTAGAGCTATTATTTAGAGTTGATATCTTATCTATACAAATCTATAGAAATAAATAAAATTAAATTGCAAATTAACAGGTTTTCACTAAATGCATAATTTAGGGTTGATGTGACATAAAACCCTAAACCTATAAACCTAAATTAAAATTAATTGTCTGTCTGAATGTTTATTCTTGATTATATACAGCACATACAAATGATATTATTTAAAAAAAGTGTTTGTTTGTTCTTGCTAATCTTTGATCCGATCCGTCAAAATCCGGCCCATTTTGACGCCGGCGGCCTCGGCCGCCTTCAGCCGCTCTGTAAGTCCTTCAGCGGGCGGTGAAGCTGTAAAAGCCAATAATATTAAAATAATTAAAAATAAAACGCTTCAAGTAAAACAAAATAATTTTTGTGTGTGCAAGTTTATAGAATTTTTTTACGACTCTGCCTAGCTTCAAACTTGGCCCAATATTTATAATGCCAGTAACAATCCTTATAAAATGCTATATCTATCTAAATAAAATGAATAAAAAAGACTTAACGAGCTGGCCACAGAGCAATATTATGCTCTGTGGCCAGCTCGTTAAGTCTTTTTTATTCATTTTATTTAGAGTACATCTACTGTGTTTTGTTCTTTATGTTGCTTCTAATGATATCCTGAGGAAAACTATATACCACTACTGGTATATAGTTTTCTTACTTCGTAGTTACTGCGAAGAAAGGTAGACGTTTTATTTGTTGTTTCTAGACATTGTAATAGTAATAAAAACTATTTGCTAGCTATTCTAAAATTGTTTTATGTAATTTTCAGCTTTTTACTAGATTAAAGGAAAATAAAGCGGATTGTTTAAAGAAATTGGTACCAATTATAGGAGATATTGCTGAGCCGAACTTAGGAATGACGCCTAGTGACGAGGAACTCTTAATTGAGAAGGTACTTATTATACATGTTAGGAAATATATTAATTAAGGCAAGATTTTTTTTTATTAACTCACAATAGCCTTATTGTGAGGTGCTTCAGAACTGTAGCACTGCGAACTTCATAGATCTATTGTGCTCGCCCTTTTTCCTGTCAGGGACAAGAACTGAAGGGTATTCTTAGGAGCGATGGTTTGTATCTCCTCAGGATAAAGTGTATACTTCATCCTATGTGGTTGTATCTCACTCATGGAGTGTTTCATAAAAAAATCGTCGTCATGAAAACATATTGATATTTTTTAATTTCAGGTTTCTGTTGTATTCCATTCGGCTGCTACAGTTAAATTTAATGAACCCTTATCAGAAGCTATAAAAGTAAATGTAGAAGGCACAAGGAAAGTACTAGATCTATGTCACAGAATGAAGAATATAGATGTAAGTAATTTCTTTCTTATATCAAACCCAAAATTTAAATAAGACAGTGAAATAACAGGACAATAGGCATGACATTATATCCTTCGAAATAGCGAGGCATGTATGACTTGATGCCCTCGGTAGTCTAGCAGTATAGCACACCGCTTTACCTCGGATGGTCGCGGGTGCGATTCCTCGCACGATACAAACATTTGTATTCATGAGTATGATAGGTTGTAACGGTCTGTGTGTTTTCTACGTATATTATGTGTGTATTTACAAAAAAAAATGTACGATGCATCTCATTAGATAGATAGAAATAAGAGCAACGAATGTGAGTGTTAACGGACTCTGACATTCACTGCTCTTATTTCTCAATTCCTAGTTCCGGGAAATGCTCCGAGTTACCCTCTTTCCACACAAAGAACCCAGCTCCCTCTCGGCGAATGCATGGAACGCTAAAAAGTTCGTACTTGACATTATTATTGTACTCTACTGTTATATATATTTTTATTTACTATTTTTTTATTCATCAGATGCTCGTCCACATTTCAACATTGTACGCCAACTGCGACAGAAAGGTTATTGAAGAAGTTATATATCCACCTCCTACAGATCTTAATGAATTGTATACTTACATGAAATCAGATGCCTACGACGAGAAGTCTGTGTCACATATTTTAGGTGAGTTTGACTCGGATCCATACTAATATTATAAATCTAACCATGTCTGAACTTAACCTGACTAAAGGTCTGAAAGAATCTTAATGTATTTATATATTACTAACTGACCTGTCCGACTTCCTCTACATCACACTTATCATTATATATCGCGTAATTTACATAATATATTTTTAAATTATAGCCTATATATTATTCTGATGTCTAAGCTATGTTACTGTAAAGATTCATCAAAATCCGTTCAGTAGTTTTTGCATGAAAGAGTAACAAACATTCAGTAACATTATACACAAATAATATCAATCTTTTATTCACAGTTTGACCACAGACTTTAACAATACATAAAAGATCATATATACGTTTACGTATATATATATATATATATATACAGTAGCGTGTGTAATGTTTTTTTCATTATTTTAATGTATTTTTGATACACCATTTAAAAAAAAATAGCATACTGTACCTTCTCTATATAAATGTGCGAAATTTCATACTCCGCCGTCAAAAATGTACAACATTTTTACTTCACGTATTAATATGTACATTATTAAAGTAATATATTTATGATAATTAGTAGTTATGTATCCACAGAATACCAACATTGTGCATATGAGCTACATATTATTGCTCTAATTGTATTGGATTATCTTTTCGTTTTTTTTTATTATTGCTTACTGTTGCGAGTGTCGAATACACATATTTTCTTTCTAATGAAATTTGACTTGAAGATATATCAAATTTTATTAGAAACAAAGTCATATTACATTTTACTAAATGGTTGAATGAATCTTAATGTGATTCTTGACGAATTTTATCACGAGAACAAACACAGCTTATTTATAATCTAAAAAATGTAAACCAAGTCGCAGGAAACACCTAGTATAGCTATAACGTTAAGTGACAGAGTGCAATCAGGAAAAAATAAAGAAAGAAGGAGCATCAAAGGAAGTCGTAAAAGAGGTAACAAAAGCAAATATGGCGAGCTTTACTTTACTTTTCTAGGTGCTATTTTTGAAGCGATGCGAGGATTTTTAAATGTTGCAAGGAAATGAGTTTTTTTTATAGCCCAATAGTTTTTTTAAACGTTGCGAAATATAATAAATAATAATAAAGATGACTTATGGTATAGTAAAAAGATATAGCATGTTTCTTTATACACCTTTATACATATAAGTTTTTCGCTTACCTCGGAGTTTTTTTCTTAATATAAAATGTTGAATTTTTTCGGTAATAATATATACTTATATATATAAACTTAAAGAACAAAAAGCATTTATTTTGATGGTAAATTAGCTTTTACCTGCCCTTCTTCTGTATAAACTTTCATCTCTTTCATCTATTTCATCCCCTTCTAGAGTATTTTGCGATATAAAAGACAAGACAAGAAATTTGGTATTTTTTATATTAAATTAAATAAAAAATACCAAACAAGCAAAATCTAGGCTTGTTATGAAATAAAAAAAAAATTTACCAGTTCATTATATTTTAAGTTTACATCTACACATGTTTTTTTTTATTTCATCAAACAAGCCTGTCTGTTGCAATAATACTAAGTATAGGATAAGATCAATAACTTAAATTAATGACAATCTATTAGTGAGCAGTAATTAAAGCAATTACCTTTATAATCGAGCAATTACTTATCAAGAAATCTGCAAAGTTTTCAATAATTATCACCACAGTTATTACTTCCTACGTTTAAAAGTTGTCTTCACGGGTATTTACTTATATAATCTGTGGTATTTAGTTTTCTTCATATTTTAAAGTATTTCTTTCAGAAAAAAACAATAGCATATTTATTTATTTCAGGCTACGAATAGCCCATCTTATAAGTACCCTATGGACTAACATACACATGTAATAATAGTATAAATAAATATAAGTCGTCTGTGTGGTCATGGCAATGACGACGGTAAACTGCCACGGTAACGTCGATACACCGCCCCCTTCGGACAGTAGTCCTCCTTCATGAAGGTGGGCAGCATGTTGGTAGGCATCCGGGACATAAACGATTTGAAACTCGCATATGCTGATAGTCATTACACCCTTCCTAATTGAATTAAAAAAAAAGGTATTTTTGTAATTATGTACAAAACTCGTTTGAAAAGAATAAGAACGGAGGTTCTTGTCAGTTCTTAGATTGAAAACACTCCAAATTGATGGTAGATTTAACATATCATAAGAGTCTGTAATATACCTACATGAATCAAGATATTTTGATCATGATTCACTACGATTTAGGAATGCGAGATTAAATTATAATGTTATTGGAATAATTAATCTAAATTAATTATAAAACTCAAGATTTTTTTTGTATGTTTAAATGCATTAATCTAAATCTAAACATTTGTTAGACCAATTCTTGAGCAATATTATAGGTTGTATTAAATATCATCCAACGATTTAAAAATAAAAGAAATCAGAATTTACAATAAAAGAAATATAAGTAATGCGGTAATACGGTAATAACTCATCGTCTTATTCATTTATTTCCTTACTAATTATGTATTAAAACTTATATTTTACTTATTTATTAAAACTTGAATACACAAATAAAGGTGCACATTGCAGACTTAATACCTTGAGGCATTTTCTCCCAGACAATAGGGCAAACAGCGATTCATTAGCGATATGGACGGTGCATTAGCAAAATAAACTAAGTAAAAGAGAATATACTTTGAATATATAGGTACATATGCAACCATTCTTTTTAAAATCTTATTTTTAATCCAAAATCAAAATATATTTATTTATATAGGTCTATTACAAATTCTTATGATATGTCACATATTTCTACATATATAATCTTATACTATATATGTTTATACATATATGAATACAATACTTACACATGCAGTTAATTTTTAAACAAATGAACAGTTTAAATATTATACAATTACATTCAAAAGTCTGTTTGTTACGTTGCCATAACTAAACGGTTTTAATATCTATAATTGTTTTAAAATAAGTATCATAATAGACTAGATGTAGCTAATTTGTAATTTAGCGAATAACAAGAACAATTAACATTAACCCGACTTTATTCGTACCAAGTATTTATTACATATACCATAATAACTTAACATCTCCTTTTCCTTTTCTTTTCTTTTTTTTTCTTTTTGTTTCATAATGTGGTCCCTAGATCAACCATACGCATCTCGTATGCGTATGGTTGAAGTTTGCTAGAAGAATTTTTTTTCTAAGATAAGAACTCTCTTGTAGATTTACCTAGTTACATTTCTTAGTTACTTTTATTTTTTCCTGTGTATACAATTAAGGACAAGTACAAACTCCATTATTCGTAGTAACTACCAAATGAAGCATGAATTGTTACTAATTAATGATATTAGTAGATTAGTTGACAATGCTTCGAGCATTGCCGTCGTATTCAAGTAGTTTGTAGAATAGCTTTAGGATGAAATCAAAAGTAGGGAAAAAATTAAATAAAAAAAAAAATACGTTTATAAGCGGCTAAAATGGTCTACATGAAAACAATATTTTTGAATTTAAAATGGAACATTTATATACCTGGCTACACTGTGTGGTATAAGTCAGTTTCCTTTTAACCTGACGGAGATTATACTTTTCGTATTGTCTACACTTGAGCTTCCATTTTTATCTAATATAACTTATTAAAATATATAAATAAATAAGGAGAGTAGGTTATTGAACCTACTCTTTTAATTTATTCATTTAACAAATCGGTATCACAACCACTACCCTGCTATAGGTAACATTATTTCAAAATATTACATTTACACCTATCAATTTAGAGTCCGGGTTTAAAAAACAGACCATTAACATATTCTTCTTAACCAATACGTATCATTTAAAAAACAATACATCAAATCATTGTAATGATAAAAAACAATATTGACTCAAACATTTATTAAACCATTAACATATTCTCATGAATCATTACGTTTCGTTGTAAACAACAATGCATCGTTTAATAGATGATAATCATTATAAATTGTTGCATAGGTTTTGTCATGAAACCTGTATTACTACAATGTTAACTATCAAATCAGTATTAATCACAGCATAATTGGTCCAGTGATTATACCTAGTTTATTCAAACATAACTATTGTAGTGTTAATTACCATCGACCAGTAGGAAATAAGATAAATTAAATGAGATACATCATAATTAACGGAAACTGAAAGTAATTCAGTAATTTGTATAATTTTATCATTGCTAACTAATGTTCGTATTAAATAAATAAACCTGGACTATTAACACAGCACCATCTAATCTCACGGTAAGCAGAACTTGTGCTATAATATACATAACACTCAGACCTTTTTTTTTCGGACTACTCTAATGCTGTTGGCCCCAGCTGGCCTTTACAGCTTCAACGGACGTTAGGGGGCGAGTGCACTGTGCAGAGTGCAGACTCCAAACCCGCGGAAGGAATCCTTCCGCAGGTTTGGAGTGCCATCTGCACTCGTTATGGAGCGGCTGAAGGCCAACTCCTGCCTGACGGATACAGTCAGACCGATACAAACAATCATACTCATAATAATAATAATAATCTCAGGACAATTCACACAGCGCTATCTAGTTAAGCTAGCTAAAGCTTGTGTTATGGGTACTAGATAACTGATACATATACATAGATATTTTTTTTTTGTAAATACAGTCATATTATACATAGAAAACACCCAGACCGATACCATTATCTCGGTGACGACGACCTCGGTGGTCTAGCGGTCTAGCACACCGCTTTACGACCGATGGTCGCGGGTTCGATTCCTCGCACGGCACAAACAATTGTATTCATGAGTGCGATTGTCTGTATCGGTCTGGGTGTTTTCTATGTATAATATGTATTTACAAAAAAAAAATATTATGTATATGTACGTATCAGTTATCTAGTACTCATAACACAAGCTTTAGCTAGCTTAACTTGGGTCTAGATGGCGCTGTGTGAATTGAGATTTATTATTATTTTATTATTATCTGAGTGAATGAGTACCTAATAGGCTGTGCTCAGTAAATATGATTTAACAGATGTTTTGAATTTATTTAAAGGTAATTCCAATATATCCTTTGGTATCTTATTGTAAATTTAAATACATATACATAGTAATTTAAATACTACTTTATTATATAAAAAAAAACATCTATTAAAAAGAGCAACACACAAGTTTCTTGCTCAGTCTTCTTGTGATGAATCTGCATTCCGAATGAGTGGTAGAATCAAAATATGACTATTCAAAAGTGCTTGTAATGAGTTTATTTGAATAAAGATTATTTCTATTTCTATTTCTACTAAATTTAATTAAATATAATTAAATAACTTACTAGTGTTACTTATTACCTTTCGTGCATTAACATTAACTTTATTTCCAGCAGCCAACAGACCTAATACTTACACATTCACGAAAGCACTGGCCGAGAATCTGATAGAGAAGGAACATGGAGAAATACCTACTATCATAATCCGACCTTCGATTGGTAAATATAAATTAATTCACTAAATCTTATATATAAAATTCTCGTGTCACAATGTTTGTTTGCGATCGCAATTAGCCATATTTAGTTACATCTATAGGTACATATATCTGTACATATAAATAAAATTGGAGTGTCTGTTTGTAATATTGAAATAACCGTTTTTTACTACATGCATATGAATATAAATACGATACATACACCAAAAAACCACTTTTTAAAATTTTTGTCTGTCTGTCGTTCTGTTTGTTTCGGCTAATGTTTGAAACGGCTGAACCGATTTTAACGGGACTTTTTTTGGCAGATAGCTGATGTAATAGGGAGTAACTTAGGCTACTTTTATTTTAGAAACATTATTTTATTTTAGAAAACTAAAGTATAATTCCACGCAGACGGAGTCGCGGGTACAGCTAGTAGTAAATAAAATTAGAGTGTCTGTTTGTAATATTGACATAACCGTTTTTTACTACATGCATATGAATATAAATACGGTACATACACCAAAATAACATTTTTTATAATTTTTATCTGTCTGTTTGTTCCGGCTAATCTCTGAAATGGCTAGACCGATTTTGATGGGACTTTTTTTGGCAGGTAGCTGATGTAATAAGGAGTCACTTAGGCTACTTTATTTTAGAAAAATAAACTTAAATTCCACGCGTACGAAGTCTCGGGAACAGGTAGTTTAAAAATTAAATTATAAAATTCAAATTTGGAACGTCCATACGTGACGTTCATCGTTACATGGATGTTGTTTTGTTTTACTTTATATACATTTTCGTCACTTCATCTCGAACGTTCCGTGGCGTCATTATTAAATTTTTAGTGTATTTTACATTCTAAGCATTTTCTATTTTAATAATACAACAACTTAAACATTGCAATATTCCTCCAGCAAACAATTTTAGCTACCATATGCCTCCAAAACGGCTTCACCAATTTTATGAAATTTTATATGCATATTCAGTAGGTCTAAGAAACGCCTATTTTTTTTATGTACCATTAAAAAATACGTACAACCCTAATAGGCCCCCGGTTTCACCCGCATATATAATGTAACCTATGTGTTAATCTGACGCATAAGCAATATTACTGTAAAGTTTCATCAAAATCGTTCAGGAGTTTTATTTATATGCCAGTTTTGGTTGTATATAAGTAGTTTATTCTAATAATAGTAATTTACAGCTATATATAGTAATGAAGAACAGTATACAAAAATTAGTGATCAGAAGTATAATAGTTGAAGAATGTCTTTAGAAGAAGTTAAATTGTAGATTCTATCCCAGATTCAAAATATACGGATGGCGCGCAGCCGCAGTAGGATTGATGAACGCACCATGGCAGTATGCGCGATGTTAATACTATGAGTATTAAACAAACATCCATACTTACAAAATTTTGGGATTTATATTAGTAATATTATTTTACACGCAGCTTCGCTCGCATTGAATCAAAAATATTTATTTTTTCTAAATAAAAAGTATCCTATGTTCATTCTAATACCTCCAAGAATATATGTACAAAATTTCATGATGATCGGTTCAGTAGTTTTTACGTGAATGTGTAACAAACATCTCTACTTTCACATTTATAATACTACTATTAAGAACTAGCTGTACCCGTGATCTGTCCGCGTGGAATTATACCTTATTTTTCTAAAATAAAAGTAGCCTAAATAACTACTTATTACATTAGCTATCTGCCAAAAAAAGTCCCGTTAAATTCGTTCAGCCATTTCAGATATTAACCGGAACAAATAGACCGACAAACATTTTAAAAAGTGTTTTTTTTGTATATGTACCGTATTTATAATCATATGCATGTAGTAAAAGATGATTATTTCAAAATTACAAACAGACACTCCAATTTTATTTATATGTATAGATAAAAATAAGATTGTATGAACTTGTAATGAGAACTGCGTGTGAAATGTAAATTATGCTTCACCAACTCCAGTGTAAGTGACATCTGACTAACAGAATGTTGCCTCCTTGAGATCTAGTAACTTTTTTTTCAGTGGGATCAGTGAAAAATGAACCTACACCGGGATGGTTAGACAACTGGTACGGAGCCACAAGTTTTTTCACGTTCGTCTCAATGGGCATCATTCGCATCATACCAGGCAGAGGCGACGGCGTTATAGACTTGATTCCAGTTGATTATGTATGTAATCTCGCCATTGTAGCGGCTGCGAAATCTGTAAGGTGAGACATTATTTAATAGTCCAAGATCCGCTTTAAGAGAGATATAACTTCATATTTATTCCTTTTTTTCGGACTACTCTAAAGTTGTTGGTCGCAGCTGGTGTTTACAGCTTCGCAGGATGATACTGGTCGAGTGCAGATGGTAAACCAAACCCGCGGAAGAACTTCTGGAGCGGCCGAAGCCCAACTCCCGCCTGACGAATACGGCTTTATTGAGAAGGCACCGCTAGAGGTTCGAACCTTGTCTCAGGCCGTCGTAATTTTGATCCCCGTTTGATTTGGTCGGTGGGGTTCTGTTGTTCATTATTGATAATGCTTCCATTAGACCCACGCGCACAACGTCCGTTCCTCTCGCGGACTGTTCGTATAATACCATTTTTGTGTCGAAACTGTTCATAGTTCGCCATCTTGTGCCCCACTACTCTCAAAAAATCGGAAGTAATAACATTTAGAGCCCAAATTGCTTTAACAACAATCCCTCGTAGATATTTTTATTTGGATTAGAACAGACAAGGTAGTGTGATATAAAGTCCAGTCTCTACAAGCAGCGCTAGTTCACGAGTATGACGGATGAGTAAAGGAATTTTCTTCCATCATTCATATGTCATACTCGTGAAGCAGAATAAATAAACAACTATATTAGTCAGTTGAGGATGGGTGTGTGTACATTGCCAATACGCTAAAAAGGCAACACCTCAGTGTATTGTTTGATCGAGCAAACCAATTTCCAGATATTGTCTATTATATTACTCTTGTTATTTCGCACTTGAATACTTATTAATTATGCATATTTTTTTATAACCCGTGTTAGCATAGCTCTTCAATAATTGTTGTTTTTTTTTGCAAATTATAAATTATTTGTGTAATAATCGGCGTGTGCTTTTGATGAATAACAAATGATGGAAGGTAATAAAAAAAAGTGTGCTATACCCTTTTACACTTTTTTTATTATGTTCTGATATATTTTTCAATTCAATTCAGCTCAAAATATCTTTATTCTTGTAGGTCTATTACAGACTCCTATGATAAGTCAAATCTACCGTCAGTTCGGAATGATTTCGAGACGAGAAGAATTGACAAGAAACTCAGCTCGTATTCTTTTCAAATAATACAGATTCAATTTTAAATTTAAATTTGGGAGAACAGAGTGACCACTAGCATATGGTATTGCAAAAGCAAAAAGTCTAATCAGTGTTCGTAACCTGAACAGATCAGTACCGCTATAATAGCTTACGATTATCGATAATAATTATCGACAAATCGATAAATCTATTTATTTGCACTAGTTTCACAAATTACCTTTATTTACTTAGTTCAATTAATAAAAATGTGCTTGTATTTTTGATGGAAAGTGTAAAGTGGACATGTAATGCAAATATTATTTAAAAGACAACAAGATACCCGTTCACGAGTATGATCTAAATCTACATATTAGGTAAAATGTAAAAGTTGTTATTAACTGGCAGACCTACAATAACATGTACTGGCAGTTTCGTATATTCGTATATCCATATTTGAAATAAAATATTACTTTTATTTATTGTAACTGCTTTGCGCTATATTAAACTTCTAAAAGCATATCAAAAGATAGAGGGCCTATCTTTTTGAGGACGTATCCTGTACTATGTACTTATAGGCTCTGTATACAATAACATCCGTTATGTTGCTAGTAAAAAGAGGTAGATATAGATCTCCGACTTCTTTTTTTATGTAATTGGAACGGTACACATACTGAAAATCAGAGCTGTGGTGTAATTCAGTTATGCTACAGTATGTATGTTGAGTGGGAGTCACATTCAGCGTTACAAGTAGGTTTTAATTTTGAAGATATAAAAAAGTAGTAATAGTATCTAATACTGATATAATGAATAAATAATATTCTTATTTTTTTATATACTACGACGTTGACAAATAAGCATACGACCCACCTGATAGTAAACGGTAATCATAGCCTATGGATACCTGGAACACTAGGGGTGTCACGTACGCGTTGCTAACCCTTATGAATCCTTAATAAATATATAGTTTTCCTGAAAACCCCATGATGTAGTCTCTCGAGAAAACCTTGTTGGTATATAGTTAGAAAAATAGTAAAGTAAGATACGAAGTTTCTGTGACATCAGGTTTGAACCTACGACTTATGATGTTTACAAGATTTTATGTTAGTTTTTTGCAATTTTAATAGAGGATGTAATGTATTATTATTATGTAATGATTTATAATATTTTTAATTTCAGATCAAATTTATTACACGTGTACAACTCATGTACCAGTGAATGTAATCCTATAAATATGAAGAAGTTAACTGATTTGATCTTATCTAATAATAGTAAGTTATATCTGTAAAATGACTTTCATAACAATTTATATTGACGCCCTCAGTGACGTAGCGGTTTAGCACACCGTCTTACTTCTTCGCGAGTTCGATTACTTGCACAGCACCAACATTTGTATTCACAAGTGTGATTGTTTGTATCGGTCTGAGTGTTTTCTATGTATAATATGTATGTATTATACTTGGATCTAGAGAGCACTATGTGAATTGTCCTGAGATTAGTATTATTATTACTGTATCTACGAAATTTATTAATCTCACTAATAATATAGGCGCGAAAGTTTGAGATTATGTATGGATGATTGGTTCTCGTTCACGTAAAAATTACTGAAACGATTTTGATGAAACTTTACAATAACATAGCTTATACATGAGAATGACATATAGATTATAATTTAAAAAGGCATTATATAAATTAGGCGAAATATCATGTAAGTATGCAGACTAACCTGCGCTGGGGCAGCTAGCTATTATTTTTAACCTTTTTAAAAAGGGTATCAAATTATTTTTTTATAACACAGGGGACAAACGAGTATGCGGCTCACCTGATGGTAAGTGATTACCGCCGCCCATGAGCATCCGCAACACAAGGGGTATTTGCAAGTACGTTATCGGCCTTTTAAGATGGAATAAGCTCTTTTCTTGAAGGTTTCCATATCGTATCGGTTCGAAAATACCATTGAAGAAGAAGAAGAAAAATATTTATTCAGTGCTTTTCAACAATGTTTCAATATAACAAACAAGCAAACGAAAAAAAAGATTAAATATAATGTACATATAATTAAACTTAATTTATCATGTAGATAATTAAAAATGATTGCTGGGGATTCCACAATGTGGTTGTGCGTGGCAAAAAGTTTCTAGAATACCGCACTGTGGAGGACCGCCATTCATCCAGGTGATCATCAGGTGATCATGATCTGGATGGTAGTTTAGTTTCTGTCGGGTGGTACGGTGGTGAAACTCAGCAGGTATTAATCCGAACAATTTATTAACCAATCCTTTTACGGCCTGCCAGATGGTAAGCCACCGAAGACGGACTTGTTCTTGCGATAGATACAAATCATCAATAACTGTATTATTAAATAACATTTTTATAATTTCAGACTTCTTAAACACCAGTATACATTTTACTACTTCAAGAAAGATTATGAAGGTATTAAGTTTTGTACTTGAATACATACCAGCTTATTTTAAGGATATTTATTTATGGATGGCAGGTCAGAAACAGAGGTAAGGTACATATATATTAATTTATTAGAGCACTGACAAAATTTCATATGTAAAAAAAACTCTATGTGCTATGTATTATAAATCATATTTGTTATTATACTTATTAAGCATGCTGTAATATTCAATGTTAGAATTAAACTAATCTGATTTTTTAAAGTTCATATTACTTGACCAATTCTAATTATTGTTTTTGAAAATAATACAATATTTTATAATATATAGTGCGTTTAGTTATCGGCGTATTTTAATCCGCTTCATGTTTGTTAGTATTAATATAGATTAGTATTAATAATAACTACATTTTTTTACATATGGAACTGATATTTTTTTTTATAGTCGGTTTAGTATTAATAATAATAAAACCACCCAAGATAATTCACACAGTGCCATCTAGTCCGAAGGTAAAAAGAGCTTCTGTTAGATAGATATATACAATTCTAAATTCTATTGGTTTAGTTTTAAAAATTAATATGGATTGTGGATTATTGTCAACAGAGTAGTGAAACTACATTCCCGTGTGAACCATCAGCGGGAGAAGTTAGAATATTTCGGTTTCAACAATTGGCAGGCGAAATATAATAATTCCAAATCACTCGTCGATTCGTTATCGGAAACAGATATACAGACGTTCCGATGTGATTCTACAGATATAAAATGGAACGAGTATATACCAATATATCTTATGGGAGCGCGTAAATATGTAATGGAAAAATTAAATGAATGAAAGTATACTAGCAAGTATGTGGAGGTTACTATCAATGGTGGTAAACAGTATTAATAATAATATAATAACAATATAGATTTTAATTAAGTAATTTAATTTTGTTGTAATAAAAATTGATAGAGTAGTACGTCTTTGTTTTTCTGTAATTACAATCCATTTTAACAAAACATTTATATATAACCTGATAAATGATATGAATCGAAATTCACAGAGTAATAGGGTACAAAAGGCGGGCTTATTGCTTATGCAATCTCTTCCAGACAACCTTTGGGTAGAAGAGAAAAGAGGAAAGGTAGGTGGCGCTAGAATAGAGTGGTAAAAATAATAATAATGGCAATAACATTACAAATTAATAATAATGAAGAACATAACATATTATATATAGACATAGTAACATGCAATAAAAAAATACACAACACAAAATAATGTAAGCAACACACGCATAGGAAAGATACTAGTAACAGAACAATTATGACGACAGCAAAGAGACATTACAAGGAAAGATTTTTTCTTTGTAATTTATCTTATACCTACTTACAAAGAAAGAATCTTTCACTCTCTTAGAGGTCTTAAAACTGGATAGTGATCGTGAGCTAAGTTTGGAGGAAGGTAGTGAGTTCTATAATCCAACGGCATGTATAGAAAAGGAGGGGGTGCATAGAAAAGAATAAACAGGGGTAGTATAAGATTTTTTTTTAATTTATACTATCACAAGATACCTCCTGTATCTTGTTACAAGATACAGGAGTGTTCGACATAATGCTTGCACACGAATATATAGGGGAGTTTGTTTAAGTAATGACCCGCGCAATTATAATATTATGGATTAATTTGATTGCATGAAAGGCAGCAATTTCCAACATAATCGAGTTGTTGCGAATTCAATACAGTCTACATTTGCGAGCGTTCGTCTGTAACCAAGTTAACGCAAGTATTGCCATGTTTGAGTAAAACCACTCCTCCTTAGAATACTAGAGCCTCCTTAGAAGGAGTTTCAAAGTCTTCAAAGAAAACTTTTAGAAAAGGAATTCATATTCAATTTATATTAAGAATATCTTTAAGTATTCTAATACTATATCTACCTTAGGAGAGGTCCTCCTTCTAAAGAAGATCTAGTATTATAAATTATATTACCTTTTATTACAACTGATCATACCATATTTAGTGGCGTGCAAGATTCATACCTGCCGAAGATTTCTCGAAAGACTACGACATGGGGTTTTTCAATGAGGGTATATTATGGTTTCTTAAGGGTCGGCAACTTGCACGTGACACCTCTGGTGGCCTCAGGCGTCTATACTAAAGGCTACAGTAACAGTATACCAGATAGGCTGTATGCTTGTCTGCCACCATCGCAGTATATGTATTATATTTTTCGATAAATAAATCAATCATTATTTACTTTAATTATATAGTCACTGACTGTTATCTCAGAAGGAGTAGGCATTTCTTTAATGGATGATAATGGAATGCTGCATCCGCCTGCGCTAACGGATTGCGCTGTCGGGACACCAGTGGAGAATAATAAGATACATAAGGTAACGTCAGTTACCCCATCGTGACAAAATTACTAGGAATTTATCACGAATTGTTTCGAGGTCAATCTACCTTAGTTCATTGCTAACAATAGGGTTATAATCCTCATTTATAACAATGTCCTTCCTCCAGAGGCATTGTCAAATACAGATGTTATAGTAAATGCAACACTTGACATGCCCACAATTTGACAACACAAGTGACTAGATAGTCGAGAGTCGTATATATGAATATTTTTTAATATTCATATATGCGAAGAACCATTATTCTTTTTAAAAATAGACTGGTTACTGTAAACTAATTTTACCCAAAAGGGGATCAAATCTACTAGTTCTGCGGGGGATACGACTGAAGTGGCAACACTGGCTTAAGTCGTATGAAGAGCATTTTAAGTTTTAATTACTTCTATTGGGAATCCGAACTTGCGGAGGCGTCGTAACTGACTTTCATTAATTAAATTTATGTACTGCAAGTGGTTTACGGTTTCGAGTTTAAAAAGATATATTTTAAATAGAATCTGACTTTTGTATTTGTATTGGGTGTGAGTTTTATCAATGTACACACTTCCTGGGCAGTTAGATGCTACTTTTGCTTGTATTTTAAATAAAAATGCTACATGTCTTAAAATGATTTCGCTATTGACTTAATAAAAAATATATAAAAATAATGACTGGTCGGTGGGACGATTTGAAACGCACTACCGTAGTGGGGTGCAGTAGGCACGCTGGATGTATTTGCGTGAACACCAATACGAAGTTAACACTTCCCGTATTATGGATTTCTCAGTTGGTTATTATTGTGATTGTAATAGAACTAGGTAATTGTGGATAAATGAAAATAATTTGCTTCCGTATATTGTGAAAAAATCAATTGCAATGATAAAAACAAAAGACGAACAGTGAGAGAAACGTTGCAAAGAATAGAATAGAATAGAAAATCATTTATTCAAATAAACTTACATTGAAGCACTTTTGAATAGTCATTACATTTTTTTTAATCTACCGCTCGTTCGGAAAGCTGTCACATCACAAGAAGAACGAGCAAGAAACTTGCGTGTTGCTCTTTTAAATAATTTTATTATTACTTTACATTCTTAAGTTTAAGTGTGTGAATACAAACCACTAATTAGCACTAATTCAATTAAATACTGAAATAGAAAAATATTGAATATATAACCAACTGGTTAAACAATTAATAAGAGGAAATTAGTCATAGTGATTAGAGCAGACCAGTCCCTACAAGCAGCACCCGTTCACGAGTATGACGGATGAGCCAGCCATCACTGCGCTCGACCATATTTTAGGGAGCCCAATGACCCGGCCCACCACGCCGCCACAAGTCTGGACATTTTAGTGAGCATGACTACTCAAAACACTAGACCACGTCAAAGCTACTTACAATTGCCATCTGATAGTTATAGTATTCACATTTTACATAAGAATGCATGCGGCAATCAATATAATAACCGCTACGCTTTCATATTTCTAAAATCAATCAATTAAATCAAGAAAAAGTATATGACTATAAAAAAATATTAACAAGGAAGTTTAATTTCCAACACAAATGTGTGACTCAAAATTAACTTAAATGTTTATAGATTTATTATTTCGTTAACTAGTTAGATTAATAAAAAAAATACTAAACTTTATCTGACAAATTGACAATTTTGTAACTCCGGATTACTTTGAACAGAAGACTTTCATAGTATACAGAGAATGCACAAAAGTGTAACTATTGAATGAACATAATGACAAAAAATACAATTACATATATTGTATGTCACTGCATTCACCCTGATCTAATTTAAATACGAATCTATATTTTTGCAATCATATACAAGTTTTTTTAAATAGAATAGGCTGAGTTGCTTGTCATTTCTTCTTAGCTTCTTCAAACTGATAGTAGATTTGACTACCTGTCGGTAAACATCATCTTATACCATTCATTCGATATTGGCGTAGTTACTGTCAGTAAATTATCTATACATATAAATAAAATTGGAGCGTCTGTTTGTAATATTGAAATAACCATCTTTTACTACATGCATATGAATATAAATACGGTACCTACATATACCAAAAAAATACTTTTTACCATTTTTGTCTGTCTGTCTGTTTGTTCCGGGTAATGGCTAGACCGATTTTGACGGGGCTTTTTATTAGCAGATAGCTGATGTAATAAGAAGTAACTTAGGCTACTTTTATTTTAGAAAAATATAGTTAAAATCCACGCGGACGAAGTCGCGGATACAGCTAGTATAATATATAAATATAAATATTTTGTTTTTTTTATACTATCTGTCTATTAAAAATCACGAATAGTTTTTGCGTAAAACTGTAATAAAACATCCACTCGTCTTTATTAATTTTTATAATTCCAAAATACATATTTAGATGAATAAACATATTTTGATTTCTATCTGTGTGTTGAAATTCAATAGTAGTTTTTGCATAAAACTGTATCGAACATCCAACCATCTTAACAAAGCAATTTTTTTTATAAGTCTAAAATATATTTACATGAGAAATTATTGATTTTCTATTTGTTCATAGAAATTCTATAGTCATTTTTGCGTAAAACTGTATCAAGCATCCATCCGCGTTCATACATTTGCTAAAATTTCTTAAATATATACTGAATACTCTAATATCTAGTTATCTCCATCTATACATTGTAATTGAGGAATGATATTATCGAGAGCGTAAGCCTCGGTAACAGCTCGTTAGAACATCTATCAAAGTGCTGGAAACTAATCCGTCAGATGCAGCTGTAAACCATCCCATTAAACCGTAGTTAGCGAATACGGTTGATGAAGCACGACGCCCCGCAATAGTTGGGATGTAGATTGGTATAGTCTACGAATAAATTGAACTATCGGTGTGGAACATACGTCCATCAAATTCTGTTATCACTTAAACTTGATTATGTAAAGTATTTTAAGCTGGACAAAGCATATGTTAAAATGGAGTACGCGATTCTTTGGCACTCTAAAGACGAGACTAGAAGACGGCGACCAAAGAACACGTTGAAAAGACTATATCAATCGGGACAACTCTGGAATAGGGTTGTGGAAGACTGAGTTTAATGGAAAGAGCTGGAGGAGGACATCGCACTTCCGTGGGTACGTACCTAAGCAACAATTTATACAAAATCGACCTAGGTAAATAATAACCTTATGATGATATCTAATTAAGTATTAAAACTTCATTAGGTTTATATTGTTGCAATAAATCAGTCACTTTTTGAGGTACTTAAGGTATGAAATAGTATAAAAAATCGCTGTTTTTTCTGTCTATTGTTATGCTTGCTACTTCTAAACCAAACAACAAAAATTTATTTTCTTTTTACTAACATTTAGAGAATTTCTTCAAGAAGGTTTATATGCATAATCCATGCATTTAGTTTTATGACATATGTCACGTATACTGTATTGAACACATGTGCTAAAAGATAGGTTTCTTATATATATATATATACATATATATATATATATATATATTAGTACCTTTATACTAAATTTCATTCCGTATATTTTCAACACACAGCCCGTTTATTAGCAATTATAATCTGCATATGCTAATTCAATCCTAAACGCCAGGCAACAAAGTTTGCTTTAGAATGTTCTATATTAACCTCATCGATATCCAACTGACCTCACGTCAACAATATAGGCATGAAACAGGTAATAAGCGTGTATGATAATGTCACAATAAATTTCAATTTTAACATAAACAAATTATCTTACCTACATTTATAGTATCTTAAAACAACGGTGGTTTAGTGGTTTAGCACACCGCTTTACTTCCGATGGTCGCAGGTTCGAATCCTCGCATGATGAAAATATTTCTATTCACGAGTATGATTGTTTGTATATTATATATGTATTTCTATATATATTACATATGAATTTACAAAAACAATGTATCGATGTAGTTATATCAGATGTTTAGTACCCATAACACAAGCTTCGCTTAGATTGAGACTGGATAGTGCTTTGTGAATTGTCCTGATATATTATATTATATCATTGTTACTCTAAAAAAATAATAAAACAGATATATTACCTTCACGACTATAATATTAGATGGGGTAATCATAGTTATTGTTTACTCTCGACGTTGTAGTAAAAGTAGGATTTCACGCTAGGTTTATTTCAAAAAATTAACCATGTTTCCACAATCAGTGTGTCAGTCAGAAATCTTTACATAGTCGGTACCGCTGTCTGTACGCATAGACCTTTTACACTAAGTAATCATCCTCATGAACTTAAGTTTTTGTACTGTGCGAGAGGAATCGATCCCGCGATCATCGGAAGTAAAGTGCTGTTCTAAAAGCAAGACTTCAAATGCCGTCAAAACATAAATCCAGCATATCGAACAGGATCAAGTCTTCTATCAAATATATAGTTAGTTGACACTGTACAAAGTGCCTCTACTCTCTATATTGACATGCACTCAATTTACACTGAAATTCTATAGACACAATATATTGCGAATATAGCCTCTAAACTCAGCAATTACTCTCAAACAGGCAATTTCGTTGAAAGCTGAAACAGTTTCAGAATAGAAATGCTATCTAATTCCAATCTAGACAAATTTAAAACTGCTATTAGAAATATATTGTTTGATAAAACTTATTATACGGTTCTTGATTTCCTGACTGATACATTGACGTAAAAACAATTGATTAACGACTTGTATAATGACGTAATGCAGTGATTTTATTTGATTTAACATAAATTGTATCTACAAGTTTAATTTTTGCACACCTCGGATCTCGACAACATATTGTTAACACCTTATTTCTTATCTTCATTTAGCAAATGAAGTATTATTATTATTAATATAGTTATCGACACATATTTTATGATTTTGTGGAACTGGGTCACACCCACTATTTTCGAAATGGCGTCTTATGAACAGTTACTCGGAAAAATGGCATTTCCCGAGCAAACCACTAACGGAACGGATGAGTTATGCGCGTGTGTCTAATAATAAAAAGAGCTTGTCCTGTCTAGAACTGCAGTGGGTTTTATACTAGAACGTGTATGTATTAACTGGCTCCTACCAGATTTAACTGGGCAGCGAGAGAAACACCAGTGGTGAAAGTGAGTACATTGGTCAGGGCCCCTTAAACCTACACCCGGGTCACAAGTGCTGGAAACTGTTCGGAGTTATCCTCTCTACCACACGATAGATCCGGTCCCAGTAAGGTGAATCCATGGAATACTAAGAAGCTTCTTTTTTATTCTTAGAGAATAAAAAAAATTGAAATGTGAAACAGAAGCATGACTACTGTCAATTCTAAAACTGCTGATCTAGATCATACCAAATTGGTCCTTATCAGTCGCCGACTGATAAGGAACAATGAGTCAGAAGTGCTTCACTAGTCGATTACTGAAACAATAAGAGTTATCAATCAATTTGTTATGGATGACAAAATTATTACACTTTTATTAATTATCTTTCAAAAATAACTACACTTTTGCACCAATCATTTGTGTACAATGAATTAGAAAATTAAGATATAACGGTTAAAAAAGCAACAAAAATTAACAACAATAATAATTCGACATAACGTTTCTTTTAACGACTAAGGTTTCTTAAAGACTAAATTTATTATTTTATTTGAGGAGAATTTAAGGTCGTTGATGATATGATGATGATGAAGATGATGATGATGATGATAAAATCACGTATTTCAAAAAGAATGACCATTATAATGGAGCAAAGGAAAATATGTATTTACAATGTATATATAAAAAATATAATAAAAGTCTAAAAGATGTGTCGTGCACTCTACTCTTACTCTTATATTGTTAAAACGATTTCCGGACGGGTAGAGGGAGAGTTATGGAGGCAACATTTTACAGTTTTTGCTATACCTCGAAAAAATTAAGATCCGGGTTATCCATCGGTCTATAAGTTATGCAGTAAAATTGAACCGAATGTTTACAGTTCAAAACAATCCCTAACACTACTCTAGAGTTGTGGTAACCTAGTAAAATTCCTCTATATGGGGAACAATGAACGAAACATCACGAAGCACTGTCTATTGTGGCGAGGCCTATTGTATTTTTAGAAGCTTTTGTTATAAACTTGAGTAATCCACTACACGGCTTTTGTTTTTTTCATGTACATTATATAGACGGAGGCAGGTGTTTTACACATTAATAAAATGTAGATCTCATAAACAGACTTAAATTTTAAATTTCATTTCGTCCTAATAAACTGACAGACTAAGGTCGGATTTCACCAATGAAACTGATCACGTTTAGTTCGTACTGAACGCCATTAAAATGTTTTAACGTGTTCAAAGCTTCATTTTGCATTTCACCACTACAAATTTCGCTAAACACTTTTAAAAATTCTGAAGATCTGATTTCCTACAGTTAACTCTTTAAACGTATTTAAAGCAGCTGTCAGTTGTCAAACAGTCATCAATCAAATATTTGACAATACAATATCGGGAATAAAAAGAAAATTGACAGTAATATAAAAAATCCTCTATAAAATATTTTTTTAAAGCAGGTGTCAGTTGTCAATATTTTGTAGTCGATCAATCAAAATTAAAAATTAAAAAACTTATCCTAATTATCACGTGATTGAATTATAAAAATTTCTTAGAATTATTTTATTTAAATTACCCAAATATTATTTTATGAGCGTGTAACACTGTGAACGAATAAAAATGTAAACTTCATTTTGGTAAACGCGATCTGTATAATATTGGTGAATTCCATTTAAAGTAAAACGAGATCAACGTCGTTCATTTTTTCGAGTTCACGCTGAACTCCGTTTCCTTGAACGTGTTTATGCTACGATTGGTGAAATCCGACCTAAAATATGGAAAGCGTCGTCTATGAAATTGCTACACACTTTAAACAGAGTCCATGTGTGTAATGTTAATTTATTGTGTGTAAATTTATAATATATGCAAGGGCAATTATAAATAAATAAACCATTAATTTAACAACATGATTCAGAAACAAAAGATTAAAAAAAATCATTACATAGAATAAAACAAAGTCGCTGTCGCTATGTATGCTTAAATCTTTAAAGATTACTACTAGACTACGCAACGGATCTTGAAGCCTTTTTTTTTAATAGATAGAGTGATTCATTTTATAAAATAAGAATTTTATAAAATAAGGAAAGGATGGTTTCAGAGATGCTAGACGTTTTAGAATCTTGCTTTCTATAGTCGCAAGTTCGATTCTCATTCGATACAAATATTTTATCGACGAGTATAAATATTGATTTTGGTATATCATCTATAGCTCCTATTTTTTTCCGGATGATTTTTTTTTTAAGGGAATGTTCACCCACCTGCAGTATTTACGCTGACGGGGCACCAGTGGTGGATGATAAGATGAACATACCGGGAATGTCACGATAGTTTCCAGGGAGAACTGCGTGGAGGTCGATCTGACATGCAATCTTGTTTGGATCTTGCTAGCAATCATCATTTCATCATCTTGTCATCATTATCATCATCGGGATCATTAGTCCACATTACTATCCCCTTACCCCCCCCCCCCCCCCCCCCCGCGGGTTTGCAGTATCATCTGCACTCGCCCCCTATCGTCCGGTGAAACTGTAAGCAGCTAGAGACTGCAGCATTAGAGTAGTTTGAAAAAAAAGTATGTTTCTATGTACTTATTTAAAAAAAGTATAAGTTGTTTAGTTTACCTCTGCATTGTTAGGAGTGGATGGTGCTTTGTGAATCGCCCAGTGTTATTATTTAGTAATCTTCAAGTATAACAGAATGGACTGACAAAGCGCTATTTCTTATTATTCATTTTGTTTTCTTCGTCTATCTACCATTTCTACTCTACTATTTGTTACTTTTATTTTTTTCGTATTTCAGTTTCCAAAATTAATACTTAGAGGTTTAATAGCCAATGACGGCCTCGGTGGTCTAGCGGTTTAGCATACCGCCTTACTTCCGATGGTCGCGGGTTTGATTCCTCGTACAGTACAAACACTTGTACTCATGTATATTGTTAGATTATTAAATCAATAATTTTAATTGGACTGTATATTTAATAAATAATTTATGGGAGTACAGTTTATATGGCTTAACGGTTAGAAAAAGGGTTGAAAGTCAGTTTGAATGAAACTTAAATTGTCTGTTACAAAATTATATACTACAAAATATTTATATTTATTTTATGTTTAAAGTGTTTTAAAATAATATGTTTGTTTCTATCGGTCGCGGTGTTTACTATGTATGTATGTATGTATGAAAAAAAAAATAACTAGCTCAACTTAGGTCTAGCTATGTGAATTGTCCTAAGATTATTATTATTATAATGTGTCTCTGGAATGCGTCTACTAAATCCAAAAAGTTTTTCAAATACAACGAGCAGTACCTACTAGAAATTAATGCATTCAAATAGACAAAAACTCGTTCATATAAACTTCAGCTTTGTATATTTAATATATATTGTTATATTTAGTATATATTCTTATATCCTCTTAAGAATTCAGATCTCCGTTTAAAGCCACCTAAAACCGAATGAAAATATATGACTACGTTGCTACTAACGAAAAAAAAATCCCAAATGTTCTCACTATCAGCATATTCCCAGTTTTCTGCCTCGTTGCCTTTTCAGGGATAATGAAGTTCCCCATTTGTTTTTGTGGCTCACGGCATCTGGACCTATAAACAGTACAAACTGGTCCCGTGATAGGCCATTGTTACACCATCACACGCTCCACATGCTTTTATAGCATGTACGGTATACCCATTGCTATTTGATCATTAACATAATAGTATTATTAGTAAAGTGCTGTGTTATGGGTACTAGACAACTGATATGAATACGTAGATTTTTTTGTAAATACATATATACATAGAAAATACACAGACAATCATACTAGAATCACACCCGCAATCATCGGAAGTGAGACGTTGTGCTAAATCACTAGACCACTCAGGTCGTCTTTGCTATTTCATCATTAATATATTGGTGCTGGCAAAAAAATCTGTACTGAACCCTCATTGAATCTAGAACTAAGGAGAAATATTTATTTCAGTAAATCAATCAATTAACTTGGACAATAAACACAGCGCCATCTAGTCCCACGGTAAGCAGAGCTAGTGTTTTGGGTACTATACAACTGATTTAAATACATAGTTTTTTTTTATAAATACATATATACATATAGAAAATACCCAGACCGATACAAACAATCATACTCATGAATACAAATGTTTGTATGCGAACCTGCGACCATCAGAAGTAAAGCGGTGAGCTAAACCGTAAGACCACTAAGACTGTCTAATACGAATTTTAATGAAGAAGAATGAATAATCTATATTAAAATAAATTTAATATAAATCAAAACCTTTGAATAGTTATATATATTTTTTTCTTTTACCAATTTCTTTGGTCGAACATTTTTTCCTCCATTTATCGCACGGTGCAAATATTTGTATTCATGAGTATGATTGTTTGTATCTGTTTGTGTGTTTTCTATGTATTATATGTATGTATTTACAATAAATAATATATATTTGTTGGCGTCCGACCGCCGAACTCCTTTGATACTATTATTATTTTTAAATTTATATATTTTTAGAACAGTTCTTTTTTATATGTCATGTTATTTGATATCTTCACTTTATTGTTCTCTCATTGTCCTTTTGATAGTTCGCAACTGCACATTAATATATTATATTATTATAAACTACGTGTTTTCATCATTTGGATACTCATACAGTCCACCGATCTATTATAGTATTTATATCAGTTGTCTAGTACCCATAACACAAGTTTTGCTTACCGTGGAACTAGATGGTGCTGTGTTAATTGTCCAGAGTAATTTATTTATATATATTGTTATGGAATATTATATTAAATCTATTTGCAGCAAAAAATATTCAATTCAAAAACACATCAGTACAATAATTCAACTCTTCCGAGTATTGTGAAAACCAATTTCAAACTCTCGGAACTAATTCTGAACTTAACAGGTCGACTAAGTCAAATTTGGGAATTATCCTACCGAACATAAAACGTTACCACAAAGACGTATTGTTAGAGCGTCTTTGTTGCAATATTGATAACTTTATCCACTATCGTTGTATATTTTTTAATAGTTTTAATTTCAACGTAGAAAATACGATAACATTTTGTTTTCGTGCCCTAATATATTATATATCCGAATTTAATCTATAATGATGGTTCTTCTTGAACTTGGTACAATAAAAACAAAAAAATATATTGTTAAATTAACATAATAATGTTTTTTTACAAATTCAGAACTCTGAAATTATAAAATGACTAATTTATAAATAAAGGAAATATAGTAATTTTATTGCAAATAATAATTATTTAAAAAAAGGAGGTTTTGAAATCAGCTGTATTTTATTATGTGAAGTAAGTTCTTTATTTAATCAAATAACAACTTCTATTACATCTAGAGTTAGACAAATAAGGAAAATAATAAATTGATGCAATAATAGAAAGTAAATTCTATTTTTCTTAGGTATATAATTCTAACAGAAAACATTTTAAACACATTTACAGGAAAATAGTAGCTTTTCAATGTTGCCAGCGACATACTACAGACTCAACGACACAACAACATATGTATTGTAATATTTTGTAATTTCTTGAAATAAATAATTATATTATATCATCTAGAATATACTGCATTGAGTTTACATAATTGTTTAAGTACGTACATAAATAAATAAATTTATTTATATCACATCTAAAATATCATCTCAGTGGCATCGGCTCTGATGTTAGCTAAGACAATACGGGGACCGTGGTTATCTGCTTATCTTGAATTTTGTGCTTGGATGACTCCAGATCCGAGATCTAAGGATGTTAAAGTAACTTTGATGTTAAATTACGGTAAATACAGAGGCACCTGAAAAATTACGTAAAACTAGAGGCCAATCGGTCTATTCTAAAATGGTTCTACCGTTAAAATAAAACGGTTTTGGTTTAGATTTAGTTCAGATATCAGACGGCTTCGATGGTCTAGCGGTTTAGCACAACTTTGCTTTCAGATGGTCGCGAGTTCGATTCCTTGCAATGTACAAACATTTGTATTCATGAATATGATTATTTGTATTGGTTTGGGTGTTTTTTATGTATATTATGTACATATTATAAAAAAATATATATTTAAATAATATATATTTAAGAAACGGATATTGATAATAAAAAAAAATCTGTGAACAATTACGCAGTTGCAGTAATTATATCAACACATGTAGATGTCTTAAAATAAATAAATAACGAATTTAATCATTATTAAAAAAACAAATTATATATTTTCTCCTAGAAGTAAAACATACTTAAAGATCAAACGAACTTACCAAGTGAAGTTCGATCATAATTATGTGACAGCTTCATTCTTAGCGATTTGTGTTTACATATTATAGTAGTATTCCCAAGCACCAGCCTCGCACGGTAGATAATAGTTTTTTTTTTTTATAAAAATAAAAACTAGTTCTTGTATTGACTATTCCCTTACTACCTCCCACTACTTACCCGATACGGGTGGATATTCTTGTTACTGCGCTCATTTTGTTTAAAGTAAAGTTTTCATTTCAAATTTTATGTAGTTTTTATTTTATTTTTCGCTTCACACTTCTCACTTTATTGTCCGGGTTTGGGATATTAGAAAGAACTTCAGCTAAATTATTATTTATTTATTTTTTACAATACGCACATAAGTATATACATATATGAATGCATCAAGTGGGTGGGTGTGAATAAATCGCTAAGAATGGATTTAATCATTATTAAAAAAAATAATTAGATATTTTTTCCTAGAAGTAAAACATACTCGTACTACGGTAGATACTATATCTTCTTACATAAACATATACTTATATCACCTCTACATACACGTCCGTCATTAAAATTCATTGTTAATTTTTTCGCAAAGCAATCTCCATTGCGTTCCAATTTATAAGAAAAAGGTTGAACTTTTTTTTTACATAAATTGGTTGTAGTATAATAAATTAAGTCTCGTTACACGCAGAAGGTTTTTGGGGAAATATCTTTTTTTTTAGCAAGCTCGCGATAATGAGGGCTCTAATAGGCTGTATGGATAATTTCTTTGAAATGCTGTTGTTTTTTTTTTACACCCGAAATTGTTCCCGAAAAATGTGAACACAAGGGATTTTTAAGACAAATTTAATAGGCACACGAATTGTAGGCCTTAAGGCGTATCTCGCATCTTTATGTGTTTTTTTAACTGATTTTTATTTTGAGAAACGAATTGTGACACGCGGTTTTACTCTGTTGGAGATATTCAGTGGATATAATAATCTCAGAACAATTCACACAGCGCCATTTAGATCCAATTTAAGATAACTAAAGCTTGTGTTATGGATAACTAACTAAGATAACTGATACATACATATTTATTTTCGTATATATAATAATAATAATAATAATCTCAGGACAATTCACACAGCGCCATCTAGATCCAAGTTAAGCTAGCTAAAGCTTGTGTTATGGGTACTAGATAACTGATACATATACATATAAATACATACATGTATATATATACAAACAATCATTACAAATGTTTGTACCGTGCGAGGAATAGGTCGTAAAGCGGTGTGCTTGACCAAGACCACCGAGGTCGTCAAATATATACATATTATACATAGAAAACACCGAGGCCGGTACAAACAATAATTCTAATGAATACAAATATTTGTGCAGTACGCGGAATCGAACCTGCGACCATCGGAAGTAAGCTAAACCGCTAGACCACCGAGGCCGTTATGGCCTATTAATGAATCTAAATTATAATGAATCATGTTGTTAAATTAACGATTAATTTATTTATATATTATATATAGATAATAAATTTATATGGCAAAACAACATTTGCCAGGTCTGATAGTCTTTTTAAATATATATAACTCAAAGGTGACTGACATAGTGATCTATCAACGGACAGGCCAGACCACTGGACGGATCGGGCTGAGACTTTGCTTGCATAAAGCTACTATGACGTAGTCATCCCCTAAGAAAGGATTTTTATAAATTCCATCCCTAAAGGGACAAATTAAACCGAGCGAAACCGCGAGCAAAAGCTAGTGCTATATAAAATTCTCACTTACACAACACTTGGCAGCTTTTTAAATATGTGCTAAGACTATAAACTATCGAGATCAAATTTAGATTAGCATTTTGTAACTTTGTTATACCTATCTGGTAAAGTTCCATACGTTTCCATGGTCATTGGTATAATTGGTCATAAAATTATTAATTACTGGTGATACAAACTAAGCAACGAGACAAAGTGATTACTATATAGTATTTTTAACGGCCTAGTGGGTGAATTTTCTGCTCATTTTGTCATTCTCCATTGACCAACGTAAACCATTAGCGCAGGAGGGTACATTATTCCATTATCATCCAATAAAAAACTCTACGTCTAATCCTGTATGTATATTATACATAAAAATGTATTTGAATTTAGAACACAATTTAATAAGAGTATTATCATCATCATCATCATCTTCAGCCCACTGCAGCCCACTGCTGGACATAGGCCTTTCCCAAGGTATGCCATTGGGCACGATGCTCAGACCTTCTTGTCCAATCTTTACGTTGGTCCATCTAGTTACGGGGCATTATACGCTACATTTGCCTATAGTATATTTAGAACATAATATGCGCATTTATATAATCATTAGTACAGTTAATTATATATCGATTATACTGTATTCAACTTTTCTGCTAAGTCGCTTAAAAGTCAATTTATTTTTCAATCAACATGAAATAATGGCTACCCTACGCCTAGCTAGGCGTTAAATTTCCGTCCCCTCAGATCCGGAGGGAGGAAATGTTTGTAGTCTGAAGATGTTTCAGCATTACACAATAGTACACTGAAGAATTTAAAAGTAAATACTTTAATGTTAAAATTAAATGAATCACTGATGTGTGGTGTGATAAGGTTGAATACATTAGAGGTAGTATGAAAGTGGCGCCGGTGTCGGAAAAGTTGAAGAGTAATCGTCTGTCATGGTATGGACATGTAAGGCAGAGAATATTTTAAAGAAAGTATTGTATATATGGATGGTAAGGCTGGAAAAGAGACGGATGGACTGTCTGATAGAGAATATGGCAAGAAAGGGAGTAAATAACGAGCTGACTGCGTACAGAAATGAATGTAAGAGAATAACATATCGACCCCGAATGAATTGAGTAAGGAAGATTAGGATGAAAATTAAATGAATGACCTCACCGCACGGGTGCATATATTATATATATAAACCTTCCTCTTGAATCACTCTATCTATTGCTCAGAACTGCATTAAAATTAAGCACTAAAAAGGCAGCGGAAACACTTCATTCATCATATACTATGTAAAAATAATATTCAAAACGCACGATGTGCTTCTAAAGTGACGAAATGCCCTAAATCTTATTAACGGGGAGCGGCTTTCCAATTACCGGGAGTTAATCGAAAATTTAAAATCAACGCACGCCGAATTATCATTTCATCTTCTTTCTTCAATTGAAATGGTTTCCGGCAGTCGGCAGTTGATGATTTTGAATGTTATAGATGTACAAATTCATTCTTTCTTCAGATTCAGTCTCATTCTCATTTCAACATCATTCTTTTTCTATAAGAAACACAAGGGACAAACGAGCATGTGGTTCACCTGATGCACCAACATCAGGGGAATTGTAAGTACGTTGTCGGCCTTTTAAAAAGGAATGAGCTCTTTTCTTGAAGGTTATTGAAATCTATGGGTTCGGAAATATCATTGCTAGAAGGTGATTCTATAACAAAAAGTTTCTAGAAATCCGCACTGTGGAGGACCGCCTTTCATCCAAATGATCAGGATAAAAAAGTGAGGTAATTATTTATTTTATAATATTACAAACTGAAATCTATGATATTATATATTTGAAACCAATTTGTGTGCTCGCAAAAGTTTTGTAGTTTTTATTTTAATACACAGCTATGTTGCATGTTTACTAAGGGAGCCGGAGCCGGAGCTGACTCTCCTAAACACAGTTTATTGTGTTATATACCTATCTGAAAGGCCACTTTACCTACCCTCTTTACGGTCTGTATATCATTACATAGTATAAAGCAAAGTCGCTGTCGCTGTCTGTCTGTCTCTATGTATGACGACGGATTTTGAAGCGGTTTTTTTTAATTGATAGAGTGATTCAAGAGGAAGGATTACATGTATAATATATGTACATCCGTGGCGAGTAGCTAGTTTTAATATAAGTTTTATTTTAAAATGAACTGTAACTAGTTAGTACTTAGTGTCTTTTTGGATCAATAAAATTACATACATTACATTACGTTTTATACTAAGTAATGATAATACTATTGAATAAAAATCTAGTTTTACCTATACAATGTGAAACTGAATAAGTTTTTAAATCAATTGGTGATTTTTAAATAATTATACTGATTGAAGTCTCCTACTATGTGTAATTATTCTAACTATATTTTAGGAACTACAGACATTTTCTTCTAGTACTTTTACAGGTACGTGAGAAGTTAAGTTTAGTGACATAAAAATATTCAGATTTGCAGTTGCATGTTAATGCCTTAAATGATCTACGGATTTAGATAAGAGATGGAAGCGAAAGACGAGATGATACCTCGACTTCTTCCGTTTTGGCACGAGTGACATCCACGGCTGCTCAGATAAACGCTTGGCACGAGAATATACGGTGCAGCATTTATTATTTAAGATGAGTTATGGGTTTATATTTATAACTAGCGGAGCACGTTACTTTGTATGCGTTTAACTTTTTTATTTATAAACGTATTGGAATAAAACAAATATACAATTTTAGATCAAGCTTCCCACAATATACTAGTGGAAACCAAACTCAAATAGGTTAAGCCGTTTTTGAGATAAATAGGCATTAATTCTAAAATTTATCATATTGGGTTCTATATATGCTACACTTTGCTATTTCCATATTACGAGAAATTAAAAAAACAACATCTGCCTTCGCTGCGACGATCAAACATGTATTTTTTTTAAATAAAAACATAATATCTTATTTGTTGATAATTCAGCTTTTAATAGGTGAGAGAATATAAAATCGCTTACGTACTTTTATATTAAATTTGTTATCGGAATTCCCATCACCGGAAGATCTTTTTTTTTTTTAATAGTTGAATTTGAATATGGATTTATATACATGTGTATTCTAATGGTATACACTATCAGAGCACTAGTGGAGAATGTTAGTCGGAAATATAAATTGACACAAAAGGTTCATTGGTGATAGCCAAATTCGAAGTCATGACCATTAGTGTCTGAGTCGGAATAATAAACAACTACACCACGGTGTTTTTACCTACCTAATCAATATCAATACAGCAATATCGAGGGTCTAATAGAAAAAAATGCGGTGCTCACTTATTCACTGGTAATGTTGCCTCGGGGCGTACGAACCTACATAACACCTCCATTTCTAGATTTTATAACCACATTATCTTTTGCGGTCGCGTAATCTTGTAAAATAAATTGAATTTTCAACGACAACGTACAACTTTCAAAACTTCACAAAGGTGTTTGGCATACCGCCTTATTACCGATGTTCACAGGTTCGATTCTTCATGCGGTACAAACATTTGTATTCATTAATATGATTATTTGTATCTATGTATATATTTAAGTATTTGAGATAATTTTCCTGTACCTATAACACAAGATCTAGTTAGATTGGGACTAGATGGCGTTGTGTTAATTATCCACAATTATTATCATTCACTAAGTTGATGTTACACTAATAGAAGAATTAGCAACTGAATTATACCAGATCTAAGCGGCAGCCCTGAAATAATGGTTTATTTCTGGTGAATTCTCCTTTGGGCTGACCCTGGCTGAATTAGTCTGGCCTGAATTCATGCTCATCCCATCATCCCCCACAGGTGCCCCGCCAGCTTATATCATCAGCACCAGAGCGTATACCGTTCCATCATCAATAAAAAAACAGTGTAGTATATATTACAGAATGTAGAGAAAATAATAGAAAAACCAATTATTTCATAAATATTTTAATATCATAGTTTTATTAAGCTATTAATTACAAAAATTATTATACACAACGTTGTCTATGTATTACATAGATAACTTACTTTAACTACAAAGTCTTTGGTTTTTTATACATAAATAATTTTATAAACTAGTGGTCGCCTAATGGTCGAAAATCAACCATAATAATTAATAATTTTGAACATTATTAAGGTACTATTGTCACAAATTTACTTATCTATACATATAAAAAAAATTGGAGTGTCTGTTTGTAATATTAAAATAACCGTTTTTTACTACAAGCATATGAATATAAATACGGTACATACACCAAAATAAGATTTTTTACAATTTTTGTCTGTCTGTCTGTTTGTTACGGCTAAACTCGGAAATGGTTGGACCGATTTTGACGGGACCTTTTTTGGCAGGTAGCTGATGTAATAAGGAGTAACTTAGACTACTTTTATTTTAGAAAAATAAAGTTAAATTCCACGCAGACGACGTTGCGGGAACAGCTAGTTTATAATATACGTATAGATTACTAGATAATCCGAGATTAAATTAATTTGGTCTAAAATTTGACGGCCTCGGTGGTCTAGCGGTTTAGACAGTGTCTTCCGAAGGGCGCGGATTCAATTCCTTGCACAGTACAAACATTTGTATTCGGGAGTATGATTATTTGTATTGGTCTGTTTCCTATGTCTATTATATATGAATTTACTAAAAAAAATGTATGTATTTATATAAATTGTCTAATACCCATAACACAAGATTTACTTAGGGTCTAGATGGCGCTGTGTGGATTATCCTAGGTTGATATAATTTAAGAGTATCTCTCTATTGAACTCCACTCAGTTTATATTTAATCTGAGTCTAATTCAATTGAATCGTCCGAATCTTTTTCTTGTGTTGCTGAGTTCCCTGAGACACTCGGTTCTGGTTGGGACGCAGTTTCTTCTAGAAGCTTCTGTAATTCCTCCTTTTGTCTTCTTTTGAAAAATCCTAACTGTAATTTCAAAGAAAAGCAACATAAGCTGAACAGTCAATAAGGTAAGTAGTCGCTTGGCAGCTTGCTTAATAAAATGTATTTCAATAAACGTTATGATTTGACGACCTCGGTGGTCTAGCGGTCTAGCACACCGCTTTACGACCATTGGTCGCGGGTTCGATTCCTCGCACGGCACAAACAATTTGTATTCATGAGTATGATTGTTTGTATCGGTCTGGGTGTTTTCTATCTATAATATGTATGTATTTACAAAAAAAAAAACTATGTATATATGTATCAGTTATCTAGTACCCATAACACAAGCTTTAACTAGCTTAACTTGGGTCTAGATGGCGCTGTGTGAATTGTCCTGAGATTATTATTATTATTATTATAGATTAGTCAGTCAAATTACTGTGCCATGACGTTGTAGTCCTCCCGGAAGGCATCACGAGCATCTCATGATAACGTGATGCCTTGCTGCTGTTCATGCACATAATCGAGGGTCATAACTTACCATCAGGTGGACTGTCAGTTTATTCCTCAATCTAATTACAAAAAGATCTATAATTTTATGTAATAGATAGATTTACTAGCTCTGCCTACGGTTTCACCCGCGTAAACGTTATAGCCTACTAGCTAGCTACACGCCCCGGTTTTGTACGAGAGTACATATATTATATATATAAACCTTTCACTTTAATCACTCTATTCTCTATTGTAAAAATCCGTTGCGTCGTTTAAAAGATATAAGCGAACAGACAGCGGAATCGACTTCATTTTATACTATGTAATTATAAAGATATATTATTCTGATTATAAGCTATATTATAGTAAAATTTCATTAAAATATATTCAGTAGTTTTGGCGTGAAAAAGTAACAAACGTTACCCTACCACCCTTGTAGTTCCACCACTTCGTAGAACTATACTCGGTGCTAGTTCTCCTAGACTGTATAACAATTTACTCCAAGACTGAGTAAATTGTTGAACGAATATACTGACATCATAGACATCCACTTTGACGCAATCAGTGCATATCAAATATATACGACCATTTAATAGCTCCATCGGAGCCGTGAAAAAAATATATTTTATTATTATTTTAATATTAAACACTCACACACAAAAACATACATACTCACATACACACACACACGCACACATATACATGTATACCCACGTATTAGAATAGATAATAAACATACTCATAATAAAAAAACAGTTAATTTAAGATTTTTGTTATATAACTTTTGTATATTATTTTGCATGCCATGTTCGCCTATAAATAATTGTGAAAATAGACCATAATTCATTACATATAATTAACGAAATTATATGATTGCAACAATTGTTGGTGAATCTAAATAAAAAAAAACATGCACCCATACATCTATCCGCACTCACAAACTTGCGTTTATAACAATAGTAAAATTCTTACCATGTACATAATAATTGTGACTACAACCAGAATTAGTAACCCGCCGATTACACCTGCTATCAGCGGCCAAATAGGCCACACAGGTTCCAACACGATACAAGTGGTAACAGCTGCCATCCTATTAAAAAAAAATCTTATACAGTTACCACTTTCTACAGGTGGCCAATTGGCTTGTTCACCATTCCATAAAAAAATAAAAAATATTAGAAGTCTTATGTGAGGTCTTTAGGTATTGTTTAAACATATTAATATAGATTATTTAATTGACTCAGTGCTAATTGGTAGTTTGTATTCACACACTTCAACTTAAAAATGTAAAGTAACAATAAAAACATTTAAAAGAGCAACACGCAAGTTTCTTGTTCGTTCTTCTTGTAATGAGACAGCTTTCCGAATGAGCGGTAGATTAAAAAATAAAAGTGATGACTATTCAAAAGTACTTCAATGTAAGTTTATTTGTATAAATGATTTTCTATTCTATTCTATTCTAGAACTACAGATGTTACCATACATATATATATATATATACATATAGTGAACTGGACGATAGGGAAAAAATATTAATATAAAAAAACTTGACGTTTCTAAGTAGCTAAAGTGTCCTGTATGAATGATTTGATTTGATTTAACTGTTTCTGACTCTCACTTAGAATAGACGTTAAGGGACACAGTCACCTAGATACATAAAATAATAATTGCATTTAATAATGTCTAGTAAGACAAATTCAAAATTGTCTACTAGGCACTGCTGTATCTAAACTGTGTCACCCCACCTTACAATTTCCTATTTTTATTTCGTATATAAGATCATTATTTCTATGTACACATTGTCAGTTTATCATCATCTGTAATATACATCGTCTCGACCAACAACATCCTATTATTCACCCGCAACAGACCTCAATAGAATAATCCTGGAAATAGGATAAGAAATGAAATTGAAGTACTTACTTGTATTCATCTTCTGTTTTCAACTCAAATTTAGAAGTCACGTTGATAGTGATGTTCGTTTCCAATAATTTTCCTGAAATAAACGAATTTATTTATTAGTCCAGACTGGAAATATGCGTTCAGGGAATGAAATTTGTACTAACAATCCCTTTTTTCGGTCTACTCTAATGTTATTGGCCGCACCTAGCCTTTACAGCTTCACCGGATGACCGGGCGAGTGCAGGCCCACAGAAAAACTTATGAAAAAACTGTATGGTTATGAAAAGAGAGTCAAACAGAACAAAGAGGACAATTTCACATTTGTAACATTAATATCAGTATATAGTAACATTTTATTTTATTTCATGTCATTAAAATTCATAAAGCGCCTGTATGATAGTTGGACATCCAGCAAAAATTCATTTCATTTCATTAAACTTCAATTAGAGCTTGTATAATTTTAAAAACAGCCACCAACATAACTGCATTGTTAAACTATGGGTAAGTAATTCTAGTTTTAATTCAATTAAAGCGAGGGCTCGAATGAATGGAAGAGTTTTACTTAATTGGAAACTCGAATATGGTAGAATTAAAGCATTCAGCAAGTTTTACCTGAATTTCAGTTTTAAATAAGTGCTTTAGTTAACTAAAAAAGTGTACCAATGAATACGGAAGCTATTAGTGAATTACTGGCAACTAAATCTTCTTCTTCTTCTTCTTATCTGATACGTTCTTGACAGAATGCTAATGGTTATTATGTAGTGGAATATGAGGTTGATGTCATCCGCCATACGACAGCTAGCCATTTGTCTCTACTGGCTGCCATTCTAGTATACTCGTGGAATACCAGAACCATTGCTATAGGGAACTCTAATTTCGTTTGTACTTTTATAATATTACTGTTTGTCGCGGTGTCGCCTACGTGAATTTACAACCTATCTAATGTTAAGAAAAATAGTATTCATATACATGAAATCTAATATTTTCTCTTCATAACATTAGCTACCTTTAAATATGTAAATTTGTGTATGTTTTGTATGTATATTTTATTTTATTTACATAAGTGTATACAATTTTTATGTTTCCACTAATGCGCCACCCACTCTATTTTTTTTTTTTTTTGTAAATACTCTCTTTCCAAAGGTTGTCTGTAAGAGATTACATTAGCGATAAGATTGCCTTTTGTACTTAGTTTTTTTTTTTTCTTTTAATTTGTTCATGTTTTTTATATGTTGGTGCAATAAAGTGTTATAATAATAATAATACCTTTACACGAAGCATTATTTTTCGCGGGATCAAAAACATTTATAAATTATCTGTAACTCTATAATTAAGTTTTTGCTCAATAGTCGGACGTCCGCCATTTTGCAATGATAATTAATTATTATAAAAAGGCGCTAAAGTACGCACGACTGAAGGAAGCGGGAATGCGCACACTGGCGGCACGCGCAGTCTTTCTCATCTCTTTTTTTTTCTACATTTACACGCACATTATTTTCTGCGTGAAAGTCGATTTGCGCGTGAAAAAGCGTATGTGTAAAGGCAGATAATAAGTTGTATGTAAGTTTACATATTAAATATACTAACCAAATCGACTTAAATCGTAGTGTAGTAGCATGTAGAATGTTTTTGTATGTTTAGCATATACAGTCCAAGTACAATCAAGACGCTGATGGTTTGGAGTACATCCAGCCACTGGGACTGATACGCTTAACTGAAACAAAGGCCATATTTTATTTCATGTATTCACTAATATAACAATATAAATAATATATTTTATTGAATTAGGTTTTATAAAAAAATCTTTACCGGTTCCGATAAACTTATTGAAGCGGTCAAATTATGCCAGTCGGATGGTCCCAGATTTGTAACCTAAAAATTTAAAATTATCAAATGTACAAATATCAAACTATTTGCATCCTGTTATGCTGCTCACGTTAATTATAGTCTGTGATACATGCTACTAATGTAGCTATTAATAATGTAGCTCTTAAAACAATTATTCCAAATATGTGATAATTACTATTGTTAAGGTTTAAGTAGATTATAATCAGTGAAACAATAGTGTTTGCTTCAACGCCAATAGATGGCGCTGTAACAAAATTGAAACGCGCTAATGTTTCGTTTTATTGATTTTTCATATGTTATTTGTAATATTTTTGTAGCTGTACCTGTATTTGAAACCGTACCGTACGTAATAAACATAGTACCGTTAGGGCCTTGTGGTTTTAACAACTATAAAGTAACAAAGTATGATATTAAATCAAATCTAAGCCCTAACTTATAATAATAAATAAACATTTTACCTCGTATGAATATATGAGTGTAAAGTTCTTTGCATCTTTTAATTGTTCTCGTGATACAAATATGGTAGCATTTGATAACGATTTTCTGTAATAGAAATATTCGCAGATATATATTGCATTATACTTACGAATATTAATTTATAATATTAAGTAGCGAAATAACTCTCTCTGTCTGTCTATCTTGCTATAATGCAAAAACTACTAAACCGATTTAAATAAAATTTGATACACATATAGTCTAGACCCTGAGAAAAGAGGCTACTGTTTAATGCGAAAAAAAAGGTTGTAAAGGAAAATTTGTACAGAATTATTGTGATTTTTAAAGCCAGAAGTTTGAAACTTATTTTGTAGGCGGTTCATTCAAAGTTTGTTACAATTTTACCCTTAAGGGGGTAAAATAAAATTGAGAATGAAAGGTTGTATGAAAATTCGTCATTAATCGTCTATACCACGCCGAAGAGTCGTGTGCACAGCTAGTATTAAATAAATTCTGGTTAGATAATGTAGTTGGATTTTGACATCTGTACATTATAAATAAGCGGGCTATGTGTTACCATATGCGAGGGCTAAAATCACGCCATACTGCAATTTCACTGCAGGTCACTTTTATTTTATTGCAGTTTCACTTGTAATATACAATAAATATATATATGTTACGATAAATAAACGTTAAACGCGGGGATGCGCAATCTGTCGGCGCGTGCGGCTACCATGTTCTCTTAGTCTACATTTACATTCACTTAATTCTTGTGTAAAAGCCGATTTGCGCGTGATATAGCGTACGTGCAAAGGCAGGAATTGTTAACGTTTATTTCCTGCGTAAAGCCGATTCGCGCGTGTAAAAGCGTATGTGTAAAGGCGAGAATTGTTATCGTTTATTTCCTGCGTAAACCCGATTTGCACGTGAAAAAGCGTACATATAAAGGCAGCTATTATTATCATAGATACATACCCAGTAACTGCAAACTTAGCTTTTGGAGTTATAGTCAGAGTTAATTCCTGAAGAGCTCCTTCTGTTACATTTTCTCTATATAATGGTTCTTTCAATTCTGCTAATAATTTCATTTCATTAGGCTGGTCGTATTCATATTGCAACTCTATCTCATATACCACAGACTCGTTTCTGTGCAACGGCGCTGGTAAATTGCAGGTCATGTTCAATTTCTTCAGGTTACAAGAGCGAGGCACTCTTATGGGAGTTAGAGGCAACATCAGCTGCAGTTTTGCACCATAAGCTGGTTCTTCTTCATTAATAATTGTTATTTTTGCACCCAGTTTCATATTTGTACCAGGAATGTATGGACTAAAAAACATTTTTTATGTACATACTTGAATAATTTCTTATATCTTAGGATCGTCGTAATGTTATATATAGTAGATAATATAGTAAACTACAGGGTTCAATATATTATCCCGACTATAGGTAAAAAATGTGAATTCCAATTTGGCATACAACTTAAATATGTAAATTTATATTTATAACTTTCTCTCGGATAATGGCAACATTGTTAACAAATATAATAATATCTCTGAACAATCGAAACAACGCGATATAGTCCCATGCTAAGCAGATCGTGTTTTATGGGTACTAGATAAAACTGATAGAAATACTTAAATACATTTTTTAAATACATACATAATATGTATAGAAAACACACAGACTGATACAAACAATCGTAATCATGAATACAAATGTTTGTACCGTGCGAGGAATCGAACCCGCGATCATTTGAAGTAAACCGGTGTGCTAAACCACTAGACTACTGAGACCGTCAAGACCTATTATTATATGGCTCACCTATCCATCGGTTCTACTCTCATCTTCAACAATGGCGTACAAATCAAATCCTTTCCACAATCTCCAATCATCTGGGCAAGAAATGACGTCTCTAGTTTTGAATCCTCTGATAATCTTGTAAAATCTAAATACGGACACAAAATAGAAATACTTTATTTAAAAAAGCAACACGCACGTTAGTTTCCCGTTCTTCTTGTGATAAGTCGTGCGTTCCGAATGAGTGGTAGAATAAAAAAATATGACTATTCAAAAGTGCTCACATAACGTTTATTTGAATAAAGATTATTTCTATTTTTATATTTATACATTCTTATAGTAAGGATGTATACACATATAGCTTGTACAAAAAACCTCTAAGAGAGGATTTACTAAACTGTTAATATTCTTTTTATAATTTGTAAATAAATAAAAATTTTAATTTGTATGCCTCCTGATTATGAGGCGAATATTAGTACCATATTTTATTTTAATACACTCACTATAAAGGAAACAGTGTTGCTGGCAGCTTGTCTATCATTCTTTTTATAAACTTTATATTTTTACATCAATTTTTTATACGTCACTTTTGACTATATATATTGTTTTGTTACTTCTTGCTGTGAGCCCTTTTGGGAAGAATACACACTTTTACTAGTATTTGGTTTTTATTAAAATAGTAGTTGTGTTCCCGCTCCAGTAACAAACAGTGTTCAAACAAATTAATCTATAATTAAGTATAATTAGGGTATTGTACTTCAAAAAAGGTCCCTTTATAAGCTACATGTTAGGCCTTGAATAAATTATTATTATTTGTTTAATTCCACTACTATTAGTGTGAGACCACAAATATTCAGTGCGAAAATACATATATAAAAATATATTTTCTTTTCTTAAAAAAAAATATAACTTACCATCCAATTTACTTGGCTCCAATTTGTACCGAATTAATATTGGTTTTGATAAATCCGCAGTCCTCTGCAAATACAATGATGGCGTGATACTTTCTCTGTGATCTATCACTAACATTTTTTATGTTTATACTGTACTGGCTACCCGCCCCGGCTTAATAATATATAAACCTACGTCTTGAATCACTCTATCTACTGCTAAAACTTACATTAAAATCCGTTACGTAGTTTAAAAGATCTACCCGAACAGACACCGGAAGCTACTTTATTTTATACTATGTAAAGAAGTGGACATGATAGTGAAAGACACAGGGTCCTTCGCACCCCCGTGAGAGTGTTTTGGTGGGGGGACTGGAGGGTTAGTAGAAATTTATTTGTTACTAAAATTAAAGAAATCGCTCCAGCCATTCTCGACTTTTTTTAAGAGACTAAGGCTGCAATTCATCAATCGTAGTATAAACACGTTCAGCATCGACTTCTACAGTGTCACAACCCCATAAAATAATTTTTGGGGGACAATCATGGAGGGTTAGTAGGAAAATATTTGTTACCAAAAATTAAACAAATCGCTCCAACCGTTCTCGAAAGATTGTTTTTTTTAAGAGATTAAGGTCGGATTTCACCAAAGAAACTGATCACCAAAATCCAGCCTTAATAGACATAATAACCTAATAATATATACTTACATTAACATTCACAACATGCTCGTCACACTTCTCTATGCCTGGTTTGACAGATATGACTGATTCTGTATGATCATCCATAAATGCTCTATTCAATTCAGGATCAATCATTTTCGTTGCTTTAAAATCTAAAACAGAGTTAAGTCACTTATTTAATACATATTTAATTATAAAACAGTAGACTTACCTGTAAGAGTTATTGCACACATATGTACATCGTAATGCACGAGTAAAATAAAAAGTAAATAATATACGTATATACTGTCCGGCCGCTCAAAGTTTGCGTTTCGAACACGTGGGGATCGAATGGGCGATGTAACTTTGAACTGACGTACGATTTACGGCAAAATTTTAAATATCTTTTATTTGTCTTATTAACGAGTGATAATATAAAATGTAATAATTATTCCAACTTACAATAAACGTATTAATTTTGGCCTATTCCAAATTCTAAGCAATTCAGAAATGCAAACTTTGAGCGGCCGCACCTTACATATGTAGGATAGTAGTGATAACTTATCACCTACCAACATTAATGTGTTGCCATTTCTGCGTCCTTACGGACACACAGAAATATGCTGTGAAATTGTTCGCATCCTCAGGTAGGTCCATCAAATTAGGTACTTTTATTTCTGTCTCCACTTTCACTGTAGGTACACATTTCAGGAGATAAGCTGTTTGACTAGCATAAGCTCCTATAACCACATCTGTTGGAGAAATAAAAATAGGAATATCATTTATTCAGATAAACTAATTTTAACACGTTAATCGCCATGTCAGTCATATTTGTCTGACGCTAAGAAGTTCTACATGAGCAATGTCAGACATATATGTCTGACATAGGTACGCGATTTGGTAGAAGGCGCTGTGCTCAAAACAATAGGTCAATACTTGTTGTATTTTGTTTGGATGCGTCAGACATATAAGACTGACACGTCTTGTCGCGATAAAAAGTTTTAATATAGGGTCATGTTAGTCATATATGTGTGACATAACAAATAGTGAATTTCTAAGAATTTTGGCAAATAAAAATTTCTGTGATACATTGAGTTCCCTTGATACATGTTTAACTAACAAAGTTACCATGGACCATGTGAAAATTTTTCTGATATTATAGTGGCGATTAACGTATTAAGGACTTTTCAATAGTCATTTCTTGCATCAGTTTTTTATCAATCATCAATCATCAATTTTTTATTAACAAATTTGTATCTTGGCGAGTATTAAGGGTGGCTCAGTTAATTATTAAGGTACATTAAATAGAAATATAAATAATCTGTATTCAAATAAGCTTAATACAAGCACTTTTGAATAGTCACGTTTTTTTATTCTACCGCTCAAATATTCAAATAAAATTAATGATTTGAGAATTAAGGAAAATAAATTGCTTATGTTTTGACAGGATATTTAAAAATACGACAACTATAACAAAATTATAAATAAATCATTATTTTTATATTAAAAAAGAAACGCAATAAAGGTCATGAGTTACAGCTAAACATATGATACTCACCATTACAAAAATTATTATCAACATCATATCCTTTTGAAATTGATATACCTAAACCTCGGGCCCCCTCGACCAGAATTCTTTGTGCGTATTGGTTTTTCAATCCACTGTCGCTGCCTTGATATATGTAAACGACGCCGGAACCTTCATTCTCCCATGGAGCTCCTACTGCTACATCTAAAATAAAAGAAAATATTGTGTTCAGTACACAAAGGACTGATTTCAGCGCTGAAGTAACAATTCCTAGATTTCAGCAACTCTTTTAAATATATACATAATACAGTCAATATTATTCGCTAATATTTTCTGTCTGTAGTTAAAGTTATTAACATCGGCAGCCGCGAGTAGAGGAGAGCACGAACCCGGGGGAGCAGCCCGGCGGCCGGTGTGTCCGGGGGTATGTGGCCCTGACCCGTAAAGGGGCACCGGGCGGTACAGCGCCCTCAACGCCGTCTATGCCCGGCAAGGAGGCGGTACACGGTCGCGGTTGGGGTGCGCAATGCAACACAACGACGATCGCGGTCCTCGATGAGGGGGGCGGAGGGTGTAGTTTTCAACCGAAACTCCAAGTTGGATACTAGGAGCTGAGGATATAGGGGCATCCGAACCTCCAAGGAGGCGAGTGGTCCGTTCAGGGTGGGCGCGGAGTGGTCCCCGTGCCCACTGGAGAATGCAGCCGCGTCTCGGCCGAATGATGCGAACCCGAGACGTCGGCGAAGAATCGAACATCTGGGGGCTTTGGTGGGTAAAAATCCCACAGTATCCGTCCGCAGTCCTTCATAAATGTGGGCGGAACTGTATGAACATTTCCCGTCGTTAAAAAAAAGTTAAAGTATTTTTGAAAATATCTTTCGTTTTTTTTAATACTAATACAATTAATAACTAATAAATAAATAATTTCAAAGTCGCTTTAGAGTGTTTATAAATTAGTTCATTACAAATAAAAAACAAATATTTCCTCATCATAATATCGGTTTAGTAAATTTGAAACGCCACAAAGTCAAATTAAATGGATTGTTTCCAATAATTTTCGTATCATGTTCCTTGTTGTTAATTAATATTAAATTAATTCGTATTATGTATACTCAATATTATTATCTTTGTTCATTTAAATATTATTTTTATTTTCCTTGTTTGTATATCTATTTAGCCGAATGTCGAATCCATTCCTCTAAGTTTTGTTTAGTAGATTGCTTTTACTCAAACTTTTTTTAGATACTGGAACGGTGCCGGGTGCACCGTTCCAGTATCTAAAATGAAATGCGCCCTGCTCTAAAGTTACGCTAGCTCGGCACCGGTGGAGGATGATAAGATGAGCATGAGGTCAGGTCAGTTACCCCGTCGTGACAAATTCACCAAGAATTTATCACGATGGTTTTCAGGAGGAACAGCAAATAATAAGATCATCAGTCCACATTACTAACAATTCCCTTTCCCCTGATACACTGATACGTTGTATCGTATCCGTCAGGCAGGAGTTGGCCTTTAATATCTCCATAAGTCCTTCCTTAGCTTGATAACGTGGTGTGAATTGTCTAAGGACATCATTATTACTAGTTTATACAAATAACCTACCGTTATAACCATCACCATCAACATCGCCTAGATCAGCTATGGAAATTCCGAAATGCGCTCCGCTGTGTTTTGATCCTGACACAAAACCTGATTCCTCTAACGAGAAGGTACTATTCTGTGAACACAAGAAAGAGGAAACAATTTATACTTAGCGGAGCAGTAAAGTCCTTGGCGACCGCGAAGGCTGTAGCAAGGTGGACCGACAATCTTGTCGTCGCAAGTGATCTTCAACATTGTGTCGTTGTGAAGATCTCTTGCGTGATCTTGACCAGATGGTCAAGCTCTATTTCACGCAACGGTCTGGGTGTTTCTAAGTATTTTATTTAAATATTTTTGTGACAACTGATTTTAGTTAACTGATAGAAATTTCTATCAGTTGTCTAATACCCACAACACAAGTTAAGAGCTTAGTTTGGGACTAGATGGCCCTTTGTGAATTGTGCAGAGTTGTTATTAGATTTGTTGCCGGTGTGTAATCCTCGTGGTTAATTTCAGATATATTCTAGACTTTGTGGTAACTGATCTGACTTCACCCTCATCTCGTTACCCTCCACTGGTGTCCCTTTAGCGTATATCATTAGCGAGATGAAAGTGTTAATTTGTAACGATATTTAGTTAACATAACAATCATATGTGTATATATTTAATTTAAATAAATTTTCTATTTGTTAACCGATCGGTACGGGAACCTCGCCACAGTATAACAGTGAAAACCGCATTTAAATTGTTTAAGTGGTGGTTTTTATGGTTAGCGTGCATAAACGCATAGATAACAAAAATTTAATGAAGATCTCAATAATATATTACATATGCCGATAAAAATAAATTATTCGTATTAAAAATAACAATACAAAACTCAATTCGATAAAATAAAAATTAATGATAAACTGACATGGCCATATATGTACTAGCTGTGCCCGCGGTTTCACCCACATGAAAGTCATTACTAATTAATTGTTGTTCTTGTCATTACTGACGTAAAAATAGAAATAGAAATAATCTTTATTCAAATAAACTTAATATAAGCACTTTTGAATAGTCAAGTTTTTGTTTCTACCGCTTATTCAGAATGCAGATTCATCGCAAGAAGAATAAACTTGTGTGTTGCACTTCTTCTCATATAAGTTATATTACTGTAAAGTATCATCAAAATCCTTTCAGTAGTTTTTGCGTGAAAGAATAACATACATCCATCCATACTTACAAACTGCTGCGTTTATAATATCAATAAAATGATTAACTGTTTTTTTTTTGAGATAAAATATAGCCTGCACGTCTTTATACATTCTATCTCCATGTCTTTTCAGTCGTTTAAACAAAACAAATGGACAGACATTTATAATATTATCATGAAGAAATAATAACGTGTACAATGGCAATATTGAATAATTAATATTTAGGGAATTTCCCTTAAACAAAAATTAATACCTATTATTAGTAGGAAACAATAAATGTAAATGAATTTAATTCTGTAATAGATATTATTTATTATTAATTCGTATTAGATCATATTATTCTGAAAAGGAAAAACGGTTAAACTGTGGTTTTGATTAACCTTTGGTTTCTAAGCGTGGCTGTAATAAACCTTGTCTTAGCACTCGGTACCTACTGTATTACCTATTTATTTCAAACACTAGCTGCACCCGTGACTTTGTATATGTGGTATTTGCAATAGCAACAGTTTATATATGTTTTAAACCAATTGCAACAAAATAAAAAAAAAATTAGAGAACCACAATACATTAGTGAAAATTTGTTTAAATGAGCTACTGAATGGATTTTGATGAAACTTTGCAGTAATATAGCTCATATATCAGAATAACACATATGTAGACTATGATTTAGGATGTAGTGGTAAATATGAAGTAAATGTGATGCAGACAAGTTGCAGACAAGTTCTATGTATATATTAGTATATAGCTAAAGAGTATGTTTGTTCGTTTGGTTGAACGCGCTAATCTCTAGAACTACAAATTGAAAATATATTTTAGTATTGCCAGAGTATCCAATATATCGAGGAAGGCTATGTATGCTATAAAAATCATAATAGGATCTAAACATCAATGAAAAATATAGCAAAAATGGAGAAGATCTGGTTATCGGTTTTTACCTGGTCACGGTTTATATAAACGAAAACAGCTCCCTGGTCGTAGTGCAGCCCTCCATCTTTGTGGGTGAAGGTAGGAGCACCAACGAGCAGGTCAAGTCTACCATCATTGTTGATATCCACACAGCAGAGAGAGGCGCCATAGTAGGCCCCCGTGTGGCGTCCGACTATAATTTGCCTAATTCTTAATGGAGCATTTTCTTGGATCGCTGATTCGTATAAAAAAACCTGAAATAGAATAGAAAATTCTTTATTCAAATAAATACAAATTTTAGCACTTTTTTATTGGATTTTTTGGGCTATTGTCAGGTGACTGCAGCATTTGTAGCACTGCGACCTACATAGATCTATTGTGCTCGCCCTTTTTTAGAGTTCGCTACATAGACCCGTCAGGGACAAGAATTTAAGGATATTTTTAGGAACGATGGTTTTTATCTCCTCGGGAAAGAGAGTAAACTTTCCAAAGGAGATATTTCGTTTATGCATGAGTGGGCTACAACCACATAAGATGTGTAGTGGCGTTTCCTCTTCAGTTTGGCAGAATCTGCAGTTTTGCCACATGTTTGTTTAATTCGCAGTGTCCTGTGAGGGCTCTTCGTACATATGTTGTTTTTACTCAATAGCAGTAGTCTATTGGAGTATTTGTTCGAGTAGCCCAAAATTAGGGCTTTTGAATATACCAATCCTGACATTTCAGTGATTCAGTGCTTCTCGTTTGGTTATTAGTATTTAAGAATAAGCATACTTATTTCATTAATAGAAATAGAAATAATCTTTATTTAAATTAACTCAATACAAGCACTTTTGAATAGTCATATCTTTTATTCTACCAGTCATTCGGAACGCAGATTCATCACAAGAAGAACGAGCACGAAGCAGAACTTGCGTATTGCTCTTTAAATAATTTACCTATGAATACATGTATATATAAAAACATAAATGCCTAAATTGATTTGGACTTTGATGTTTCTAGAAATTAAATTCTAATATCGATACCATACTAATCTGATCGAGCCCCTGTCCCATTCAAACGGAATGGTATTACGACGACCTGAGCCAAGGTCCGAAAACCTAGATGTGACCTCAGATTAAAGTCGTGTCGTGTCCTGAGGTAGTAGTTGACCTTAAACTCAACACAATGCTCCATTAAGTCCTTTCGCGGGTTTGGATAATCCTCTGCGCTTGCTCATATTTCCTTCGGTGAAGCTGTTAATCCAGCTTCGGTCAACGTTGAAATAGTCGGAAAACATGATACCGATATTTGAAGAGTTTTTTCAAGAGATCTTAAATTATCATTTTTAAATTTAATAATAATGTTAATCTAAATATATATAACTCAAAGGTGACTGACATAGTGATCTATCAACGCACAGCCCAAACCACTGGACGGATCAGGCTGAAATTTGGCACATGCAGGTTATGACGTAGGCATCCGCTAAGAAAGGATTTTAATTAATTCTATATCCAAGGACATAAAATAGGGGATGAAAGTTTGTATGAAACTTTGTCTACTATGACGTAGGCATCCCCTAAGATAGGATTTTGATAAATTCCACCCCTAAGGGAATAAAATAGGTGATGAAAGTTTGTATGAAACTTTGTCTACTATGACGTAGGCATCCCCTAAGATAGGATTTTGATAAATTCCACCCCTAAGGGAATAAAATAGGTGATGAAAGTTTGTATGAAAGTACTGTAAAGCCGCAAAAACTATACCTAATAATAATACTTCTTAACGCGAGCGAAGCCGCAAGAAAAAGCTAGTAGATGATAAATCTTATTTATATCATAATTACCTGACCCAATCCATTCTTCGATCTCGGTGCACCCGCTACACGAAGTATTTTACCTTTGTTTTCAAATGAGCCTGCTTCAACGCTGTATCCTGAAAAGTTATATTCTTTAACTAGCTACTCGCCCCGGCTTCGCACGGGTGTACATGTATTATATATATATAAGCCTTCCTCTTGAATCACTCTGTCTATTAAAGAAAACCGCATCAAAATCCGTTACGTAGTTTTAAATATTTAAGCATATATAGGAACGGACAGACAGCGACAGCGACTTTGTTTTATACTATGTAATGATACCCTATACAACTCAAACAGTGACTACCTTGTTTTTTTTTTGATTGAGCCTATTTTTGTAACTCTTTTAACTTCTGCGTTTGCGCTTTCGGGTTACGCTCGCTTTAGCAGAGTATGTTAAATGTTTTGGAAGTGTTTTATTTGTTTAGTTTATACATTTGTTAATACTAATAGTTATTATGTGTAGTTTAGATGTTTATTATATATATAGTTTGAATGTTATTTATGTGCATGTGTTGTTTTTAGATTACATGTTGTTAATATTTACAAGACGAGTGATTGTATCTCGATGTTTTTCTTATAGGAGATATATTATTTACACTAAGAGGAGCTTGTTATATGAGTACACTATCGATAGAATTACTTAAATAAAAAAAAAACATTTAATACCGCATATGTATATATAGTCTTTAAGTCAATCATCCAAGTATATTGTATTTCTTATAGTGGTATTCAATGTGTTTTTTTTTATTTAATTCTATCGATGGTGTTGCATATAAACAAAATTAATGCTATAATAATAATAATAATAATCTCAGGACAATTCACACAGCGCCATCTAGACCCAAGTTAAGCTATCTAAAGCTTGTGTTATGGGTACTAGATAACTGATACATATACATAGATTTTTTTGTAAATAAATACTTATTATACATAGAAAACACCCAGGGCGATACAAATAATCATACTTATGAATACAAATGTTTGTGCCGTGCGAGGAATCGAACCCGCGACCATCGGTCGTAAAGCGGTGTGCTTGACCACTAGACCACCGAGGCCGGTACAAACAATCATACTCATGAATACAAATGTTTGTGCCGTGCGAGATTCGAACCCGCGAATCGGTCGTAAAGCGGTGTGCTTGACGTGTGATGGTATGTTATTTGTTAATAATAAATAGCGTATATTTATATATACATATTTATAGGTTGCCTTGAATGTGGTACAATGGTGTGGCCATTGTACCACATTGACCTATAAATAAATAAAGTTTGACTTTAAAATTGTCTCTTATATTTAGTCATCACTGACCACCAGCCACAGCTAACATTGTCAATTCTCTAAAACATTCTATAAGTACACAATCTTATTAATATTATAAACGCGAAAGAAAAAGAAATGAATGTGAAAGGTTGTATGGTAGTATAGTTATTTTTAAAGGTAGAAGCTTGAAGCTTTTTTTAGTCTTTTTGGATTAGATTGTTAAATATTTTGCTATTCTAGGATACTATTCAACGCGGACGAAGTCGCGGTTAGTAGTCTATATCCTACAATAAAGTTAAATTGCTCACCGAAATAGTCATCAAGTTGCAATTCTTCAGTGTAAAATGGATTAGTGACTGGTCTCTTCTTTGTGTTCAGAGTATTTTCTAAATCACTGTAATAATCAACTGTTCCACCTAAAACGAAATAATAGACTGTACTACAGAACCATCATCTCATTTATTTGGGGTCAGCGTAATATATTTTTTATATAACATAAATTATTGGTTAACTTTCCATGTTCAACTAACTGACCAGATCTCATGATCATTGGAGGATAGAGGATTATTAGTAAGGTGGATTAATAACCCTATTGCTAGTAACGTAGTAGCAACTGTCAGGTTGACCTCCACGCGGTTCCCCCTGGAAACCATTATGTTAAATTCCTGGTGAATTTGCCACGAGGCTAACAGACCTGACCTCAAGTCAACTACGTGGTAGCAACTGTCAGGTTGACTTCCACGCGGCTCCTCCTGGAAACCATTGTGTTAAATTCCTGGTGAATTTGCCACGAGGCTAACCGACCTGACCTCAAGTCAACTACGTGGTAGCAACTGTCAGGTAGACCTCCACGCGGCTCCTCCTGGAAACCATTGTGTTAAATTCCTGGTGAATTTGCCACGAGGCTAACCGACCTGACCTCAAGTCAACTACGTGGTAGCAACTGTCAGGTAGACCTCCACGCGGCTCCTCCTGGAAACCATTATTTTAAATTCCTGGTGAATTTGCCACGAGGCTAACCGACCTGACCTCAAGTATGTATAAATATAAGTCAGTACTGTTTTAAGTTTGACGCGGTCATTATTTATTAGTACAATTAGTAAATCACGGGATCTTAACTAAACAAATATAAAACGTGGTAACTCAGTAGACTTATTATCCTCCACTGGTGCCTGGCCAGCGTATCCGTTAGCGCAGGCGAATACACCATTCCATTATCATCCCTTAAAAAAAGACCACATAGTCACTTTATCATCGTACACTGATGCCCCCATAAAACCGTTAGCGCCGGAGAGTGCATCGTTCCATTATCATTTATTAAGAAAAATCCAACGAGAGCAATTTTACTGCAGTCTCAAGAATAATTTTTTGGTGTTTGGAATCAGTGAGAAATGTAAATTGATACACATTTTTTAATGTCGGCTATAAGTTGTAGAGTTTCAAAAGTTATTTGCGTAGATACTTCAGTCTCATCTATTTCAAGTTCTCTCAGCTTGCTCTGTAATCTGTGTTTCGGTTATAGGAAGCAAATTTGGAGATTAGGATTAGATCTTCATCTACTGGAATGGCAACGCATGAGTGGATTCATGGTTATCACATGATAACGTGATGGCGACAGTTACTATCATGTAGGCCATTATATTAAAAAAATCTTATAAGGCGTACTCACCGGTCCATTGCAAAAGCCCCGGTGCGCCAAAAATTACGTGTTTATCATCACACACCTTCAAAGACATACCAAATTGAGCCTCAGCGTAAAAATGTAGAGAGTCTTCATATCCTGGTCTAACTTTGTCAGCATGGAAAGCTTGTTTACCTGTGGAAATATAAACTTAATACAAGCACTGTTGAATACTCAATTTTTTTAATTCTACCACTCATTCAAAACATACACTCATCACAAGAATAATGAGCTAGGAACATGCTCTTTTAAATCAAGGTTGTTCAGAATTACATTTATAAGAATTATATTTAATACCTCTCATTCGGAATGTAATTTCATCACAAAAAGAATGAGCTAGAAACATGCATTCGGAACGCTGACTTACCATGATTCTTGCTCATTCTTCTTGTGAAGTGATTCACAAGAAGAATGGGCAAGAATCATGCTATTTTAAATTAATGTTGTTCAGAATTACATTTTTAAGAATTGTGTGTGAATACAAACTACTAATTAGCAAAGTTGATATTAATAAATGAATAGTTTAGTAACAAAACAAATTAGTCATAGTATCAGAGCAGATCAGTCCGCAAGCAGCACCGGTTACAAGTATAACGTGTGAGGTGTCCTAAAATAAACATAGTTTTAAACTTTTCCCATGCTTGTTTACAATTGTATCCATTATACAAACGAGATGTTTACCATGGCAATATTATTTATGAACATATATGACGTCATTACGTATTGGTCATGGAGCAACTGTGACATGCACGACAACCTCGCCCGAGGCAAATTCTTATTAATCCCGCTGGCACCATAACGGCAGTTAATCCTACGGGTCCACCCGTTTCGTCCCGACCACACTTTCACACACACACGACACTGTCCTCCCCGGCGAAGACAACGGCCTCAACTATATCATACCGCGCAATCAACCTGACTGCGCGCGCCCGGGCACTCCACACGGGTGCCCCCGGTCGCCCCTCCGACCGATACCTCGTCTAGTTCATACGGGGATCGAATTGGGCTGAGCCGAGGCTCGAACTCCTAGCGGTTCCCTCAGACTAAAGTCGTATCCGTCAGGCGGGCCGTTGGCCTTCAGCCGCTGCACAAGTCCTTCCGTGGGTTTGGAGTATCTGCATCTGCACTCGCTCCCTATCGTCCGGTAAAGGCCAGCTGCGGCATTAGAGTAGCCCGTAAAAAAGTCCTCAAGAATGAATATGAGTACCACGGGTTATGAGATCCGTAGTGTCGTTTTACCACGGTTGTGTTGTGTAGTGTCGGTTACCACTTACCGTCAGTCTGCTTACTATTCCAATTGTATAAAAAATTAATACTCACGACTGTCTCCAAAAGGATTAAGTAGGATATAAACGTTTCTTTTCTTTACGTAAGCAAAACAAACACCGTTTGCTAATATATATCTCTTCTCATGTAATCTGGACCAGCGTGGTGCACATATCTGTAATGGATACCATATTGCTATTACCTGCGACTTCGACAAATTTTTTGACGACCTCGGTGGTCTAGCGATTTAGCACACCGCTTTATTTCCGATGGTCACGAGTTTGAGTCCTCGCACGGTAAAAACATTTATATTCATGTTTAAGATTCTTTCCGTCTGGATATTTTCTATGTATATAATGTATGTAGTTACAAAAAAGGTATCTAAGTATTTATATCAGTTGTATCCAATTTATTTTTATTTGGTAATTTGAGCTATTCTCTGGTCATATGACACTTCGCCATACATAGATCTAATGTGGTCGTCCATTTTCAAAATTCTCACTTTCGTTTCAAGCTCTACTTAGCGTGGAACTAGATAGCGTTGTGTGAATTGTCCAGGGATATTATTACTGTTACTTTTGGGATAAAATAGAGCCTATATCCACCCTCAAGATACTATCGATCTTTATGTATTTTTCTTAATAAACGTTCAGCGATTTACTTGATAAAGTAGTAAACAGACGAGGTCCCTTTATTATTTTGGAATCAAATATCATCAGCGAAAGTCATATCCGAAGTGTTTGCATTTACCAGGACGGCGTCGTATACATAACACCCCCACTGACAGCCCCATCTGGGAAAACAGTCATGATATTATTCTAATAACAAACACCCCAGCCGAAATGAGATGCTAATTTCGGAAAATTCAAGTCAACGTACATATGATTTAAATCTTTATTGAATGTTACTTACGTATAATCTTTCTTTATTCAATGCACCTAACGTTGCTCCATACCACATGTCGTCGACAAAAGTTGCTGGGAGTCGATATGCTGAATAAAAAACAAATGTAAAAGATATTTAATTACCTAATACATAGTTATTACACATGCTAATAGTAGTGGAATGCAATAAAAGGCTATGCAGGAAAAGAAATACGACCGGTGAAGATGAGTGTTGATGTACGGCAGCAAATGAGTCCCTTAAACCTACACCCAGGTCACAATTCCCAGGAACTGCTCAGAATTTCCGTATCTGCCATAAAATGGACCCGGCACAGTCACACCCATCTCAGATGAAGTTCGTCTCTCCATTTTATCGAATTGTTATTTTGCTAAAGTTCATTTAATTACATATTTAATGCATTTGTATTATTTTGTTTAGTTCCTCTATTCTTAGCATGTACAATATGGTCTCATATTGCAATATGGTTTACACCCACCACTAGAGAGCAAGTTCCGATATAGGATCTACTTCCAATAACAGAATTTGGCCTCTAGTGGGGAAGGTTGTAACGCTTACGTAGTATAAATATTCAGTGCCTAAACCTGAACATCGCTGTTCAGGTTTAGGCACTGAATATTTATTGTTAATGATCTCACACATACTAATAGTACATCAGAATTAAACATAAAAATACAAGTCCATTAATTAATCATCCCTCAACACCTCTTCGCTGCCAAAACACCTGTCTCTGTTACTGTCTGTCACTTTACAGTGTTTATTTTCTTTCAATTTGACAGACTTACTTGGAAGTAAAGGAGAACAGGTCTTGTTATGTCCATCCTCGATGTCCAATGAACAGTTAAACACAAGTCCAGTTGAAACAATTGGTCTCGTTCTGCTCTTCGCTTTCGGTGCACCAACTTGGAAGCTGAATGTAAGTTAATAATATAAAAATAGAATAGAAAATAATTAATTCAAATGAACATAAATTTATACACTTTTGAATAGATATCGCTATAATTTTCTTAATCTACCGCACATTCGGAAAACTGTCTCATCACAAGAAGCATAAGCTAGAAACTTGTGTGTTGCTCATTTAAATAGTTGTTGCATCTTTACATTTTTAAGCCGAAAGGTATGATAAAACATTTCGACTATTGCCACTACCAATAATCTTCTATTCTCTCCCGCTTGCTGTGCCCAAAATGGTCCATAATTTATCTACTTTGAACTTAACTATCTACCAACTGCTAACTGTAAAATTATGGAATCCATTCCATCATTTTACAGTTAGCAGTTGGTATATGTGTACTATGTAATGAAGCTTTGGAAAGCTTCATTACAAGTACACATAAAAGTTTTTCTTGTTTTTCGGTTGGTGGGCCTGGTGATCTGTATTACAGGTTGTAACCACGATCACAACAATTGATTGTAATGATAAATCTTTGCAATTGCTGTTCCTAATGTGTACCATGTTTGTGAGGAAAAATAAATAAAATATTATTATATTATAGTATATAACAAAGCCGTTGTCGCTATCTGTCCGTTCCTATGTATGCTTAAATCAAAATCATTATTTTGAAGCTGTTTTTTTAAAAAGAGATACAAGAATATATACATATATAAAATATGAACACCCGTGAGAAGCCGGCAAAATAGTAAATAAATAAATAAATACTACTAACTAAGTAAACTAGTAATAATTATTAATGAACTTGGCTAATTCACATAACGCCACTACTCCCAAGATAATCATCTTGTGTAGTATAAACAATTGTTAGAAACACTTTATCACTACAAACAGTTACTCACAAATATTATAACTACACAATACTTCCATACAAACAATTTTGTTTTTTTTATTATCATAGCGTAACATAAGTATAAATTCTCTTTTACATTGTCCACTCTCTCTCTTTTCGTGGTAGCTTCCAGTACTGGCACAATTATTCCACCGCCAGTTTTCATTATTCACCTTTAAAAACGATAAAATATATGTACTATTTAACCTATTCTTGGTGTAGTTGTATATATATATTTTTAATTTTTATATTTATTAATGTTATTTTAGTCTATTTTGTTCTTTCTAGTATATATAATTGGTTTGTATTTATTAAAAATTATTATTTTTTTAATTATCTCTCTCTCTCTCCCCAGTTTTCAGTGGTAAAAATGAGTTTAATATATATTTACATTTTATTTGATCTTTTTTTGGAGCCATTTCGTTATATGGATGTTAAAAATATTATTTTATGTTTATTTTTAATTATCTGCAAAATAAATTATATTTTTTATATGAACTTTTTTTACGTTTGTTGTTCATATTGTATTTTTTACATTGCACTGAATAAAATATATCTTTATTGCTAACAGTGTGGGTACATTTTTTTGTAGGTGGTATAACAATATACGTATATTGTATATGTATCAACAGTTACCTATCGGGTATGCAACAATTTAGAACAGGTTTGATTTAAGATTTAAAATTATATTATCAATTACATTAATTTATTATGGCATGATATTATTCTAATTAAATTGTCAAAAAAATATATGATTCAAATATATAATTCAAATATGTTTCAAAATGGTAATCATTTTGTTTATCAAAACAACCAACCTTTAGTCTAGCCTTAAACATTCGTTTACTTAGACATTTTATGTCCAGTGTATAATATCCATTACCATTGCGCTTTTGCGATGGATATAATTATAAATTACCGGTAAAAATAAGTCATGTTTATGACGCAAGTTATTTCATACATCCGATTTACATCCGTCGAATGTTCAGAGCTATTATTGTTATATCTATGTATAAATTAAATATATATATTTTCATTTATTTAATCACTTACCCTAAGTCACTGAGGAGTACTGAATAACCAAAATATTCCGACGGAATGTCTGGAGCAAATGTAATTTTTCGATCCTCATTGAAAATCCCTTTATAGAACGACACAGTATCACAATAAATAAAATTTAACAAATACAGAATCCATAATAATTTAATAATCACTTCCATATTGACAACACCTAATTTTGTCCACAGACCAACATAAAAGTCAAGACAGGTTCGTACAAAAAAAGCTGTAAAACTACTCCTAACAAAGTTAATAAACATATACATACAAATACAAAGTCTAACCATAGTCGGAAGTACGAACAAGATTGTCAAAATATACCATGATAAAAGTATTATAAAAACATAGCAATGTAATGCTAGGACAAAAATAATGTAATTATGTAATATTATGTTATATGTGGTTATAATAACCATCTTTTTATCTAAGTAATTGTAAAAACTATTATGATAAAAAAAAATATGACACCGACAGTAACGTGGTGTTAGAAGAACTGACATTACGTCAATTACTAAGAAACATAAATTCATTTTAAAAAATCCTTATCTCAACTTTTTTGTATACGTAAATATTATCATATAGGATATAGTAAACATGGAAAGTAATCATATCACTGACTACGTTCTCTTTTATTCTTCTTATCAAACATCATTACATAGTATAAAACAAAGCCGCTGTCGCTGTCTGTCCGTCCCTATGTATGCTTAAATCTTTAAAACTACGCAACGGATTTTGAAATGTTTTTTTAATAGATAGAGTGATTCTAGAGGAAGGTTTTGTATGTATAATACATGTACATCCGTGCGAAGACGGGGGAAGTAGCTAGTTAGATATAAAAATGTCTCACACGTCAAAGAACAATATCACTTTTGTTGTATGCAGTACTCCGTCTAGACTTTTTTGTTGGTCTTCGCTATCGTACACGACATTAAAGCTACAAATCGAATATCTAATAGACACTCGAGGTCATATCAATAATTTTAACACAGTATCGTACCGTATTCATTATTATTATCAATATAATATCACCCAAAACAATAATTGTAATTTGTATATTTGTCTGTCTGTGTCTTGAACGATTTGGGCACGGTTTTCACTAACGCATTAAGTAATCATCACTTAAAATTTTGTGTTTATTTTATTACAATGGGTACACATATAAATAAAAATGAATATTGTTATTTCGAATACCATGGGTACAATCTAAGTTTAGTAAAGTAATAACATATTTTTAATGCACTATTTACACTTATAAAACATCTTTTATGCACCATTTACAGTTATAAAATGTTAATTTTATTCGTTAAAAGTTTAATATTTAATTTAAACCATAATCAAATCGGTCCCGCTCAGCACGCACTCCGGAACAGACTGGACATACCTATAATTATTTGTACATAAACAATGCAGATAAATGATTCACATTGTATGTACATAATTTTGATTTTAGTTGATGACTCACATTTACAAAGGTCTCGTAGTTCTGAGTGTAATGGCGGAATTAAGTAGAATTTCTTGTAATAATGACAATGTTGTTCATAAAATAAGCTGTATGAACAAAATAGAAGTAGCACTATTCTTTATTCATATAAACTCAATACAAGCATTTTTGAATAGTCATACTTTTTATTATACCACTTAATCGGAAGGCAGTTACATCACTCAGAAGAATGAGCAAGAAACTTGTGTGCTGCTGTTTTGAATATTTTTTTTTCGATTTATATTTTTATTTCTACTTGATACAAAAGGTCGCCAAGTGCAATTAAATTGATACTTATGTATGTGTCGATGATTCATCATCGACTGAATCATTTACTTATAGTAGCATCATTTGCTTACAATAGTCATTTATTCTTTGCCGTACAGTGCGAGACTGTTGGTCAGGTTTGCGTCATTACAAGAAAATATTTTTTGTATGATTCTGTGTAACTTTTTTTTTTCTGCATGACATATTTGCAAACATATGTTTGTAAAAGTGTTATTTATCATTATTCATATAGATCTATTACATACTCTTACGATATGTCTAATCTACAGTCAGTTTGGAGTGCTTTCGAGCTGAGAGGAACTGACAGGAAACTCAGCTCTTATTCTTTTCAAATAAGGTTGTACATGTTTACAATAATATAGACTCATTATTAAGTTTAAATTAAAAAAAATAGAGTGACCCCCAGCATACGTTATTGCAATTTTGTCAAACGCAAATAGTCTAATTAGTGTTCGTAACCCGAGCTGACCAGATCCCTCAAACAGCACTCGTTCACGAGTATGACGGATGAGCCAGCATCATTGTACTCGACCATATTAGAGGGAGCACATTGACCCAGCCCACCACGCCGCCACAAGTTTGAACTTTATAGCTATTAGAGTAATATTACTGCTTCAAGTTACTTCACTACGTCATTGATTTTGAAGTTTCTGATCCGGTTTTGATTTTTGGAGATCGTAAAAATAAGACAATGCTCGTATAAAGACGTGCAATCGTTTCTTTTTTAGTTTCTTTCCAAAGGACAGTGCCAACCCTTATGTTAGGTTAATTAATTACTCTGTGGTAGGTACAGATGGCTACCTGACTCGACAGACATTGTTCTGTCTTAGTCACCATACTTGTAAATATTTGTGGATTACCTTCTATATAAAGTCGTATCCGTCAAGTGGGAGATGGCCTTCAGCCGCTCCATAAGTCCTTCCGCGGGTTTGTATCATTAAAAAAATTTTTGTATCTGCACTCGCCCACTATCGTCCAGTCTGCTTCCCCTGCCACTCGCGCTACCGGAAATATTGCCGGGCGACAACTGAGCGAGAGGGCTGAATGTAGAAACACGCTGCCACTCTCGCTGCCAGTCCTTTGACTCGCGCACGAAAAACCGACAATCGAGGGAGCACCGCGAGTGGCAGCGTCAATGGCATGGGAAGTGTTTCCACTCGTGTTTACAGACTCGCGCTGTTCAATTCCCTGCCCACTCGGGCTGAGTGTAAATTGGGCACAACGGTCAGCTGCGACCATCAGCATTAGAGTAGTCCGAAAGTTAAATACCATTTACAATGTTTTGGACAATAATCATAAAAGATGAATCGGGTCAGCTAATTAATAATATACATATAACATAATATATTTAATATACTATAATTAATATAAACCAATACCATTGTATATTAATACTCTATACAACTGTACATATAAATGAAATTGGAGTGTCTGTTTGTAATATTGAAATAAACGTTTTTTACTACATGCATATGAATATAAATACGGCACATACATACACCAAAATAATATCTTTTGCAATTTTTGCCTGCTTTCTATTTGTTCCGGCTAATCTTTGAAATGGCTGAACCGATTTTGACGGTTTTGATTTTATTGGCAGATAGCTGATGTAACAAGGAATAACTTAGGCTACGTTTATTTTAATAAAAGTAGCCTAAGTTACTAAAAATAAACTTAAATTCCACGCGGAAGAAGTCTCGGGTATAGCTACTAAACTTGATATATCTAATGTATTATAATAATTAATATAAACCAATAACGTTGTATATTAATAATAGTATATTAGTTTAAAATACTTTTAATTAGCTCTCTCTCACAATGCTTTTAACACTATTTATCACCATTTAAATGTTTCGCTAATAAGACATTCAGCGGATGTCACATGAAATTCATGAATCATTACTATTGGGCGACAACTTTACTCGCGACATCGCTCGCTTTTTGTAATAACATTACACACTACTAATACTACAATCTTTCTGCTTGTTATTGTGTCTATACATGTAAATAAAATTGGAGTGTCTGTTTGTAATATTGAAATAACCGTTTTTACTACATGCATATGAATATAAATACGGTGCTTACACCAAAATAACGTTTTATACAATTTTTGTGTCTGTCTGTCTGTTTGTTCCGGGTAATGTCTGAAATGGCTGAACCGATTTTGACGGGACTTTTTTTGGCAGATAGCTGATGCAATAAGGAGTAACTTAGGCTACTTTTACTTTAGAAAATTAAAGTTAAATTCTACGCGGACGAAATCGCGTGTACAGCTAGTAATTTATTAAAAAAAAAAAAAAAAAAATCTATTCAAAAGAGCAGTACATTAATTTCTACTATTCTTCTATGATGAATCTGCGCTATATTGTATGTATGTATATATATTATATATTTTTTATTCTACCACTCACTATTCATTTCATTTACTCATTATTCATACTACTATTCAAAAGTGCTTGTACTGAGTTTATTTAAATAACGATTATTTTTATTTACTACTAGCTGTTCCCGCGACTTAATCCGCGTTGAATTTAACTAATATTTCCAATATAGAAGATTTTTTTTTCAATAAAAGTAGCCTAAGTTATTACATCAGCTACCTGCCAAAGATTCCCGTCAAAATCGGTCCAGCCATTTCAGAGATTAGCCGGAACAAACAGACAGACAGACACAAAAATTGTAAAAAATGTTATTTTGGTGTATGCACTGTATTTATAATAATGCATGTAGTAAAAACGGTTATTTCAATATTACAAACAGACACTCCAATTTTATTTACATGTATAGATTTCTATTTCTGCTTTAAAATTTTTTTTTTTAATTGATTGCTACTCACTACATTGTAGAATCACCTTCCAGCAATGGTATTTCCGAACTGATGTACATACATATAACTAGAACTAGACATATAAATTTATAAATTTATTTTTCTTTTACGTGAAAATGTAACAAGCATATTTTATCTATTGTAGAGATCACTCACGGAGGTGTACATTCTACCTAACCCGCATGATGTTGACTTAATGATGCAATATTTTCTTGAAAGTTATGAAAATGTGTACATATTTAAAGATGATCTCAATGGTACACAAAAAATACATGAAATTTATGATTTGATGTATCGGGCGCCTATGCTTGGGATGTCCCATAAAATATTATGTGTAATATTAGTAATTACAATAAAATTATTACTATTAACTTGCACAATTCAAAGATCTGTACACATGAATATGTCAATAAATATATATATTTATTAGCTTTTGCCCGCGGCTTCGCTCGCATTAATTTATCCCCTTAGAGGTGGAATTTATCAAAATCCTTTCATAGGGGATGCCTACGTCATTGTATCATTGTAGGTTTATGCATGCAAAGTCTCAGCCCGAAAAGTTTAAAATTGACAAAATTTCATATAAACTTTCATCCCCTATTTTATCCCTTTGGGGATAGAATTAATCAAAATCCTTTCTTAGCGGATGCCTACGTCATAACATCTACCTGCATGCCAAATTTCAGCCCGATCCGTCCAGTGGTTTGGGCTGGGCGCTGATAGATCACAACAAAATTTATCAACCAATTTAAACAAAAATTAACAACCAATAACAAAAAGTATTTAAAATAACATTTTTTTTATAGTAGGACCTTTTTTCCGTAGACTGAAAGTACATGCTCTTTTGTAATTTTTTTTTTAAATAATATTGTATAACATTAAAATTTAAAACGGTACATTTACAAATAATTCATTTATTGAAATCTAAGTGCAATTTTCCTCAATTATTGCATTAATACTTGCTTTTCAGGAAGATAACTGGCATTATTTATCACAGTTATTATGTCTCGTTTTAACCACAATAATGTTGATTTATGTATTTATTTAATACTAGCTGTGCCTGCGGTTTAAGCTTCTTGAAATTTATATCCTGTTTTATTCTGATGTATAAGCTAGTATAAGCTGTATAAGCTGTCTTGTTATCACGATTATTATTATTAATAAATCTATTGCATACGTTTATTCCTTCGTGAGTGCATTGGTATTGTACTGTAGTATTCACTGAGAGCATGTAATTTTATAAATAATATAAATTACTATAAAGTTTCATCAATATCTGTTCAGTAATTTTTGCCCGAAAGAGTAACAAACATCCATACTAACAAGCTTTCGCGTTTATAATAAATTTTTGATTATTTGGTCAAGGTCACTATTTTACTCGGACGAAGTCGCTAGTGTTAAATCTGTTCAGTAATTTTTGCCCGAAAGAGTAACAAACTGAATTTTCATTTAATGTTAGACATAGACACCTATATAAATATACATTGTACATAAACTGGCTTTAAAAAAAAAAGTAATTCAATTGAGTTTCTTGCCAGTTCTTCTCAATTGGATCTATATACCGAACTGGACGGTAGGGAAAAAAATAAAATTATAATATAAAAATTTGACGTTCATAAGCGGCTAAAATGTCCTACATGAATAAATGATTTTTTGAATTTTGAAACGTCCATCCATACTAACAAGCTTTCGCGTTTATAATAAATTTTTGATTATTTGGTCAAGGTCACTTTTTTCTCGGACGAAGTCTAGTGTTCTATAATTATAATATTATATAGATTCTGCGATTCACGACACACGCACAGAAGCGTGCCACACGCATCACATTACGATAAAGAGTACAACGTTTACATTATCAATTTATTATTCATTACTGTTTCCTTCCTGTGCCCCTGTCCACCGTCCGTTGCTGTCATTGAGCCGCTGTATCGAATTTGTATGTATCGACCCAATGGTACGAATGCATACTGGCACTTAGATTAAACTTCACTGGTCGCTGGTTCGATTCTCGTAAGTTTTATATTGTATTGTGTTGGCGTGATTTTTTGTATTTGATTGGGTATTTTCTATGAATACTATATATATATATACAATATATATATATACATATAAATCTTCTAAATTATTGTATAAAAATACCGCTTCAAAATCCATTGCGTAGTTTTAAAGATTTAATCATACATAGGGACAAACAGACAGCGACTGCGTCTCTGTGTTATACTATGTAATGATATATATTCGTCCGTTTTAGTCACAAACTTTCGTTTTTATAATATTAGTAGAAAGGGAGAAGAGGATTGTTAGAAATCTACTAATAATCCCATTACTAGCAATGTACCATGTCAGGTTGACCTCCACGTGGATCTCCCTGAAACCATCGTGACAAATTCCTGGCAAATTTGTCATTATGGGCTAACTGATCTGACCTCATGTTCATCGTATCACCCGCCACGGTTGCCCCGCCAGCGTAAACCGTTAGCGCAGGCGAGTGTACCATTCCATTATCATCAATAAAAATAAGTGCTACAAGTCTTAACACCTGACTATAGCCCAAAACACTCAATAAAAAAAATTCATTGCTTCATAATTAAAGAGCGACACTCTTGTCTGTGAAGCTCTTGCCATATTCCACGATCTTCCATCACATTCTTTAAACCTTGATACGATACGGATCCAATTCTGCCTTTCATTTTCTTGATGTAGCTGTGCCTTGGTCTTCCTTTACCCCTCTTTACTTCTTTACCTCAATAATAACTTTCATAAATTCATCGAGCCGTATCAAGTCCTAACATTTAAAAAAAAATGTTTTTTATTCTGACTACTCTAATGCAGTTGGCTGCAGGTGGCGAGTGCATATGTCACTCCAAACCCGCGGAAGGACTTATGGAGCGGCTGAAGGCCAACTCCCGCCTGACAGATACGACTTTAATCTGAGGGCACCGCTAGGGGTTCGAACCTCAGCTCGGGCCATCGTAAGTTGGCCCGTTCCCCCGTCCATTTCAATCGAATTGGATGGGGATCGATCAGAGGGGAAATTGTATGGAGATATGATATGTACATGCCTACATATTCTATACATATGCAACACTTTGTTTATTTAAAAGGCAATCGCTAGGAAGCGATCAATTCCGGACTGGATCATAAAGTTTCATAAACGTCACGAGGGGACTGGTACGATACGAGAGTATTCTGTAATGTACGCTGAGATTTATAACCGGCTTCAAAAACGGGGAAAGAATTAATGTTAGGTTAGTGTGGAGTAATGAACCCATTATTTAATTGATATTATTTTGTTTAATTCAAATATTCAGTGCGGAAACTTGACTACCGTTTCAACCTTCTCTAATAGCTATCAAATTCCGACCGTTGTTGAGTCTAGACTATTGCGACACGTGTTTCGCCTCTGAACGAAGTATCATCAGGCATTGAATGTAGTTCGTATATAGGTTGGAAGCCCAATGTTGACTGTACGGCGTTCAGAGGCGAAACACATGTCGCAATATGGGTAGCAGACTCAATAACGGTCGGAATTTGATCGCCATTAGAGAAGGTCGTAACGGCAGTCAGGTATTTGTGATCTCAAATATGCTAATTGTAGCGGAATTAAACAAAAAAATATAAATCCATTAAATACTGAATGTGCTTCCACAAAATAACACCTAATTCCATAAAATATATGAACCTGTGGGGTCGGTAACAATAAATATACAAATAAAATAGACCCTCAACTAATAATTAGTATATTGAAAAGAATAATATTAACAAAAGATTATCTTAAAGAAAATATAGTTATATATGTGGAACAGAGCTGTATAAGGCGAGTGACGGATGACGTGAGAATATTTTATAGGTGAAAATATGGAACGTGTCTGTCTTGTCTGTAAGCGGCCAGTTGTCATGAAAAGAGGTAATGATGTGAAATGATTATAATACAAATATATACAGTACACCATAAACCCATTACTAGCAATGTACCATGTTACCATGTAGCAACCGCCTGGAGACCATTGTGATAAATTCCTGGTTTTACGACGACGTATTAACCTAACCTCATTCTCCACTGGTGTCCCACCAACCGTTAGCGCAGGTTTTACACTGACATTTAAAACGTCAATATACATTAACAAGTATTAGGCATGCGACAATCAACATAGAAACAGCTTGTACTTAATCTTTATTCAATCGGATAACATTGTTATAATAATAATCTCAGGACAAATCACAGCGCCCTCTAGACCCAAGTTAAGCTAGTTAAAGCTTGTGGTATAAGTACTAGATAATTGATACAAATATATATATTTTGTTTTCGTAAAAACATAATATTTTATATAGAAAACACCCAGACTGATACAAACAATCATACTCATGAATACAAATGTTTATGCCGTGCGAAGAATCGAACCCGCGACCAACGGAAATAAGGCAGTGTGCTAAATCGCTAGACCACCGAGGCCGTCAAACCTCTTCGATTTTATAATTTTTTTTATATACAAATGTTCCAGAATAGGTCTGCGCGCTCCAGTAATCCAATCACTACATCACAACACAATCGGAGCAGTGCGCGATTACTTGTCAAATTATACGTTCATGTATCTACATTTTGACCAAACATAGTTTTATATCGTGTATATATTAATATCTTAAACATGTGAGTAAATAATTCAATTGACTGTTTTAGAGTGTAGTGTCTTCTACAGTTTAGTATATGGTGAGTGCTCTGAAGAACTACATTCGCTAATTCCATTTTTTTTAAGGTAATTATTTAAAAAATGAAATTAATGTTAATGTTAGCCCAATTGACAGGAAAATCTCGGTAGTCTAGCGGTTTATCACACCTCCTTACTTGCAATGATATCGGTTTCGATTCCCCGCACGCTAGAAACATTGGTATTCATGAGTATAACTGTTTGAATTGATCTGGGTGTTATCTATGTATTTACAAAAAAATTGGTATCTATGTGTTTATATCAGTCTAGTACCCATAACACAAGCTAATCTTGGGACTAGACGGCGCTGTGTGAATTGTCCCTAGATATTATTATTATTACAGGGATAAAGGCACCAGAATCTTATTTTTTTATTTATTTAACTTCAATGCACAAAAATTATGTGTACATATGGTAGACTTAACACCTCGCGGAGTTATCTACCAGTCAACCATGAGTGGTGTAGAGCAAGATTGTTGATTTATCATGATGGTTTCCAGGGGGAACCGCGTGCAGGTCAACCTGACATGGTACAATGCTAGCAACGGCCATCCCCCCTCTCCCTTCCTATTGCTAGTAATGAATATTATCAGTACAATCTCCAACCGCTTTCTCGGGAAAATAATCATAGTTAATTTCTAGTACATTCACTAGCGTATTGAACCTGACTTTATTCTCATCCTATCATTTTCCAATAATGTTGTAGCACCAGCGTGCACTGCTAACGCAGGTGGATGTACCATTCCCTTATAATTCATATTGTCTGTAAGTTTGTCATATTATTTTTTAGAAATTGATTTTGGTAATCAATGGTTTACCACCACACTGTCCGAATAAATGTATATGTTCTGATTGATGTATTACTTCCAGACATCTAATTAAGGCATAAGTCTCTGCCTGAAGATTGAGGCGTATTTTCCTAAGCCTATATAGTTGCAGATTTTGGGTTTTACACCACATATTCCACATCCTACATCATCTCCTATTTTGGACCCGTCTGTAAACCAGACTAGGTCATGCTCTGAGTGAGACGGTGCATTACTTTCCTATGGTAGCGGATTCGGTTTCGATTTGCCCACGGTGCAAACATTCGTATTCATGAGTATGCTCGATTGTATTGCTCTGGGTGTTTTCTATGTATATTATGTATGTATTTAAGTATTGATATTAGTTGCCTAGTTCTCTTATCACAAGCTCTGCTTAACATAAAACTAGATAGCTTTGTATAAATTGACCAGGGTCATTATTATTATTACTTAAATTACTATATGAACTTCTTACGACAGCGACTTAAAGTATTATTGCTGTGTGAATTGTTCAAGTTTAATATTATTAACTACAGTACCTATCTATCGCTACAAATTGCATACACTCTATCCTGAGTAATTAAAGCCATCGCTCCTAAGAGTATCCTTCAATTCTTGTCCCTGACGGGTTTACGTAGTGAGCACAACAGATCTATGTAGGTCGCAGTACTACAGGTTCAAGCACCTGACAATAGCCCAACATCCAATAATATAAAATAATAAAAAATATATCTATTGCTAATTATCGAAGGTTCTATTGAGGCAAACAGCAAATATTCTCCGGGTCGCTCACCATCGCAATGGACTGACCTTATAAAAACAGCTACACAGCACTTCATTGTATAATGTTCTCGTGCAGTCAAAAACCATACCAGATGGAGGCAAATTGCAACGAGATCTATCACCAAAGAGGACAACGAAGAGATACCATCATGAAAGCTACGACCGCTCTGTCAAGAGTGAACGACTGAAGAAGAGAGTTCTTTCTGTTAATCTTTCGTCAGAGTTACGGGAATGCGCTAGCAATCTTTCACAACCCTGACGGAACTGGTCCTCCTATATGTCTATATAGGAGGATCAGTTGCAGTCTTGCCAGGAATTTGAAAGTGTAGTTCTGTATATCTACAGTATTTTCCAGTATCTATATTAACAATGTGCAAGAGTGAAATACTAAAAAAGAAGACCTATCGCCCCTCTTCTGAAAGTATCATAAAATATAATAGGTACACTAAAAAGTGTTTAATATACATTTTAAGACCAATATCGTTAGGTTATGCTTGCCTAAAACAGATGTTCCATAACAAATTCTTATTAAAACAGGCGGTGCCGTTACAAAGTTTTCAGGTGAAATATTCAGGGCGTGCTCGGGCGTAGCGCGGGCGAGTCATCAAAGAGCGAAGCCTGCTGAGGCAGCAGGAATCAACCAGGCAAAACTGAAAACCGCTGAAATCCAAAAACGATTACGTGCGAGACATACGGACGGAATGTTTGTGTAACACCGCGATTTCATCATTACTATATATACGCCACCAAGGAGCAACGCGAGTTTCAAGCGATTGGCCAGATTCCCACCAATATGCTGAACACCTTCATGTAGGACTACCGGCCGAAGCATGTGGTGTATCGGCGCTACCGTGGGAGATTACCATCATCAGTGCCGTGACCACACAGACAATTTACATTTATTTTTTCTATTAATTATATCATTTATATGTATATAAGTCTGTAAGGTATTTCTAATATGGGCCTTTAGTGGCCTGAATTAAATAAATCAATAAATATTATATTATACTTGCCAAACCGACTCTGTCTATCTGTCTGTCTCGCTTTCACGCTAAAGCTACTGAACCTACTTAAATGAAATTTTGTACACAGATAGTCTAGACCCCGAGAAAGGACATAGCCTAGTTCTTAATGCGATGAAAGAATTGTAAGGGTTTAAATAAATATTGTCATTTTTAAAGCTAATATTTAGGCTGTTGATTAAATATAATTAAATATGACATTCAAAGTTTGTTAAAATGGAAATTCGTCGTTTTTGAAGCTAGACTTTTTTATTTAGCTTTTTTTGGGTAAGATTATTAAATATTTTATGCTATCCAAGGTCACTATTCCACACGGACGAAGTTGCGGGCATAGCTAGTCTTAGACATTTCAAGCCAAAGTTTCGTCGTTTTAAACGGTAATGTGTCAGATGGACTTGTTTTACGCCGCAAATGTATTTCCGCGACGTCTGCTCTCGGTTCACAATTGGAGATTTCCGTAGTAAGCTACAACACTATATATAGCGACAAGATTGTTTGCGACCTGGATTGAAACTTAATTACTAGATGCGGACGTTATTTTGTACAAGTTGCAATAACTAGTTGCAACTAACGAATAACAGGTTTATAGTTACCGTTCGAAATATGAATGCCGCGTGTTAATTCCGCTAAACTACTTTTACCTTTTTGTATTAAGTTAATTAAATTTCATAAAGATCTTACTTTTTAAAAATGTAATAACGTGATAAAATCCATGATATTCTTAATTTTACATACGAATAATTACGCGTCAAATTAAAAAAAAAGTATAAAAGAAACTAATTACAAAAGTAACTTAAATATAATCAATTTTGTAATTAGCTTGCTTATTTCAATACGCTACTTAGAGGCTTGGTGTGATAATATAACTTAAAATAAAACTTTTTAGGTAGCATATTAATAAACATACGAACATACAAACTGATTTTATGACACAACATATATATCGTTTCATGATACATAATCATAACCACAATACAGCTACTTAAATAGTTATTTTAAAAAAATACAAAAATATTCATGTATATTCATGTAGTTCACAGTATGTCCTACATTTTTACATTTTTACCTTTTAGTCTGTTTATTTTGTATTTTTAAGATATTGACAGTATACTAAAACATTTCATTGTTTTAGTATAAACAGACTATACAAAGTTAATCAAACACTATATAAATAAATAATTTTGGAAATGTCCAAGTAACTATCTAGATTCTAACAATTACTAGGTACAAAACTCAATAATTAATTTATGAATGAAAGTTAAATCATGAATCATATTCGTGCAGGCATATAAAATACCTACTCTATATTATGTATGTTTGGAAATTTTCTACAATACCGACATCTACTGAAACGTATACGAAACATTAAGTTATGTTAAGCATCTCTCTACCATTTGTGTGTTTCACCAACTTTCGCTGTAAAGCAAGAAGAGTTACAAAGTTTAATAGTTCTATATTGTTCCAATAGATGGCGCTGTACACATTTATACAATTTATAAAGAAAGAGAGAAGAAGAGACAAGAAAGCATTAAATTCCTAACATTTATTAATAAAACTAGTGTTGTAAAGTAATTTATTTACGTATAGTAACTAATAAAAATAATATTTAAATGTATTATAGTAAAGACGTATTGTCTTGAAACGCAATACTACAATGTTGTTTTAAGAAATCTACCTACAATTTTTATATTTTGCATTTCAATAAATCGAAATTATTTATACCTATTTTTTTAAATTTAAATTATAAATCGATACAAAGGCAAGAAGTAGGTATGTATTAGAATGTACGATGATTAAAATAACCTTGGTGGTGCCGATGCATCAAGAAATGCATACAGTTGCCAACGACATACTAGCGGCACGTTTGAGCGTGTGTCTCGGCCTGATTAAAAAATTAAATTAAAAAGTCACCCATCGGCTGTACAACGGGTTGTATCGGTATATAAAAAAGTAGTATAATTGATAAAAAATATAGAATTACACAGTCTTTTTTTAATACAAAGAAGTGGAAAGTTTTATTTATAAATATTTACTTAATTGTTAATATATTGTGTTTCGATAATCAATAAATACTACGTGATTTAAATAGGTTATAATATTAACAAGAAAATTTGTAGTGAAAGTTTTTACAGTGATTTCTTTCTAATTTATTATATATACCTAGATATTAGTAAAATTGTGGCCACCGTTCATAAAGCTACCAAAATTAAACAAATAAAGGGTAAGTAAATCTACAAATAGTATTAATTAATATAATAAGTACAAAACAGTACCTTTTTTAATTTAAAAATAGAAAATAATTAAATCAAAGTATTGTGTATAAACCATAGGTATATGATATACTTATCTATATTACAGTATATCCGGTTTAAAATCAAACTCACTTAAATTATTTTATTTTTGATCTCTGAACATATCTATTTGAACTATAAATTTATTATTCTGGAATTGTTACTAATATTATAAAGTAGTTTCATTTGTATTTATTTCCTGTTCATGTCTTGACGGTTTAATCAGTCTACATAAAGAGAATAGTAATTAGTTTAGTTTTAAATTAGTTATTAGTAATTATAATATCCGCGCATAATTCTTACAACGCCATCTAGTTCTAAGCTAAGCAGAGATTTTGTTATGGGTACTAGACAACTGATACAAATACTCAAATACAGGTTTTGTTCTTTAAAAAAAAACGCTAAAATAAAGTTCAGATAATATTCCCATAATTTACAATTGAAGGTAAATCTTTCCTTACTCGTGGCGGTGTTGATATAAAGGCGTAAGTGGTTTCAAAGTTTGATAACCTGAACGTGGAAAGAATTTTTTTTATGATAGATAAATAGATAGATGAATATACTTTATTTGTAACACACACTAAAGAAAAGGCATAAACAAAATATTAAAGGACATGTATCGTTACAATAAGGTGGATTTAATTGGTGATAATGTAATGGAATGGTGCACAGATTTTGTGCTAACACAAACGGTATTGGGGCACCGATGGAGAATGATAGGATGGGGTCAAGTTAGCCCATTGTATTGAATTCTTCCACTAATATATCAGGGGCGGATCTAAGGGCTTTTTGGGCTGCAGCCCAGTGCCCCGATACAAAGGGCCCCATTCCCTACTGAAACGACATCTAGAAGATAAAAAAATATCTAGTTAAAAAACCTATCATAACCCTGAGATCAATCAACCCATTCAAATGCGAGTCTATCGAAATGAACGGGGAATTTCTGGTCGGTTGTTTTTGGTCGGTGTATTTTTTTTTTGGAGTAATATAATTAGGTAGGTCCGTAAGTTGATTTAGCTCCACAAAATCACGATCCGCCCCTGAATATTCTGATAACTTTATATGATAATTTAAAGGTCATTCGTCTCCATTACCATCTCGGGCGGGGTGTTTTCTATGCACTATATTTACAAAAAAGTGTATTTATTTAGCTAAGTACTGTTGTACTATACAACTGTATAAATACAGTTGTATAGTACAACAGTACTTAGCTTGGGACTAGATGGCGGTGTTATTCTGAGATAGTATTATGTAATAAATTTTTAATAATAATAAATAATTGCCATAGTGAGTATGGTGACCACAAAGACCATATAATTGTTTTATACATATGTTAGTCCGTAAGGTATAATAAGGTAAAGCCCAATATTGTTATATATTAAGGTAATATTAAGTTGCCTGACGTAAATAAATAAAAAAATCAATAGCTGTAAAATTTTAGTTCACGTCGTACGAAATATGGAAGAACACAGACTTTATACCTCTTCATACATCACCAAGTCGTGGGTAAGAACTTGTGATCTATAAACCCGGATAAATCTGGCCACAAGAGTGCCATTGTGTATTGTCCTGAGATTATATATATAATCAATAGCCATGAAATTTAGTGCACGTCATATCAAATATAAATGGAAGAACACAGCTTTATACCTCTTCATACATCACCAAGTCGTGGGTAAGAACTTGTGATCTATAAACCCGGATAAATCTGGCCACAAACGTCACGAGCGCCATTATACTCTATCGCTTCTATATTTACAACGGCACATGTACGTAATTTTAGGACAAGTTGTGACGACTTGTGACCGGTGTTTGGTCACAGTTTTAAATATTTTAATTAACACTAACCAATTAAATTAATAACGTCTGGACAATTAACGCAGCGCCATCTAGTCCCACGGTAAGCAGAGCTCGTGGTATGAGTAATAGACAACTGATATAAATACTTAATTTTGTTTATAAATACATACATAATATTATTATTATATTTTATCATTATTAATATACATATAAAAAACCCAGACATACAGATAATCATACTTATGAATACAATGTTTGCACCGTGCGAGGAATTGAACCCGCGACCATCGGAAGTAAAGCGGTGTGCTAGACCGCTAGACCACCGAGGCCGTCACATTACATTAAGTTATATTTACGTAATATTATTTTGTTTAATTCCACTACAATTAGCAAGTTTGAGATCACAAATACCTGACTACCGTTATGACCTTTTCTAATGGTGATCAAATTCCGACCGTTATTGAGCCTACACCCATATTGCGACACATATGTTTCGCCTTCGAACGAGGTATCATCAGGCATTAAATGGAGTTCGGATATAGCTTGGAAACCTTTTTTTTCGGCCTACTGCAATGCTGTTGACCGCCGCTGGCCTTTACAGCTTCATCGAACGATAGGGGGCGAGTGCAGATGGCACTCCACACCCACGGAAGGACTTATGGAGCGGCTATAAGCCAACTCCTGTCTGACGGCGTATCCGTTGGGCAGAGGTTGGCTTTCAGCCGCTTTACTTTAGTCCGAGGGCACCGCATGGGTTCAAACCTCGGCTCAGGCCGTCGTAATTTCGATCCCCGTTTGAATTGGACGGGGGATCGATCGAAGGGGGAAGCCTAAAGTTGACTGTTCGGCGACCGAACCGCGACTAGTTCGATATAATATATTTAAACTATGTATATTGTTTAATATTTTAACATATGTGTAGTCTACTTGTTCACTACCGCTATTTAACCAAAAAGGTAGCAAGTTGAAACTTGGCTGACATCCAAAAACACCCCAGACGTTCCAGTTACATTAAAAATCAAGTATAAAAGAATAGAGTTTCTTACATTATAATTTATTTTTTTAATAAAATATAGAATTACCACCTATGATTTATTTTAAAAGTAGGCAAAAAAAAATTTCAGATGGTTTGTTTATTCATTATAAAGGTATCAAGCAATCAAACTTTATAATATTACTAGTTATTCGGACAAAAATTATTTTTCCATATAAATTAAAGTCGCTATTAAAAAAGTATCTGATGCCAGAATGGTAAAAATTTAGAGTACGTATTTTTTATGCCACGATATAAAAAAAAAAAAAATGTAATACAAAAAATAAAAAAACTGTTAGGGATGGACAACCTTTATCACTTAGGGGTATGAAATATATATAGTAGTCGATTCTCAGACCTAATGAATATGCATATAAAATTTAAAAAAAAACAGTCGTTCCGTTTCTGATGAGTATAGTAATTAATAGTAATTAACATTGTGAAGTGAGAATTTTATATATAAGAAGTTGTATTAAAAAAAACTTTTTTATAACAAACATGGCCGACTGAAACAATTGCCATGCGTGCCGGTAACTGTAATAAAGTTTTTGGATTATTTAATATCTAATAATTATAGTTACATGACTACCACAGGAAGAAAAACATGTCTAAGAATTTCTATGCAACTGCAATACTTAATACAGCATAATCTTCATAATTTAATAAACTACGTATTTATAGAAGTTTTATGCAACTATGTGAATGGAAGTCAATCGATGGCTGCGCGCGCAACTTCAGGCATGCCCTTCTTACCTCCACCAAGCGCCTCTGACGAGTTCATCCCTCGTTATATCCTAAATACATCGCTGGGGAACTGCGTATCAAATTTATATTATACAAAGCAAACGCTCAATGGTTAATGTAACATTTCTTAATGAACGAGATAAAGCAATCTTGATACATAACATAGAGTACATGCAATCCACCGCAACCCACTGAAAGGCATTGTTATTCAGTTCCATGAAAACGTTAGACAGGAACAGTGGCTCACATTTATTTGGAATAAAAAAAATGCAATCATATTTCAAATAACTTTTCTAAATTAAACCGTACTAACTTAAACATAAAGTGTATTTGTTGATATAAAATATTGATTTCTGCTATTTATAATACCAATAAATTTATCCAATGCATTGTAAACACTATCGGGAAACAATGATATCCTAAATGTCTATTTACATTTATTTCATTAAACAATAAATTATTATTTTATTCTATCAAAAGTCATAAACAACGGTCTCCGGTTATCCATTAAAAACAAACCAGATCTGAAGATCTGGACTGCCGAGTCCAACTTCACCTGTAATGGAGAAAAGTGAACGGTTTTCAGAATATCTATTCGCTAAGATGGGCCCAGGAGATGGGGGGCCGAAGACAACGGAGGACCGGACGGCGCCGGTAGAGCCCACTGGTGCCAGGAAGTGGCTGGCAGATAACATCATGCTGGTGATCACCTTGATTGGAGTGCTTTTCGGGATTGCTGTAGGTGAGTTTATATTTATAAATATTCATTCGGTACCGGTATTCAGATCGGTAGATTAAAAAAAATGAGTATTCAAAAGTGATTTAATGTAAGTTTATTTGAATAAATCATTTTCTATTCTTATTTCGTACTCTTTATAGAAATCTAATATATATAATTCTCGTGTCACAGTTTTCGTTCCCATACTCCTCCAAAACAAAACGGCATGACCGATTCTTATGAAATTTTGGGAGCGTATTGAGTAGGTCTGAGAATCGGCCAACATCTATTTTTCCCCCTAAATGTTAGGGGTAGTCCACCCCTAAATATTTTTTTTATTTAAGGCAAAACAACGATTGCCCGGACAGCTAGTATCTTTATAAAAATCTTTATAGAAAGATATGTATTAATATAAAAATACATGCATATAATTACATGTACAAGAGGCGGCCTTATCGCTAAACAATCTCTTACTGTAAGAGATCGTTTTAGGTAGACGTAGGTGAAGATTAAGAAAATAATAGGCGGTGCACTTAACAACACAACTAATACATAAATAATACATGCAAATATACACAAATATGTACATTCTATTCATATTGCTTTAGAAATAGAAATAGTCATAATATTCATTCAAATAAATTTAATATTGACACTTTTGAATAGTCATAATTTTTTTTATTCTAACACTCACTCGAGATGAAGATTCGACTCATCACAAGAAGTGGCAAGAATTTTGCGTGTTGCTTTTTTAAATATAAGTTTTACAGAATTATGTTTTTGAAAAGAAAGAAAGAAAGTTTTCTTATGTTTTTGAGAATTTTGAGTGAATACAAACTGCCATATAGCAAAGTCGAGATATGTAAGTAAATAAATATACATAATATAATACTTCAACGATAGTTTAATAGTAATAATTATCAGAGCAGACCAGCCCAAAACGTTACGTACGTTCTGCTCTATTCTATTGTTGCAGTAAACATAAAGATATATATTTTGTTATTTGGAAAATTCATTATATTTCCAATCTATTGTAAACTAGCTACTTGTCCCGGCTTCGCACGGGTGTACATATATTATATATATAAACCTTCCTCTAAAATCACCCTATCTATTAAAAAAACCCACTTCAAAATCCGTTGCATAGTTTTAAAGATTTAAGCATATATAGGGACGGACAGACAGCGACAGCGACTTTATTTTATACTATGTAATAATGATTCTTATACTGCCTTCAATTGTTCCTACGAATGAGCTAAAAATCCCCTTAATTGGTGAAAATTATTACTAGGATAAAGAATTATGACTTACCATAGGATAAAGAAAATAATTTAATATTCATTCACACATAATTTAAGAGCTACCATCTTGTCGGTGGAGCTCTTGCCACTTCCGCGATCTTCCATCATGCTCTTTAATTCTTGATACGTCACGACTCCCATTTTCTCCTTAATTTCATAGAGCAAAAATTTCACCGAGTTAAATTAGTCATTGTTGAAAATTTTCATAGTAATACATTTTGTATGGGGAGCGGTCGTGGATTCACATTTTGTATTAGCCTTAATAAGCAGGGAATGCATCATTTCATCCATTAATAACATGTTTAATGTGCAGATCACGTGGTATCAAAATCATGCGCAAGTCAAATATCTACTATAATATATACGGTTGAACAATGAACCAAACCGAAAGACTGTTTCAGTATTTAAGTATTTATAAAATGGAACATTTTTCCTATAGAAGTGAAAATATAAGGTAATTTTAAAATCTCCATAAGAAACTGGTCGGTCACATGATAACTTTGTTCTAGAAAAGTCTTTTCCGATCCTGTTTCTTTTCACCAACACAATGGATTTTAGAAACTGTTTTCAATAGCATGATAACATTGTACACTGATATATGATAGAGTTAAGTTATATGATCTCCATCATAACTAATAATAACATCCATCATAAACAATAATATTCACCGTGCGAATCCGTACTATGTCGCTAGTGTAATAAATAACCAAGAATTTTGCGACGGTCTCGGTGGTCTAGCGGATTTGCACACCACTTGATTTACGATAGTCGCGGGATCCATTCCTCGCACGGTACAAACATTTGTATTCATGAGTGATTGTTTGTATCGGTCTGGGTGTTTTCTATGTATAATGTGTATGTACAAAAAATGTGTGTATGTATTTATATCAGTTGTTTGATACCGTGTCATGGCACTATGTCAATTGTCTTGAGATATTATTACACTATTTATTATATTTGCCTTAATAAATACTCCACTCGAGTTATCATAACAACTATTTATAACTCCTGTAAAATTGGTTAAAACACGACAGACTTTGATAAGCGTATGACAGTTTATAATCTCTATAGATACCTACAATAAGTAATCTTTATATCTATAAACAAACCTAAAACTTTTATTAAAGATATAAAGAAGTTGTCATATCTGGGAGCTCATTGTGCAACGCTAACAATTTAATTTGAAATCGATTAAAACAAATAATATTCCGAATACGTAACCTACTTCAGTTACAATCAGTAGCTATATCTCGGCATTTGCTGCAAACTAATTTGTAGGTTTATGCTGAGTTAGTTGCCTTTTCACCTTTACTGCACATAAAGCCACTTCCATTTCTTTTATTTGTACCGCTGTTATGCTATGTGTTTGCAATTAGGGAATAAATTTGCATATAAAAAAATGCAAACCAGTCGATTTTTATCTGCCGCAATTGAGAAATGTTAGAAACTGAGTTATTAATTCGTGTTTTTTTTTACAATAAGAATGTATTCAAGTTTTGCTATCAGATGTCTAATAGCCATAGTAGAAGTTCTGTCTAATTTAGAACTTGTGGCAGTGTAAATTATGCATTAATCTATACATATAAATAAAATTAGAGTGTCTGTTGTGTCTGTAATATTGAATTAACCGTTTTTTAATACATGCCTATGATTATAAATACGATACATACACCAAAATTGTAATAAATGTTTTATTACAATTTTTTTCTGTCTGTCCGTTTGTTCCTGCTAATCTCTGGAATGGCTGGACCGATTTTGACGTGACTTTTATTGGCAGGTAGCTGATGTAATAAGGAGTAACTTAGACTACTTTTATTTTAGAAAAATAAAGTAGTCTAAGTTACTCCAACTAAAGCCAGTTATTAATATAAAATTATATATTTACTGTATTTTATAGCACATTATTTTAAAATGGTTATATATAAAAGCTGATACTGTGTAGTCTTCGCGTGACTATTTCACCTTTACGAGAATATTGTAGTTCAATATTGTCGTTTAGTTATTTTTGTCTTCTACTTTATCTATTCGTGTCTACAATCTATAACATGTACAGAATGGATGACGAGTACGATAGCGTATATTTTATGAATTTTTGAAATCCGCGAATGTCGCAATCTGGGTCACCATCTAGGACCGTCCTAGAACTAAGGTAAATAGCTCGTTTTATGAGAAGTTAGAGAGAAAACTAATATAAGGAAGCTGAACAGTAAAAAAATGTTTACGACTAAATTTTTAAAAAGTGATATAGAAGAAATTATTTTACATAAAACCTCAACAACTAATGGATCATGCCTACTCTAGTTCTACTTACAGTTGTTGGCAGTTAATTTAAATATCTTGTAAAGTCACTGACATATTTCATTATGATTATATAAAAATTAAAATAATAACTATATTAAAGATTGTCATAAATATTAAAGAAAGTGGCAGAGGAAGACCAAAAGAGAGATGAATGGACTGAATGAAAGATGATGTGGTAAGAAAGTGAGTGAATAACGAGGTTACTGCGAACAGGGATGAATGGAAGAGAAAACATATTACGCCGGTCCTAATTGAATGGGATAAGGAAGAAGCAGATGTTGATGATCTCATTATAAATATGTTTAATTTAATAAATATCGTATCTCGTACAATCTTTAAGATTAACTTTTTTACTAACAAACAGAGCTTCTGTATATACTTATAATTTATTAATTTATGTAGAATGGGAACAAATTTGGACCCAACTTCAAGCATGATTAATGGTAGTCAACATTTCAATTGAACAAATAAAATCTAATTGGTATATCATTCATATGTCTCCGTCCATTAATTGATCTTATGAAAGCAGTCATGTTAGAATTAAGAATGAACACGACTCTGTATTAAGATACTTATCTTGGCATTTAGGAGAGAGCATCGTCACCTAATTGATTGAACTTTCAACTCACTCTAATTGATATAAATTTCAACTTCAGGATTTGGACTTCGCCCCTACCATCTCGGCCCCGATGCGCTCATGATAATTTCATACCCTGGAGAGCTCTTCATGAGATTGTTGAAGTTAATGATACTACCTTTAATCATAGCGAGTCTAATCGCTGGGTCTGCAAGTTTAAATGCGAAGATGAGCGGAAAAATCGCAGTCCGGACTCTTCTATACTTTATACTTACTTCCATGTTTAATGCCTTCCTTGGTATATTACTGGCTACGATGATACATCCTGGACAACCAGAGTTAAGGGACGATCATCATGCTGTGGTGGAGAATAAGAGAGACCATAAGATCTTGGATAGCATACTTGATATTGGAAGGTAATATTTTTATTTTTATTTGCAATTCAAATTGCTTCCGAATTGATAAAGATTGAATAACACTAGACATAACAAAATAAATTGTGTCTAAATTTCATTGTTATAACAGCAATGTTAATAACATTGCTGAGGACTGAGGTGTGTTATACCTTAAGGAATTGATAGTTAAATTGCAAGGAATTTAACTCCCAATTTCTTCAAACTGGAATACATAAATATATTTTGCACTCTGCTATTGGCAGAATTAGATTAAATAAAGCAACGCGACGTCTGAACAAAATTTCCCGGTAAGCTGAGATTGTTAGAGAATTTTTTTAAGGGAAGTGTTTAGTTTTAAGGAAATTTACTGCGGATTCAACTCCGAGTCTTTAATACATTTATTTATTTTTAGGAACATATTTCCGGATAATATCGTACAAGCAGCCTTTCAACAAGCCCACACAGTGTACACAGAACCACCGACAATGTTTGCTAGAAATTTCACTGAAAATGATACTCTGCCTAACTTGGTAAGAGTTGTATCCTATAGGTTAGTATACAGTCTACTTCATATTATATATTCTTTAAGAGCAATAGTTATATAAACAGATACTACTGTACTAGATAAAGGTGATATCAGGCAGCAAGATTAGTGTTAACACTGTTTCGTAATATATATTTAAAAACATTAACACCAAACTGAAATGGTTGATACCAGGGAAAGATAAAAGATTATTTCAATCTTAAATTAATTTAATTAACTGACTGTACAGTTATTATTACAAAATTAATAGTCATAAAACCATTAAAAATGGTTTCCGTTGAAAATTAGTGCTGTAGCTTCGGCTGCAGCAATATTCTGCGCAGTGTCCGTTTTAGCAAATATTTTATAAACGCATTTTCAATTGTCTTATTCTGTTGATGTGGCTATGTCTCTGAATATGTATGTACATGTATATGTGTCTGTACGTGTATACATGCTTTTGCATTAAAATTTAATTGAATCTATGCTATTTATAATGCATGTTAATGTCGATAATAATTGCTTAATAAATGTATATTGTTATTATTAAATAGATTAGAAAGTGGACTAAAATTTTATAACTATAACAAAATTAAAAAAATAATTTACTCAAATAATGAATTTTTTAAAGTATGTTCTTTTTTAGATAATGATTTAAAGGAATTTAATTCCAATCGTAAATGCAGTAATAATATTAAATAGAGACAATGGGCGGCAAATATAAATACAAATTCTTAAACATGTAGTATTATACAACACATTGAGATGAGTACCGACCATTCTTCTTGTCTGAATGTGCATTCTGTATATAGCGAAAGTGCTTCTATTGAACAATCCAATATAGATTATTTCTACTACTCTATTTTTTAACTCTAATACAGATTTATTCCCGTCACCCCTTAACATAGCGTGGCATAGGAAATAGTGTTGTAAAAAATGTCAAAATAATAGTAATTAGTTTAAAATTGAAATAACTAAAAGAACCAAAACAATGTATGCTGTAGTAGCTTTTGTATTTAAAGCAAATATTACAATTATAAATTTCAGATCTGGTACTAACACTCTTGGCTTAGTATTTTTCTGCCTAGTTTTCGGAAGTCTTCTGGGCACCCTGGGGCCTAAAGGACAGGTGGTGATAGACTTCTTCCAGGCTATATTCGAGGTGATCATGAAGATGGTGACGGGTGTCATGTGGTTTACACCTTTGGGTGTCAGCAGTGTCATAGCTGGCAAGATACTTGGTGTTAGCAATGTCGGTAAGTTTTTTAACCTGTTTGTAACATACTATTTATTATTATTATATTTAAAGTAGAATAAAATTCGAAGTATTTAAAAATAGAAAACGGATTTAGACGATCACGGTGGCTTAGAGAAATCTTCTAAATATTTGAGTATAGTTACCACTTCGGTGGTCTAGCGGTTTAACATACCCCCTTATTTCCGATGGTCGCGGGCTAGAATCCTTGCAAAAACATTGTATTCTTGAGTATGATTGTTTATATTCGTCTCGATATTTTCTATGTATTTGTAATAAAAAGTATTGTCTGAGTTATCTAGTACCCATAAGCTTTGCCTAGCTTGGGACTAGATGGCAATGCGTGAATTGTCCACGGTCCAATTATTATTATTGTTCATAATTCCCAATTCAAATTCATATCTTTGAAAGATTATGATTTTCTTTTATTAAACTGACTTGTGTTATATCATCTAGAAACGTTGTAAGCAATGGCCATCTAAATTAAAAACAACAATGATAAATATTTGGCATACTTTCCGAAATTATCAAGTCTATGATTATGATATACTAGCTGTTCCCGCGGTTTCACGCCCATGAAATTTATAACCTATGTGCTGTTCTGATGTATAAGCAATATAGCTTACTATGTAGTTTCTTCAATAATTTAAATCCGTTCATTAGTTTTTACGTGTAAGAGTAACAAACATCCATCTATACTCACAAACTTTCGCTATAATTGTTAATACTGTCAATAAGATTTATATTAAACTTTATCATTTCAGCTACAGTAATGTCACAACTAGCATGGTTTATAGCAACAGTCACCGTTGGTGTATTTTTCTATCAACTTATTGTAATGCAGCTCATATACTTTGCATTCCTCAAGAAGAATCCGTACAAATTCTATCTTGGACTCACTCAAGCAATGCTGACTGCATCAGCTACCGCATCTACGTAAGTATTTTATTTATTTAATTAATTAGAAAATAGAAACAATCTTTATTCATGAAACATATAAGCACTTTTGAATAGTCATATTTTTTTATCTTACTGGAATTATCATTTTTTGCTTACGTTTGTTTCTATTTAGTTTAGTCTTCTTCTTCTTATTTGCCATCTCCTACGCCAGGTTGGCGATCATCTTATTCTATTGTAAAAGCACTGAATATTTATGTTTCTGTCCTTTCTTTCTTTAGTAGGGTATAACGGCTAATGATAATAATTATTTACTTTACCTGTTACATTTCAGAGCTGCAGCTCTTCCAGTGACATTTCGAAGCATGGAAGGCCCTCTACGGATAGACCCTCGAATTACCAGATTCGTGCTTCCAATTGGTTGCAACATCAATATGGACGGAACGGCATTATTTCTGTCTGTAGCTAGTATTTTTGTGTGCCAGATGAATAGTATACATTTGGGATTTGCGCAATTAGCAACAATATTGTAAGTTTCTAATTTAGTTCCTAATTATATATTTATTTTTGCTTAGAATTAAAATATTGATACAAATAATATTATAATACACATAGACAAATCACATAGCGCTATCTATTCTTAACATATTATTACAGTTAAAACATTGATCCAGAAACATAATATATTTTAGGATAGTGATAAAGCGACATCTAGTCCCAAACTAAAAAGAACTTGTGTATGGATACTAAACAATTGATATATAAAGACATTATTTTTTGGAAATGCTAACATAATATATATACAAAGTAACCAGACCGATACAAACAATCATACTCATGTATACAAATGTTTATACCGTTCGAAAAATCTAACCGCGACCATTCGAAATAAGGCTGTGCGGTGTGCTAAACCGCTAGACCGCTAGGGGTTATATTAAAATACATAGTTACGTTTTTCTTTCTTTCATTTATTTATCATTTTATATTACTTCACCTACTTCACCATTGTTCCACAGTTTAACATCAACCGCGGCGTCAGTATCATCAGCATCAGTACCATCAGCCGCAATGGTATTACTACTCGTGGTATTAGCAGCCGTTGATGCCCCTACACATGATGTGTCCCTGTTATTTGCTGTGGATTGGCTTGTGTGAGTATATCATGAATATTTACTAGAACACGACTTTGCAACTTTCATTTCCAACATTAATTTGCTTGAAGGTTCATGTACAGTAGCGAAATAATTATAATATGTAATATGATCTCTACTACTGTGTGGCATACCTCTAATGTTGCCATTCCTGCCATTCCCTAAGTCTAAGTTTTGATTACTCTGTATCCTGTTGTTTCAATGCCATATCTATATCTCCGACCATTTCTCTAAGTCTATGTTTTGACTCCTCTATAATCTGTTATTTCACTGTCCTTTCTTTATGACTTGTCATCCTCTAAGTCTAAGTTTTGATTCTCCTGTATCCTGTTGCCTTACATATATCGCAATTTTCAAACAGCTACATAGCTGCTTGGCGACTCAAAGAAGGACAATAAAAAGAATACCTTGGTAAACAGCTGAGCCGTATTCTAAAACCACTATATGTTATATTTCAGAGATCGAATACGTACAACGAATAATATGTTGGGAGATTGCTATGCAGCTGCAGTCGTCGAGCATTTATCTAAAAACGAGTTGATGGCTTGCGATGCAGTTTCTACTGTAAGTATAATTTATTATTATCTGTAAAGCTATTGTAATTGTAATAGTTATAAAGATCTAAAGGTTTAGACAACTCACAAATGAAATTAACCATGAAAATAATCATGCTGCGCACATAAGAACGACAGACATTTTATGTTTGCTGTCTTATTCCATTAATTGCTTTTAAATATGGTAATTCATTATTGATAGATTTATTTTCTACACGTTTAAGATCTCTTCAACGAATCTCAAGAAGTAGGTCGCAAATCAACTGTCCTCCTCCGTCGATGTCTAATTTAAATGGGGTCCAAAATTGACAGCCTCAGCCGAGGTGTCTATCCCTCACTATCCGTCATCCCATAAGTCCTTATCGTTCGTTCGTAAAGCTCAGAAGCGGTCAAAAGCACTAGAAAACTATTTATATATGTATTTATAAATAGAATAGTATCTCTAAATATTTGTATCAGTTGTCTAGTCCATAATAAAATCTCTGCCTAGCTTGGAACTAGATGGCCCTGTGTGAATCGTCTAAGGATATCACATTATACAGCTTTCCTAAAATAGGATTTTAATCATATTTTCAGGATCCAGCCCTCAATTGTTTGACTCCCACCACCAACACTGAGGTTGACATCGGCGTAGTAAAATGCGATGACGTCATCATCGATATGCACCAGAATCATTGTGATTCCAATAGGATTTAGTTTTAAATAGAAATTAAGTTACAAAAATAAGACTAAGTATTATATTGTGTGAAGGTCATCATAAATGGATGAGTGATTGCAAAAGTGAGATTAGAACCTTGTCCAATGCCTAACCAGAAATTTATTATATAGACCCTTTTAATATCGGTGTAATACATAAGCATGTAGGTATACATGTATAAAGTGATGATTTTATATAAAATTTTCTTTTAGAATATACACTATCGAAATGTCGCACGTTTTGCATTTTCTGGCAATTTTATATTTCCAAATATTTGGGCCAGGCCCAGCAAATGTTGTGTTGCCATATATATTCTAAATATCTTTATTTAAAAATTTCATGGTATAAAGGTGAAAATTTAATGTTAAATATATTTTCTAATGACGAATCATATAAAAATTAAAGGGGTCGAAGAGGTTAAAGAGTAATTTAGGATAAAGGATAAAGAGCAGTCTTTCGTGGTATGGGCATGTAATGCGTAGAAATGAGATAATATTTTAAAGAAGGTGTTACATATAAATGTAGATCGTTATAAGGGCAGAGGAAGGTGGAAAAAGAGATGGATGGACTGTGTGAAAGATAATATGACAAGAAAGCGAGTAAATGGCGAGATGACTGCGAACAAGGGAGAATGGAAGAGAAAAATATATTATGCCGACCACAAATAAATGGGATAAGGAAGAAGCTGATGATAATGAATCGTGTAAAAATGAACAATTTGACCATTTAATTAAAAATACTTTGCCACCATTATCACTTATGGTTAAAAATATATAACAATCGATTCTCAGACCTACCAATAATTATGCTGAACAATATTTATTTAAAATAGCAAGACACAGTTTTCTTTCTCATTATTCCTGTAATGAGTCTGCGTTCCGATTGAATAGTAGATTCAAAAATATGACTTATTTGTGTCGAAATTAATAGAACTTATTGACAAAAAATGCAAACGTTCGACGATTTATTCCAGATTTAACTTGAATTCAGTATATAATTATGAGCTCTTTATATTCTTTTTTACGGCAAGTACCTGAAATATATAGGTTATGCCTAATTAAACCTCGTAAGGTACATTATAGCCTTGTAGTTATAACTTTATATCCACATATTGCTCAATTTTTGAAAAAGAAATCTTAGTAAATAAAGTGAGGTTAGTATACCTGAAGCGAGTGAGTCTGCATGGTGATTTCTCAATCTTTCGTAATCTCTCAAAAGTAGTACTGTGGTTGTAAATCCTTATTTCCTTATTAATATGATAAATGCAAAAGTAACTCTGTCTGCCTGTCGTGCTTTCACACCAAAACTATAGAACCGACTTTAATGAAATTTGCTATACAGATAATCTAGACCCTGAGATAGGCTACTTTTTATTTCGAAAAATAATATAAAATAGCTTAAATAATATAAAATGCTATCCAGGATCTATTTCATTCAAGACATTTTTATGGAGTTGGCCTTCAGCCGCTCCATAAGTGCTTCCGCGGGTTTCGAGTGCCACCTGCGCTCGCCCCCTAACGTCCGGTGAAGCTGTAAAGGCCAGCTGCGGCCAACAGCATTACAGTAGTCCAAAAAAAAAGGATGATGATGAAATACTGCACCTTTTCGGTACGGGCGGGATATCAGCGGAGGATGAGAAGATCAGCACTACGTGGCGAATTCACCAGGAATTCATCACAGTGAATTACCATCTATTAGTATACATATATTACAGGGTATGTAACAGTATTCATCAGGAATGACAAAGCGTGGACGGTACGTCATATGATTGACAAGCATTTTGTGATAGCTACATTTTCTATATGTATATTATTTTAGATTACAACAATCTAAAATAATTTCCTAAACATTCCCGGTCTTAATAAAAATATTAGTTCTGTTAACACTTCCGGTGTTTCGGGAGTGGTGGGGCAAAAGATGGGTACAGAAACAGCCGAGGACACCCCTCCGATCGATATAATCCAATCGGGGTTCCCCCGTCCAATTTAAACAGGGTTCGAAATTACGACGGCCTAGCGGTGCTCTCAGACTAAAGTTGTATCCGTCAGGCGGGAGCTGGCCTTTAGCCGCTCCTTCCTTCCTTCCTTAAGCCCTTCATTTAGTTTGGAGTGCCATCTGCACTCGCCCCCCATAGTCTGGTGAAACTCTAAAGGCCAGCTGTTCGCATTAGAGTAGTCCGTTAAAACACAGCCGAAGTCAATATCGGAACGGGCTAGTCGCAAAGTTTCTAACAATACATAATTATAATTAAGCGATAACAAGATTAATGATAATATTATTGACACATTTGAAAAATATAATCTTTCACGTTTCACTAGATATATATTTACACTATTTCTGTAAACATGCAACCAAGTGAAAACATCGAGTGAGGTAAATACTTTTATTTACCATTATATAATTCATCTTAAACCCCGTTGTAATGTAATGATAATATTCTAAATTAGGCATAGGTATAATTATGAAGAAACATTTTTATCTTACATACACGAAAATAACATTCTTATATCCATAGATAAATATTTGGTAACTGCAAAATAACAGGAAAATAGTTCCGAAGCACGATATCTGGCAATGCATAGTTGACGGTCTCAGTGGTCTAGTGGTTTATCGAACCTTACTTCTAATGTCGCTGGTTCGATTCCTCGCATGGTATAAACATTTGTATTCGTGAATATGATTGTTTGTATTGGTCTGCGTGTTTTGTATGTTAGAAAAAAATATGTAAGTATTTATATCAGTTGTCAAGCTTTGCTTAGTTTGGGACTAGATGGCGTTGTGTGAATCATCATGGAGTTGTTATCAACAATTGTTGGAGTATCACATAATAACATTGAAGCTGTTGATGGTGGTATATAAACGCTGATTGCCACTTACCATCATTATATATTAAAAAAAAATTAAAGATTTTCTATTACTTCATAGATGCACTGGTTAATGACAATATTTAGGCCTTATATATATTATATTATATACATTATATAGCTTATTATATATTGATAGCTTGTTATAAATATATACTAGAATACATTACAATTACACAAACGTTCTTACAACTGTATTTCACTGTGTAACAAACACATAAATAAATGTATATGTACATACTCAATTAATAAATTCTCCCTTTATAATGTGCAAACAATTTTGATATTAAACAACTATAATATTAGTTATCTTTTTGCTTGTAACTTGCTCCATAAACGTATCGGTTTTTGTCTATATTAAAATTACAATTATGTGTCAAATTACTGAGAAATATAACTTTTTTTATAGGCTTTACTGTAATAGATAAAATAACACTAGACTGGGAGAAATCGAAGGAAGTATAGTTACTTAAGATAGCTGTATATTTATGTTTGGTTTACCTAAACGTTACATAAAAAAGACTTGGGAAAAAATGTTCATGATTTTACAAATTGTATGTTTTACCTACTGAAATATATGATAATGGAAAATGTCATTTGTATTGTACTGAACTTTACTTAAGTACTTAGTACTAATTTAGAATTAAGTGTTCACTAATAATATATACTATGTTATCCACAATCACCATTTGATAATTGTGTACCTATATTGATAATCTTAGATCTAAGCACATAATTTCATAAGCGTTTGTGACTGATTTTCAATATTTATCTATTGAAAACTTGTTGTTTCATTCAGTTTTTTTTATTTTATTTTCAAAAAAGTATATTCACCCTCCAGGACATATCTGAAAATCTGTATTTTGCTCTTAGAGTGATTCTCCACACTAAGCTATGTACCATTATATATTGCTGTGGCACACATATGCAGGTTTATCCATATTGTATTGTATTGGTTTAAACAATCTGTTTTTGTGATTAAGCCTATATGTGTGTACTAAAATACAAATACAAAATTCTTATCTATCTATCTATGTAGAAATTATTACTGAGAATTAACTAATAAATTATAATACTTGTATTACTATTAAAAAATATATTATTACATATAGAATGTTTTTCTCCATACAACAAAATATGTAACTGCAACAAAAGCTCAATGATAAGAATATATGTAAGCTAGACACCAGTTACGAAGCGGCAGCTAATGTATAACTACATCTATTGACGAAAAGGGATTTATAGGAAATTTCGTTTAAACATAATAAAAGCTTCTCAAGAAGCCTCTTCAATTTTATTTTATAGATCGTATTTAGGTTAGTTGCTTTCGCTAACGATATACGCTGGCGAGATGCCAGAGAAGGACTATTTGTTTTGGTTGAATGAAGTTAGGTCAGTTAACCCATCGTGACAAATTTATTAGGATTAATCACCAGGAAGGACTGCGTGGAGGTTGACCTAATAGGCAGCAGTTACTAGCAATGTTCACTATTACTAACAATCCCATTAACCTAAATGGAATTTGAAATAGAACTTATGTATGCACTACTAGGAGGACATGAACGAACATCGCATAACTTGTTAAGGATTGCAAAATAATAAGAGGAAAAGTGAGAACGATATGATAGTCGAATTTATGAAAAGAAAAAGAAATACTTATGCAATCCTTAAGATGTTATGAGATGTTGGTACATGTTCTCCTAGTAAATCTTACTTCAGACGGACTTAATATTATTAATATTTCCATAGAATCTTACTAATATTTGGGAAAGTTTATGAGTATGAATGGATGTTTGTTACTCTTTCACGTAAAAACTACTGAACTGATTTTGAAGCAACTTTACAGTAGCTTAAACATATCTTTTTTAAAGCTAAATTAACTTTTGTGAATTTCTTAAACGTCATACCACTTAAGAGGTTATATTCTAAATGTAATAATATGCTGCTATTTCAATAATTGATGTTACACTATCTGGACTTTCTGATGATATGTATCAAGTTCGGACGATTGAATGTTATATGTAATATAATAAAGTTTTCTATTGCAACATGTAATGTTTTACAAAATCTTTCTATAAAAATTGTATTAATCTATATAATTACTACGATTGCATCAATTGTGATTTGCTTTAAATGGTTCAGTAGATTTAGAGCTAACTGTGATATAATAATTTGTAATAGATCCTTCTTCAATACACAAGTGTTGTCACTAAATAAAACAATATCATAATTTTTAAACATTTTATTAATGTTCACGTACACTCCGCTGATAGTCTGGACTTAAAAATAATAATATAGACATTATATACATCACACATCCATTCAGAATTGTTTGGCACTTTAGTAAAACTAACAACATTCTCATTGCCAAGTAATTCTTAACAGACCCTCCGATATTTTCGATACTTAGACGAAAATCACAGTACAATAACGTCTTTACATAAAAGATTTTCCAGAAATCACATAATATTGTGATACGAAATACAAAATTCCTTCAAAGTTTTCGAATGCATTTTATAAAAATACATCTCTATAAATCTTACATAAAAATTGCATATTCTTATAGCTTAGAGTAAAGCTGTTTGTTTTATAATTATAATCATGGCAGTCTTCTTTTAAATTGTACAAGGCACTAATACGTATATATATAGACTAATATTAACAATAAAGTTAACCCGAATAAATTTTTATATACATTTACCGTAAAAATCGGTAATAAGCGCTTAATACATCACTTTGAGCACATTCAAGACAGTCCTATATCAATGCACAAAATGAGAAATGATACTAGACCGATCACATCGGTAATCAATAAATAGTATTAAAATACTTATGAGATACTATTCGTTACAATATGTACAAAATACTAGGAAACATTACAATATTTTCATATCCTCATGGTGGAATGTGGAGGTTTTCTACTAGTAGAAGCTGGCGGAAGACCTGGGCCTACTAGAGGCGACATAGAAGGAGATCTCGTTGCTAATGGTGAGAGTGAAGGAGAGAAAGATGGAGACATAGCAGCAGCTGCTGAGAAACCGCCAGGTACGTCATGACTTATAGGAGATCTAGGTAATAGGTGCTGAGGCTGTCTGCAAGACAAAGAAGGAGCCGGACAGCTTCTAGGAGCTACTGTGGTTAATAATGGAGGTGGAACACTTTTTCCTCCAGATATTGATGTACCTTTACTCTTAGCACTAGATGCACCACTATTAACGCTCTGAAGTGAAACTGCATCGTCTTTCAAACGAGCTATTTCCGAAAATACATGAGCTAATGGCTGATATTGCGGTCCCCAGTCAAGGAGATAGTCCCAATTATAACTACCCGTAAGCTCTTCTTCGGAATGTACTATCGAACTTAGACTGCCAGTCATTGACGGTCCAGCTGTCGGTACTGCTGTATTGTCACCTGGAGCATTAGGAAAGGCTCCTAATGCCATAGCTCTATCTACAGCTGCACTAGCTTCATCAGCACTACTGGCTCTTTCACTACCTGTGACTTCATTTAATTTGGCATATATAAGATTTGTTATGTCATTTTCATGTCCGCCATCTTCATCAAACATATGCATTGAGTCTATAGCTCCATGATGTAACATTGTGTCTTTATTGCCCACATTCTCAGAACATCTTCTTGAAGAGGTCGAGGCTCCTCCACCAGTACCGGTATCAACTATTCCTAACCTAGCCAAATATTCTTGAGTATTATGAACTGAGACATCAGACAAATTATCGTCGTCCACTCCATTTGTTTGTCTATGCATACCGGATTCTCTTTGGAGAGGACCTTCGTTGATCATTCTAATTTCTTCATCCTCGCCATCTTCACCATCTTCAGCAGAACCACGACCACTGGAACCTGACTGATCAGATCCTGAAAGTTCTGAAGTGGTTGCTGCTCCTGAATTAGAACTCGCTGTATGAGGACCATAAGGAGGAATTTCATCATATTTTGGTGGAGCAAATTGATTTCCTGACACAGTTCCTGTATTTCTGATAGGGATTGTATCAAAGGCACTTGGATCTACGTAACTGTTAGCAGCGCCTACTCCTTCAGAACTCAAGCCAGGCTTATTGACTTTTTTATGTCTTTTGTTTTTCATGTGTAGAAATAAAAATGCGGCAGCAAATATTATTATAATAAATATAAATGCAATCAACAATCCTAGAGCCCAATCAGATAGTCCACCGCTTGAAGCAGAAGTTGTATCGTTTAAAGAATTACTATCTGATACTACAGCGAGAGGATCTAGTAGAATTTCAACTGCAGTCTTATTTGTTAATGAACCTTGTCTTCCAGAACTAGCAGTAACTACTAAGCTAACAGATTTGTCAGATCTAAAAAGACTTGACACAGATTCCACTTTTTTCTTCAAAATTATAACACCAGTTGTCCTATTAATTTTAAAGAATGAATGGGAAGTAGATAGCTGATAGACTATCCGCCCATCTATTCCTTTATCTCTATCTGTAGCAGTAGCTTGTCCTATAACGTAACCAGATGGCAATGGTCCTGATTTTGGTATACCAAAATTATACGTCTTTTGTGTAAATTGAGGATAAAATTCATCTCGACTTTCCACATCTATTCTTACTTTTACTGTAGAAGTTTTGCCACCTAAATCTGAAGCTTTTATGGTAAATTCATATTTATTCTTTTGCTCGTAATCAAAAACTGCGTTGGTATTTACTAATCCAGATGATGAATCAATTTGGAACATTTTCCATGAGTCCTCATTCCTATTATAATTAGCAGATGCAGGTAAAATCGAATAGTTAAGTTTTCCGTATTTTCCTTTATCTAAATCTGTTGCTCTTGCTGTAAAAACAGAAGTGCCTACTCTTTCATTCTCTCCAATAGTCTCAAAATATTCATTAACAGGGAATGTCGGTGCATTATCATTTTCGTCGATAATATCAACTTTTACATAAGCTGTATTACACAATGATGGTACTCCTTGATCACAAGCTACTACTATAAGTTTATATACGGTATTTCCAACATCATAATCAAGTGACTTATTAACAGTTAAAACGCCTGTGATTGGATGAATATAAAAGTAGTTATTGTCATCTCCCGAGGTTATATTGTAAACCACAGCAGAATTTAATGTTCCATATAAATCACCATCCGTTGCAGATAACTGAGTTAAGGTATATCCAATTTTAACATCTTCGCTAACTGTTAATTCGAAATCATTAGTAGAAAAGATAGGAGCATTATCATTAGAGTCTGTAACTGTCACGAAAATCGTAACAGATGTTTTATTTTGATTATTAGAAAGTATTTTTCCTTGTTCCACTGCAGCTAATCCTAATATATAAGAATCTTGAGATTCTCTATCCAGCCTATTAATAAGGGTAAGTGCTCCTTCTGCGTTGACATCGAATGTGTTTCCTTCATTTCCAGATATTATGTGAAAGTCCAAGTTATATTTCTTCAGAACATCATTGATACCGCCAATTTGTAGAAGCGAAGAGCCTTTTCCTGTGTCTTCGTTTACGGTGATCCTGGAAATAAGAAATGAGAAATTCTCAGTGAATCTGACAATGTACGTAAGTAGCAATAGTAGCACTTGACATTAAATATAAGAAAGGTTACAAATTGTTGATTACGATACGCAAATGTTTCTTGAATTAGTCATATGGATGAGAAAAGAAAAGTAAAAGGTCACAGAAGTTTATTCTGTATATGACAATAATAATGGAATATTTGATGAAAATTTCCCAGCTACGAATTAGATCTAATTCATGTGACTTTCCATTGGCAACAAACTTCTAATATAAATTTAGAATGTCATGTCTAGCGTACAATGTACATCTATTTATGGACACATTACTCGTACGTAACATGAACATTCGAAAATAGCTTCACTCTGAGCATCGTAAAAGTTATCAATGAAATTCGTAGATTTAATAGCATCATATAATCAAAGAGCATATGTCTCGATTAAAAAACAATTCAAAACTTTTTTAATTCCGTACAATTTGAAACCGCAATTGACTAATGACAATATAGAAAACTATCGTGTCCGGGTACCACGGGATCAGTTCGATATATAAGAAAGGAATATTTTTAAATGTAATGCTCTATATTTAAATTTAGATAAAAAAACAAAATAGAGCAATGATAATGGGTCTATTTTAGTTCAAAATTTCGGATTATGCTGTGACATTATTGCCTATTTAGATCAGTGTAATTGATTAATCTAATTCACGGAAACCAATATGAATATGGTCATAACATGTTCTTCAATATAGGATAGGTCAATTTATTAATATAGACAACTCATCATTGTCTATCAGGGAACAAGTGGTTTATTAACTATTCAAATTCTATAAAATGAATACTAACCTATAGGTATCCTGCCCAATAAACGGCTTTATCTCTGAAGAAGCACCAGTATTAATCCTGACTGCAGCCACTGAACTCTTGTTAGGCTTCCCATGATCTGTAGCTACTACAGCCAGCTGCGTGTCTCTCTGATTGGCAGGTAGAGTACTATAGTTGACGAATAGAGCACCAGAGGTCGCATCGATGTAGAAACCATTAGTCGGCCGGAGAATCGAATATGATATCTTGCCATTATCACCACTATCCTTGTCTCTGGCGTTGACTGACCCAATTTCTAGAGTACCGGTGCCTTCTGAAACGTGAATAAATGCTATTTTAGAATATTTAGTTGTTCATTATAAAATTACAAATCATGGATTATTGCTATTATCATATTGGTGATGTTATTTATTGCGGGGCAATATAAATCTTTTCATCCATTTGCTCCAGTAAGAATCTTCCTTCGACATGAGTTTTTGGATCGGTTTACCAATCTTTTGGTTAGTTTACGAATAACATAGTCAAATATTATAATTATCACAAAATAAAACATTTTTGTATCATTGCTGGACACAAAATTCTACCTTCATTATTCTAATTAATTAAAACATTTTACAAATGAAAAACATGATAATAATAACTCGGGCTATTTATATTTGCAAAAAAACTATAACAATTTCATTTATATATTGTATATTTGTAAATAAATTTAGTTAGTTTAGTTATTAATTTATTTACAAATATACATACAAATATTTTTTAATCTTAGTAATAAAATTTTTATTGACATTTTATAATCATAATATAAGTTATTATACTGATAATGTTTTGTATCTTATTTATAGATGTAATTTAATTCTATTACTCTGAATATAGTTCAAAAGTACTTATTTCAAAAACATTAAGTCGTTATATTTACAAGTAACATAAATAATTTTACATACCACTAATTTAGAACTAACCAAAAATGTTTTTTCGATTACACAACTTTTTCTATGATTTATTATTCAAAAATACATACAACCCAAAATTTTCACTCTTCAAAATCGAGCCCTACTTTTAGTAGCAATATTAGTACTTTAATATTTTTTACTCTCGGCAGTCGACCACAGACAAGCAAAAATCGTGTATTGTGTGGGGATCGAATCCGTAACTACTAGAAATAAGGCGGTGAGTTAAACCGCTAAACCACCGGTATCCTCTATTAAATATTTTCAGAAAATGACTGTAGTATATATACACTTAAACATACAACAAATAGTATCTAATATGTTATTAATTACTTACCGGGTAATATTCTATTGTAAGAAATTTCGTCAAACACCGGTGCATTGTCATTTACGTCTGTCACTTTTATTGTAAGCGTAGTTTTGGCGACGTGCTCGCTGTCCGATGCTGTTATGTTTACTTGATACGTCTTTTTTGTTTCGAAATCCAATGGTTTATTAAGAACAACCTTCCCGCTGTATCGATCTATAGAAAACCTATTGTCTCCATGTAATATCGAGTACTTAAGTGGAGGATACGTATCCACGTCGTTCGCCGTGACAGATGTAAGAACAGACCCAATTTCCGTTCCTGTAAAAAGACAAATAAATGAAACTACTAGTCGTTTGACTGCCGTTTTAACGATCGGCAAAATAAAATACACTAAAACAAAACCAATGTCGACGTACAATGATATAAAAACAAAAGAAAAAAAGAGATAGGAAGACCGCGGACAGTTGGGGAGGCATCGCTAAAACATGCACTCGGAAAAAATGTAATACCGTCCAATAAATATTGATCCAAAGGAGTCGCTTTTATTTAATCTCAGCGTTGGAATCGAAAGTCGCAATGTAAACCGTCCCGAAGTCGGGAATACAAATTATGTAAAATGCCTCCCCTCTTTGTGACTCGCTTTTTGTCCTACCAATTTATTTCGAAAAGTCGATAGGCCGTGCTACAGCAATTTAAAACCGAATACGTAAACCAGTGTAAAAACTTGCAAAACTTACCTTCTGATACCGAGATGTGGTTTGGTGGCGGGAATGTGGGTTGGTTATCGTTAACGTCTACTACGTTGATCCTCAGAGTGGCTGTGCCAGTCATCTGCGGATTACCCTCATCGGTAGCAATAACCGTCAACTTGTAGGTTTCCCTTATCTCGCGATCCAACACTATATTCGTTTTAACCGATCCCGAGAAAGCCGGTTCAATGACGAACGCATTATCGTGGTTCCCGTCGACAATGTGGTACAGAATCCGAGCGTTCACGCCGCGGTCGCCGTCCTTAGCCGCCAGTTGCACGACAAACTCGCCCTTAGCGTTGCCCTCTAGAACGTTCGCTATGTACTGTTGTTGTGTAAATCTGGGCGCGTGGTCGTTTTGGTCGAGCAGATTTATTATTACGTCGCAATAACCGTATAAGACCGGCGAGCCTTCTGTTCGCGCGACCACAACGAGTTGCCGCTTAGGGCCCGGATACGATTCGTAATCCAAATTTGCCGAATTGTTCACCCTTATTACGCCGGTGTTAGAGTCGATTTCGAAGGCATATTGATCGTTTCCATTTCCGATTTCATAAAAGATCCTTTGCCGGCGACCGTCGCTGCGCACAGCTGTTACGTGTAGAACATGTTTGCCGTATTGCATATTTTCCTCGATACTGACATTGTAGGTGGTGTTTTGAAAATTTAATGTCGGCGTTTGATCAGAAAAATTTCCGACTCGGATCTCGATAAGGCCAATGGAGCTCTGAGGCGGGTTTCCTTTATCTTTGGCCAGAACTTTCAAATGAATCAGTCTGCCGTTTTCGCTAGCAAGACTTTGGGTTGCTGTGAGTACTCCTGTTGTAGGGTTAATGCGGAATTTATGATTGGACGTATCCAATAGTTCATAAAGAACTTCGGCATTGGTACCAATGTCATAATCAGTGGCAGACACACGGAGAAGGATTTGGCCTGGTTGCGTTAAAGTAGCCACTTGTTCTCTGAATGGATACTTCGTGAATACCGGTTTATTATCATTTACGTCATCAATAGTAATTTCCACTGAGACCCTTTGAGATCGAGCAACATAACGACCCTCATCCGTAGCAACAGCTTCGAAGTGGTACACGTTTGTTTTTTCCCTATCGAACGACCTAAAATGATAGAAAAGTAATTATATATAATATTATGTTAACATGTGTTCATCTTTATTAGATATCTACGAGTATATTAAATGATTATTATACTACGAGTTTTATATAAAATATAGTGAAAATTAGACAATAATATATAACTGTTATTTGTGTGTACGATAGTTGAAGTAAACAGCTAACTATAAGAATACCTTTACGTATAATATTAACTTTTATTTTACTATCCAACTAGGATTGTAACTAATTTATTATGACTTTTGTTATTTTATTATTCATTAATAAACAACGGCAATTCAATTCTATATACTAGACAACTGATACTACTTAAATACATTTTTTTAATACATAAGTAATTTACATAGAAAATACCTAGACCACTACAAAACAATTATACTCATGAATACAAATGTTTATACCGTGGAAGAAATCGAACCCGCAACCATCGGAAGTAAAGCTGCGTGCTATTATATATGTAAAAGTAGTATGTATAAAAACACAAAGATATTTGAACTAAATGTCTTAAAAGTAATAAATATTTAAAGGTGCAACTTACCCAGTAGTAAAAATTACTCCCGTTTTATTATCGATTCTAAACAGCCCTTGACTTTCGTTTGCCAATGAATAAACGATACGCTTATTGAATCCCAAATCAGCGTCAGTCGCTCTCACTTTTATTACTGAGGTATCGATAGGAGCATCCTCGGATATTGCTGCTGAATAGTGACCCGTATCAAATACAGGATCATTATCGTTTTGATCTTCGACAAGTACAGTTATATTGCAAGAACCTTGTAGAGCGATAGGTGAGCCATGATCAAAAGCTGTAACTGTCAAATGGTATTTCGCCTGCGTTTCACGATCTAATGTCTTGGCGGTAAGCTTTCCTGTAGTCGAATCAATGGAAAACTTGTTTCCATTATTGCCAGATGTTATGCTATACGTTATGACGCCGTTTGCTCCTATGTCCATATCTGTTGCTACAACAGTGTGAATAACTTCTGCTTCGTTATTTTCTGGAACCGTTATTGGATAACAAGACCCTAATTTGAAACTTGGTGGGTTATCATTCACGTCTGTAATACTGATAGTTACAGTAGCAAAATCGAAGTTGGTAGTTGATTGGAATGTACTGGAATCTGTTACGTATACTGGAAATACATAATGATCTTTTTGTTCTCTGTCAATTTTAGATTTTACAGTAACAGTGCCAAGACGTTGGTCTATTGTAAATTTATCGTCAGCGACTCCAGACGGTATCATGTAAGTCAAATTTCCTGCAATGATGAAATAAATAATTAGAAACATATATTTTTGTACTATATAAATAGAAATATATTGAAGAAAAAATTTATAGTTTTTCCGAACATTCAGAAATCATGTTTATACCTTAAAATTTCTTCTTAATATTTAGAATTATTATAAAAAGGTGATATGTATATTAATTTTTCGAGGTAGAAATAATATTTTTTCTTATAAAGAAGATTTGTCACTGTTTTAATAATTACCTGTATTTCCTCTAGAAGATTTAGCTGTTAACCTTGTTACAAAACTTCCGGGTCGAATGTCTTCACTTATGTTAGCCCTATACAAGGAGTCCGTAAATCTAGGAGGTACATTAGTAGATTCTTGTAAATTTAATGTAAGTGTCATATGACTTTGTCTTGGAAATGGTATCCCATGGTCTGAAGCAGTTAAATTCAGTATGTACTGACCAGGACGCACTCTATTTATATCTGATGCATACTTCTTTGACAAAGTTAATTTTCCATTATCATATTCCATAGAAAAATAGGCGTGGTCATTACCACTAGAAATATAATACGATATTCTCCCATTATCACCAGAATCTGCGTCTACAGCCAAGGCTTGATATAATGTACCCGTTAAAGTATTAAGGGAAACCGATACTCTATTTGCCGATACAAAAGTTGGTATATTATCATTTGCGTCTGTGATTGATATGTGAACTGTTGCAGATGTTGTCATTCTTTCAGAAACATTAGAAGCTAAATCAGTGGCTTCGACGACTATCCAATATTCTTTCAACGTCTCAAAGTCTAGGTTTGACGTGAGCGTCAAAGATCCTGTTAAAGGATCTAGATTAAAAACATGTTTTGTTGTAGGTAATGAAGAAACTATATGAAAATTTAGTTCTCCATTGGCACCAGCGTCGGCATCTTTAGCAGTAAAATTATAAACGTTCATACCCATAGGAGTAACTTCAGATATTTCAATATTTATGGGATCATGAGGCCACTGAGGAGCATTATCGTTCACATCTGCAATTTCTATTTTCACTGTCACAGCACTGCTTTGAGGGTTATTAGTTGCTGATGTATCTAATGCTCTAACTTCTAGCCTATATTCTTCCTGGATCTCTCTATCTAGTTGTCTAGCCACTACTAAAGAACCAGTACGTCTGTCAATTTCAAAAGTTCCAGGTGAATGATCAGTAGTTAACGGCATCAATAAATATGATATTTGTTTTTCTTCATCGTTATTTATTAGATTATCCTGAACATCACTATCACAGCAGGCGACTGTACCCACTACGTGACCAATTATAGCATCTTCTTTTACCTAAATAAATAAAAAATATTTTAGATATCTAATTTTTTACGTTTTAATAAAATATTTCAAATTCTGACAATTTATACTTTGTGTGTAATTTATAAATGTACAGAAATGCTACTTTTATATAATTTGCACTTACTTTAAAGGTGAGACTTGAACTTGTAAACGTAGGTCTATTATCATTAAGGTCTAGCACTTCAACCTTCAGTTGCCTCACTGTTTGTCTGGGAGGAATGCCACCATCAGTAGCCGCAACAGTTAAACGATATATTGACCTTTCTTCATGATCAAGAACTGAAATCGTAATGCCATAATTATTATATATATCAAAAACATATGGAAAAATGTATAACAAAACAATTTAATTTTACAGCAATATATATTTGGCAGTTATTTTACCTGTACTAGTTTTTATGACTCCAGTATGTGGATCAATGACAAATACTCCTACACCATCCATGTCCCCATCATTTAAGATGGAATATGTTACTGAAGAATTGATGCCGTTGTCCCTATCTATAGCTTTTACTCTAGCTACTTCAGCTCCAGGCTGCTGTTCCTCTCGTACACTGATGACATCCTCCCTTGGATCAATAATTTCTGGCGAGTTGTCATTGACATCAGTAACTTTAATAGATACTGGTACTCGACTAGATCTCGGGAGACTGCCTTGATCTCTTGCTTCCGCAAATAATGAGTACGATGATTTGTGTTCACGGTCCAAAGCTTCTTTCGTAGATAAAACTCCTATTAAGAACAGAAAAAATAATTATAATTATAATATAGTAATTATTATATTTACACATAATAATTTAACAATATTAAATTTTCATCAAAATATAATAACAATTCTATCCACGTACTAAGCAAAATTTCCTCTTATAATTCAGTCAATAATTCTCTTAAGAATTTTGTCAATTTCAAAACGATTATCATGAAGTTCAAACCCAAAATTAGGCATTCATAAAAGTGATCGCCTGCGGCAGAATACCTATGATTATCCAAGGTTCCATTCCGTATTGGGAACCTAAAAATCGTAATGACAGAAACGGGGAAGGACGATAAACGTGATTTTATAAAATCGTTGCGTAACAAAATGAACTTTAGACAACTAACGTTAAAGTCGATATTAGTGAAAAATAAGTTAAACTTGTCGGAAGATAATAAGATGTGGCAGAGGCCGCCGTAATGAGCGATGTGAACCGAACTCTAGAAAAAAACTGTTCATCGTTATTTTCTCCCCTCACAAGACTGACTTTTGTTTTAAGAACGACGTTTTACGAACGCATTTCTTATATATGTACTCTTATAATAAAATCAAATTGTAAACCTTATAAAAACAGCTAGTCTATATATAAAGTCTTTATAATTGTATTAGTCTTTTTAGTTTCTCAAACAATGCTTTACTAGTTATCATTATTACAATTTATAGTCACACAGTCCCAAGTCGAATGCCAGCTACATTTTACACCTATAATTCATTTGAGAACAGATGAAAATAAAAGGTATCCGTCAACCAAACGAGTTGTAGGTCCGCGGTACGTCCTACACGTACATTTGTAACGTATGAGCTTTAAATACTCGACGACAGTATCTGGCCGGGGTAAGGCTTGTAATAAAACATGGAAGAGAATAGCCAGGCTCCTACATAGCAATATTTTAATAATAGTTAATGGCGGGTCACGGTATATGCGCGCGCGACGACGTTTATAACTTGCAATTGACGCGCATAAATTCATTTCAGCCTGCCTCCCGTAGCGGTTATCTGGTCGGACTAGTAGTGTGACCTTTGGGATAAAAATTGCCATAAAGGATTGATTAATAATCAAGATAATAATTTTAAATTAAAGCCTCTCGGACTATGGCGGAAATAAGCACTTATGCGAAGAGTCCGATCGGAGAAATTAAAGACCAGATGAAGCGAATCAAGTTATACAAGTACATACATTGGATATCGTTGCGATCGAGATTATAGGAGTGTGTAATAACTTGGAGAATTATTCGGTTTCTGATTAATACAATGCGTTTCCCAAATGTTTGATACGCCGACGAATAAATCGTTTAAGATTATGTTCACATTTCTTTTCGTGGAGAACATTGTATTACCGCTTGATCAAAACTGAAGCCTTCTATCGGAAGATCGCCACCATATACAGACGTCATTTCGAATGATTTACGTATATCGCCTCGAAAGTAAAGGGGAAGCTGTACGGATTCGCTAACTAGCTCGCAGGGTGCCGATTTCCGATAAACCGAATTGAGACAGAAAGATCGACCATTCATCAGTCAGTTACCAAGAGATAACGAAGTGCCACCCCCTTTTTTGCGAACGCCCATATTAAGAATTTAAAGCATCCACACACGACACGATTTTGCAACTGATCAGTCGGGCAAGATCTGTTGGACCCTGATATAGAAGCACGTTAGGAAGCTAGTTGGATATGTCGGTTTTGAGTCAACTTGACTCTCAAACCAGATCGATTCAATTGATCGGACCGATTTCACGCTGCAACGCTATAAGCTTAACTGAAATTGGTTGAACTTGTGTACAATGCATATGAATATAAAAATGCACGATCTTAATCCGATATGCTGACCGTCTGGTCGAAAGGACAGGCTATCAAATCGTGTTGTGAGTAGAAATTATACAAAACTCGCACGATCAATTGGTCAACAAGTATATCAATATATATCTATGTAGATTATAGAATAATGAATCTATTGTAAAATATGTACTTAAAATCAAAGTAAATAACTAGAATTTTGACTATTTTTCGATTGTTAACACATGAAAATTCTTGTTTTTTTTATATTGCCATCAAACCTTAATAGACCTTGATGCTACTTTCACAGTATACTATTAACTTCTACAAATTTATCATAATTGGTTATTAGGTTGTGGAATAAACAGCACTTATTTCAGAATAAAATGAAGTTGAAAACAAAACGATCACACCGTCTACGGCAAACTGCCAAGAGAATAATGCAAATAAAGCTAAAAATTGCGATCCTAATGCCCATGGGAAGATCAAAAACAAACGCACTTCAGTTTGCTCCCTATTCCTTTAAATTGTGGTATTAATATAGTTTTGTTTGTTCAAACTGTTTGCCCAGTCGATGAGTCTTAAAACACAACACACTTTGGGTTTTAGCTTTCAAAGAGCCGGCAGGATAAACAAAGAGACGAGTGGCCGGGTGGCCGGGTGAAATAATTCCTTACTTGATCAAACAGAGGCCCGCCGGTTGGTATTACGGTAAAATCGCATTATTCTAATGTTGGATAACTTATTATCGACTACTTTAAAAGGGCGTTACAGCACTATTTTAAACAATGACATGTAATAGCCGTTTTGTAAATTATAATCTGTTTACGTTGTTAAACACTAAAATAGTGTGGAATTAAATGAAATATCCAATTATTCCGACTTACAGGCAGGCAACATTATATGTTACTCATGTTTATACTAACAATTTGCAACTTAGTTATATTATAGAAATAACATTTCTTATTAGTATTAACAGTTACATATACTAAAGTATCAAAAAATCTAATTTACTAATTAACCTATAGACAAATCATACTTAATAAAATACTAAACTAAATAATAATGTTAATATTAATCATTATTAAGTCTTCAGTCTTGACACCCAAATTATCACGTAAACTGTATATCAGCAGTCAGTTCCTTCCCAAAAACAAGGATTACGACTTCAATTTAATTATTTAATATAGCTTTTATGTGTATGTGTGAAAGAGAAAGTGTGTTTATGAGAGTGTGTCTGTTCAAAACTAATAGAAAATAATTTTCTTACCTGTGATTGGGTTGATAATGAAACTCGTATTCATTGGAAACAAGCTGTATCTCACGATTGAATTCTCTGCTATATCCGCGTCAGTCGCAGCTATCTTTCCCACAAATGCTCCATCTTTCTGGTTCTCCTCTACATGAAACTCATATCGAGCCTTTGAAAATACAGGATCATTGTCATTTGCATCCATAACGTTAGCAATAAGCACAGCAGTTGCAGATAGCGGTGGAATACCATTATCTGTAGCTGTTATAATCATTCTATGTTTAGATACAGTTTCTCTATCAAGTGGTTTAGATAGGTACACCCATCCTGTAGTAGGTTCCACTTTAAAATATTCATCATTGACTGTAGCGTTATCTGATACAATTCTGTATGTGATGCGAGCATTATTCCCTGTATCTTTATCGACAGCCTGGATTTCTAATATCTGTAAACAAATATTATATATGATATACATTACTATTACCTGGGGGAATATCCACTAATCTGTTCTATGTATAATATAATTAAATTGTAATTAATTTTTATTATCTATTATTGTAGTAAAATGAATACCAATGAGTTTGACTTAAGAGACTTTCCTGAGTGAATAAGAAGAAGAAGTACCATATTTGGGAATTGGAATTGGTACTTCGAGCAGGAAAAATTCTGTTACGCATTCCGATATTGAAACAAATTGGGAAAATAATAACTTTTACATACATATTTGACTAATAGCATCTTCTAGCAAAATTACAAAGAAACTACTTGTTTCTGATGAAATTAGTGATCATGTTGGATTTACAAAACCTTTTCCTAACAAGCTACAGTATATAAAAAATCAACGAGATAAGAATACGTTTTAGGCAAATAAAACTGGCGCAGACATTGCCAATTTACGAGCATAAATAGGCAAGGTGATACTACAAATAAAAAAGTCACAAGATAAGCTTGTAAAAATAGAAACATTGAAAAGTGTTACAAGAGATATCGTGGGCGCAATCTGGTTTCCACAGATTTATTATACGCAATGATATGTACAAATCCACAATAGTTAAAACGGACGCTACGGTTGGGATCGTTTATTAATCAAACGTCAATTCGTGGTTTGTTACAAATAATATCGATAACCATCAGCACCGTTGATTATCGATTGTCGATGATTGTCTCTATATATGGCATATCTATGTTTGGATCGTTTGGTCGTACAATAATATCATTCGACCATCAAAACCAATTAATTGAATTATTATTGACAACCTTGATGGTATTGGTTTAACACACTTCTTTTATCTTTAGACGTTTATTGTGTATGTATTTAAATACAGTTATATATAATATTGTAATTATTTCGGTTATTCTGCATATATCTAGTCTCTTACATAATATTTTCTATATTTATTGTGTATGTATATATAAATATTATACATTTTTTTAAGCGTACATGGATAACTTACAAATACATACACATACTACACCTAGACCGATACAAATAATCATACTCATGAATACAAATGTGTGTGCCATGCGAGAATTTGAATCCACGACCATCGGAAATCAGACAGTATGCTAAACAGCTAAACCACCGAGACCATCATTAAATATATTGCAATTGTATTAGGTATACTGTTATTAACATCAGTTGATCCGTCAGCTTGTTCATCATTCCTGTTTAATTAAAAAGAAGTTCTTACCTTGGTATTGACAGGTTCAGATTCCAACACGTTGGCCGTATATGTGTCATGTTCAAATACTGGTGGATTATCATTCACGTCCTGTACATCGACTGCCAGCGACAGGTTTGAGCTGAGAGACGGCGCGCCAGCGTCCCTCGCTGTTATAACTAGGCTGTGTCTAACGAGGTTCTCGTAATCCAGCGGTCTGTTTGACAAATATTACAATAATCTATATTAATATGTAAAGCTGAAGAGTTGATCTAAACTAGGATTGCCACCACCCTATTTTCACAGGACTTGTCCTAGTTTTACTGGGTCCTGGAATGTCCTGAATAGTTTTAAAGGAACGTCCTTCCCATTTAAAAACCCAGTTTTTAAATTTGTAAATTTGATTTGAAATTAAAAAGTATATATATTTTATTCAGATATCTAAAAGATTTTATTATTTTAACTACTTGAATTTCTTTTCATCTATTTTAACTACATATTAATGTAACAATTGCAACTCTATTACTGCGTCCTGTTTTTAAACTAAAATATACTGGTTATGCCAATTACAAATCCTAGTTTTTTTTTATATTTGAAGTTGGCTACTACAGTTCTAATTTCTGGAAATACAAGACGGATTTGAAAGAATCATTTGAAAATGATTGCTGTTCAAAAGTGCTTATATTGAAATCATACAAATCAAATCTAATTTATTTGCGATAAATATAGGTATGTATTGGTTGTCAGTTTAGAATATAATATCCCATTTTGTTTTGCCTCATTAGGCATTAAGTTCATTTCAATAATGATTACTTTATTACTCAATTATTCGAGTACAATGTGAGTAAATGTACCTACCTCAGTAAAGTGACCATTCCGTGCTGACTGCTCACGGCGAAAGTGTTCGGCGGGCCGGTAGCCGACAGCAGAGTGTATGTTATCTGTCCATTCCTCCCACTATCATTATCAGTAGCTCGAGCTGCGTATACCACAGATCCGACAGCTGTGGATTCTGCGACCGACACTCTCACCGAAGTGGTGCCGAACTCGGGGGCGTTATCGTTCACATCGTCAAGGGTAATTTGAACCTGCGGGGAGAGAAATGTCGGTGTAATGACATCCATAGGGTGGAAGAGATTAATAGTAATGTGGAGCAATAACCTCTTTGCTAACAATTTACCATATCAAGTGCGGTTTCCCCTGGAAACCTTCGTGATTTTTTTTATACTATTATGGTGGCAAACAAAGTATACGGCCCATCTGACGGTAAATGGTTACCGTAGCCTATGGACGCCTGAAACATCAGGTGTGTCACGTGCGCGTTGCCGACCCTAGGGAACCCTTAATATACCCTTCTTGAAAATTCCTGGTGAATTTTGTCACGATGGGCTAACGAAACGAAAAGAAATATCAGGACCATTATATACTGATGCCATTTAGTATCAGATGAGTCATCAGCCTATTTGATATGCCAATTATACAAAATCAAATAAAAAATAATTTATTCATATTGGACATTTTAGCCGCTTATGAACGTAAAGTTTATGTATTTATATATTTTCTCTTCGTTCAGTTCAGTGTACAGATTCAAATAAAAAAAACAATTAGATAGCACACCTTTTCATATTCATGTCTCGTGTATTAACATACGCGATGGTTGCTACTTACCATAAGGCGGGTCGTAAGCTATTTAGCCATTATAATTAAATAAAAAACACAAACCTGAGTTTGGTCATAGCTGCTTGGGTTTCCTGTAGTTGCTCGAACGTTGAGCAGGTAAGATGCAGTGGATTCTCTGTCCAGCTGGGCTGCAGTTCTGATGGAACCCGAAACGGGTTCTATCGTGAACCGATGGTCAGGGTCTCCGGAGACGATGCTGTACCGGACCGGTTGTTTTCCTGATGACAAATGTTTAAATATATTTAGTATTAACTATCAATAAAATCCCTTGTTTTAACCACTAACGCCGTACAAGGTAAATAATCGTTTACGAGTAAAAATACTACTATGTAGACTATATACCTTAATAATATTATATACATGAAAGTTTGCAAGTATTTATGTTTGTTACTCTTTTACGCAAAAACTTTTTTACGCAAAAACGATACATGTGTCTTTTGTTATATTGTTTGATTTTGATGAAACTATCTATCTATCTATCTATCTACTGAACGGATTTTGAATATAGTAATATAGCTTATGCATCAGAATAACATATTGAATATTGAAATTTCACATCATCGAAACGGTTTGTCCGATTTTTATGAAATTTTACATACACATTCAATAGGTCTGAGAATTGGCTACTATTTTTCATACTGCAAAGTGATAAAGGACTGTCCACCCCTAACATTTATTTTTGGAACATTTTTTATAATGTGGCTTTAAAAAATACATACAACCCCAAATTTTCACCCTTCTGTTACCAACTCCTATATTTTAATAGCGTTTTTAATTTCTATGGCAAAACAACGTTTGCTTTGCAGCTAGTATACACATATACATATATATAAGTAGGTTAGTGCAAATTATTATATCGTTTAACGATATTCTCCGATATCGTGCACCCATTATCTTGAACGTCTATCTGTTGGGATAGCTTCATAGAACACAAAGCAACATGTTTACAAAATAGCCGTATGCTTGAAAGCATCGCTCGCCTCTGAATAATCCACTGTGACTACACACAGATCTGTCCATTGACATGCAATATCACGTTAACCAGTAATAATCTTACTAATATTATAAACGCGAAAGTTTGTGACTGTGGTTGGATAGATGGATGGATGTAACATACATACTTACATACATACATACATTTTTATTCTCATTGTGCAGTAGAAGATAAGATTAGTAATAAGATACGATGGGACTGGCATTATCATATTACGATAAAAGTCCCTAAATAAATGTAAGAATAAAAAAAACATACATACTTAAAGTGCTCTGTCACGCTAAAACTATTGAACGGATTTTGATGTAACTTTACAGTAATATAGCTTATACATTGGAATAACACAGCGGTTTAGCATGCCGACTTACTTCTGTTAGTAGCGGGTTCGATGCAAACATTTGTGTTCATGAATATAATTGTTGGATGTTGTCTATGTGTTTACAAAAAATGTATTTAAATATTTCTATCAGTTGTTTAATATATATATATATAAAACAAGATCTACTTAGCATTAACTATATTACTGTGTGAATTGTCCTAAGTTATTATTGTTACTAGCTGTGCCATGGGTTTCACCAGCTTGAAATTTAGACTCTATGTGTTATGTAAGCTATAATATTGTAAACTATCATTAAAACCCATTCAGTTGTTTTTGCGTGAAAGATTAACAAACAGCCATATATTCACACTCACAACCTCCATTTTTTTAATATTATTAAGATTTCTTATTCATTCTAAAGGCTATACCAACGTTCCGCCACTGTGTCCCAAATATGAGCCCACTCGTCTCAATTTTCCCCAGATTGTGGGCATTCGAGCGAAATTGACCGCACTGTATTTATGGTGACCATAAATATTTATGCATCGGTATCATTTTACTTTCGACATTGAATTGTCTATGCTTAATTCTGGGAAGGCGCATTTATGTGTTCTTTACATCGCCTCAACGGGGTCTCAGGAGTTATGGCAGTTCTGAAGATGGCTAGACTTATTCTAGATGGGGCGGCAGCTTGGAACTATTTGCAATATTATGAAGCTGTTACATAGTTTTATCAATACAGTCATATACATTTACGACTATTAGTATAGATGGGGTAGTCAGAGGCATTATCGTGTTAACATCGTTATGAACGCAACACTTGACAAGATATCATTTAACTTGATATGTATTTCGAAAATGTATGATAATGGTGCACCCGCTGTGCTAACGGTATACGCTGGTGGGGCACCAGTGCGTGTTATATACGTGTTATATATAGAGCAATAATTTGTAACCATTATAATACAATAGTGTATAATAACCCTTACAGTAATCTAGACTGCACCGTCAGCTACAAAATTCTTCCACGTGCATTTTCGCTGACGATGCAGTACTTTATTAAATTAAAAATGATATTTCGACAGAATTGTAAGAACCGGCCTCCATCGCAGAGCTGCCAATGGTGTAGTAATTAATAAATATTTTATAAGAAAATTAATTTCTTTAAAAGTCCTCCTCGGCTGTGACATAATTTGCAGGATAATGGGATGAACATGGTGATAGGCCAGTTAGCGTCGTAACGAATTTACTCGGAATTAACCACGATGGTTTCAAGGAGAGAACCGCGTAATGATCGACTTGAATAGTGAAATTTTTAGCGAATTTGTAATGGAGTTACAATTCCCCATTACTAACTATCCCTTTCCTCCAGAAAGAAGATTTATGTGTTTCATTCTTATTGTACCTAAATTAAATTGCATGAAATGACTGAAAATAGACGATACATCAGGACAATTCATACAGCGCCATCTAGTCCAATGAGAGTTTGTGTTATGGGTACTACAACAACTGACAACTGAAATAAATACTCGCATACATTTTTGTAAATAAACACACATACTCATGAATACAATTTTTTTTACCGTACGGCAAATCGAACCCGCGACCATTGGAAGTAAACCGCTAGACCACCGGGGCCGCAATATCATAATTTTAGCTCGTATTTGTAATTATAGGAGTTAATTAATCATTTGATAATTGATCATTAAGCTGCGTGGTACTTCCTTGATTAACGGTTACCACCTACCATAGGCATTCGATTTGAAATAATAAATTTATATAATCCATTGCAAACTGTTATTAATGCCTAACACCAATTTTCAATTAGCCAAAATATATCTAAACCAATTTTAATTGGCAATTCCCACAACTTTTTCAAGGTTTTTTTTTTCTGCATTACAAATATATTGTTTTAAGAATAAATTAGTCCTATTTGAAATAAAAAACATTATAATAGTTTATATAATAATGTTTTTACATACATTATTATATTTCATATGATATTGTTTTGTAAGTTTCTGTACTATAATAAAAATATTTAAGTGAATAAGACAAACAGATAGTACTATAAGATATTTTAGGGTGATACCTTTAGCTGCTTATTTATATAAACATAAAATATCTTATAGTACTATCTGTTCATCGTGTATCTATCTGGTGATATTTGTACTATACTAATAGAAGAGAATAGAATAAATATTTTAAATTTAAATTTGTTTTTATTTAATAATGCATGCATTTTAAAAATGAAATATAATTTCAGTTCAATAAATAGTATCAAAGAGATAAAACAAGAAACAAACATGATTGTTACACTTATATTAAAACTGTAACCTGAATTTAAAAGTATGAATAAAAAAAATTGGTTTGGATATGTGACTAAAATTACCATAATGAATAAATGATGTGAGTTTAAATTTATTTATAAACTTCTATAATTTATTAATACTATATATCTGGGTAATACTATTTTCCAATTGGCCCTCAATACGCAGTTTCTCAAGAATTTAAGAGTGTCTTTAAAATTAAATAAATAGTTGAAAAGATAGAGACTCAACAGACAAATTGTATATATTTGAGATGAATTTAATAAGAATTCTTTATGTTAATTATAAAGTTTAGATATTAATTAATCATTTCATAATTCCGCGTAAAATTTTCAGGTACTTACCATAATTAAGTCGCATTTAATAAACATTAAATAAATTTTCATAATGCAATCAATAAATTTATATAATCCTTTACCATTTGTTATGAATACCTAACACCATTTTTCAATTAGCCGAAAATACTATATCTATCAATTTTTAATTGGCAGTTCCCAAAACAATTTAAGAGTCTCTTTGTCGAAATTTTTTATCTGCAGTTTTTGCTGTCGCTTTTTCGATGTTCATTTTGGCGGCTTGACGCTACCAGCTTGGATTGATATACAGTCCCACTTGCGGACATGCCCGGCAGTCTTTGTTTGTGTAACTGGTCCTTTGGCCCTTCCCCCGACCCTCGGTTTACCCCCCTTCGGCCCTTTGTCTTTTCACCATAAGCAGTCGGGCGGTTTAATCTTATTTTCGGTAGATTTTACAGCATTCTTTAAGGCCGGTGTTTTAGTTTTAAATATATGTACATGCCGCTTCATATTTGAAGTCTTTAGATATACGTTACTTATTTACGTAAATAAACATTGTAAATTTATATTTCTGGCAACACCAAAAACAAAGTAATTCGACAGGCAACATTTAGTAAAATGTGATTATGATATCACGATAATCATTCTCACTACCTCATATGAGACTATTTTTATTTTATAGACAATGCTCTAGTTTGTAGATGATAAAAAATTATCAATCTGTTTTTTTTTTATTTTAGATTTAACCTATATGTTATATTTATTCACAATGTATAAACAATAAAGCAGAGGAAGTCGCGGATAGCAACTAGTGTTAATAAAATTAATTGTTTTCAAAATAGTAGTAATCTTTTAAATACTTTATCCAATTAGATTTAGATATGTGCAGTAAAATCGAGACGGACATCTCTCTCATCTCACTTGTATTCACTGATGCATCTTTTCAACATTTCGGTGGCGCATTCATTAGAGGTGCAGGTTCGTTTCCCGTGCCTTACCGTCTCGTTACAAAATAAATTTGCATCCCGCCTTCTGTATTGAAATCATTAATGGCTAAGATTATCTCGCTCACGAGAACAGGCCCGCTCAATTAAGTGTTGTAAAGATTTCCCTCTGAATGGTGGATTCTCGATTTAAATTAATGAATTAATTTAATCGGATAGTACGATTATTGATTACGGTCTTCCAACTGCCTAATAGTTCTTTTTAAATTTTCGAAATTAAAAAAAAAAAGAACAGAATGTGTGCTCGGAAATATGTATTGATTTTTTCATATTTTTATGTTGATGTTTTTAAAAACCAAAAGACAAACTAAACGCGTATTTATTCGTGTAGATTCACTACATTCCACCAGACTTTTATTATATGTATTTTTTTATTCTTATTCTCTACCTCAATAAATAGTATGAATAGAGAGGATCTACGTTAAAAATCTGTAATAAAATATATTATATAAAAATTTAATTGCCTAATTGGGATGTACCATGGAAGTAATGGGAAAAATAAGCTCCAAGAAGTTATATTGGGGTAGAAATGGAATTTTTGAAATTTTCACACTCTTTTCAGTGCAGTGGCATTCCCTCAAAGTGGAAATTTTTGTGCAGTGATAGACTTTACCATTACCACGTCACGAGCGGCCATCAAAATTTCAACTGCATTTAACATTTTGACACATAAATCGTGTTAAATTCGGATGTAACTCGGCCAAGTAATGCCGAATAAAAACTGAACAGACGAAAATAATTGTGGCTTTTAAAAAACGTAGAAATAAAACGCATGCGACAAAAACCACGGGTTATTGAACCCCGCCTTATATTTATTCGGTTTCGGCAACCGCTCTCCGATCCGACCGTATCCTTGAATTTCGCCGGATTCGAATTTCAAATTTTCAGACCTATAAGATTGGCAGCACGCGTGAATTGTTATAAAATGCAACAAAATAAAAAAACCGCTTTTTCACCGTTAAAAAATAATGAGGGTTATGGATGACGTAATATGACATTTTGATTTAACTATCCAAATTGTCCATTGTGTGTTGTCGTTGTTGTTGTATCCAAATCCAAAGTGCGACAAATATTTGTGATTCGACTTTTTTTTTAAATATGTATCTGTGTTGTTCCATATTTAAATATTTTTATCTTCTTCTTTTTAAATAACGTTTGTTAGTTTCGCTAAAATTTAATTTGGCTAATTCTCATTTTGAATTATTTCTAGAACTTCAAGGAAGGTTTAAGTGGTGAGAAATTATGAAGTAATTGCATAGTAAATAGTAAAAACAACTTTATTTTCCTGTACAAACTGTTGGTATCTGTCAAGCAGGGTGCATTCAGTCAGACATTTATTGTGTAACTAAACTTCTAAAAACCTGTGACATATTATTTCATTATGAGGCGGAACAGAATTCGCGTGGTCAGCTAGTAATTAAATACAAATTACATAACCAGGACATTTAGTTTAAGAAATAATATAAATATTTTACAGTTTTTTAATTTCAAGATTTTTTTTTAAATTCGATTATTATTTCCACGTTGTTACTAGGGTCAGGTTGAATGGACCATTTAAAATTATGTATGTATCTAAATAGTGCAAACAGACAAACGAAATCAGAAGCTTTCGTTTGTCTGTTTTGCTTACATCTTGTAAAGTGCACAAATAGGTTTTAATATATCATTTATTATAATTTCTAGAATGTTTTACTAATGTAAAATAAGTATGTTATAAGTACATACAAAAAGGCTATGGTGGATCACTATTATAGCATCTGGCAACCCCACTACTTCACGTTTTCCACGTACGCGCAGGCTGCCTCTACGCCTGCGCGATAATCTGTAATTACTTTGTTATGTCATTTGTACTCTGTGCGATGAGTAATTTTTTTTCTGTGTGTTAATTAGTCTATGCCGAGATTTTCCTGTATATCGTAGCCAGCATCTTAAGTTATAAAATAATCATAATAAATATTGTTCCTTTGTTTTCAAATATATTAAAGTATCGAAATACGTTTTGTTTCACTCGGCCCGAAGAACCCTATACTATTTACAATTTAAACTGAATTATTTTGTATAACAATATTAATCATAACAGTACAGGAGAAAACGATAAATAACCTATATAATAAGCGTATTTTCATTACAAAATTAAAATATTTTGTGTAAGGTCAATTACGGTTACAATTTTAATAAAAAAGTATAATTTTTCGAACTAAATTTGTTTTTTTTGTATCCATAACCATATATGAAGATAATACGAAAAATTTTGCTGCGGGTCGAAT